>NC_060288.1:25806955-26514827 GCF_021613505.1 Equus quagga | reverse complement strand
GTGGATACCTTTTTATCCATAATAACTGGCAGAAGGTATCCAAGTGTGTCAGTCAGGGCCTGCTAGCATACAGATGGTGCACACCAAAAGGAGCAGCTGCAGATTGTTTATTGAAGAGGTGTGAAGGGTTAAGAGAAGCCAATAAAGTGTTGGTGCTTTTCATGAAGTCCCTGGACCAACAGCATCAACATCACCTGGGAACTTGTTAAAAATGCAAGTTCTCAGTCCCTACGCCAGACCTGCTGGGTCAGAAACTCAGGATGGAACCCAAGAATCTGTGTGTTAACAAGCTCTCAGGTGATTCTGATGCATGCTCAAGTCAGAGAACCACTGCCTTGAGGGATGGTGAAGCATCCTGAGTCTAGAAATAATTAGAAGATGCAAGAGTAAAAAATGGTGAAAGAAATCCAGCAAGAAATGGAATTGGGGGAAAGGGCTATCTGACCAGAACTATAGCCTTCTGTGGAGGACTAGCCATCTGTAGCCTGGCAGAGATGAAGCCAGGTTTCTTTCTTCTGCTCTTCTCCAGTCACCTGCTGGTGCTCGCCTTTGACCAAACCAAATCAGAAATGAGGGGGCCACAGAGCCTGCGTGATGCAGGGTGCACAGATCAAGGTGGAGAATGATCTTGAAGGGCAAACAGAAATACCTGATACAGCAAAGGGTAATGCTGGACTTGTGAAAATAATAACAAAGTTTTATACAGGGTGTTAAAACGGAAGTTATATGTTATTTGAGGCACCTTCAGGGAAGTGACAGAGGTGATATAAGGAAAAGGTGAGCAAGTAGTTAAGTGGAAGCCAGTGGAAAAGCATCAGAGCCATCACCCCACCACCCCAGCATGGGAGGAATGACTGGCAATTCTGTGAGTCAAAGGTGGAAAAAGCTCTGGTGACAGGCATGTCAAGACTTCCATAGATACTGTGATATGAAGCCCTTGTACAATGCCAACCTATTTTCCTTTGCAAGGGTTGAGTGCTTCAAAAAAAAAAAGAGAGAAAAGACTAGGGTGACAATATAAACTTGAAAAACTAAGTACGGAAGTGACTACTTTCATTACTAAAGGATCCTTTATTTTATCAAAATAGTGAAACAAGGCTTCCTTTACCCAATGTTTCTTGAATACATATAAAATATTCTCTTTTTTCCATATTGGTACTATTAACTGCAGAAAGAAAGAGATTTGAATTTGTGGGTGCTAGAGAAAAGATTGTTGGGAAAATCTGAATATGAGAAGTGAAGTAATTCTTATTGAGAAAACAGCCATATTCTTTAGTACAGCTTTTGCCAATGATCAATCGGTTTCTATATCACGAATAGAGCACTTCTCTTGAAATACTTCCATATTAAAAGATTTATGTCTATTTTCTCTATTTCTTTTCCATTCATCTCTCTCATTAACCTATTCTAGTTAATCTTTGGTCCCCACCACTTTGGTGAAACCGCTGTTGATGAAAGCTCAGTAATCCTCATGTTGCCAGATCTCGTGGACACTTCCAGGCCTCCTCTCTTTTAACATTTTAGTCTCAGGAATTTAACACTGTTTGTCACTTTCTTCTAGAAATAGACCTTTCCTTTGACTACTTTGACACCACCCACTCCTGTTCTTTCTCTGTTTCTTCTTGTTCTTTTCTGATTTCTCCTGCTTCCTCAATATTCTTCAAGCTTTGTCTGAAGGCCTTATTTTTTCCTCATTCCACAACCTCTCCCTGCATGATCTCAGCCACACCTTGGCTTCAATGAGTTTCTAAGTATTGAATGCTCCCACATCTATGTGTCTGGCCAGTCTCCTCTAGGGCCAAGATTTGGTTCCCATCAACATATAAGGAGATGGGAGCAGAGGAAGAGGCACCCACAAAGGACACTGTGAAGAAAGAGTCCAAAAATTAGGAGAGGACCATAAAAAGTCGTGTCAAAGAGGAAGTGGAAAAGTGGTCAATGACATCAAACACGGTGATAAGCATTCATTGGAAGGTGCAGGGTTTGGCAGGAACAGGAGTCAGCAGTCAGAGGCGAATAAAGTACAGACCATTCTTTTAAGGATCTGGTCCGTAGTGGAAAGCAAAATGTATAGCAATAACTAGAGAGTGATCAAAGGATAGTATTTTAATTATGGAAGAGACCTAACCATGTTTATCAGCTGTGTGGGGTAGAACTAATCAATAAGAAATTATGGAAAATTTAGATAGGAATTATTAAGCAAGTTAGGTCTCAGGTCCAGTGGGGATAAGGAAATTTCCATCAGAAGTTCAAGTTCAGTTTCTGCAGACCAAGTGCTGTCATAGTAACAAATATAATTGGCATCCCACCGTCTTATTCCCTCGTATTTTGTTTAGTTGGATTATCTATTATTGGATGTTGGATTATTTTCGATTAGCCATTATCATTGACATCATCCTCATCATCACTAATATTTATTGACTGCTCACTCTTTGCCAGGATCATGCTAATACTGAGTCTGCATTGTCTCTTATTTTTTACAGCAAACATGTAATATAGATAGTTCTATTATTAGTCCACTCTAAAGCAGAAAAATTTGGGGCTTAGAGAGGTTAGAAAATTTGCCCAAATGTATGCAGCTAGTAAATGGAGGTAGAAAGATCAGAATTCAGTAATGTTTGACCCCTAAACCTGAGCTCTTAACCCAACGATATACTACCCCAAATTTATGGCATGGTGAATAATGGTGCTTTGAATATCTTTGCGAAAAGTTCTTTTGAGATGACGCACTTGGAGAATTGTGAGCTCACGGCTGAGTTGATTTCCTTTAGTGCCCCTCTCCTCTATTCTCAGTTATAATCTCAGTTATAACCAAGGTCAATTCTGGCTACCTCAGTTCCCCAAGAGGACCCAAGTTAGAGATAAATTCCAAGCTCGCTGCAGAACCAGGCATGGCTGAGCCTTCTCATCTTCCACAGTTTCAAAGTGTCCAATGTGGATGGCATGTGGTCCTGGCATAGGCCTGCAGGAAAGCATCTGATGCCGTGGACAGAGAGACCAACGGCTTTTGATAGTTGATGGTTCTGGGTAGAAAAGCCTCATTGGTCTATAAACCAGGCCCCATCAAAATAGAGCAGAGCTGCGCAGACAGTTATACAGAAGGGAGCCAGGTTCTAGAGTCAAGGTTAAATCACTAATATACTATTGAGACAACTAATTCATTTAACTGAGCACCTTGTAAGAGAGTGTGTATGAAAGAAGGCTTCCTTTGGTAGGTTGCATTTTTGTACGTGAATTGCAGAGATGTCCAGGATGGGCAGGGCATTCTGAGCAGAGATTGGCATGAAAAAAGAATGAGGCTAGAATTCCACAGCCTCGTTTTGTTAGTCTATAGTTCCCAGGAAGAGTCTTTCCTATGTGATCAAGCAGCTAGCCAATATTTCTTGTTTGCAAAATAAAGGCCGTGATTATTTCTGATTATAGACAGAATGATGAATATTCTCAGGACATATCAAGTCATGAGGAAGGGAGGACAGAGAAGGAAACTGTGATTGCCCACAGTTCAGGATAACAGGAAATATTCAAGGGCCCCATATTACCTGGTCTCTAAATAGAACTGCATTAAAAAAAGTGGAGACTAATATAAAAAAAGTAATTACAAGGACATTTCAAACCTCACTTGAATCTTGTGTACATTAAAGATAGTCAAATTCATAGCCCACACTTGTGCAACTTCCTCTGTCTTTCTCTGTTCCTACCCACTTGTGGTTCTAGAGCATCTCGCTCACAGCTCCACCCTGCCCCATCAAATTGAAGGGACCAAGATGTAAAGTGGTTCCCATATCCACTCTCCCTCAGAGCTTCCATGAGTAGGCTGATGTAGTCCCTCTAGCTTTTCTTTCTTTCTTTTTTTTCTATCTTTAACTTATTACCCAGATTCTCACCCACAAAGATAAGTTCAGGAACTGATTCAGCAAGAAAGTCTCCTTCTAGTCCCTTCCCTCTATACCTGCTTTCTGACTGTACAAGCCCTGGGGTGTGGCTAAAAGGTGAGAAGATACCCACGTAGTCGGCCACTGAGAAGAGACCTTGAATAGACAAATAAAAATTCCCCTTGCAGAAAGGTTGGGAGAAGACAAGGCTGGGAAGACTCAGAAGGTTTAATGGATGCAGTCCCAGACAATACACATTATGGAAAAAAACAGCTGTTCAAGTAGTTCATATTTTAGGCACTTCCCTAGACTGGGACAATTTTCTAGAATGAACTGTTTTTCTGGAAGTGGTTAATAATGGGAAGATTACAAAGAATCTGCTCAAAGTTGAAGATTCACAGATGATCAGATTCTTCTAGGGTGAAAAATATGTCTTGAATCAAGAATATAGAGCAGGAAAAGAACTTTAGAAGCTTTTAGAAAGCCTCTTTACACAGTATGAATTTAGGCCTGATTCTCCCACCTTGACCCCGCCTCTCCTCATCGCCAGCTCTTAGCATGTTCCCAGGATTCTAGAAGGGTGTCACGGCTGAGAGCTCTTGGGGAGGTTGCCTGTGGGCTCAGGGGGAGGGACCTGGGCTGAGGGCTTTACTAGCCTCCACTTCCCACCTTCTCACGCATTTGCTGTGGGGGGACATTCAGTCCTCGGTCATCCCACGCTCTTAGTAGGATAGTAGTCCAACTTCTCATTTATTCTTAAAATTATTGCAGAGCTTGGGTTACCCTTTCCAATTGTTGAAGGTGAAATGCTTAAAAATATGAGGGTGGGGGAGTGATGGAACAGCTCAAAAAAATTGCGTTGTAATAAATCATCAGCTGGGTGGAACTCGTCCAAGCAATATGAAGGAACCATAGAATGAAGTAGCTGTGCTACTAACAAAAATATGTAATTTATCATTTAAAACAGCCGCTGAACCAGAAGACTGGCAGACTGCCAAGGTGATACCCATCTTTTTAATGGGACTAAAGGTGATCTCACAAATTATACAGCTGTGGGTTTCATATTGATTCTAAGAAAAATGCCTTTACAATTAAAATGATCTCCCATATAGCCTTGCATGTAGTTTATGAAAATCACTTTGGCTACAAAATTGTCATTAGGTCTAGAAAATTTACCTTGGCACCACCCACATTATCTCTCCCAGCATCGACTTCCATTTATGTGTCCAGTAGAGGCCCAGATCCCCACAGGTGTAGACAAACGACGGGCACACACATTTGTGAATTAAATAGCCCGATACATGTAAAGTACTGGGCACGGTGCAGGGTGGCCTGGTACAAAGATGACATTTCAAGGTGTTTGGTGTTGCTGGTGTGGTGGCGTTATGAATCATAGACACTAACATTAAAAGACACATGAGCAATTGTGTAATCATGCCCATACACTTGGTCCTTTTCTGTTTCTTCCTTCCTATTTGTGCCATTATTACACTTCCTTCTTTCATCCTACATGGAGGACAAGGAAATTTTATCTTAAGAAGGAAATACAGTATTATTTGGGCCACTGTTACAGGAATCTAGAGACAATTGCTACCTCTCAGGGTGTAATCATCTGAGGGGCAAAAAGTGAAATGGAAGGAAGACCTTTCGCCTGTGTTATGTGAAAAGAGGGAAACGGAAGCTGTCAAAATGATTTCTAGAATCATGAGGCAAGAAGTGTTCTTGCACAGCTCATGGTCATTAGTTTTACTCAGACCCAATCAAAGAAGGGGAGAGAATTGGTATTTGTTGAGCATGACTGTTATCCCATTAATTTTCCTAATGATCCTAGGAGGAAGAGCATCATCTGTATTTTAAATATAAGGGAATTGAGGCCTCATAGTGGCTATCCCAAGATGACTACAGGCAATAGCTGGGATGCAAACCCAGATGGGTTCATGTCCCTTGTACTATATCAGACTACCTCTCCTAAGCACCTGATGAGAAGAATGACAGTTTTTATAACACTTTATGAGCTTTCTGAGTGTTATAGCAGCAGAAAAGAACTCCTTGAATATACCTTATTTAAACACTAAAAAGTCTTATGATACATTCTCTTGGTAGAATCTATCAAAGAGACTGAGTCACAGAGGGAAATCAGAAATTCTGTGTGGATTAATGGACAGGGTACAAAACTCATTATTTAAAAATGGCAAGTGTTCATCAAAAGGCAAGTGGCTCAAGAATGTAGGCTAAGTGTAGTGTATATGGTGCTGGTACTGATGACTTAGAAGACGAGAGGAATATTAAGTATCAATATTTGCTGATGATACATGTTTAGGGTAAGTTAGGAAGAGAAAATATGATGAAAGTCTCCACACAACTTAAAATGACAACCCAAGACCAAGCAACAACTTGACAGGTAAATTTAATTTAGTAAAGAGATGCGCAAAGCAGTATATACATTGAATATATGCACATGCATATATATATTTATTTGTCTGATGGAACATTTAACAGTCCTTTATCGATGATAAATTCCAAATTATTTATAAACCTCTCAAAACAAAGACAGAGGGATCAGTTCTGAGAATTGAGTAAAACTATCTGTTTTATGTGCAGCAGCTGTAGCAGAAAAAAATGTGTATACACACCATGTAAATCAATATTAGACCATATTAATTAAAAGGGTACCAAAATGGTGCAATATGAATAATAGTCTCATGGACAGTTTTTTGAATCTGTTGTGTGCTCATACTTTGATCCTATGTTAACTTTTGTCAATGGTTTGCAAATGAAACAACGGCAAGAGAAAACAACAACAAAACAGTCCAGAAATGTGTCACGAAATTTTCAAGAGCTGTGAGGGAGGAGTAACTCCTCCAAGAAGAAAAATAGGAGCGATGAATCCAGAAACGGGGTCAAGCAAGAGGACAAGGCGTAGGATGTGCTGTGGGAAATCAGGAATGATGTTGATAAAACAAGCTGATACCCTTATTTCCTTTTCTTGGCAGCAAAGAAACAAGGAGGACGCTCAGGGAAACCAAACGGCAGCAAATCTAAAGGGAGAGAGGGAAAGGGATTCTCAGCACAGTGTATGCGATTCCACTGAGGTGTTTGGTTTCAAGTAGATTCACACATTTGGGGGAAGTTTGAGAAAAGAAATCTGTGTGGCTATGAGTAAGACCAGCATTGGCAGTTTATTGTCAAGGATAAAATTACAAGGACGCTCAACTCCACTGCTTCAGGGCACACACTGCTGATCACCAGCTGGGGACTGGGAGAAATGGCCCCCTGTGGTCCTGTGTTGCACAATTAGGTGTATTATGAGGGGTTTTACATCCTCGGGAGCGTGCAGCATTGGAGAGAGGGTACCAGACTCCCTGCCTCATTGGGCTGTTCTGCTATGGTAATTATGATGTCCGTACACCACTCTTTTCGGTTTTACAAGTTTCAAATTCACAGGAGTGCTGCTAAACACTAGAATGGAGATACGGCTCTGATCCCACTACAGCTACAGAGTTCGTACTATTTGTAGAGAAAAGTCAGTGTTCCTAAAAAGGATTTCCCTTGTCCTGAGGTGAGGTTGCCTGCTCCCTTCACTGTCTTCTCTGAGCTGCTAAACTTGTTCGCATCCAGCCCACCAGCTCTCCTCCACCGCCACCTTCCTTAGCAAAAGCCTTTGACTGACAGAATACCAAGTGGTTGTTGGAAAGAAAGCAAATGAGCAGAAAAAGCACTATTAGCTTTCAGCACAACTGAGTCACTAGTAAAATTCTCATGCTAGTTTCCTGGGGTGAGCTTCTTGGCTTTCCTTTTGCATTTGGGCTCTTGTTCCAATTTGCAAAAGGATCCCGATTTCCCAGGGGCTGAGGCAAGGAGATTGGATGTTCTTTTCTTAGTTCTCTTTTTCTCTGACTGGGCACATTGGACTCTTAAGCGAAATTCTGTGCTGTCTACCAAAGGGAACTAATTCTGAATCCGTGTCCTTCTAACAGTAATAGGAGAGCGTGGTGCCCATTTCCAATCACTACCAGCTGTGTTACCAGCAAAGGTGCCTGAGCCAAGAGCACCCATCAGATGTAAACCCAGACCCTGCAACCCTAGAAGATTTGGGGCATAAACAGAGACAGGCTGAAAAGCCATAATCAAGGACCCTCCAATGATTATAAACAACTAGGAAACTGTACTGACATTCCTTAAAACACTTCATCATTCATTTTTCAACCTTTCTTCCATATCTGGTGCACTTAAACTTTTTTTTTTTTGGCTGGGATTCTGATAGTTACTGTGAGCAATTCCAGGCCTTTGCATTTAAGTACCGTTTTTACCCGTCTCCACCTACCTTTCTAGCTGAGAAGGAATTTTTCCATCTTTGAAAATGCATCAGGCTGAGTATTTGAATAAATGGTTAACTGCTGTGTGAAAACAGTTTTCATTGGCTCCCTATTGCCAGAGCTGAGCCTCTTCTCTGTCAATTACTGAGGCTGGTGATTACGGTGACTAATGCGAAGCCTACAGCCATTCTCTCTCACACGTCCATCAATACCGGTGTGAGGCATATAAATGGGATCAGGTGAGAAAAAGCAATAAGTCACATTTGATGGCGCCCTTTTTTTCCCTCTGAGTTATCTTCTAAAGGCTATTTCTATGTTGGTCCAGACGGGCAGCATTACGTAACATAAGGCCTTGTGAATTGACAAATTTGTATCAGTATTCATATTTCTTGGACTCTTGGCTAAAATAACCCAGACAAATCTTTAGATAACTACTGAGCAAGACTAAAGGACAGTTGGGTACCATTTGGGAGAACCAAATGGAAGGGATGGATATGTTTTTACTTGCAAAAAGGGGAGAAAAAAGATCTAAAAGTAGTGATTTGCTTGTTTGATACTAGCACAAGTTTACTTGCACATGAAAAATGTATTTCAGTACCACTTGGTAAATTTCATTCACTTTCAATCACCTGGGGGTAAATAATGTTTGACAGTGCAGAAACTGGGTGATATTTTATAATAATATCGTTGTCTACAGTCCCTGTTAAGTAGAGCTGTTGTGGTGCAGAGATAATGTGTCATCTCAATCAACTTGGATGTGGAGTGAGTTTTAGGTCCTTAAAAAGTTGTAACTGGGAGGAAATAATAGCTGAAATTGATGGAGTTCTGGTAGGAGTGATTATCATTGGGTGAGGGATTTTGACAGCAAAGACAAACTTTGTTTTCAGGAAGTCACTCATTAGACAAGTCAGGTAGACTTTTTCAGAGCATGTGGGCTTCTGATTATAAAAATCGGAGCAGGTTTGATAGCAGGAAAGGAATAGCTGTCACTCAAAGATTATGCATGATAGCCTCAAACTGGCAGATCACTCTGGCTGGTTTTAAATTCCCAGGATACTGCATTTCCTAGAACAGATTTACTAAAACTTAAATCTGAAACCTACACGAGTCAACAAAGTCTCCTTTATAATTCTACCCATTAGAACCTCTTAGGATTATGCTTCAGATGGGCTATTCAGAACTCAAATTAAAGAAGAAAAAAAGCACGTAGGAAACCAGTGTACAGACAGACCACATGCATCATCATTTATTACACTTGTCTATTACACAGGGGCGATGCAGGGCTGGTGAAACCTTTTCTACTTGCCTGGAAACTTCTACTTTGGAACACTCTTTACCTTCAACCTTATCAAGTGAAGACTGGGTGTTCATCATCTATTTTCCTTCTTCCTATCACAGTTGTCATGGCTACAATCACTGTTTCCTTGTCACCCGAAATACTACAGCTCCTCATTAGTAGCAATTCTAAAATATCATTCTGGCTGAACATGTACAGGAAAATATATAGTGACTGAGTAAAGTTGGCAAACCCTGGATTTCTTTTAATGCTATTAACGGAATAACAGAAATCTAAACTTTCTATAAGACATACATCAATCAAATGAGGGGTAAGACAAATTTTGGAGAGAATGATAGCACATTTAATGCTGTTCAAGGGACAAATGTCAAATTCCTATTTTTAAATCAAAGTGTTATATAGTATTTGGAAAGAGAAACAAAAGTGGTATTCATATCTTTATTTTGATTTATATTTGAATTAAAACATATATTTTACAAGCATACAAAAGGGCAATTTATTGTATCATAAACAACTGTGCGAGAGTCACTGTTTAGTTCTTTATTCCCACTGGCAATTTCTTATCATATACAGATTTTCTCCTACCTTCTGATGAGGATGATCTGTGTCATCTTATCTGGAATGCTGAAGAGGTTACTGAAATTTTAGGAATAAAAAAGATCAAAGTAAAAGAAAACATTAATTTATGGTTAATAAATACAGCATAAAATTTACAACTTCTATTGATGGTATTAATTTAAAAATTAGAAAAGGAACATGGATATCAGAATTTAAGTGGGAATTAATGTGAATTGTTTTCCAAAACTAACCTAAATAAGGACATCATGTTAAATAATAATTCAGTGTAATAAAAAGCAGCAGTGTATAATTCTGACCTGATGTCAACATTCTTGTGACTCATACTAGGTATGAAGAACTCTTACTAGTATCGCAAGTAGATAAAAAGAATAAGCTGACATCACATAACTTTGAACTTTGAGAAATTTCAGAAATAACGTGATTAAGTTAGTGTTGTGTCTATTGTGTTATCTGGGCGTGTTCTGCAATAGCATATTACAGAATTATCCTAATATCTATTCCAAATAAAACTTCCACTCAAATCAGACTGATACACCTATATTTCACTTTAATTGACAAAAAATGACTCTTGTACAAATGAACCCAGGTCATTTTGATTAAGGTTTTCACTCCAAATATTTTTGTAGCTATTATGCTATATAGAGAGTAGCTTTCAATTTTCCTTTTAACAGCTGGCTATAATACTTGTTTGTCAAAATAGTTTATATCATACAATACGAAATCATTATTTAGTATGCATTTGGTTGTCCTGTTGCATAGAATCAAATTGTTTCTCTTCGTTCAATCCCATGTCTTCCCCTTTTGGCAAACTGCAAGTAGTTCAGGGGAAAAACACAAAACAAAACCCAAAACCTCAGGTTGTTGTGGTCTTCTAAGGGACATGGTTGAAGGAAGCCCATAATTCATTCTGACATTTCTTCAAAGGGGGAGGTTTCCAAAGTCATCCTTATTGGACCAATAACAATGTTGCCCTTTGCAGAAGGCAGTGGGGCCAGCCTAAGATATCCAGGCTGCTCTAAACATTTTCACTGGTTTCATCCACAGACTCTCTTCCTTATCCCGTACACTCTCTCTGCAAAGGACCACATGTCTCCTGCTTTGTTAAGACAAAGGCCGAATGATGTGACTGATGCCATCTTTTTTCACTTGAACTCAAAATTTCCCTGCATCTTATCTGTATTTGCATTCCCATTATCTAGCATAATATTTGACCTTATAGAAGATACCCCATATTCATATTCCGTAACAGCTTGGTTCCCATGTTGGACTACTGCCATTCCAGCATTGTTTTATGAATTACCTCTTCTTTCTCACACATCTTCAGTTTGTCCAGTGATTTCTATGGCTTTGGCTCTTTCCCCTTGGCCTAGAAACATATTGAAACGTCCATATCCTTAAAACACAAAAACAAACAAGCAGAAAGACTTACTTGGTACTCTGCTAAAGCCTAAAAAAAGTCAGCATTTCCAAAACCAAACACATTCCCTTCCATTCCCAAGCAAACATTATAATGTAATGAATAATCGCCCAGTTTCTGAAGTCTAAAGACTCAAGTTCACACTGAATCTTCACCAGTCTACCAGCTATAGGATATTCTACAAGATGTTTAACTCGTCTAAAAATTTTCTCTTTTGTGAAAATAAAAAAGGGCCTTACCCCATTGGATTGTTGTGGTGATTAATTCCTCATATACATGCAATGATTTGGCATACAGCCTAACATATAATAATGTCTTGAAAATTGGTAACTAATGTTCATTCACTCTGGATTTACTTGTTGGGTGCCCACTCCATGCCAGGTGCTGAAACAGACACTGGGGGTGCAGTGATGGGTAGGGCTGACTGAGACCATGCTTGCATGGAGCGTTCAGTCTTGGCCAATGGTTCTCAGACTTCAGCATGCTTCAGTATCACCTGGAGCACTTGCTAAAACACAGATTGCTGAGAGCCACCCCCAGAGTTTCTGATTCAGCAGGTCTGGGGTAGGAACCAAGAATTTGCATTTGTCACAAGTGAAGAGTTCCTGCTGATGATGCTGGCCAAGGAAAGACCCTTCAAGAATCACCCGTCCAACCTATCATTTTCATTGTTGCTGTTGTGGTCCCTATACTTGTCTGCCTTTGGTGGTGTCACCATATTCCCAATCAGTCTGGCTGGGAACTGGAGGCATGCTTTACTCTGCTTTATACTTCTCCTACACTTTCACTGCCATTCTCTTTTTATTTGAATCTCTTTTGAGGAATAATATAAACTCTTTCTAGCTAGTCTCTTTCTTCTGCAATTTTTCCTACGTGTGACTTCCAGATTAGTATTCTTAAAACAAGCTGAAAATACATCAATTCTATGCCCCAAACTTTTCTCTGATTTTCTCCTGCCTTCAGAAAATACATCCAAATTCATGACCCCACACATTTCAGGCTCTCGTGATTTGGTCTCAGCGATAACTTTGATGAAATAAGTAAAACTCTACAGTGTTTTGAGACATTTGAGCTTGATTGGAGAGAAAGAATATTTCCAGGAAATGGAAAGGATATGCGCTCACTGGTGTAATATGGCATGATGTATTTATTTGGGCTACTTAAAGACATCAATTTTGGCAAAACCAATGTTTCTCAGTGTTTCTCAGATCACTCACTCATGTTTGTTACAAATTCAGATTTCTTGGCCAACTCTGCATCTTCCAACTTTGAGCAGTTGGGAGTTAACAATTGTCATTTATAACCAGCTCTTTCAGCTCAGAGCGAGAGAACCACTGCCCTGGATCAAGATCAGGAAAAGTTGAACGCAGAAATATAAGGTGAGACCAGGTTTAAAGATAAATAGGCAGACAGCTAGCTAGCCATTTTCAGGTGTTTGCAATAGAGAGTAGCTAAAGCTTTTTAAGGACATGAGTGTAATCATCTGTGTCCCTTCTGGGAGGATGTGCTGGACACAGGAAGAGCAGTCTTGGCCAGATCCTTTGGGGACAAATACTAGAGTAGCCCAGTAAGAGAAGAAAGGTGACATAGGAATCAAAAGCCAAGATTATTTAGGAGGCATTTCAAAGGCATCTTACAAAGAATTTGGTGTCCAATTAGAGTGAGAGATGGGGAAAGGGAAGGCATAAGGAGTGGTGTACTAAATTTTCTATTTGGGGTTTCTAGAGACTGAGAATTGTCATTAACTAAGACATAAATCATAGGCAAGAAAAATGGTCAGGGGCTAAGGAGAGAAGATAATTAACTGGGTTTTGGGTGTGCTGAGTTTGAATTGCGTATGATGTCACAAAGACGTGTGGAGGATTTATTGTGCAACAGACGACATCCAAAGCGATACGGAAAACCAGTGAGGAAGATAGTGAGTCCGTTTTCACAAAGCCTGCCACCCACTCTGGAGATAATAGAAACAAATGATTGAAATAATGGTTGGGTCTGTGCCATGGCTGGTGAAGCACCAGGTGCCTTGGGGGTGCATGGCAGGAGTCCTTGTCATAGTTTGGGATGGGGGACATAGTCCTTGAGGACTTCCCAGAGTAAGTGTCACTCCAGTAAGACCTGAGGGATATATTGGAGTTTCAAGTCAAAGGGAGAAAAAAGGAAACAATATGCAAATTCCAGAAGTGATAAAGTGTGTGGTGCCTTTAGCACAATTAACTAAAGGACGTTTAAGAAATGTTTACCACGTGCCAGCACTCCACCTAACACTTCACATTCGTTATGTCACTGTATCTGCATAACACGTAGGCTATATAATTGCTCCACCTTGCAGATGAGAAAACTGAGACTTAGGTTAAAGAAATTGTCTGAAGCCATGGCTGGCAAGAGATGGAGCCATGAGACTCAACCCCAAATCTGTGTCAACTCCCCATTCTGTACCCATAACCATCATTCTTTACTGAGTAAGATCAAAGAATCATTTTCTGAGTGAGTGAGGAAGTGAGTAAACGTAGTTTTGGGTGACCAATGGCCACTTTTCTGAGTGCATTTCTATTAGAATTAAAATCTGAGAGTATTCTTTTTAACTAAACATCAGTCAATGAAAACGTAAGGTAAATCTGACAGCAGCCTGCTCCTGAATTACGTGGAAGTTATTCAGGAAGAGTGCTAAAAGGTTTAGCTAGCTACAGAGTTACCAGCTACGAAATTACCTCTAAGCAAAGACCTGTTTTTCATCTGCTCTTGAATATTGGTTTGAAGATTTCCCCTTAGCCCCAGATATTAAGGGAGTCACAACCAAACAATGCTGCGTTGACTGGGTAAACATCATATTTCCTTTTTATCACCTTTTTCCCCCAAGTAGTACTGCATTGAGTTACAGCCTTATTCATTGCTCCTTCTACAGAAAGACACTTTGAAAAATTGGGCCTTTGTAGTAATATTGACAACAAAAGCAGGTGTTGTCACCTCCCATTAGCATTAATTTAATCGGTGATTCACTGCAGTAGACAACTAATACCGCCCTGTGGTGGGCCTTCCTAGGAGAAATGCGGAGCCGCAGAAATAAACACCACTGCAGAAAACGGAGCAAGACAAGCTTTTTGGGAATATTAAATGTAAGCTGTATAAACATTTGGTTTCATTTTATCAGTAATGAAAATTTCCTAATTCGTTCTTTACTGGGAAGACCATGGTGGGGGTATGGTTAATTGGTCTTGAAAGACAATTAATATCTGTCAGGAACACACACAACACACACAGGTTTTGCAAACAGTCAGTCCCTTTGCCCCCTTTTTATCTGTTGTTCTGTTTATTGTGCCCAGTTAATGTGCTCTTTTGCCATAATAATCTCCAGCTAAATGGTAATTGCTCTATTGACGGCATTACTGTACATTTTTGACAGATCATTATTCATACTTAACCACTTGACCTGGAATAAATGTTAAAGCAATTACCACTGAGAGCTTTTCTATGAGAAAATTGAGGCAAAGTTTAGAGATAATCAAAATGCAAAGCTGATCATGATCGCAATTGGAAAAATGGCAAATCCTATTAAACAGATTTTTATTAGCCAAGTTGATGCCAGTAGATATTATCTGGTAATTTAGTCTTATTAAAAAGAAAATAAAGCAGCTAATTGTTTACTATTCTGGAACTTATTCCAGCTTGCAATTTGCAACTGAAATTAGGCTTTATGTGGCTCATCTATTTTGTCACATTGAAATATGAAATCATTTGGTACAAAGCACATCTGCTCGGGGCCTCTTACATTCATTCAATATGTTTTGTACCTGTTGAGGTATTATAGATGGATTAATTTATAGCAACTAATAGAAAAGCTAATATTCAGCATATTCTTATTATGTCAAATATTTTAAAAGTCTGTGTTTCTAAGGATTAAATTTTATCCTTGCTTTATCTTACTTTGTATTCAAACATTGACACAAATGATTTCTTTTCTCATTAAGTCAGAGGGCAACATGCTTCTGAAAGCACCCCGGATGAGATGTAGGTCCTAGTCATTAGAAATAAGAAATTAAATGTGGACCCCAAACTTCAGTATATAAATGGAAGGAACAATTTTTCAACGTATTTAAAGATACGTAATTTTTTTTTTTTTTTTTTTTTGGCAAGGAAGATTATCCCTGAGCTAACATCCACCAGCAATCCTCCTCTTTTTCCTGAGGAGACTGGCCCTGAACTAACCTCTGAGCCCATCCTCCTCTATTTTATATGTAGGACGCCTGCCACAGCATGGCTTGATAAGCAGTGTGTAGGTCCACGTGCAGGATCAGAACCACAAACCCCAGGCCACTGAAGCGGAGCACGCGAATTTAACCACTATGCCACTGGGCCAGCCCCGAAGATAAGTAATTTTTAAATTTTGCAAGCAAACTGCTAAATCAATAGTGTAGTGATAAAATCAGCTAATGACCTAAAAATTAATTTTAATATCCATGACGACAATGGTTTCTTTGATCTCGCTTTACACATTAAAGTCAGCAGATTCTCATGAGCTGACTATTTAGAATGAGTAAAAATAAAATCACAACAAGGTCTTCTTATTTTGTGATGCATGGCGCTGATGGAAAAGCAAACTTTTGGGATGACAATATTTGGAAAGTGGTCTTTTTATAGAATCTTTCTGTCCTAAGTTGAGACATTATTTAAGACAACAAAACCTGACAAAAATCCCATTTTAATTTCTGCACAGAACTCCCTTTTCCCCGTGGTTCTTAAAGGCTGCTTAGCTAAAAGTTTGGCGTGGTTCAGTCTTTGGACTAATATCTGGAGCCAAGCTATAATCAAAAACATGCACCAAAAGAGACAGAAATTCTTAAACAGACAGTGTAAAGTTTTACTGGCCCCTACTGAATCATGAGCCCTGTTTGAAAACTATCATTAAAATTCAGAAAACCGATTACTGATATGCTGATATTGTTATCTTGGGAGGCGCAGTTATCAGGGTCTCTTCCAGTTGGTTGCTGTAGTTTCTATATTAATGGAGGTTTTTTTCACAGTTAATGAAAGGAGAGACTTTCTTTTAATAAGTCCATAAAACATTAAGTAGCTTTTTTCCTCTTTCTTCTGCCATTTTCTTCTCCCAAAAGAGTCCTTTTGAAAGTCCAAAAGGTATACATTTGGCAGTCAGATAAGAAGTGGCAGTTTGTAAAAACACTCATTCTGCTTTTCAGTTCTAGGTCTTGGCCTTATCAAATTGATAGTGTTTGAGATAACAGACTGTAATTGTTTCCAATTTTTTTTGTACACTAACATCACTTCTTTTTAAAGGGATAGTCCCCCCTAGTTTTGTAGATGTTCTGAAAATAGAGGAGCCAGAAAAGCAAAGAATGTCACAAGATTGCAATTCTTCATTTGCTGTGTTTGTTAGCTTAAATTTATTTTTGATAGAATATACTTACTTCAAAATTCAAATGGAGCTTTTATCCACTCTGGCTTGTATGTGCTAAATTATTTTACTTTAGATATAGATGCAAAGCTAAATAAAGTCAAGATTTTTTCCAATATTTGTATTTAATGCTGAGTTTGCATCATGCATAGTATGAATGGGCTAAAACGACAGAGCTATTTTCATTTGATTTTGAAAATCTGCAAAAATCCATGGGCCTTCATACTTTAATGTGTGTAGATTGTTTCTGTTGACTGTGTTTATTTCTTTAATTAATACAATATATATTCCACAATCATTGCATTATTCTTATTACTTCTATGCACAGCTTTTTAACCAACATCCCTTGTCTGTCTTCTCTTGGATATTGGCATCCCGGGAATCTGAGCGTGGGACTTTCTTCCTGACCTTGACCTGGGCATAGACCCAAGACTCTATTCTCCCGTTAAGGCACTGTGTCATGATTTTAATGTATGCTTTCTACTGAATAATTTTAGTATTATGAAGACACAAAACAATTGAACCATATGTGTCTCATGTCAGCCACATAATGAAAGGACTGAAGTCACAGAACAATAAACAACTAAGTGCTTTGTATTCTTCTCCTTGGAGGTTTTACATATTAATTCTGCCCAATTTATTCGAAGGGGCCTTTTTACCCCCTTAGAATTACTCTTTTTTACTCTTTTACCCTCTCTTAGTTTCTGTTAACACAGATAGGGTAGAAAAAGAGGATAAAATTCTCCAATGGCTGCTAAATAGTATTGGTAGCAAATAGTCATAGATGAATTACAGATAAAAGATAATGATTAAAAACTACAATAGTCTTGACGATGCACCACACCCTGAGCCTGAATCTGTATGCTACTGATAAATTGGCCAGCAAGGCTTCTGGACAATTTGTTTTCCTGCTTTCCATTTTTATGTTCTACCGAACCAATTTCTAATTAATAAAATTATTTAAATTTTTTTTCAACTGGATCTGAAAAAATTATTATTAGTTATTGATGATCTAGTCAAACAAATGTTCTGCTTCGTGGGAATTTTCCAGGGGATTGGACCATATTCCAGATGGAAGGCGTCATTTCTGAGTCCCTGAAGTGCTTCGAGTCCTTTGGTACTGTTTCTAGTTTAACTGTCTCCAAGGCCACTGGTTGGTAGAAATGGAGCTTGGCTCTCTCCTCGGTTCTGTATATTCCCTCACCTATCACTGAAGCAACTGCTTGAATTTCTCCAAATGCACATGGATTTGGGGCAATCGTACATTCTAATGTAATGTTAAAAATTCATCAAAAGTATACTGTAAATAATTGAACACTATCTAGTCTTTTCTCTAAATCACTTTCTCCTCCCTTCTCTCCACTTCTCCATCCTTGACCTCTCATGGACACCTCATGACCCTTATGTCTATTCTCATCAATGAGCTTACGGTCTTGGGAAAATATTATTATAAAATAAAGTTTGGGGAACACAAAGTTGAGAAAAATTAGTTCCAGGTAGGAGTATTGGGAAAAGTTTTAAGGAAAATAGCTTTTAATCTCAGCTTTAGAGTGCTGTATGATTTCAGCAAGCAAAGATGGGGAGAACATCCTTCAAAATTAAGGGAACACATCTGCAGAGCGAGGTTTGACTCCAGCTATCCCCATGGGGGTGGGGGTGAGAGACGGAAAGAAACATGCAAGAGAGAGTCAACTCTTCCTTGATCCATGTCACTCACTACTTGCCAGTTGTCCACTGACAGCCCTTCCTCAGCTTCCAGTATTGGATTTCCTTGTCGTCCTCTTTCAGTCATCAATGTTGCTATCTTCTGCCTCCTTAGCAAGTATTTTCATCTTCCTAGATGCTTTCAGCGGTTTCTTCTGATTCTTTTCTTCCATCATTATTCTTGATGACTTCAACTGTCAGGTAGATGGCAGTTCAGACTCTTTGAACACATGCTTTCTCATTATCGCTCAGAAAGGTAATTTAGTGTCATGGTTAAGCAACTGATCACTGGAGCTGAGCCACTTGCGCAAATGTCTTGCTTTTTCTGTCCCTCAGGTCCTTATCTTTTAATAGGAATAATAATAGTGCCAACTATAGAAGACTATTGTTGTGAGGCTTAAATGAGTTAATATATGGGAAGTGCTTACAACAATAACCTGACGTGTCTTCTTAGCTATCATTATTAATTTCATAGATGCCTCTACAGACTTCAACTAAGCAACTCTTGAGTTCAATACTCAACATCTATACCTGGCCACACCCTGTCAGCACAGTGTTTCAAAGTGTTTCTGGCAAAGATCTGAGATTCCGTGTATCCCCATCATCCCCAGCCTCCATACAAGCCTCTGCTGCCCATCACCTCAGTTGTGCCCTCTGTCTGGTACTATTCCTCTCACCAAGCTGCCTGCACACATACCACCCGCTTTCTCCACTCTTGCTCTCAGTCCTCACACGTCTGCTGGAGAAACAGGAAGAACCTTGTAGGCGACGAATGCTGCTTGCTCTCTGTGCTGTGTACCAACTCCTTTAATTCTTATGTTCTCCAAAGGAATTTAGCTATTATTTTCTTTCTTTATTTCAAGTGAGGTAATAATCTTACTGGTAGGTAACAAACAGAGTGCCCAATACTGTTCCAAGTATTTGATAGAGATTAACTTCTTCCCTGCTCACATCAATTCCATTAGGTAGGATTTCTATTTCGCTGAAGTAGAAAGTGAGGTGCCGATGGGTGAGGCAGCATCCCCAAGGTCACGTTCTAGTAGTAGGACAAGTTGGATCCCAGACTCAGCTGGCGAGAGTCCATAACCTCTGCTCTAGGCACTACAACATCGTGTCTTCTGTAAACGTCTCAACAAGGTTAACTTCTTAACGATGTTCTTAACCTGGAGCATTAGAGGTGTTAAATCTTAGGCCATTTTCTCTTAAAAGTTAAACTAGTCTTTCAATATTACCAAAGTAATATATAAACATTGTTTAAAATGCAAATAGAAGAGAAGGTATAAAATGAAAACTAAAAGTCTTCTTCTCTTTTTCTCCTAATCCTGCTCCCTAAGAAAAACATACTCTGGCACATCATTCCAAAATATTCTAAACATATTCAAACATCAATACAAATATTATGTTTGCATCTATACACGTATTATGAATGTATATATTACATGCATACATCTTTGTTTGTTAAAGGACAGAATCATAATATATATAGAATCTCATTCACAGAGACATGGAAACAGCACATTTGACAGTTGGAGATAATTTTTAAACATTCTCCTTTATTTTTGGTAATAATTATCAAATAAAAAAATAGTGTTCAAGAAAGAAATACAAGACATGAAAAATTTTATTAAACTTCATATATATATTCATATATATATATATATATGAATCATGTCAGTTTATATATCATTCCAGTAAAAATATATAAAATAAGTAAAATATTATGACACATAGGAGGAAAAATAAAGAATTAAGACTTTTTAACTGTATATATGTTCTTTTTAAAAAAAAAATCATACCTACATGTTGGTGTATCACAGTAGTAAATACTTCTATTTCAAGCATTAACTTCTGCAAACTGATCAATGACGCTGCACTGTCAGGTTTAATTGAAAGTACAGCCAGACTTGTCAAACTATCTTTGCTTACTGTTGACTGAAGCATGCTGTTTGTTAAATTTAGTATTGGAAAGTTTCCTTCATGTAAGATGATACATACACAAATTAAGGAAAGTCTTAAACATAAAGAAGAGTCTGGCAGAGATTCATAAAATACTATTTCACAGAAGACTCTAGAAATTGCGATCTTTTCCATGTCTTTTTTCTTTTGGGTAGTATTTTGGTTTTTGTCTTTTTGGTGAGGAAGTTTTGCTCTGCACTAACATCTGTGGCCAATCTTCCTCTTTTTGCTTGAGGAAGATTGTCAATGAGCTAACTGTGCCAATCTCCACCTATTTTGTATGTGGGATGCCGCCACAGCACGGCTTGATGAGTGATGTGTAGTCCTGTATCTGGGATCCAAACCTGCAAACCCCAGGCCACCAAAGCAGAAGGTGGGAACTTAACCACTACACCACCAAGCTGGGCCCTGGGGTAGATTTTTACAGCTTTCAAATACATATGCAGTCAAAAATATTTCCTCTAACACATCCTCACCAGAAAATTCATTACAAATTTCTATGACATTTTGTAAAGACCTCGAAAATTCATGATGGTTCAGCACTGTTCAAGCTCCCTTTGAAAGCAGTTTATGCTCCCGTTTGTCCCTACATTTGAGCAGTAGATTAAATAAACGTTGATGGCACAGTGTTTGCAAAGATTATAAAAAACAGAACTTGAGTTCTTACTGTCAAAATGAGCACATGTTGCTAAGTTCAGGGGCTGATCCTATAACTGGCAGTCTGTCCATTAACTTCTATATAAAATAGAAGGTTTAAGTGGTAAGTAATAAAAATGTACTAATTTGGAGCTTACATATGTATATATATATATGTATATTTATATATATAAAATTAAAACTTAGCGGTAACAGCAACAATTGTTTCAAACCAACAAAAATTTTTTTCAGGGAGAAGTATTTTATCACTTTTCGGAAAAGCCAGGCACAGTGATAATCAAAAGCATACCAGACTCAGCCAGTTTCGTGATCGTTTTTAAATACTCTACAGCGAGCACATCCCCTTATTGCCTGCACCTGGGGTGGACTTGCTCCCCTTTCTCTGTCCTTGGCACAGTCACTGCTCCTGCATTAGTCTCATTTCGTGAAATAATACGGAGAATTTTCGGTATCAGTATGTAAAGTTCTAGCTCATTCTTTTTCGTGACTGCATAATATCCCACTGTATAGATATAGCCATACTGTCATATTTTGAAAAATGCTGAAGTTTTTGTTATTGCAAAGAGTGGTGTAATGTACATTCGTACACATACATCTTTGCACAGGATTATCTCTGTAGGATAAATTCTTGGAAGTTTGTTTCTTCCTGAATTCCGTATTCTTCTACATAAGTTTCACTATTCAAAACACCCCTCATTGTATATTCCTGTGCCCTCATCAGGACATCACTGCTGCTGTCTCCACCAATTAATTCCTACTTTCAGCCTTTTGGTTCTGTCCCTTCCTTAATGTCTTCTCACTCTATTCCATCCTGCATGTCACCACCAGATGATTCCTTCCTTTTTTATTAGTCCTTTCATTATGTCACTCTTTTGTTTGAGAATCTACCACTACTGCTATTGGTTTATGACAATGGCTCAAATCCAGAAAAAAGGCTGAGGACCTGTCACCAAGACACTGAGGTATGAGATGGGCAGTTAAATAGCAACTGAGGGCCAGCCCTGTGGCCGAGTGTTTAAGTGTGCACACTCTGCTTCGGCGGCCCAGGGTTTCGCTGGTTCGGATCCTGGGTGCAGGCATGGCACCCACCACTCATCAAGCCATGCTGAGGCGGCATACGACAGAGGGACCTACAACTAGAATATACAACTATATACTGGGGAGCTTTGGGGAGAAGAAGAAAAACAAAAGAAGATTGGCAACAGATGTTAGCTCAGCTGTCCATACTCACCACTTACCTCTTCCACCAAATAGGGAGTTTCCATTTATTATTTCATATGAGGAAATATTTCTACTGAGGAGTGTGTGCGTATGTGTGTTTGCATGTGTGCGTGAGTGTCTGCTAGATCACAAGCACCACAAAGGCAGGAATTTTTGTCTGTATGATAATTTCATTTTGGGCCCAGTATATCCCAACTATCTAAAACAGTGCCTGGCATATAGTAGATGCTCAAATATTTGTCGAATAGGATGACTATATGTACTTATATTTGTACACACACACATACATGTATGCACACACACATGTTGAAACTTAAAATCTACACTTCTCTACCTGGCCTCTGACTCCCTTCAGAGTTGTTTCTACCTTACCTAGGTTTCCCAGGCCTACTTTCCACAAATCCTCCTCATCTGGAATCAGATCAGTGGTCCCCATGCTCCATCTTTATTCCCATATTCGTTTGCTAGGGTCGCCATAGCAAAGTATCACAAATTGAGTGGTTTCAACAACAAAAATTGATCGTTTCACAGTTCTGGAGATCGGAAGTTCAAAGTCCAGGTGGCAGCAGGGCCACTCTCCTGGCTTCTGGTAGTGCCTTGGCTTGTGGCAGCACAACTTGAATCTTCACATGGCACTGTGTCTGTGTTCAAATCTCCCACTTTCATGAGGACACCAGTCATATTGAATTAGGAGCCCACCCAACTCTAGTAGGACCTCATTTTAACTAATTATATCTACAACAACTGTATTTGCAAAAAATGTGACATTATGAAGTACTAGGGGTTAGAATTTCAACATATGGATTTTGGAGAGCACGCAGTTCAACCCATAACAATCCTCCTCTCTGCCTTTCCTCTTGCTGTTTCTACTCCCTGGAATGCCCAGTTTTGCCTCCTACCTATCTGACTCTCACTCAAGGACTTCAACTCTCATGACATCAGAAGTTAAACTTGATTTATACTGTAATAGCTTCATATCTTTTCATTTTGTCTTTCTTCTTTGATAGCAAGGTCCTTAAGAACATAATCATAGATAGATAGATAGACAGACAGATAGATAGGAAGGAAGGAAGGAAACACTCCCTGTGGCCTAGTGAAGTGCTCTAGTCAAAATAAAAGCTAAGTAATGAATAACTGAGGCTTCCTCACAATTTACAGCATTGTCAGGAATGAAGAGAAGAACTGAGAAACATATTGTCAGTAAAAATCTAGCCCTGTTTGGGCAGCAAAGGTGTAAATCCCTCAAATTGTCAAGAATGTTTGATAGTGATAACAGCTAAGATTTATAGAAGCCCCACTGAATGCTGGACACTGCTCTAAAACTCGTTACCTACTAATGCATTCAATCTTCACCACAACCCTGAGAGAGAGTATAATTTTGTCCACCTTTATTTGAGGAAGGGATTTCTAGGGAGGTTAAGTAACTTGTCAAAGTCCTACGCTACTCAATGATTTTTTTGGAGTTGTACCAAGGCTGTTTGGCTCCAGAGACCATACACTCCAAATCACTATTCTCACTTCTCTGCTTTTTAAGGAGATAAAAAATATGTTCCTAAGTCATGTACCTTTTAAGGGGTAATTTTTGAACAGAACTTTATCAGGAATCATGGGGAAGTGTGGTTAGAGTTTTCAACAATTAGGCTTTCTTATTCATTTCTCCAAGTTCTCTTTCATCCTCTTCTTCGCTCCTCGATACTCTCCCAAAGTCTCTGCAATCAGATATGAGAATCACTTCAGCTAAGCCAGGCAGCCCCCACTATACCAGCACATGAGGAGCCTCTCGGAGTTAGGACCAGCTGCTTCTGTCCAGTGCCTAGCACACGTGGATATCTGTTCGATGGATTGGTCTAACCTTGACCTTGGAGTCCACAGATAAAGCCCACTCTGTTGAAGAATGTTATGACTCTGTTGACATTCTTGTTTGATAGGACTTCTAGAGAGAGTTTGAGTCTGCATCTGCCTGCTGAAATATCTCAACACAGCAGCAAGTCCAAACCCTGAATACACAAAACGTAAAAGATGGCTTTAGTAGAAAGCCATGAATAAGAATCATTTTATGATTAGTCCATCAAAAGGAAGTTTATAATTTCTAATTTCAGATATGAAATTTGCTTTTCATAGACTATCCAAAAGTCTATCTTAGCCAAGAAAAATAGACACAGAAAATAAACAGCTTCTACTACTACTTCTAGAAATTGATCTCTACACTCAAGGTAAATGGATTGCAAGTATTGATTAATACTTTGGAATGAATACCATTTCATAACTTTTAATTAACCACTAGGTAATATTTAATGAAAACTGCATAATGTGATATATGAATTTGAAAAATGGGAAGGTAAAAAGGTTCTGTCCCTTAGTCCCATTGTGGTAAAAAGTAATTGCTGGGAGTGACCAGTTTGTTACCATGTTTTTTTCTCTGGTAATTCTAGATTATTAACGTCCCAAAGCACAAAGTGATACTGCTATATGAATTCTCTTGGCCTTGAAATGATCTATAACACAATTTAAGACCCATGCATTTTGTCACCATTTAAAATTGATTGTTCTTAACCCAGGGAAAGCAAAAAAAAACAAAGACAGGGAATCTTATGGAACTAGAGAAGAAATTCACCTCTACATATTTTCTTTTGAAAATACTAGCAATGGTAAATATTAGTTTTGCCATAGACACCTGGCACTGAAGTCAGAGGAAAGAGATTTATAGTTGGTTGTAGAGCATTAACTACTGTAGGTGACGCATCAGCGTGTAGCATTCGTGTAGAAATTTCTACACCATTCGTGTAGAAATGGAAACAGTAAAGGTGCAGTGTTCACATAGAGAACTATTAGAAATACTGGTGTGTTGTAGGAAGAGCCCAGAATTTAAATGAACCATTTATGCCTCTGCTGCCCTAGGGCGAGTACAAGGTACATTAATAATGCAGTGTTTATTTGAAATATTTTATTGTAAGGCACATTTATTACTGAAAAATCTAAACAGCAGAAAAAAGCCAGTATTGCACAGGTTCAGCATTCTGGACAAGTTATTTTCAAAAATATGATTCTTGGCGAATTGTATCATTTCTTTCAATACTTCACCTGTGACACTATAAATAATATATATTTATTTAAGTCGTGGTATTATACACTGCTACTTGTGTTGTACATAATTTATAGAAAATGATCTATGAACATGGGTAGGTAATGTTCCCCATGAAAGTAAATGTTTAGAGTTAGAAAGTGATGAACAGCTCTGAGAGTTGCCTAATATTAGAGGGAGTAAATTAGACTCCTTAACAAGTTACCTCATATTTTCCCAAAATTATAATCAACTTGCCTTCTATTATAAATATGAGGGCAATTATCACTAAAGTTTGTCGTGAATAAATTGATCCATATATTAAACATATATAAAGTAATACGAGAATGCCATTATATTTACTCCTTCAGAGAGTGCCATACCCAGGCTGTATTTAACGGCACAGAATAGTGGAGAAACTGGCTGGGTTTAAGATCAGCCACATCTCCCTTCGATGGGTAGAATGTGGTCTTGGGCACGAGCAAGCTCTGTAACTGGGCTTCCTTCCTTATTAGTTGTGTGATTTGAGCAAGCTTTTCACCTTTCTGACTTTCCGTTTCCTCATCTGAACAATAATATCTACCTCACAGAATAGGTAGACGAATAAAATAAGAGAAACTCTGCAAAACATCTTAGTGCCTGGTGTTCAACAAACTTCCTTTTATTTTCTGCTACGGCCCTTTAGACCCAGGAAGAGGACTGACTGTGTAGTTGCTTGTCTTCTTTCTCCAGCAAGTTGGTTATTCGTAGGAAGAAAACTTTCCCTTTTTCATCTTTGCGTTTCCTGCAATAAGCAAAGAGCTGGGACCTGGTAGTTATGATCCAGACATTGGCATGACTCCCCTTGACATACTCTGGCGTCTCGGGCAGGGACAGTCATGGCCTGGCCCGAGGAAGGCCTTCTGACATGGCTCCGGCACATGGGAGCCATTGTACTCCAAGATGGAATAGGGCTGTTTTCCCCTCTTTTGTTTTTCTTAATGAAAAGATACGCTTTGAAACTTTTTAGTTTTTAACTTAAGTTGCAGAATTCCAAAATATATTCTTTTGATAGTAATTTGAAATATTTGTCCCTTCTAGAGAGTCAGTAACCATGTTTGCATAAGCAGAATACACTGCAAATCTTACGTGCCCTTCTGTGATAATAATAAGGCTGAGAGTCTTTCCAGAGGACATTGTAATGTGACAACACCACCCCACAAGGTGCCAGGCCCCCTCTCTTGAGCATGACTTTTAACCTCTCTGAGCCTTACTTTCTTTCCCTGTGAAGTAGAAAATAACACTAAATTCACTGTGATTTTCAAGTGAGATTGAATATGATAGGCGCTCCAAAAATGCAAGATTTGCTTTATTTGTTATTTTTGTACATGGGACTAACACTCATTTCTGAGACAAAAAGAAGAAAATTAACATTTATTGAAAACCTTCTGCCAGCCAAGCACTGTTCTAAGGATTTTTCAAATATTATCTCATTTAAACCTGCAGGTACTTCTGTGGGTGAAGTGATATTAATTTCTTTTATTATCCAGGGAGACTGTGCTTAGTGAAGTTAACCACGATTCTATGATGAATAAGCAACTAGGCAGGATTCAAATGTCACTTTCTTCCTCTTGTCATACTGCATAAAACCTACTCATATTAAAGGGGAGAATATTCTGACAGTTAGCATGATGTGTTATCATAATGATTACTGCTAATTATATTTTATTTCTCTAGCAGTTTACAGAAGGGCTTTCACATGCATTTTAGGTCCTAGCAATAATTCCCTCTTTTATGTGCCAGGAACAGGGCTAGGTACTTTGCATATAGTGTAATCAGTCTTCAAAGTAAATTACACAGCAGGTGTGATCTTCATTTTAGAGAAGTAGAAACTGAGGCTCAAAGAGTTGAGTACTGTGCCCTTGCCGTGGGGCAAGGTGGGCTGGCTCTCTCACTCAGGTCTGACGCCCACCCTTTCTGGAGCTGCCTCCATTATCCACATTAGCTGTGTCAGCTTATTTTGAGCAACATCATAAAACAAAGTGGCAGATGATATGGTCTCCATATCATAGATAAGGATGTCAAAACTCAAGGAAATATCTTGAAAGTAAAAAAACTAAAGCTAGATCTCAGGGCACAGCCTTAATTGCCACATAGTGAGCATCAAAACATACTTTTTAGAAATCTGGCATCTACTGCAGGCTCATGAAATTTCCTTCCTTAAGCTATATTCCTATTATCTCATTGTAAATGACCAAATCTGTTTTCTGTAATCCCACAAATGTATTTCCATAGGGAATGTGGATTTTTCTGTGTGCTATGGATATTTCTACAGTTTCTCAGTCCATTGACGTTTTTGCCTTTAGATGCCTCTGAACCAAAATGGTTCCTTCAGTATGTGTGTCATTTGATTTAAAAACCTATAAATCTGCTCCACATTATATGTCAGCAGGGAAATACAAATTAAAACAACAGTGATGTACCACTATACACCTATCAGGACGGCCAAAATCCAGAACACATCGCCACCAA
Source organism: Equus quagga (assembly GCF_021613505.1). Classification (NCBI taxonomy): domain Eukaryota; kingdom Metazoa; phylum Chordata; class Mammalia; order Perissodactyla; family Equidae; genus Equus; species Equus quagga. Next base: position 26,486,829 of record NC_060288.1, on the reverse strand, counting down.
ATGCTGGTGAGTATGTGGAGCAGCAAGAACTCACATTCATTGCTGACGGGAATGAAAATGGTCCAGCCACTTTAGAGGACTGTTTGGCGGTTTCTTACAACACTAAACATGCTCTTACTATACACTCCAGCAATCATGCTGTTCAGTGTTTACCCAAGGAACCGAAAACTTAGATGCACACAAAAACCTGCATGCAGATGTTTGCAGGAGCTTTATTCATAATTGCCAACACTGGTTAGCAACCTAGCTGTCCTTCAGTAGGTAAGTGGATAAATAAACTGTGGAACATTCAGACAACGGACTATGATTCAGTGCTTAACAGAAATGAGCTATCAAGCCATGAAAAGACATGGAGGAAAGTTAAATACATATTACTAAGTGAAAGAAGCCAGTCTGAAAGGGCTCCATGCTGTGTGATTCCAAGTATATGACATTCTGGAAAAGGCAAAACTATGGAGACAGTAAAAAGATCAGTGGTTGCCAGAGACTAATGGGGAGGAAAGGATGAATAGGCGAAGCACAGAGGATTTTTAGGACAGTGGAACTAATTTGTGTGACAAGATAATGGTGGATCTATGCCGTTGTAAATTTGTCCAAACCCATAGAATGTACAACACAAAGAGTGAACCCTACTGTAAACTACGGACCTTGGGTGATAATGATGTGTGAATGTAGGTTCGTCAATTGTAACAAATGTCCCACTCTAGTGGGAGATGTTGATGATAGAGGAGGCTATGCATGTGTAGGGCAGGCGGGATATGGGAAATCTCTGCATCTTCTGCTCAGTTTTGCTGCAAACCTAAAACTGCTCTAGAAAATAAAGTCTATTAAAAAAAAAAAACCCTATATCTTTAAGAGTGGAGCAATATGTCACATGAAAGCAAGCAGTTCCACAAATATTGATGGTTGTTGACAAGAATTATAATGGAAATTTAATACAATTTCATCAATGTAGTAATCACGTATTGAACATCTGCAGCATAAATAACATAGTATTTAGAGGTGGGGGGAAAGAGTGGTTACAAAGAAGTCAGTTCCTGCAAAGAATTCTCAATGATCTCATTTTAAAATAAGGGCTTCCAGAACTTACTGTTTCAAAGAAGCAATTTAGTACCAATACTTTTTAAATGGAAGAACTATGAATAATAATAAAAAAACAGATGTGTTGTTACTTCATATTATTGTTTCTTAACATGTGTAGGTGCTGTAAATTAAATTCATTCTCAATTCAAAATCTCCTGAATTAAACTACTTCCCATAAGGAAATTTTAAACAAAGGGATGGTGGCCACCTTGCAAAAGACAGAAGTGTGTGTGTTTGTGTATTAGAATTATGGCAAAGGAACCACACATTACATCTGATTGTGCTTGCAGCCTTGTAAACCGACAACCACAGCTGGGGTCCTACACAATTTCTACCCGGCACAAAATGGAGACTTCACAGTTGTAGAAATAATCTTATCAATGTGTTTAGCTCAGGTTTTCAAACCTGGAGTTTACTGGGATGTTAGTGAATGGTTGGTGAAAAATACTGTTCCATGTTTAATTAAGTTTGGGAAATTCTGAGTTAAACTAAGTTAAATAGGTTCCTTTTGTGCATGACTTCTCAGAAGCCTTATGAAGCCACAATGCATTGTGAAATTCCAAGAAAGTAGTTCAGCAGGCAGCATTTCATAAAATTATTTGAATATGTAACCTTCTTTTCCCACAAGCCTTCTCTTAAGAGTTCCCCAGAATATAATCTTGGAAATGCTGATTTGGGAAAATGGACAATTGAAGCCACTGGTTCTTGGACCAGAGTTACACTGACAGTAGGAGTTTCAGAGGGTCAATATGCATACCTCTTAGTGTTTTAGACCACACTTAGAAGAGCTCTCTGTGTTCCCAAAATTTCTTGCTTTTGTTAAAATACGATTACCAGAAATTATATTGAAATTCACAATAGGGACTCTTTACATGTATTGCATAGTCATCAAATTTTCCCAAATCACTCTCACACATTTTTTCACTCAAAAGTTGAATTAGGAACAGATTCTGTGTCTTTAACACTGCCTCATAAATCTCTCCAGCACCTAGTTCAGTGTGGTAGACACAGAGGGACTCAAATAAAAGCTATCTGATGATAATGACTTAAGGTCCTCGAAGACTTCTCGTGTGGACTACCAGCTAAAAAGCAGGTCTGGGTCTGTCTGTCCTAATACACTTGACTGACTGTAGGCTTATTTGAATTGAAGTTATTTCTCAGAAATATTATCAAATCAAAGAGCAGATAAAATGCCCTTTTGAAAACATAAGATGTAAGATGTGCTTTATGTGGAAGATAGAGCTTTTTTTAAGTAATCATTCATATTTTATAATGTGAACCGTTTCCTCGCAGTTTGGAAAATGAGTTATATTGGAAGACTTGTGGCTTCTAGGTAGTAATAAATATGAATGTTTTATATGGTCTTTTCTATTGTTTCAGAACTTAGCAATATACTTAAAAATTTTTTTCACTAATACGATTTACAAACTTTTATTATGGTTAGCTCTATCTGTCACAATTTGGAAAATAAACATTAATTAGATATAAGGCGAGATGGAATTAAAATATGTATAGAATTTGAAGTGTGGCAATATATTTTATCTTTTTAAGAGTTGGGCACTGAGTGCTCACTATGCCATGTTCTATGACGGGCACTGCAGAAAGAGATGTGGCTGACACATGCTCCATGACTTTAAAAGGCCATCAGGATCATATTTCTCTTCTGTGTGGCTGTGGAGTAGCAAGCCTGACTTTCCTATGCAACATGACTATTGTTATCATTGCTTTATAGTTGCAGCACAAGGGCTAAACATTTTTCTCTGAAAATAGTTTTTTTTTGCACCCAAAATAAAGGTAGAATGGGTAAACAAATAGAGTTGTGTTTCTCCAATTCAGTGACTTCAGATTCCATATTAACTGCTCCAGTTTGAGTTGGGTTAAATTGGTAGGTTGGATAATAAAAGTCCCCTGGGGGGCTGGCCCCATGGCATAGTGGTTAAGTTCGCTCATGCTGCTTTGGTGGCCCGGGATTCGCAGGTTCAGATCCTGGGGTGTGGACCTACACACCGGTCATCAAGCCACACTGTGGTGGCATCCCACATAAAATGGAGGAAGATTGGCAAAAGATATTAGCTCAAGGACAGTCTTCCTCACAATCACATAAAAGTCCCTAAGAGAAATATGGAAATGTCTAATGCAGAAAAATATCTTAGAAGAAAGTACATAAACAACAGAAATATTGCATCATAAATCAAGTTTCTTCCTCATCCACTGACCCATTTTCAATATAGTTTCTAATAAAACCATTACTAATGAGCTCTTTTAAAGTGTTATGTGAGGCTTGTGGGGGGGGGGGAGGCGTTGCCACTTTGTTTTTCTGCAGTTTAATTGACAGACACCATCTTTCCAGGGTAGTTTTGAGTTTCAAAGTGTACTGTCAGTTGGATTTTCACTTCCGAATGAAAGCATATTGCAATGAAATGCACACTGGCCTACATTTTGGGTCTATATAAAGATAAATTCACAAACAATATGTAACATGGGAGATAAACAGTAGGGAAATGGGAAAAATGACCAAAACGTGGGAAACTTAGGCTCTTTTTCAGACTCTATGGATGACTGTGACCTTGGAAAGTGCCCAGACTCTTTCTTACTCTTGTTTTCCTCATCTAGAAAATAGACTTTGGATTACAATGGATCATCTCTTTCATTACGAAAATTTAACAAATCTAAATATAAGCCAGAAACTCCCATCAATAAAGATCACAAATATGTCAAATTTAAAACATATTTTTTTATTTGATTACATGTATAAACTATGTTATATTAGTTACAAATAATGAAGCCAAACACACTCTATCTGATGGCCCAAAGTTGTCCACCGATAAAGCTCTCCCAATGCCTCTCAGACCATTAAATCCGGGAGGCATGTTTTAATATTCATTACATATGATCAGTCTTATTGATCACTCCTTTTTTTTACCTTGGCTTCAGTAACACGACTGACTGCTTGATTGTATCCTTTCAAAAAAAAAAAACAAGCAAATTTTGGCTGTTCCTCAGTCTCTCTCATAGACTTATTGATATCTACTTGGCCCTTAAATATTGGGAGTAGATCAAAGCTTGGTCTTAGCGTTCTTTCCTTCTTACGCTGTGTGAACCCACCTATGTCCGTTGCTTTCTTTACCATCTCATGACCATGACTCACGCTTCACCTCCAGTTCTGACCTCTAACTTTTGGATTCATGTGTGAAACTACCTACTTGCCGTCTCTATTTGGATCTCTCTATTTGCACCCCAAACTTACCATGTGTCAACCAAACTCTTAAGAATTGGTCTTCTCCCACCTTAATCCTCCTCCAGAGTTAACTGCCAAAGAATGGCACAGTCATTATCCGGCCGTGAAAAAGAGAGACATTTCTGTGAAATGTTTCCTCCCTCACTTCACAGTATCCAGTCTGTTAACAAGTCCTCTTATCTTTAAATGTACTTCCTTGTCACCACGTCACCATTGCCTCTTCCACAATCTAAGACACACCTTTCCCTTTGCTAAATGACAACATAGCCTCCTAATTGTTCTATTTTCTTCTATTCATGCCCTCCCCAAATTATCAATTTCCATTCTGCAGTTGGAGTGCTTCATTAAAAGTTCAAATAGGGGGCCGGCCCAGTGGCTCAGCAGTTAAGTGCACACATTCCACTTCACCCGCCGGGAGTTTGCTGGTTCATATCCCAGGTGTGGACATGGCACCGTGTGGCAAGCCACGCAGTGGTAGGCATTCCACATATAAAGTAGAGGAAGGTGGACATGGATGTTAGCTCAGGGCCAGTCTTCCTCAGCAAAAACAAGAGGATTGGCAGATGTTAGCTCAGGGCTAATCTTCCTCGGGAAAAAAAATAACAAAGTTAAATAGGGTTATGTTTCTTTCTGGTTTAAAACCATTGAATGCCTTTTCATTTTTCTTGGAATGAAGATGACCCTTAAACGACCAACTGGCTTTTCATAATGTGGTCCCTGCTTAGCCCTGGAGCCTCGTTCCACAGTCCTCACTTCCTCTTTTTCTGAGTTCCAGCCTCATTAGTCTTATTTCAGTCCTTAACTAAGCTGTACTTCTTCCCAAGTAGGAATGTTCACATACTGTTTCTTCTGCTTCCTCCCTTCTCCCAATTCCCTTTCTCTGGAAAATATTTGCTGATCCCCTAGGTCAACTTCCCCTTCCCCTTGGCCTCATAGCACCATATTTCTTTGAGAGAATTTACCTCAGGCATGTAGTTATATTATTTTAGACATTATTTTATGCATTCATTCAACAAACATTTATTGAGGACCTACTGTGTGCTAGGCATACAGTAAAATCATAGTAAACACTGGCGAACAAAACAGACAAATTCTATGCCCTTTCAGTTCTGTGCCCTTATAATCTAATAGGAAAGAAAGAAAATAGATAAAGATACCACAAAAATGTATGTGAAGTTGGAATTATAATAATTGTTTTGAAGAAAACAGAGTTCGGTGAAAAGGAAGAAGGGATTTATGGGAGGTCCTGCTTTAAGGAATCAGGACAAATATCCTGAGAAAGTAGATTTAATGCTAAGACCTAAAAATATGATGACTGGGGGTGAGGTGAGGGGGTATTAATGGAGAAAAGCATTTCTGGCCTAGTATTGAGAAGGTCTTTAGGCGGGAAAGAATTTGGTGTACATAAAGACCCTAAAGGAGGCCTTTTGTCTCTGTCACTCCCTCTCTTCCGTGAGCTCCAGCAGGAGGGAGCATGCTGCTTTGCTCTCTACTGAAACTCTAGTGTCAAACTCGTTGACTGACATGTAGTTACTGAAAGAAAACAGATTCACAGATATAACTCCCTTTGCAAGATGGCTTGGTCCTAAAGCAAAATGCATAATTCAGGTTCCAAATAAAGGTATCACTTAATAATTATTTAATAATTCATTAAGAAAAATGCTCCTTACCAAAAGTCTTTGTTAAATTGTTACATGTATACATGTACTAAAGAATATAGCTGCTAAATTTTCCTTATAATACCTATGTCTGTATCTATCCATATCATCCCCTTTATTCTATTTGAATGGAAAACTTCCCAGGAAGGGAAAAGATTTTAGCATTGTCAACCAAAAAAGGCTGTAAATAATAGCAGTACAATAATAATACAAATAATCTCCTTCGCATCCCAATATTTCTCAGTAGTAAATTATAAACCTTCCTCTTAACACAATCAGATCAAAATAAAATTTGTTTAGTCTTACATAAAGATCCTTAAAACAAGCAAATTTCCAAAATGAAATCAGTGCAAACAAGCAAAGTATATGTTTTAGAGCATTTGAAATACTTTCATGATTTGATTCACTCTTCTAGATGGAGATTCAATTAAATTGATGGTTTTTCAAGCTATTTTTATCTAGGCTAAATCATTCTGAAAACAACTCACCTTCCTCCTGAAGAAATATATATAAGATACTGATTTAATTCAATTTAAAGCTGGTATAACTTCATAAAGTAGGACAAATTAGAACATTTGATCAAGTGTATTATTGGGACTGAATTATACTAAATAGCGTATTTGTTATAGTAATATAAATAATACATAAGACTAAGTCTCTATGTTGAAAATAAAGTGGGAGATTGTCTAGATAATTTAAACATTCACTTCTGCATTATTTATGTAGTTGGTTCAAAGTAGGGTTCAGGCTGGATGAGACGTGATATACAAATCATCATCTGACTCTCACAGCTGGTTTGACTCAGAAGACAGTTTTACCTCGAAAATTGGTCATGTATATCATGATCATGTCTAATCAATTTCCTTTCCAAAATTGTATCTCATTGTTTTAAATACCTATGTCTATAAAAACGCCAGGCATAGCTCTCAGTTACACCTACCTACAGCTGACCGCCACACTGTATCATAGATTTAAATAGCCTGTTTTATATCTGTGAAATTAAGCCTATTTCCTCCTAGAACCTTATTTCTGGGTTAATATCCTCCAGAAATATATCTGAACTCTATGATCTGTAAACTAACTGCTTTACCACACACACTCTCTCGCTTTCTCTAAAGTATGTAGGCTATAAATAATAAATACATTTAGTATAATAATTTGTATAGTGTTTTCCGATATGTTTTTATAAAAATTGTCCCAAAGAATATCCAATATTTAATTCATCTTTCTAAAAAATATGATTCTTTTAATCACTTTTAATTTGTCAAAAACAGTTTTTAAACTGAAATTTAATTGGCTCTGTAAATATGCTAGAACTAGTCAAATTACAGGTCAATAGATAGGGCAAAATCTTCATTAAGGACACGCTTGCCAAAGCAACATGGTAGAGCCATGTTGGTTACAGCTCTTAGCCCCCAGAGGTACGTGATATTTGTTGGTTTGCCCGTGACATTTTTTTCCAAAATAAAATGCATCGTGTGGCCCCAAGTATCAAAAGGCTTGTAGTGACTTTTTTTTTGAAAGAGCATTAAAGATAATTCAGATGACACATAAACTATGAATAGCTACAATTCATGTTGGTGAATTTGACCAGAAGATACATTCATTGACCAGAAGTCATCAGGATACTTTGATGAGAATATTTTCTTATAAAGAGCAATTATAAAGCTTTTAAAAAGATGGTAATTTTAAAAAATGTAGAACCAAGTATTACTGCCACCTACAGCCCTACAAAATTGCTGTGTGTTGTGTGTGTGTTTTTAATCTGTCAGATTGTTCCTTTGTCTTGCCACTGTCTTTAAGACCTTTATTATGATGTGTTCTACTTTGTAGTTCAAATAACCAGACAGGGAGTCATAAAAATAGAATAACTATAGATTGTACGGACATCGTGATTTATTCTTGTTTTTTTCTCACTACAAACTGTTGTCCTGAGGAGCCAAGGTGTGCTGTAAAGTATTAGACTCATATGAGCTATTGCTGTTACTCAAATCAATCTGAAATTGTCATGTTTTATACATGCATCCCTAATCCCAAGATCCTTAATCCCAACAAATTTCCCATCGGCTTTGTGTTTTCCAAAAAGGCATTTCTACCTCAATTATCCAAATAATTATGTCAATTGTCCATGAAGAGAAATACTGAGTCACATGCAGAGCTGCCACGGAAAGTGGGTCATGTTAAGAGCTAAAATGTGAGCTATAAGATACACTGGATATTATCTTTCTGTCCTTTTTATTTTTTTATGGGAAATTGTATACGTGGAGGTATACTAAATGTTCGAAATATATTTACATATTCTTTTAGCTTACAGGAGAACCAGCAGAGACCGTTCCCAAAATAAGCATATTCTTGTTAAACAGAAACTTCATGTGCAGAATTTCCAAGCCAGACAGAACAGAGGTGAGAAGAGAGGAAAGGGACAAACACATTTGAAAAATACTTTGCAAGTCAAATCCCAGAGTTTGCCAAGATTGAGAAGTGGCCTAATTGGAAATAAATAAAGAGATTATTGCATTTTAGCTTTAAAAAAATAGAAATAGCTAACATTTAACTGGACCTTAATATTTTCTTCTCTCTGAAAGAAACCACTTCAGTGGTCATATGCAGGTATAAGGAACACCAAGAGACTTTTCCCCCTTTGTTCTCAAGGCATTTATCACTAAAATTGCTCAATTCTGAAAAGCCTTAGGGTTCCAGTTCTTCATTATTGTCTGAGTGCTGTTTTTACTATCCACAACTAGGAGGTATTTTTCTTTATTGCCTAGGTCCTTTCTGTATAAGTAACTTTATAATAAAGTTAGCCAATGCTTACTCTGTCTAGTCCAGAATTTTTCTTCACTCTATCAAAAATATTACTTCAACTTGAGGATGATAATGAGTCAAGATATTCCTAACTCATGACTATACATCAAGTTAATATTTTCCATTTCTATGAGAAAGAAATACACATGCCAAAGTTGGTCTTAGGCAGACACAGCTTTATTTCCAGTAGAGATAAAACACAATAAAAAGCAGATTATTTTTCTAAATATTTTTAAAAGTTCATTAAAAATATGGTGATATCGGATGAAATACTACAACTATATTAATCAGTTTCCAAAATTATCAGCACATGTGAGATGTGACTTGAAGGAACACTCATTGTATTCTAACTCAGATAATCTCACCCGAAATGAAAGCTTGATGCCATTTACACAACATGTCACAAAGGATCCACAACCCATTTTAGCTGAATTCAAGAAGACACATTGTTAACAATGTTGCTTGAGTCTTGAATCTACTAGATGCGAATTATCAGACGTTTAAATATAACTGGTACTGAAGGTCCTAACGTGGAACACAATGTAATTCAAATCAACTACAACAATTAACAAAAAGCGAATTCAATAGATAGTCCAACAAGAAGTCCTTGTGAGTAATCTGCCCCAGCCACAGAGGCTGTTTATGTCATCGAACGAGAAACCTCATTAAAGCAGTAGAGCCTTTACTTTGAATTTCTCTTTTTGTGGAGGTCTTCTGTTCAGTGACAGCGGGTTTTTTCCAAGACGTAGTCCCTTTGTTTTTCCTTTTTAAGTTTGCATCTGTAGGCAGCTTACCAGTCAATTCAGTGAAAAATGAGAAAAAGCAGTTGTTTCATCAAATTGACTGTTGGATTGTTACAACAGTTGGTCCCATGACCATTCTACACAGAGACACTGATGTTTTGTGTGAACCCTGCATGTGACCTCAGTTATTTAATATAAAGCAATTGGACTTGCTTTGGGGTCTGGCTCAAAATAACATTGCCAAGGTGGGAAGAGAAAAAAATACTTAGACATACATATATGTGCTCATACATAAAACTGACTTGTACTATATATAATATGAATAGACATTTAAGTGACCTTGGTAGATTGGAAGAGTGGTCAGAAATAGATAGAATGAAATTAAATAAGAAAAAAGACTTAAGGAAATTCACTTGGAGTGTGTGGAAGAAGAAGAATGAGCATAAATTCTAACCAAAGTTGATTAAATGCTGGAGTGAAGGTAGGTAAAGAGTAAAGACTCACTGGAATCCACGGTGGGACAGTGTGGATCCAACAGCATGCAACTCCCGTGGACTCCCAGCTGAGAGGGCAGTGGAGAATCCTGAGATCTCAGGAGTGACTTAGGAGAGATCGTGTGAGGAAAAGTCAGAGAATCTAGGTTGCTTATTAGAGAACAGAATAGGCCCCTTAAATTTTTAAGGCTTTAGGTTTTATAATGTTTTTCTCATCATTATTTTACTTGAATGTCATACCTAGGCTTTAGGTAGACAGGACAGGACATTCTCTTTTCGCAAGGCCACAGGTTGGTGGGGACAGGCACAGAGACCCTGTCAAATCTAAGATGAGATCCTCACCCTCCTGTGTCCAGCTTTCTCTCCACCATCTGTGTGGCCCTTGGCAAGACTCTTCCTGAGCTGCAGCTCCTCAGCCAGGTAAATGGGGTTGTCTGAAGTGGGGTTGCCCGGAAGCAGAAGGTGGGACAAGATTCAGGAGTCCGTGATTCACTGGGAGAGCGCCCTGTAAACAGGGCAGGGGAAGAGAAAGAGCTGAGCAAGGATGAGGGCTCAAGTAAACCTCATTTTGGCCTGGTCCACAGATGGCTCTAGAGCATAAACCAAACCTCCGCACCACTGCTTCCCCTCCTCCAGTCTCGGGGCCTTGGGACCAGATGTCAACACTCAAGCAATATTGTAATAATGTATTTTTCTTCAATTCAGCTAAAATGGATTGTGGACCCTTTATGACATGTTGTGTAAATGGCACCAAGCTTTCATTTTGGGTGAGATTATCTGAGTTAAAATACAACGTGATTCTCCAGGGAATGGGGGAGCTGGGACCCCCATGGCCAACACTCGCAGCAGACCAGGGACGGATGCTGCAGGCCTGCTGGAGGGAGTCTAAGAGCGGCTCCAGTATCACTTCCAACGGAGGCTGGTATCCCAGGTCTCAGGAGGAGGGTCAACTTATGGGAGGTTGTTCAGGAAAAGTGACATCACTGAAACGATAAACCAAGTGATCTTGTGTGACAAATGGTAAATTAGACAGAATTTGTTTTGGTTTTGTTCTCAGTAAAGAAACTACACTGCTTACCATTATTAGTCTGAGAATATTATCAAATTTTTAACAATTGATCATTTACTACTACGCAGGGTTAGATGGACAGAAACAGTGATGAGAAAGATATGCAACTGAGGAAAAGCTCACTGTCCACAGTAGGATGCAGATATGAAATAAATTATAATACAATGTTAGGAGCACAACAGTGAAAGGGTTGGAAGTAGCACAAAGAAGGAAGTGATGGATTATCTCTATTGAGAGAGAGAAAAGGTCCAAAAGTTTTCCTAGAAGAGCTGATTTCTCTGCTTAGTTTGGAATGACAAAGAGAAGATTTTCTGGTGGTAGAGACAAAATTGGTGAAAGAAGGATGAAGCAGCAGCAGCCCAGAGACGGGAGCTGTGAAATGTGTTATGTTTAGGGCAATACAGGGAATGGGACAATGCTGACATTTAAAGTTGGATGTAGGGAGTGACAGGAAATGAGGTTAGAGAATTAATGATCATAATATGTAATCATAGTAATCCCTAATATGTAGTGAGCCCTCATTATTAGGCATAGAACTGTGGCTAATTAATCTTCACAGAGTCTATGAAATAACTCATGCCATTTTATGTCTAAAAATACTAAAAGTCAGTTGTGACTCCCCCAGGGTCTCACTCATCGGTGGAGCAAAGATGCAAATCAAGCATTCTGAATCCAAAACTTACACTTCGAACCACTGTAGTATACAGACTCCTAAGATCTTACATTTCCCTCTACATCAGTGGCTCTCAAACTTTAGCATGCATCAGAATCACCTGGAAGGCTTGTTAAAACGCAGATTGCGGGGTCCACCCCCAAATTTTCTTATGCTTCAGTAGGTCTGGCGTTGGGCTCAAGAATTTGTGTTTCTACAGGTTCCCAGGTGAGGCTGCTGATCCTCAGACCACCCTTTGTGGCCCTCTGCCCTGGAAATTAGGGAGCAGGTGAAGCAACTGAATCCGAAGATAGCTGTGGGCAGTTACATTCAATTGCAATGGACTAGCAGAGCTGAAGCAGGGATGGTCCAAGCTGTGGCAGGAGGAATAGCAGAAGGGTCTACCTGATGACAGGCTCCGAAACTGGCTGTGACAGGTAATAGAATACGGGGGTTAAGAGCCTGCGTTAGGAACGAGGTGGGTGCTCCACCCCCTTGGTAGCCTTCTTCATAAGGTTTGTGTGAAAATCAAACGTTAAACACATAAAGAAATGGGCATAATGCCTAGCTCGAGGAAGCATTTAGCAAAGATTAGTTATCTTTATGGGAGGAAGAAGGAGTCCGGGAAAACTCCAGAGATTTTCTGGCTTAAAAGTCTAAGTAGACAGCCTTGCTTAGAGTTCCGGGTATAGTCCATGCAGGTTTATCCTTCCGGGTCTTCTCCTATGTTGTGTACCACATTCCATTCAGCCCCTCTTCCCCCCAATTCCTAGTCAGTATTATGCAAGTGTGGATGTGAGAGGGGAAGGGGGCATGGCAGGGGATGAAACCAGACCAGGAGCTAGAGCCCAATCTTTTTACCGAATGTTGTACAGATACAGAAGTTAGGTTTAAAAGTCAATTATTTTTAAAGGGATCTGCAGTGACCTCTTCCTTCTTGCTGCCTTCCTACCCTCCCATCCCTCAACCTTCTCAATAGGCAAAGACAATAAATCCTGTAACTTTTAATGTAAACGTTTTCACTCCTTCATTTACACAGTCTCTTGAGAATCTGCTTGTGTGAAAATGTGAGGAATGCGTTTTTAAAGGAAATAAATGTGACGATGTCAGTGACATACATTAGGATTCTTAGGCAATCCCTCAATGCTTTAAAATACACACTGTGCATAAGGAATTGATTGTATCATGGGTAATCCAACTCTGATGGGGGAGCCATTATTCTGTAAGAACTGATTTCAGTGATGTTTTGAGATTAAGACAGAAAAAGTGGTGTAATACCCAATCCACTTTGGGAAATTAAGGATGTAAATTAATGCTTACTTTTTAATGCAGTCATCTAAAAAGATGTCAGCAGACAATTAAGTGTATGGAATGTGACAGTAAAGTCATTTCTTCTGGTTTTCAATGTTTGGTAGAATTCATTATTTCTCCTCTGGTGAAGATTTTTATTTGTTTAAATAGAATGCTTTGGTCATCTAGGTCTGACATTACATAATTATATCCCATTAATTTTATATTTCTTGAAGCAAAATTTTAAGCGAAACTTAAGTTTTCAAATATTCACTACTAAAAATCACATCCACAAAAGCACAATATATCGTCTCAATTTACTCAGAGATGACTTGTATGTTACATGGTGCCACTGTAAAGGACAAGCAAAATGTTGATATTATTTCATTAACCTCATTGCATTTGTAATGTTTGATTAAATCCGCTTCCAATTATTCTAGGCAAATAAACAATTTTTTTAAAAAGTTTCTCAGACATATTTTAGAACATTTCAACATGATTTGGTTGGTTCCGAGTTTTCAGATTCACACTGAAATAGAGAACTGTGTGAGATCTCCAAAGCTACAAGACGAATCCAAACTGAATCATATTTAAAGAGCAAACAATTCAGAATAATGTCAAAGGATGAATTCCCACCCTGCCCCCACCCACCCCACGAATGAGTTTCTGACATTGCATATAAGATTGTGTGCCCTCCATTGCTGGCAAGGTGGCATGTAATTCATGGTAAGTTGAACTGTTTCCCAAAATGTATAGAAGTTTTTCAGAGATTGCCATAGTCAGCGATCACTGTATGAAATTCCTGCACATTTTCTCATCCACCAGTGGGTGTTACTAGGAAACAAGTTTAATTGTAACTTGTAAAACATTGTTTTCAGGGTATTGGTATGACTTCTCTGTATTGTCCTGACATTTTCACGATAGAAGGTGGTTTTTTATGGGAAACAAAACGCAGGCTGACAAACGAAAATCAACCAAGTTGAATCAGTATGCATATTTTTCTGTCACCACGCCCTTTGCTGAACTCTGGCAAACTAGTTTTACTCATCTTTATAGGCGAAGCACAATGAGCAACAGCAGCAACAGCTCGAGTTTAGAAGTCAGCAGCTGCAGACAGTAGAATGATTCAAATATCAACACGTGTTGCCCGCCACGCTGACAGCATAAATAACAGGGAACAAGATTTCTCCCTTAAATGTTTTAGGATCATTCTACATGTCTTGGTAGAACATTTCCCTTGTGATAATTCCTTATTTCAGAAGGATACTTTAGAAATCTTTTTAGTTTGTGTTTTAAGCAGTGCACTTAACTGTTGTTGACTCAGAAATATTTTTCTTCTTTTCCCTCAGTGAGAAAAATTAAAATTGCTTTTCCTCAGACAGAACTTTATATTTTAGGCTGTTTTTAACATAATTTAAAGGACAAAAGTTCCTTATAGCCTTCTTTAATTCTCCAATAAACATTCATTGAGCATAGTTATGTGGAAAGCTCTACACTAGACATTACAGAAATTCATAGATAAGTAAGACATGGCTCCTAGTTTTAAAAGATTTACAATTTAGCCAGGATGCATTGTATACGTATATGTTCTTGCTAAGAAAGGAAAAGATGATTTTATAAAATTAATGCATCTACATTTTTGAAATAATTGTATTCACTTAATTCATTTCTTATCTTTCTTTATGGGAATCATTTAGGAAGTCCCCTTTTTATTTTTAAAATCACCATAATTTTCAAAATGAAAAGAAACCCTATAGAGTACAATGGTCATTTATATACTGTTTGATAAAGTGTAACCCATGATAATACACTTTTCTGAAAATGCTTCCTCATCTAGAACGAACTAGATTTCGTTTTTCTTCCTCTATTTTGAACGTTTTTCTTTTTACACTGTTCCATGCATTAAATGAATAATCATTTTCTATTAAAAAGTGATCTCTGCCATACTGTCGGATCACTATGTCACTGCTCTGGGTCTTCCTATTAAAAGAGAGAGAAGCTTAGAATTTACATGCAGAATGAGTTTTAGAAATATGCACCGTCACGCCAAATTAGTGATTTTATAGACCTTCAAAATAAAATTTTATTAAACCATTTAATCGTCATATAATGGCAGAAGAATACCAATTTAAATAAGGCTGACCATTACATGTGTTAGTAGAAAGACATCAGGCCAGCTGTTACTGAAAATGACTATTATTTAGTGGTTATTTTGTTCTCTTTTTGGATTGTAATGAAACTATTTAATCCCACACTCTAATGACTAATCTGTGGGGTATATAGTGATTTCCATTTCATCAAAATTAGCTTTGCCGTGAAGAGAGCACAAACTTTTTTAGAAACTAAAAGTGGTTGTTTTCCTTTGTTCTCCCCTTCACAGCTGCATATTCTTACTGAAAGCTGGCTTTTCTATTATTTTCCAAAATACTTTCAATAAAAAATTGCAGAATCCCTCCAAAGGCTTGTTTTTATCTATTTGTCCATGCCACAAAAACGCCATTCATATCTAGACAATGGTGATGACTTTTGGCCACTTGTCTGTGGAGGCCATTATAGACTCTGCCAGTCTAGCCAAAGTTCTGGATGAACATCTTGTTCAGAGCAGTTCTCAGACACCCAACCTTGAATTACTTCATGTCAGAAATTCCCCTAAAGCCAACACCTCTCTAGGATGGAGTTGGGACTTTCTTCTACTCTAATTCCTGAGTTAGAACTAATGTTTGATCAACTGAGGTTCTTCCAGAGAAAGTACTAGGCTATCCTCCAACATTAGGCTGTTCCAAGACCTACCCAAGTGCAGACTCTTGGTATTCCATTTAAATGAACACTTTTGTAATATTGTGAATAACTGTCTTTCAATCTGTTACAGAAACATTAAACATATTCTATAAATGATCAATAATACTGGCAAAGATTTCCTGAATGCTTACTATGTACTGTTTTAAGTGGAACCATTGTGAGTGATTCACACAGATAACTCACATTCGGAAAATCCAGCAATACAATTGTCTTCTGGTCATACTCTATTCTTTAGAAGCTATGAATGAACTCCCTAAAGTTTTGTCAAATAAATTCGCTAGCATATAGGGGCTATTGTAATCATCATTGTAATCACTTTCATATGATCCTTGCAAAACTGTCATAGTCATTGATGTGGATCAAGTCTGCCCCAGGGAGAGAAGCCCAATGCATCCTGGCCTACATGCCGATCTATATGACCTGATTCATATCTAAAATTATACGACCACACAATAACCAGAACCCACCTGCACTGATACCATTTAATGACTTTTTACATCATCTTTCCTTTGTCTAGTAAAAATAAGTCATGTACCCATGCCTTATAAATTTAGCCCTAACCCTCAACACATTGCAGCCCTTCACTGCCCATGGGTCCCGTCCCCATGCTATTCTCTGAATAAGAGAGCACTACCACCAGACCTTCAGAGTCCAAGAAATCGATTGCAAATCTGTTCACTTGGGTGTTTCCTCTCCTAGGTCTAAACCTTTCTTAAAATCATCTCAGTTCTATTTCTTTCACAGAGGAAATTTGATTTTTTTACGTGGATAGTAACGAGGGGAAAATGAAAAATCAGTTCTTTAGGTGCAAGTCATGTCTTCGAACTCAACAAAGTGACGTTTTTCTATAGATAGAAACCAGTTCGTGTGCTATCGTCTGTTCAAATTTTTTTTTTTTTGATCTTGTTCAGAGTCGGCCCTTAGGGTTTTGCAAGTAGGTGTCATTGTGTCTCAAGTCCCCTACTGTGAAAATCAACTTGCATTTGAATGTCCATCTTGACCTATAAATGTCACTGTGGTCCACTGAGCATCTGACTTCAACATTTCCTGTTGTAAAATGGACAATGGGAAATGATTTTTCTTTCTTGAAAAGGGGGCCTGTGACAGAGTATTTGTATATGTCTGTGAGTAAGTATAGCACAGACTCACTCAGAAATTGCAACACTCAGGGTTTAAGTGTGTGTCTTCCCCTATTGAGCAAGATTATACAAGACAACGTTTCTGAAAAATTCCAGATTATCCTTTCTGTTTCCAGTTCACTTCTCCCTTTCCCAGGATTGTATTCACCCTGGTTCTCCTTAGTCTCTAGCTTAAGACGTTGCCTCAAAGTGAGGCTATATCAAATTCTCTCTTCCTCATTCACTTCCTGCTTTCTCTTCCCCTCTACTTGGCACACATAATCTTTAGCTATCTTAGAATCTACATGTATAGCCCAATGCACAGGATAGCAAGCCTGCGTTGAGAAGTGAATGAATGACTGAGTGCACACGTGAACAGTGCAGGAGATAGTGCTGCCCACAGGCATTATAATTTTTTGCAAAGCATCTCAGGGTTTTATGCCACTATTTTGGATACAACAAGAGTCATCTGAAAATTAGAGCACACAGCTATTTTTTTTTTAAATCTCATTTCTGACAAACACTGGCTTTTATCTAACTAAATTTGGTATCTGATCTATTAATTGATTGATTGCAATCTGGCGGAAGTGTGTGACCCCACTAGAGTTTTTATCTAACTCAGAGAAGCCATACATGGAAAGCTTATTGCCCTGCTGGACCTTCAGGTCAAAAGGCCCAAGCAAAGAAAAGAAAGGGAATTAACATTTGCAGAACCCAGACTCAGCACCTAGGTACTTCCCCTATGTCCAGGGTTCTCTTGACAATATTTTGTAATCTGGTGTAGTAGGGTCAGAGGAGCAGGTGGAGGGCCGGTCAAATTCACATTACTCCATGGTGGACAATCCCATCTTTGGTAAAACTAAGGCATGGCCCTCCTTGACTGTATTTAATCATTGACTCCTTTGAGGACGCTCCTCTTTCTGCCTTTTACTAGAGAAAGGGCAAAGGAAGGGAAGGCTGAGACAAGTCACATGATTCTCCATGGGCAGTTTTCATAGTAAAGGTTTGATGGGCTAAAAACGAAAAGGCTGGCCACAGTGCGCCTTTCTTGGTGGCTGTCATTGAGGCAGGTGAGGTCTGTGTTCCACTCCACACCACGGCAAGTTGACTGCTTATGTAGCAAACAGAAGCATTCGGTGCATAAACGTGAAAAGTTGAGGTAAAATTTGTTAGCAAAAGAAGGGAGGAAAGGTGTGTGGAAGGTGGGTGGGGAGACAGCTTCAACAGCCTTCAGAAAGATTGCCGTGCGCATATTGGACGTGTCAATCTGAAATAAAATGTGATTCCCAGACATCCAATGTGGCAACAGAATCTAGTTGATGGAGCTCATTAAAGCAGTTTGAAACATCTGCTCTCCTGTTCAAAGGACTAAAATTCAGGGACTAATGTGTTACTCCTTCACAGAGAGGGCAAGCCTGTTAGTATTTAAGAACCAGCGGGAAAGACACACATACACAAACACACACACACACACAGGGACGGCATTGCCCTCTCTCTCACATGGAAAGTAGACATCAGGATGTTCCGTGGTCCTAAATTACTCAAACCAGGGCCATCTACTTTGTGAAAAAGCTGTGTGATTGTGCCGTATCACTGCCGATAACCATTGTCACCACGTCCTGTCAAAGCAAAGGCCTTTTGTTTCTGAAAGAAAAGCCTGGAATACCTAACTGAAGTAGGCAAGGATTTTTTAATGGAAATATAAGCCTTTAAATAAATAATTGTCTTTTCTGATCACATTAAAAAAAACATATGTATAAAAAATCATACTGAAAAAATTTATACTCAACGAAATTGTGACACTCACTCATCGAAAAAGCTTTGCTCATTCAAACTGGAGAGATTAATGACAGAAAGGAGATAAAAAAAATTCCCTGAAAGAGAAGGGAAATAATTTAGCAGTAAATCATGGAGCAGGGCTAACATGAATCACAGAAAAAGGTACCAGCTCTTATGATTTAGGTGACGTATAAAAAATAGCCCTTCGTGGATTGACAGTTATAGGTATAAATGATAAAATTATTCAGCACTGGTATGTTCTCTTCTTGCCATTTGTCATTTTGCATCTGATTACTTCTAAGAATTTAATTAAAGGGGCAACAGAACTGTATAGACCTTTTCTGACTCTAACAATCAGATAACTTTTTAAGCCTTTTTTAAAAAAATAAATATGACTACTCTATCCTTTTGCTTTGTCTTTGTGCACCATGTGTCTTCATGCATGTTATTTGTCTTCTTTATATCACTTTAGGCTTGCAAGAAAAATTTATAAAGAAAACATTCAAACTAAAAGGCAAAGGCAGCCATTGTTGTTATTAACAGAGAAATTATTTTAATTTAAATGTACACTGACAGCAAATAGGAATAGCTGCTTAACTGATGTCTCCAGATTTTATTTTTTAACTACTAAATCAAATTGTACTTTTTCTCTCTGGCTCCCCAGCTCAGAGTAATAAATATGAGCTCTGTGTGTGTGTGTGTATGGCCATACACACATAGACACACACGCAAAGGCCATACATTTCATATTGGCATTATAGACATTTTCCTCTAACAGAACTATAAATCAAAAGCTAGTGTTTAATATAGAGGGTGAATGGCATCATTTAAAAGTGTGTAAAAATACAGTTTTAGCAAAGGGGGCCTCTTTGCATGAATGGTGCTTTAACTTGCCTAAACTGGAGAGTGGTTTTTTTTTCTTGTTGTACATTTTATCGGCCAATGGGTTTATACAAATAAATCCTGCAATAAGATATTCATTGTCAAAACTCTTATAAGGAAAATGAAATTTCAAGAACTATAGTTACCATCATACAGTGTGACCAACCAATACATCCTTAAAAATACACCTGTGTGTGCATTTTCATTTTTTGCAATTAACAACTATTAATACTACGAGCCCAGTTCACAGTCACTTTAAAGTTTTGCTTCAAACAACTTCAGTGTTTTAACTGACTAAATTAAGGCTTTTCTGTGCTTCCCCCATCTCCCAGAGCAGAAATTAAATCAGTTTTAATTTATTTTATTTGCTAACACTGTGGATATAATTATTGCTGCCGAGTCTTTTTAATTGTTTTCAACTAGGTGCTTGTCTTTAAGTTGCAATAGGCTTCTAATTCCACATTGTTGATATTCCCTTGTTAATTCTGACAAAGCATCATAAATCCAGGTATTTAGGTTTATTGAATTTTGAAATGAGGCGATTAGTTGGTTCATGGATGAATGAATTGATGCAAAGCAAAATGAATTTTATGATTTACTACGGTTTACAAGTTCCCTTGGAACCATTATGTGCAAATTGTGAAATGTATTAAGAGGTAAGATATCACGTTTATAATCAACTTGGCAAATTTTGCTCAAGTAAAGATATTCAAGCATTCTGCAAAAGAGTCACTGTTGAATAAGTGTTTGGCATACACAATTAATTTTCACTGTGTTTTCTTACACTCCATCATTTATAAATCTTAAAGGCTAATGTATAAGATGTCAGAAGCTTTGCGATCAATGCGGAACACCATGCTGTGTCATGTTTTAGGGTTTTAGGTTGTAGTCTAATGTTCAAGGTGATTACCAGATCAAAGTTCTAATAAGATGCATGTAACTGAGCATTTTGCTTTAAAACAAAAGGTTCATCACATAGTCCCTCGCTGCTGGAGGCCGTAAGCATACAGATTTTACATTATTGCTCTTACTGCAAATAAGCCATGTGTTTAGTTTAGTATTATAACAATTGTGGCAATGTGTGCCTTCGTGTCCATTCACACAGTTAATTTAGATGGGAAATATTAATGTCATACTATTACAGTAATACAAAGATTCTGGGGCATGTCAGGATCTATGACTGGAATGAGTAGGCAGGTACGTACAACATGACGTGAAGGGCATCAGGGAGGTCTGTGCGGCGACTAAAATTCTATCGTTAGTAGCTCATCTCTCTTTTTTTGCTTAATATTATTATATCCCCAAGGTAAGATGACAGCCTCCCAACATCTCACTGAGATCAGCTGTGCTGAGAGATGCTGCCTTTGCCTCTCTTTGCCAGACAGGGCAACTACTTGAGGAGCTCAGGTCTAGAAGACACACTGCAGAAGAGAGCCCTGGCTAGTTAGGGAGCCTCTCTAAGAGCCGAGTGATAGGAGGACAGGAAGAATAGCCAGCTGAGGAGTGGCATTGTCCTTTCCCCAGTCCTAGCCATGCAGTATTGCTACATAGGCAACTTGCAACAGATCAGAGGCACCAAATCTTTAGGCTCAGACAACCTACCAGTTCTTACATTTGATGTCATGGCATATGCATCCTTTATAATTATTTTAACTGAATGTGGTCTGTAAAGAAGTACACTATAGTTAAGAGTGAACTTGTCATTCTAAATATCCCATGGTAAATTTATAAGGCTCGGTCTGTTGGGTTAAAAACCAATATATTCATTTCTCCATGACTTGTCTTAGAGACTTCACAAGCCCTCAGAGGTGACCTGTCAAGTTTATTTGTCTCTAATCAGAACCATCATCCATAATTTTTATTTCTTGTGTGTGTTAATTGCCAGTGACAATCCATTCCTCAGACACCCAGTGGAAATGGGCCAGGAGGCCTGACGCATTCTCATCATACATGACCGAAATGTGTAGCCAGCTGGGAAGAGGACAGTGAAATGATCTCCTGACTTTGACTTTGCAAAAGAAGCAGAGAGCTGAATTATTTTTGATCTCAGGAAGAGAAAATGAATCTTCAGGAGTCCTCATTTTTAAGCTCCAGAAACTCAGAATCTGGGGACTTGAGCAGAGTTCTGCAGTGGGAGTCCCAGGCAGAATTAGTCAACGCTCCCTCTGAGAGTTCACTGTCGTGCCCAGTTCAACACCAGCAGGTCCCCTCTAGAACTCCTACCTTTAGGCAGAGGGACTAACATTTGCTTCCCCCTACATGGAGCAGGAAAAAAATGAGAATTTCCTTGCATGTAATAGGTGCCAGTAGAAAGCTGATTGGCTGACTAGTCTTCTTGGGTAAATCCATACAATACTTTTTTATTAATTTGTGTTCTATTTTCAAAACATATTCTGGGGTGATCAGAGTTTAGTAATAGAGAGCACAAAGTCTTAGAGTGCCAGGCATCTTGGTTAAGTTACTTAATCCCTCTAAACTTTCACTTCTTTACCTAAAAATGGGGTAATAATAGTACCTGTTTCACAAGATTGTTTAGAATATTACATGAGATTATTCTATGTGCCAAGACTTTAGAACAGTGCCTAACACATGATAACGTCTCAGCAGAGATCAGCTATTATTGTTAGGGGAAAAAAGAAGAATTGAAATGTTAGTTTCAGACCTATGCACACAAAGAAATACAGCCTACATCAGAACTGAGATTTGGGTTCCAGGACTGCTACAGACTTAAGCTATCACTCCAAAATATCAAATGCATTTATCAATTAAATTTTTAAAAACTTTATTCAAGTTTAGTACATAACTATGTACAGCAACACAAACATTTGCTGAATACCCACTCCTGCATTAGGTCTAAGGATACAGGGATGAATAAGACACAATCCTTACTTTTAGGGAGTTAACAGGCTGGTGGGGGACATCTACAAGTCAATCAATAATCAAGATACAGAGTTGACAAAAATTAACTCAAAATGGATTAAAGACTGAGTGTAAGACCTGAAACCATAAAACTCCTAGAAGAAAATATAAGGAGTACCCTCTTTAACATCAATCTTAGCAGCATCTTTTTGAATACCGTGGCTACTCAGGCATGGGAAACAAAGGAAAAAATTAACAAATGGACCATCAGACTAAAAAGCTTCTGCAAGGCAGAGGAAACCATGAACAAAATGAAAAGACAGCCCACCAACTGGGAGAAAATATTTGCAAATCATATATCTGACAAGGGGTTAATTTCCAAAATATATAAAGAACTCTTACAACTCAACAACAACAAAACAAACAAACCTGTCAAAAAATGGGTGGAGGATATGAATAGACATTTTTTCAAAGAACATATACAGATGGCCAACAGACACTGAAAAAGATGAAAAGATGTTCAACATCACTACTTGTCAGGGAAACACAAATCAAAACTACAATGAGATATCACCTTACACTGCTTTAATGGCTAAATCACCAGGACAAAAAATAACAAATGTTGGAGAGGTGTGGAGAAAAGGGCACCCTCATACACTGCTGGTGGGAATGGAAACTGGCGCAGCCACCATGGAAAACATTATAGAGATTTCTCAAAGAGTTAAAAATAGAAATACCATATGACCCAGCTATCCCACTACTAGGTATTTACCCAAAGAACTTGAAATCAACAATCCAAAGAGACTTATGCACCCCTATGTTCATTTCAGCATTATTCACAATAGCCAAGACTTGGAAGAAACCCAAGTGCCCTTCTACAGACGAATGGATAAAGAAGATGTGGTATTCATATACAGTAGAATACTACTCAGCCATAAAAAAAAGACAAAATCGTCCCATTTGCAACAGCATGGATGGACCTTGAGGGTATGATGTTAAGCGAAATAAGCCAGACAGAGAAAGACAAATACTGCATGATTTCATTCTGATGTAGAAGATAAACAGACACATGGACAAAGAGAACAGATTAGTGGTTACCAGAAGGGAAGGCGGTTGGAGGGTGGGCGAAAGGGGTAAAGCGGCACATGTGTATGGTGACAGATAAAAATTAGACTACAAGTGGTGAGCACAATGTAGTCTATACAGAAATTGATAAATAATGTACACCTGAAATTACACAATGTTGTAAACCATTATGATCTCAATAAAATAATTGAAAAATAAAAGATACAGCATTGAAGCAGAGGTAAGCTTAGAGTGTGGTAGAAACATGCATGTGACTGAGCCAGAGAGGGGGCTGACCTCAGAGAAGTCTTTCTGGAATGGAATAGACACAGCTTTGCTTTGACAAAAACCTATTTGTTCAACCCAGCTTTCTCTCTTACTTGGTTCTTTTATCTATTTAGAGAAAATAAAATGTTTATCACTGGCTGTTTTGTGATTTAAGACTCTGCCATCCGAGAAGAAAGAAAGTTATCCCCTCCTTTAGTATTATTCCAACTGCCTCTCTGCCACCTTAACTTCAAAATCAAACTACTGCAAAGTCAGGATTTACTCTCTCCACACTCTTCAACCCAACCCATCATTAAGATGCTTTAGACAGATTAAATTCACGTTGATTCTATCGTAAGCACTTCCCTCACTTCAGAAAACATGGAAAATATAAAATATGATAAAATGGTTGTTTTTTATTATTCTGTTCATTATAATTAACTAGTTATTGTCAACATCCTAGGAAATGCTATTTACCTAGTAAGTAATATTGCTAGTAAATTATTTGTTCAAGTGTTTACGTAATAATCAGAATAATCTGCTCCCAGAAATGTCTGGGAAAAATATATAGCTAGAGATGGCTTTTCTGTCTCTCAAACTCTAACTTTGTCTTAAAACCCAGAATTTACTTGAGGACAATTTACCAAATAGACTCAATTTTGCGTAATAGACCCAAGAGAGGGGAGCAGTGATGAGAACAATTCAAAACCTTGGGTAATCCCCAAATCAATTAAATGTAGCATTCAATGTATTTTTATTAGTTACTGTATGTTTAAATAAAGTATTTCTAATATTTTGGGATTTCACAGAAGAGCAAGCAAAATAATGAAATCCCAAGATTTTAGTTGATTACTCAACTTGGCTTTCTTTCCACCCACACCCACTGACATTTCATCTCCCACTCCCTACTATGCATTGAGAGTCGATGGTCTCACTTCCCATGCTGATGTTGAAGATAGAGCTTCTTTAAGCATCTGCTTATTCCTATCTTCCCTAGGGCAGGGAGATAGTTTGGGTTTGAAAGATTTCTAGTTTCTGAGCCAGAGTAGGCAAAAATCCTTTAGTGTTAACAAAGTACTCCATTAAGCAGAATAGGTAACTTTGTAGATTAAAGAAAAAAATCTTTTTTGCAAACTGCTAATCTACCACGTAATGGAGACTTAGCCACAGCCAACTGCCAGCTTCTCAGGAGAGTGGACAGTTTATACCAAGGAATAGTCAGTAATACTGATTGTATTCTTTTTATAGGCTAAGCACTTTCTAGAAGAAAGACCTTTTTTTTTTTAATGTAGGGGGTTAAAATAACACTTAGATACAAGTCTGAATATATTTTTACTATTCTGGAAATTTTATGTAGAATGATAATTGGAAGTAAAGCCATGTGTAAATGAGCTCCCTAAAGCTGGACATGGGTTTGCATTTTCAAAGACCATTATTTTTGCATTTCATGACAATGCAACGTGGTGAATTATAAGACTGGTGGAATTACATTACCGGTATCAATGTACATCAAGAACTAATAGAATGAGACATTTCAGCTGACAGAGCCATAGTTTCATAGCTGGTATACTAGGAATCTTGTAATGATGAAGCGTGTCGCTAATAGAGTTACAGTACACAGCAGAGAGAAGTTAACACGTCATTCCACAGCTGTCTTGTCACTCCCTCTCTCTCCTTCTCCCTCATCAATACCTCCTTTATTACCTGACATTTATTCACCAATGTATTGAACAAAGGGGAAGTTGTCTCCCAGAGGCCGTAGTTATATGCTGCGCATGTGAAGAATGTATCAGAAATGCCCTCTAATCTCCTCAATAAATATATTGACGTGAAACATTGCATCCTCTCTAATAACACCATAGAGTTATGTACATATCATTATATACCACAGTAGCTCATATGGGGTACTTTTGTCTCTTTTTGTGTGTTCCTAAGAAAAATCTGGTTAGGTAGACTTTTCAAGTAAGGGGCCAAATTTGATTTATTTTTATATTCTCAATGCCTAGCACAGAGACTGGCTCATAATACTGTATATGCTCAATAAATGGTTAACCAAACAGAGGGATTGTGAGTTTCATTTTGTGGATGAAGGGACTGAGGCTTAAGAACTTAAGTGTCTAGAGTGATAGCTCGTGAGTTTCAGGGGCCACGATGGAACTCAGAACTTCTGACTCCAGCACTCCGGAATCTGCATTTCAGCACTCTGACTCCATCAAGGCACACAGGCGAGGGTGAGAGTCCGTGTGGGGTGCTCAGGATGCCAGGGAACAAAGGAAGGACGATGAGGCAGTTTCAGAAGCCAGATTTCCTTATTTGTTTTCTCTGTCACAAATTTTCTAGGATCAACTAACTTCTCTCTTCGTGGCTCACATCCCTGACTCTCCTGCCTTGATTGCTAATAATTATCTGTCTCCTGTTAACGCACATTTTCAAAACCAGAACTATGACCTGAAGAATCTGCAAATGGAACTTTGTCTAGGCTCAGGGGAGGCCTGGTCTTTTGTTCTGGAGTGAACTGACCGTTCCAAGCGCCCTTGCTGCCATGCTGGGGCAACCAGGGAGGTCCATGGAGGAGGACACAGATCTTCCCGTCATCTCCAGCCCACTTAAGCCAGGTTAAGGGTCTTTTCCTCTAAAGCAATGATATGCATGAAGAGCACCCTTCCCAGGGCTTCTTTTCTACTCCTTTGTTTTATAATGTTATATTACAGTGCAAATCTCACTTCCTTTGTATTATTAAACACAATTAAATGAAACGTACAAAATATCAGATTTCTAATATTAATATTAATTTCTAAGAGTGAAGAGGAAGAAACATCTATTGACTGCCTATTCTGCAAGGCACTGTGTTAGATGTATTTTCTGATCCTAATCTTAAAAAAAAAGAAAAACCAAAAGCTCTTAAGATAGAAAATATCGCATCTTCCTTTGTACATAAGGATACTAAGGCTCAAAGACATAAATAAGGTGCCCAAGGCCAAAAAATCAGCAAAGGACTGTTGAAATCTGATTCCAGAGCTCCTTGATGCACTCCATGCTCTACTCCAGGTCTTAAAGGTGTTTCTAGCTATATTTTTGGATGCCAAGGAATTTCCTATACGTAAATTTCCCGTAAGCCATCCATTTAGAAGCTTTATTTTAAAAAAATTCACTCTGGCACACACCAAATACAGGCCTGCACTCCAGAATGGTAGCCATCTTATTGAGTGATCCCATGGCCTTAATAAAATTCTGTTTTTGGTTTCAAGATTACACACTGAAAGTCAGTGTGGATTGAGGGAAAATATAACACGGTAATGGAAACCAGCAGATCAAGATTTTGTTCTCAACTATGCCAAAGATTAGCAGTAAATCTTGGCAAATCACCTAATTTCTTCAGACCTTAATTTCCATTCCAATACAATCAGGATCTTGAAGGTGCCTTCCTGTTCTAGAAGTTATCTATACGTTTTAATGATCCATCATAAAAAAGGTGATTTTCAATTATTCATTTAATGCACAGTTGTACCTTCCTCTTAAAAAAAAAAAAAAGAGGCTCTCGGGAATATGTCTGTTGTTTTATGTTCCCTCTGAGATAATTTACTGATACTAACATGATTAAAGAATCTAAATGAAAATTACTTTTATTTAACTTGTTTTGTTTAGAAACAGAGCTTAGGTGAAACTATTTTGCGGCAGATTAAGTGATGGGAAAATAAATTTGCCTTTAAGTAGAAGAACAAAGAGAACACTGTTGAGATAAAGCTTGAAGTGTCAGTTTATGGTCACGTTAGGGCTAAGTGACTTAGTGTGTCCACCCCAGTCTCGAACACTATAGCTGTGTGGTTAATACATCGTTATACAACTTATGGAAAATAATTAGCTGAGGACTTTTTCATAGTTGGAACAGGTGCAAAATATTACTTCCTTTAACTTGAGAAGGGAATTTAGGCCACGCACTCTGAGTCTATTTATTGATGCAGTTTCATTTTAAGGCTTTGAATTAGAGATACGCCTAGCATCATCTCAAGCAGACAAACTTTTGTTCCCTTTTGTAATAAAGCAAATCTTGACAGAAACTACTTGAAGTCTAATAATTGCAGAAGGCAAATTGGATATGCCCTATGAGACAATTACCACCTACTAGTTTAACCTCCACAATTAATGAATGGTTGCTTAACTAATATGTACTTAAATTCAGTGGAGGATTAACAATCAAGTCTTCTGAAGAAGATTTTTTTCTTTTATCAAAAAAGATCATTGACAAATGAGTGTAGTGTCTTAATGATGTATGTCTATTTGTTTTGTTTTAATCTTCCTGTAGATTTCCCCACAAACAAAAACAAACAAGAAATTCCCCTGAAAAGTTTAAAAGTGACCCTCTGCTGTGACTTTTCCACTGTTCACATTCAGAATCAGTGAGGATTTCTGATAAAGCAGGCATTGACCACAGAGAACAATGTTGCTAGATTGTACAGATTGCGTGTGGGAAAATAAAATGCTCATGGAAATTGTATCTTTGAAGTGAATGTCAGCATTTCTAAGTTTGATTTTTATTTTATTTCAGAGTCAATTTTTTTTTCTGCAAGAAAGCATTCCTAACAGAAGTGAGTGACAAAAAGATGTGTAATTTCTTTTGCTTCTCAAGGATACACTTATTCCTTAATTTAGTCAAGTTCAAAAGAATCAATTGCTTCTAAATGAAGTTGTAAATATTACTAAGGCAAAAAAAGAATCAGTCTGATAAAATTAGTGGGATTGGAGGGGAGGAGAAAATATATTTTGGTATGTGATTTCATGAAACATGGACTTTTTTGGCATTTTTTTCTTAGTACAATACATTCAGTTTTGTGTCTCTTTTCAATGCCACTTTCCTGCTCTGGTGTGTTTACCAATTGAAACTAGGTCGTTGAGGAGAAGCCTAGAAATCTTTATGGAATATTTAATCTCATCAAAGATTATCATTTTTGCCCTACCTCCATTCTTTGTGACCTGTTTATACTACTTTACTATAGAAAAAAAAAAAGGTGAACTATTTTTGGTCCCAGGAAACACATTTGAAAAAGTAAAATTCCCTTAATCGTAGCAGTCACTATGATTTTGTCAGCTTGTGGCTCTGCAGGGACACACGAGAACAAGGTCCCAGTGCTTCCCGTCAGTGGAATGGGGTAGAGTGACATTTTCCGTGTGAACCAGCAAAGAAGCACATTGTGCAAATCAGCTGTTCAGTTTGGACAAACTTTGATTTTGAACTGTTTATTTTTTTTTAATAGGGAATAATGCCATGTCAACTTTCCGATTTTTGTTCTTTACACCTTTCAATAGAAAACATGTCATCTTTTGTTTTTCATTCCTCCTTTGCTACGGAGGCGAAAGCTGTGGCCTTCTATTTAGTTGGCTACCTGCAGTTCATTAGCAGAGGCCGCATAGTCAAGTCAGGCTGGAGCATTTGTAGGAGCTGATCTTCCAGGCGCTTAGCATCCCCCTTGACCTTGTTAAAGGTAAAGAAGGTCAGACTTGGGTTCAACAGAGGCACTCTCTCACCAAGGAGACTGGCATGACAAAGTAATCGGTGTGTGTCACTTTTCATTAATCACACCACTTTCCTTTTCATGAACTACCAGTAGATAATTGTTACTAAATGCGATTTGCAACACTCCGTGCAGTGGTTGAAGAACCAGAAATAGGCAAACAGATAAAAACATTGTTTAGCTTGCAGGCAGCAAATGTTCGCTATTCAGAAGTACACCATGCATAAACATTGATTTAGCCATGAGCTGACACTTATAAAGCTTTTGCTGTTTCCAGAAAGCCCTGTGGTCAGGCTAAGTAATAGCCAAGGGCTAGTGCTTTTACCTGGATGGCAAGGTGACATTCTATTTAAATTGCCTGATCTGAAATAAATCAGTTTCTCTACTGTTAGAGCCCTGCAAGATTGCCATAGGTGAGAATCAAGTGCACTAAATAAAAGGTTTGCCTTTATGGTGAAAGATTCCTAGAGGGCAGTTTGTTGATTTTGAATAAATATTTCATTAAGTCCGAGCTGCTGCACATAATTTGGAAGCTAAGGAATTATTTAAATCAATGTAGATTTCCAGCTGTCTTTAATAAAAATGAGTTACATTTCTGTACAATGAATAAAGTTTTTCTTTTTCTTATCAGGGCTTGCCAATTTTTAAAGCCCTCCAAGGCAGTGCTTTTAAATGGGCTGGTGGACTTGGCACATGTGGCTTGTGGTTCTTCTACTGTCAGGTTCCTTCCAGGAAACAGTGTTGTTCTGTGATGTCTGCCTAGATCAGTGGTCCTCAGTATGGACCACATGTGTGCAGCCTACCCTAAACCTATGCTATAGACAGGTTGGCAGACACATGAAAAGCACGTCAGGAACACAGCATTTCTTTCCCCACGCTGTGCTGTTGTCAGCTCAAGGATGTCTAGAAGCTATGATGGCACATGGAAGTGGGAATCAGCTATGAAGATAGACACAGCAGGAGCAGGGAATCCAGACTCCCATCAATGTTTTCAGGCTCCTCCTCACTGTCATTTGTCCTGTTTTCTTTCTTTTAGTCATTGAGATTCCACATCAGTTTTAATATGCATGACTGCCTTATCTGATAGTATGATATGAAATAAAATTAAAGAACTCGACACTAACAATAGGCACTAACTACGGAGAGAATTTCTAGGAGAAGATGAATTAAAATTAGGAAGTTTTTTTTTTCTTGAAAAAGTAAAGGAAGACCTGTTATCAAACCCAACTTGTCAGTTTTCTCCATGGATAACGTGCTTGTCAAACAAAACCATAATACTCAGTAGAGGAGGAAAAAAAATCATATTTTGGTAGAATAGAAAAAGTAATTTGATCAGATATATACAGATTTCTTATTTATAAAAAATGTTGAGTTAGTTTCATATATAAAATCTATTTTGCAAATAGTTTATTGATTCTGAGTTTCCACAAAGTATATTGAAGTAAAAAAAAAAACCCAACCAATAATAATGCATAATATAAACATAAAAACACATTATTCTCACTGCTAAAATGAATTAGAGTCCCCATTGCATAAGCAGATATACTACTCTATTTTTATGGATCTCAATTTCATCATGTGTTCACATTTTTCACTACGGTCACTTCTGTGATCATTAATCTTTATCGTATTTAGTTTTTAGACATTGGTTACTTTAGAGCATTTAGCATCTAATGGTACTAACACTTTATATGATTATAAGTGCGAATTATCCCCAACCAATATGTAAAACATAGCTAGCACTTCCTAAATGCTAACTATATTCTAAGTACTCTACACATATCAACTTACTTAATCCTTGCAACAATGTACAAGTTAGGAGATATTATCATCACCATTTACAGACGAGGAAATGAAGGTATAGAGAGCTTCAGTATCTTGACTAGGATCACCCTGTAAGCTCTGGAGCTGCATTCAAACCAAAAGGGACCAGCCAGAGTCTGTACACTTAGTCACCAAACAACACTGCCCCCAAGCACTTTCACACACTCCAAGTTGACACGCCATATACCAGCCAGGTCTCCCTTGATTTGAGAAGTGGTAGTAGTACATATCATAGACTGTGTATGTCTGCTGTTAGAAAGCCTTCTGTTACCTGCCGAGTGCTCTGGGATTTGAATAATTTACCCTCAGGCTTGCTTTCTTCCAGGGTAAAATATTATTTCTAATATACATAAAGTAAGATTGCGTGGTTTTAACATAAATGGATGCAGACAGATCTAAGAGGGGAAATAGATAAGACTTCGTAACTGGATGATAGATTTTGTCCTTAACAAGGTATGATGTCGATGCATTAAAATTTCTGCCTCTCCCCCGTATGCCTTTTAACCCCCAGGCTCAGAAACACTATCGGGGTCACCCTGTCTATTTCCTGCTCTCTACAACAAAATGTAGAGGCTCCTGTGGGCTGGTTTCCTCTTTCTAACAGCTGAGTTGGCTAACTTCACGTTTCCTGTGTGGAGCAGGTGGAAGCAATGTCTGTCTGCCTACCTAAGCTAATTTTCCTTTTCCTGTTGGCATCCAGGACTTATCTTCCTTCCTCTTTAATGGAGAGAAGTGCTTTGGGGAGGTTGTTTTTTTTTTTTTCCTTCCTTGTGTAAGTATAAAGAAGAG
This sequence comes from Equus quagga, assembly GCF_021613505.1. Taxonomy (NCBI): domain Eukaryota; kingdom Metazoa; phylum Chordata; class Mammalia; order Perissodactyla; family Equidae; genus Equus; species Equus quagga. Next base: position 26,454,905 of record NC_060288.1, on the reverse strand, counting down.
CAGCATAATGTTTTCTTCAACCTTATTAAATTGCACTTCACCCTTGAAAAATGACCTAGTGATTCAGTGACCGCTTGGGTGTGAAACAGGACAGAATACTCAGATGTGTATGAAGCCTTGTGTCAGGCATACTCGTCCCGAGTTGGAAGGACATAAAGACAGCAAGACAGCACTGTCCTTGGTCTTCTCTGGCAGTACCACCTTCTGCAATAAGGTAGGTGGATGTGGTCATTCAGCACTTTAAAGAACTTAATGCAACAACCAAAATAACATCAAAATAATTCAGATCCTTCTCTCTCGTTGCTCGAGGCTATAAATTGTCACACAGGCCATGCCTTTAGGCAGCTCCATTTATGTTTTCCCATTCACTGTCTCATTGGTTACCTTCCCACTCACTCCCCTTACCTAACTCTGGTCCAAGAAGGAAAACCTCCTCAGCCCCAGGCTCCAACCCACTTTTCTCTCCTTCCTCCTGATGCTGCCTAGTCAAAAAACTATGGCCGGCCTAAGAGGAATGCTGTCAGTGGTAGGGGTGAGTAGGAGATTAAAAAAACCAGGAATTCTGTTTAGCAGTTGCAGTTGCGGGGCTGGAGGGGGGGCGGGGGGGGGAGGGGGGAAGTTGATCATTGTCATGTTAATACATTTTATCCCTCACAAGTAGGTCATCTCTTTTCTATTCTTTCCTCCTATCCTCACTATAACCCCCAGCCAATCTTGTTGAGATAAATTATTACTGAGACAAAAATTACTTCTTTTTTCTTCTGATAAGCATGTGAATTCACAAACTGGAACTGAAACCATAACAGATCGACCTATACAAGAATTCACCCATTTGGGCACTTTTATGTTGAAAGTTCCTCATCCTATAATATTTACTGAAGAACTGATTTGATTTCTTTCTACTTGTTTCTACAACCTACTACACTATGTGATGGGATTTTAATGAGAAAAGAGAGACCTCTACCTCTGTCCTGATTGGATGTGGGGTGGGTGGATGGAAGGAGATTAGTCATTAAATAAAAATCAACATCATAATTTTATTCCAATTATTATATTGAAATAAATTACAGTATATTATATTGCAATTATTATAAGAACTACAAGAAAATGTGGTCTACAATGAAAGCTGCAAGAGTGAGTTTCACCTACAGCTGGGGAGGAGGTTAGCACTTACTAAACATTTCCTGAATAAATGAATCAACACATTCAAATATTATATGCAAGGCTTTGGAGAATTCCAATTTATTGGGAAATCAGGATTATCTTTTCTGTGTTCTTTTTTGATCCTTTGCTTACACTGTAGAACATTGCAAAGAGAAAGCTTAGAAGTCTGACAGCAGGACAAATCTTATCTAAGTTCCAGCTGACTGCTGTTTGAACCATCTTTTTCCTTGATGAGAAATGGCTTGTTGCTTTTTCATCCCTGTCCTTCGCTTTGGTTGATCAAAAACAACATTAAATATTACGATCTTTAAGACTTGGTTTTCCCTCTTTTTTTGGCTTTGGTTTATACATGCCTATTTGGCAGTCGTATTACCCCACACTCCCCATGAAGAAATAAGTTTAGAGAGGTTGAATAGCGTGGCCTTATTCGCAGAGTAGAGCCACGCTGGGCTCCTAACCCCACACTCTCTTTTACTGCTTTTGTTTAATATAAACCTAAGTCCTTATCCTAGTTAGCTAGGGCTGCCATAACAAAGTACCACAGACTGGGTGGCTAAAACAACAGAAATTTATTTTCTCACCGTTCTGGAGGCTGGGAGTTCAAGATCAAGCTGTTGACAGGGTTGGTTCATTCTGAGGGCTGTCGAGGGGGAATCTGTTCTAAGCATCTTTCCTTGACTTGTAGGTGGCAATCTTTTCCTTGTGACTTCACGTTATCTTCCCTCTATGTCTGCATCCAAATTTCCTCATCTTATAAGGATACCAGACGTATTGGGTTACAGCCAGCCTTAATGACCTCATTTTAACTTCATTACCTCTTTAATGACCCTATTTCCAAGTATAGTCACATTCTGAGGTACTACGGGTTAGGATTTCAATTATGAATTGGGAGGGAGCACAATTCAGCCCATAACAGTCATCTTCCTAAAGTGATCCATAGATTGGTTGTGAGTAAGGTGGCACAGAACAGTTCCACTTTTTAGATAACTAAAGTCAGAGACAGCAAAGTTATCAACAAGATAGATATATGAAATATGCAATCGTGAGATTAGAATTTTGTCTTATTTATCGTAGTATTCCCTAGTAAGTATCCTTCTGTATTGAAATAGAATGTATATTAAAGTGTTTGTAGTAATATTAACTATATTAAATGTGATCAACTAGAAATGAATCTGCATTGGTTAACCTCACTGCAGTAAAAGAAACAGAAATTATCTCCATGTCATTCTCTAAGCAAAATCATAGATAAGACATGAATCATAAGAAGTGATAGAGATAGAAATGAATAAGCCCAGGTTTCTGACTTGATTTTCTTCATCTTGAGGTAGTCTTAAGAGTTCTGATATTTATTAGGCTATCCTTCCATTTGTGGCCATTTCATCTCGTTACTGATATCCAGAGTCCAAGTACGAGCAGACTTAGCTATCAGTGAAGTTGCCATCTCCCTTGTCCTGGAAGCTTCCAGATAAGGATGTTCTTGATCTCCCACAAGAGGGAATCTGATTGAAGTGGTAGATTGCAGGCCATATCATTATATTCTCCAGGAGATAGTCTAGAAAGTGCTTTATAGCCGAATGGGTAGGTGCTTACGGTACAAGAAAAGGGAACCTGCCTTTTTCTACCTTTCTGGCTGGCAGCTTTGTTTGACCTCAAATCAAATTAATTACAGAAGCCACAACATTGTGTGAAATTTAAAAACGAAACTATAATAAATCTAGAAGCAGAGGGTCACTTTGTAGTTTCTGTTCTATGATAAGTTTGAATAATTATTTTCTCTTGGACCCATTTTTCTTTCTAAATTAAAAGACTCTGGCATTTCAAAGACAAATATGAGTTCAATGTGTTAATAAAGCAGAAAAACACCATCTTGGAGACTAGTCTAGAAACTCATAGATATAATAAATGAAACACTAGTATAATGAATCTAGACTTCTTGGTAAAGTCACTAACCCTTTGTAGATTTTGGTTTTCTTATTTATAAAATGGGCTTTTGAGAAGTCCATGACAAAACCAAGAGTGTTAAGAAATGTTTTGTGTGGTCCTACATCCATGTTAATTTTCCTGTATAGAAAGTCCATAAATTTCTCCCAATTATTAAAGGTGTCAGTGATCAAAAGTCTAAGAGATATCTGTACCAGATACCTCAACAAACATTCAACAATTATAGAGTCTATACTACTCAGCAGTGTTGAACCCTTCCCTTAACCATTGTTACTAAGGCTTTATCAGTCTAAATATTGTTAAGCACAAACCCAAAATTAGCATTCATAATTTAGTCCAGTGTCTCATAGATTTTAATAGATCTAATAGTCGGTTCATAGTCGGGTCATAAAAGGATAATGAAAAGATAAATTATAGAAAAATTTATGGAATACAGCAGAAGTGGGCAAATACATAATAGTTCCTAGTCTTTTATGTCTGTGACAAAAGATTCATTAGCAGGAAGTGTTCCCATTGGTATCTTTAGAACTATATAAAATTCCCAACATACTGACTATGATTTTATTTTTCTTCTCATTCCAGAAAGCATATTATAACGAGTGAAAAACAGTGACATTAGGGCCCATATACTGTTAAACTATTTCTAAGACGTTAGGTCAAGAATATAAGAAGGCTTTATATATCATGTAGTAATCCTCGCGTATATTTTGCCTAAATATTCTTGTCTAATTATAGCATATGCGATTTGTTCTTCAGCCCTAAATGGAATGGTAACATGAATAGTGAATTGTGAATATGTTTTTACTATACCCAGATAAGATACAATTGTGTTTAAGAAAATGGAATGTTTTCAATGTTTTAAATAGTATTGTAACTTACAGGCATAATTTGGTATAACAATATATGGGATGGTATTGCATATGTCAGATAAGAAAAGTTGCTACCCTTGGAAATGCTTATAAATTTTAAAGTTTTCTATCAGAACAAGATAAGAAAGAACTTAGTGGAATAAGTTATATTGAAAAAGTGAACATGAATTCAACCTTCAGGAAGAAAAGATGTTTTTGGCTTAAAAGTTGTTTTGTTTTTTGTTTTCTTTTTCTGTTTGTAGTAACAGAAAGAGCTCCATGTGTCATCTATCTTTAACCAATACTCTTATGAAAATCTAACGTGTCCTGGTTAGTCTCCTGATTTGAATCTTCAATATTGTTCTCAATCTTGGCTACACCTCTAAAAAGTTCTGAGAGTGAAGCCCATTGCCAAGATTCCGATTTGATTGGTCTGGGGTGCAGCCGAAGTACTGGGATTTTGAAAAGCTCCCCCAAGGACTCCAATGTGCCGACCTGCTTACAAACCACTACCTTAAACAAATCAAGCTTCTTGGAGGATCCCTGATCCCACATTTGCAGCCAGCAACGTCAAGATAGACGTAGAACATCTTGTGTTGTCAAAAAAACAAGGATATTTCTAAACTGTCTGGGGTAGGGATACAATGCAGAAAGAACTGAACTTAAAGGAACTTCCAAAAGTGCTGCAGTTTGAGTAGAAAATGGAAAACAGTCAATTAGACTAAGTGAAATCTATAAAAAGCACTAAGTCTGTAATAATACCCACAAAAGGTGTGTGTGCAAGCAAGCAGGGGCAGAGAGGGCACATCAATATACAGCCGTTCTAAAGGAAAGATCTGGGGCTGGCCCCGTGGCCGAGTGGTTAAGTTCGCGCGCTGCGCTGCAGGCGGCCCAGTGTTTCGTTAGTTCGAATCCTGGGCGCGGACATGGCACTGCTCGTCAGACCACGCTGAGGCAGCGTCCCACATGCCACAACTAGAGGAACCCACAACGAAGAATGCACAACTATGTACCGGGGGGCTTTGGGGAGGAAAAGGAAAAAATAAAATCTTTAAAAAAAAAAAAAAAGGAAAGATCTGTTTTCAATAATACTTAAAGAAAATACTATATATTGATCAACCCAAATTATTTATTCAAAACTTTCTACTTTCTTTATTCATCAAGTATTTGAATGCCTACTATGTGCCAGATACTGTTCTATGAACTGGAGGTCCATTGTTAATTTCAGTAAACCTTTTGACTTCAAGGAGTATATATTCAAGTTGGAAGAAACTGGGGTAAAAGACACATGTAATGTGTCGGCGAATGCTATAAAGAAAAGTAATTCATAGTAAAAGGATAGCAAGGGAGGACAGAGTGAGACCATTATAGAGATAACTGTTAGGAAAGCCTCTAAAATTTTAATATTTGAACAATGACCTGAAAAAAGTGAGAGTGAGCTTAAGACTTTCTAGGGGCAGAGCTTTCCCTGCTGATGAACAGCAAATGCAAAGGCCCTGTGATGTGAATGGTAAGCAAGAACGCCATCATGACTGAAGCAAGAAACGGAGGTCAGAGGGCCAGCCAGAAGCCAGGTCATGTAGGGCTTGAGCATGGCAGGGACAGACTGTTGCTGTGTGCATGTGAATTGCAGGGGGCCAGCCATGGAAACAGGATACTAGTTGGGAGACCAGCTGGGAGTCCAGGGGTCAACAGTGGATAGGTGGAAAGTGATTAGATTCAGGACTCATTCTTTAAAATAGAGGTGAAAAGAGTTTTTGATGGACTGGGAGTAGTCTTGGGATAAAGGAGAGACCCAAGCATGAAACTCTAGTTATCGCTTTGAGCAACTGAGTAAAGAGTGATACCATTTACTGAAATGTAGAGACTGAGGAAGAAGTATGTTTAGGGTGGGGAAGGAAGAATCAGTAATTTATTCTGAACATAATAAGTTTGAAATGCGTATTAAATAACCAGTGTTGGGGGGAGCAGTTGGATATTTGGTTGTCAAGCTCAAGGGACACACTGACACTGGAAACAAATTAGGTAACCATCAGCACATAGAAAGTATTTAATACCACGGTGCCGAAGAAGAACTAGAGAGAAATCAGAGAAGAGGATTGAGGACTGAGTCCTGGAATACTAATAATTAGAGGTCAAAGAAGGCAGAGGAAACACAAAAAAAGAGCATGAGATGGGGAAGCCAATAACATACAAAGAAAACCAGAAATGTACTTTCCAGGAAGTCAAACCACATCCAAGGAGAAAGTAGTAAATTTCAGAAATGCTGCTGAGGACCAAGCAAGATATGACCTAAGACTTGAACACTGGATTTGGCCCCACAAAAGTTTTCCTGTAAGAGGATCAAAGAAATGGAGTAGAAGCTGAAGGGTAATATGTGGTGTCAAGAGAGTGCACTGGTCTACATCTAAATTGGCTATCGGAGAAGGGTACTTTTAAACATAATACATATTGTTTGCTAAATTTAAGTAAATACAGTCGATCCTCCCTTTTCACAATAGTTATGTTGTACATAACAAGTTGCCACAAATGCTGAATTAACGGATACTGAACCATTGCTCCTAGGGAAAATCTAGGGTTAGATTCCTGTGAGCCGCTGGTCACAATTTCATCAATTGGTCAATGCATGACCTTGTTTTATGTGTGTTTCTTTTCAAAGACACCCTACTGAATGTATATTGTCAATTCATTAACGTTGAACTCACAGCAACAGCACCATAACTCATGACAGAATGAAGATTATTTAACGCACATATTTTCTCTGTAAGGAATATTACATCCTTCTTGTGCTTAGAACACTAGACAGCATTTCAGCACTATGCCTACAAATAAATTTTAGCAAGTAGGTGAATTCACTAATATGAAATCCACCAATAACAAGGGTCGCTTTGTGTATATTAAAATAAATTACCATGTCAAGATGGAGATAACTCAACACTAGCTCCAGAGAAAGGGATAATAAAGTTTATAAAATGTCTTAAGAACGACAGGAGTCATGCTTAAACTTGTTAAAATCATTGACACAAAGAATGGCTCTTTTCATTTTATAAACTGTTAAACATTTGAACATCATAATTGCTCCAATATTATTCAGTGTCTGAAGACTCCATATGCTTAGAATTGTGTAGAATTCAGGTGAGATGGAACAGCATAAACTACCTTACCTACATTAGACAGATTACCTAGGGGTGAAATAACTAGAAGGTCACATGCTCTGGCTTCTATAGCCTATCTGACCCAAACGGTTGCTGCAGTGGGGTACGCTGTCCAACAAGCTGCATGTACACGAGAACTAATATAAATGTGATTGAAGATATTAGAAATAATTAGAATCTCTTAGAAGGGGGGAAATATTAAAAATACCATCATTAGGTAAATAAATCATACATTAAAGTCTATTAATCCTCTGTGAGAGCCACAGCATATAAGGACATAGAAAGTTGATCTCGAAAATTATATTGCATTTGAGTTAGAACTCATGTGAGCCAAGAATATTACTCCTAGACTCAAATATTTGAGGAGAATTGAGATCAGCCTCAGTTCTTGGATCCTCTGAATCTGAATCAAATAGAAACAATACAATCCTATTTGACAGCTTTCTAAAAATTAATGTAAAATGAGAGGCTGCAGCCCTGAAATCAAAATTCGACAATATCAGCAACAAAGCAAATGAATTAATTTAAGACTTCTACTTGGTGAATTACATCCTCGGAATTTATTCATAACTGGAAGATTGTAGCTCTGACCCCCCTTCAGCCATTTCCCCGGACCCCACCCCTGGCAACAACCAATTTATTCCCTGTTTCTTTGAGTTCAGGATTTTTAGATTCTATATAGAAGTGAGATCATGTAGTATTTATCTTTATCTGTCTGACATTTCACTTAGCATAATGCCCTCAAGTTTCATCTATGTTGTTGCGAATCATAGGATTTCCTTCTTTCTTAATGGTTGAATAATATTTCACTGTGGATATATACTAAGTTTTCTTGATCCATTTATCCATCAGTGTAAACTCAGGTTGTTTCCATGTCTTGGGTATGGTAAATAATGCTGTAACGAACCTGGGGCTGCAGCTATTTCTTTAAGATAGTGATCTCATTTCCTTTGGATACATATTCAAAAGTAGAATTGCTGGATCATATGGTAGTTCTATTTTTAACTTTTTGAATAACTTATATACTGTTTTCCATAGAGGCTGTTCCAATTTACATTCCCACCAACAGTGCACAAGGGTTTCTTTTTTTCCGTATCCTCATCGGTACTTGTTGTCTCGTGTCTTTTTGGTAATAGCCATTCTAACAGGTGTGAGGTGATATCTCACTGTGGTTTTCATGTGCATTTCCCTAACAATTACTGACATTGAGCACTTTTTCATGTACCTGTTGGCCATTTGTATGTCTTCTTTGGAAAAAAATGTCTATTCAGGTCTTTGCCCATTTTTTAATTGGATTATTTGGATTTTTGCTATTGAGGTGCTTTAGTTCCCTATAATTTGGATATTAATCCCTTATCAATATGTGGTTGGCAAATATTTTCTCCCATTCCATAGCTTGACCTTTCCTTTTTTTTTTAGGTTTCTTTTGCTGTGCAGAAGCTTTTTAGTTTAATGAAATCCTACTTAATTTATTTTTGCTTTTGTTGCTTGTGTTTTTGGTGTCATATCCATAAAATCAATGCCAAGGCCAATATCAAGGAGCATATTCCCCATGTTTTATTCTAGGGAATTTATGGTTTTAGGTCTCACATTTAAGCCTTTAATCCATTTCAAGTTAATTTTTATATGTAGTATATGATAGGGGTCCAATTTCATTCTTTTGTGAGTATCTGGTTTTCCAAATACGATTTACTGAAAAGACTGTACTTTCCCCGTTAAGTATTCTTGGCTGCCCGGTCACATATTAGTTGACTGTCTTTGGGTTTACTTCTGGGTTCTTGATTCTGTTCCATTGATCTATGTGTCTGTTTTTTGCTAGTAACATACTGTTTTCAGTACTTTAGCTTTGCATTATAGTTTGAAATCAGGGAGTTTGATGCGTCCAGCTTTGTTCTTTCTGAGGATTGCTTTGGCTATTCAGGATCTTTTTTGGTTCCATAGAATTTAATAGTGCTTTTTTAAATTTCTGTAAAAAAATACCATTGGAATCTTAATAATTATTTCATTGACTCTATTGATGTCTTTGGGTGGTATGGACATTTTAACAATGTTGATTCTCCTAATCCATAAACACTAGATATCTTTTCACGTACTTGTGTCTTCTTCAATTTCTTTCATCAATGTTTTATACTTTTCAATGTACAGATTTTTCACATTCTTGGTTAAGTTTATTCCAAAGTATTTTATTGTTTTTGATGCGATTGTAAGTGGGATTTTTTTCTTTATTTGTTTTTCAGATAGTTTATTATTAGTGTATAGAAATGCAACTGATTTTTATATGTTGACTTTGTATCTTGCAACATTACTGAATTGATTGATTAATTCTGATGGCTTTTTGGGGAGTCTTTAGGATTTTCTATATATAAGATGATGTCATCCACAAACAGAACAATTTTACTTCCTTTCTGATTTGAATCCCTTTTCTTACTTTTTTTTTTTTGCATGATTGTTCTGCTAGGACTTCCAGCACTAAGGTGAACAGGAATGGTAAGAGTGGTCACCTTTGTCATGTTCCTGATCTTAGAGGAAACACTTTCCACCTTTCACCATTGAGTGTGATGTGAGCTGTTGGATGAAATGTTCTGTATGTGTCTGCTAGGTCCAATTGTTCTATAGCGTTGTACACAGCTGATATTTCCTTATTGCTTCTCTGTCTTGATGATCTATCCATTGTTGAGAGTGGACTATTAAAGTTTCAAACTATTACTGTATTTCTTTTTGTCTCTCCTTTTAATTATGTTAGTATTTGCTTTATACGTTTAGGTGCTTTGATGTTGGCTGCATAAATAATCACAATTGTTATATCTCCTTAATTAATTGACCCCTGTATCATTCTATAATGACTTTCTTTGTCTCTTTTGACCATTTTTCTCTTAAAAAATGGTCTATTTTGTCCAATATAAGTATAGCTACTCATGTTTTCTTTGTTACAATTTGCTTGAAATATCTTTTTCCATCCCTTCACTCTCAGTCTATGTCCATTTTTAAAGCTAAAGTGAGTTGATTGTAGGCAACATATCATTAGATCTTGTTTTTTTAACCATTAAGCCATTCTATGTCTTTTGATCGAAGAAATAAATCCATTTACATTTAAAGAAACTGTTGATATGATAAGGACTTATGATTGCCATTTTGTTCATTGTTTTCTGACTGTTTTGTGGCTTCGTTGGACATAGCTGAGTGGGGTTAGAGACTACTCCATGATCAGGTGGGGTTGCTGTTCAGGCTTCCTTGTCAAGTGGGGCCACAGGCTGTGCTCCATGATTTGGTGGGGTCACTGGCTGGGCTTCCTGCCTGGGTAAAGCCACAGGCTGTGTTCAGTAATTAAGCAGGGCCATAGGCTGGGCTCCACTGCTGAGCAGTACTGTAGGCTATGCTCCAAGGCTGCCCAGGGTCACTGTTCAGTATGCCTGGTTATATGAGGCTATGGTCAACTGTTGGGTAGAGCTGCTGCCTTGGCTCCTTGCCTAAGCCGGGCTGTAGAATGGGCTCCATGGCTGCCTGAGTTCACTGGCCAGGCTCCCTGAAGGCACGGGACTGGAGGGTACACTTAATAGTTGGGAGGAGCTGCAAATTTGCTTCCCTATCTAAACTAGATGGTAGAATAGTCTCCATGGCCAGTATGGCCCATTAACTGGGGACCCAAATCAAGTATATCTGCCAACCAAGTTCCCTGGCCCGACAGGGCCACCTTCTCAGCTCTGCAGATGGGCAGAGCCACTTCCTGGGATCTCTGCTTGGGCACTGCTATAAGCAGGAATGTGGTCCATCAAGATCTGAGCACTGGCTGCTCTAAGCCTCATCCACATCTCCATCTCTATCTAATCCCCAGTGGTCAAGTTGCACAGATTCCTCCATTGATTCCCATGAGCCAGACCCAAGTGGTTCTCCCAGGAAGCACCCTGCAACTCTGGGGGAGCTAGATGTTGACATTCAGCTCCCTTTTCCCACTGGAGAAATCATAAGCCCAAGGGGACCTTCGCGGTGCAGAAATGTGCGGGACCTGGGGATAGACAATGCAGTCAGAGTGTAGCCAGTCCTCTTACCCTTTTAATGTGATCCTTCTCAGTCACTAGGGTCCAAGCTGATGCTTCAGCCATACCCCAGGTTCTGGGATTTTCAGCATGTTGTCTTGTCTACAGATAGTTGCTAATTGGTCTTCTTGTGAGGAGAACCGACATCGGGAACAACCTATGTTGCCATCTTGATGATGTCACCTCCTATCCACAGCACTGTTTTTTTTTATCTTTCATTTTCAATGGACATTTATTGAGAATCACCTATGTTTCAAAAATGTAGAACACAGAAAAATAAAATATATTTATCGCCTGTGATAAGATTCTAGTCCAAGAAACTTCATAAAGTGTTAAAAAAAGAAAACCTTATGAAAACATGTGTTAATTTCTATTGCAGTCCTTACAGATGATGAACTCAATATTAATAGCAACTAACAATACTATAGCACTTTAAAAAGTACATTCACAGGCTAAAGTATTGCTATCATATTCCAGTTGAAAGAACTGAGGCTTACCAAGATTTGCTCATTTCTTTGATCATACAAGGTAGAGCAAAGTCTAGAACCCCACCTTTAACTTCAGAGCCTGTACTAATTCTCTCATAATAAGCTTCCAGAAGAGTCTTTCTACATATCCTTTGATAGATTTTGTAGTATTGAACTGCTCTCTGAAACACATAATATAGACAAAGCAGATAAATTGGCTGGGGTTAAAGAGGAAGAAAAAATAATGTTTCTTTCCAGCTATTTTTTTCTCCTTTATCCTTTTCTCTCTATCCCATCTTGGTTCCACGGGGGCTCTAGAGTTTTTTAAAAAGACTAAGTATTACCTGGTAAGATGCTGTAGTCTGGAATGAAAGGTTTTCTGAGTCTCTGTTTCATTCCATTCTCTTCTGTCTCTGTGTATACTTCCAGGTCGTCCACTCTCCTTAAATGTGCATGTTTCCCATATCATATTGCTTTGTATGTTTAAACCTCAGAGATGAGTAGGAGAGATGCTATAGTCTCATTGCAAGTTGGGGTTCAAAAGCCAACCATCGGAAAAAGCTGCCTGTACCTTCTGGGGTTCTCACTGAGGGCCTTGGCATGTTAAAAGCATCAGTAAGAAGAGAGAAGCCAGTTTCTGCAAAAATAGCCTTGTCAAATCATAAAACTCAGAATAGCCTGGTGTGGCTGATTTTTAAAGGTTTGGATTGTTTTGATTCCATTTGATGTTTTTGCAGAATATTATTTTACTGTTGAAGTTTTATGAGTTAATAGAACATGACGAAATGAGAGAGTATCACTATGTTAACTTTTATAGACACTTAATTATGACATTTTGAAATAGTAAAAATACGTTTTAGGGTTTTTCCTCCCCAAATCCCCCCACTACAAGTTGTATATCCTAGCTGTAGGTCCTTCTAGTTCTTCGACGTGGGACACCACCTCAGCATGGCTTGATGAGCAGTGCTAGTCTGCGCCCAGGATCAGAACCAGCAAACCCTGAGCTGCGAAAGCAGAGCACACGAATTTAACCCCTCAGACACAGGGCCAGGCCCTATTTTAGCTTTTAAAACTGGAAATGTATATATTATCAGTCTGCAAATCAAGGGCTATTACCTCTTTTCCAGAAACCCAATAGTAACTTGCCTCTGATTTTTAATAGCTCACTGACTTGTTGCATTTTAAAATTTTTTTAGTGTGTAAAAATGACACTAAGGAAATATATTTTCTATACGGTCTGTTAAAAATGGCTTAGGAAATGCTTATTGAATTTAGGCCAGTGTTGCCAAAGTTTATCCTATAAAACATTGAAATATGTTGTAAAGGAGAGTTCTATCATTAAGTAAGTTTTAGAAATGCATTGTTATAAAGTTTGTGGGGAATATTTCTGCGAGAAGACTTCTCAGAGCCTTTAATATATGACTTTGTACTCTGAATTTCAGGGAGAATATAGTGCATAGCATCTCCCAGATGTATTTGAGCACAAATGCTTTTACTCTAAGAGCATTCCATTCTGTGTTCCACAGAATTAAAGTTGTTTAACATTAAATTTGTAAAGTGAGATATTAAAAATTGGTTTATAATGGGTGTTACCCACATTATTCTTGTTAAAAATTAATATGGTTATTATTTATAATAAGAAGGAAAACAGTTTGTATAACCAAGGAAACTAAAAATAATGTTTAGTAAAATGCCTCAAAGGATTATTTCCTTTTTTTTCTGAAAGATTGGCACCTGAGCTAACATCTGTTGCCAATCTTCTTTTTCTTCTTCTTCTTCTCCCCAAGGCACCCCAGTACATAGTTGTATATTCTAGTTGTGAGTGCCTCTGGTTGTGTTATGTGGGACGCTGCCTCAGCATGGCCTGATGAGCAGTGCTAGGTCTGTGCCCAGAGTCTGAACCAGTGAAACCCTGGGTGTCAAAGCAGAGCATGTGAACTCAACCACTCGGCCACGGGGCCAACCATATTTCTTTCTCATAGGTTTTTTACTGCTTATTTTTGAAATAATACTCAAAGATATCATAAGTAGAACATATATTTGTAAGAGTTTTTTTTTAAAGACATATTTATGATACTCAGAACAGTTAAAACATCTGCTCTTAAGAAAAAATATTTTACTAAATGTCTTGGGTATCAAGGCTGTTTCTATAATCTTTGTTACATTTTTTTGAAAGTATAATTCCTAGTCCAAACCAGAGTTGTCAATTATTGTCTTCACAAAACAATATTATCATTATACAGTCGTGTATCACTTAATGGTGGGGATACGTTCTGAGAAATGCATCATTAGGAAATTTTGTCATTGTGCTAACATCACAGAGTGTACTTACAAAAACCTAGATGATATAGCCTACTACACACCCACGCTGCATGGCACTAATCTTATGGGACAACTGTCATATATGTGGTCAGTCATTGACTGAAACTTTGTTATGCAACGCATGACTGTGTACAATTTTAAAAAATTAAATGTGCCAGTGAAAGTTAAGCTAATTGTCAACAATTTTTATCATGACTGTTCTATATTTATTCTATTTAATAATTTTGAGCATCAGTGGCCTTGGGAAAAAATTAGAGCAATTGTTATATAATAACTTATTAAGTACCTACTCTCTACTTAAGCTCGGTGATATGACGTAAAGAGGATACCAAGATGGCTAGATTAGCAGGTCTTATGGTATTTGCTCGTGTGAATTTTTATCCACTCAAATTAATTCACTATAATTTATATACAAATCATTTTTCAAAGATCTTTTCCATTTTTTTTTCCTTTTTCTCCCCAAAGCCCCCCGGTACATAGTTGTATATTCTTCATTGTGGGTCCTTCTAGTTGTGGCATGTGGGACGCTGCCTCAGCATAGTTTGATGAGCAGTGCCATGTCCGCGCCCAGGATTCGAACCAATGAAACACTTGGGCCGCCTGCAGCAGAGCCCGCGAACTTAACCACTCGGCCATGGGGCCAGCCCCTCAATTTTTAACTTTCTATGTTTTTAATCTTTTTATCATAAAGAATTACATATCCATGCAAAAGTAGAGAAAATGTTGAAGTGGACTCTGTAGAGTTGTTTGTGTTCCTCTGAATTATATAAATTAGTAGTTTGATTTACTTTGAATTCTTCTATTTTCTTCCTTTCTTTTTTCAATGATAATTGGTAGGGAATGTGTCATTTTATCAGGTTCTCTCTCTCTTCATTAAGGTAGTGGCCATTACGATCATTGCCTAAATTCCTTGTTTCATAAAGGTTTTGTCAAATGGTGATATTCTAGTTCTATAAGTCCTTTTCATTTATTAACTGAAATAATCTATAAAGAGAAATTTTCTCTCATCAATTATTTGGTTACCCTGAGATATAATTAGTGAAGAAAGGACAGATTAAATGCTTGGCTCTTTCCCTTTACTGTTTGCAAAAGATTTGAGATAAATTTTTGGCAACTCCAGAGATGTCTAAGGAAGTTTTACATGTATTTGCTTGTTTGGTATCATTGAGAATAAATGAATTTTTTAATAGATTTGATGTGTTTGAATTCATTGTCATTATTATACTTATTGAGGTTCAAAATGTCCCACTGTAGGTCAGTGGGAACCTCTTCTGTGTGGCTGAGTCCTGCAGCCATTACCATGGCAGACTTTGACAGTTTCCTCGACTCTGATATGATGAGTTAGCTAGACTTATTCCGTTGTTTCTCAGGGAGCCCAGGTACCTATCGTTGGAAAATGGTATTTGGAGATCACAGCTGTGCTCCAGGGATATATATTGTTAGTGGTTGGACATTTGTTTCTAGGCCCCTCAGTGGACAGCACTAAGAAAGTTTTTCAAGAGGACACATATCACAAGAAAAAAAATTGGGGGAATGGCTGGTTGTAGCCTTTAAGTTCACGCGCTCCACTTCAGCAGCCCCGGATTTGCTGGTTGGGAAGGCCGGGTGCAGACCTACGCACAGCTTACCAAGCCATGCTGTAGGAAGCATCCCACATATAAAAGAAGGAAGAAGGGCACAGATGTTAGCTCAGGGCCACTCTTCCTCAGCAAAAAGAGGAGGATTGGCAGCAAATGTTAGCTCAGGGCTCATCTTCCTCAAAAAAAAAAAAAAATGTGTTATTATTTGTAATGATGGATGTTAACCAGGCTTATTGTGGTGATCATTTCACAATATATACAAATATCAAATCATTATGTTATATATCTGAAACCAACATAAGGTTATATGTCAATTCTATCTCAATAGAAAAAAGAGGACATATATCATAGTTCATAGTAACGTTGCCAGTTTAAATTTAGAATTACACTGCTTTAACATATATTATTTGATTTTATATTTGTATCTCTTTTGTCTTTTAATGAAATTCTAAATTCCTAATGACATTAACATAGTTTATTTCCTTGATCCTATTGTAATATTAGTATTACTGTAGTTTGAGAACAGTAATGTCAGTGTTCCTGCTAACAAAGTGATTACTGAAAAGAATTGAAGATGTCTTTGTAGTTCTCTTTGTTCTACTTAGTTATATCCTAATAAAGTACAATCAAATTACTGTACTTTAAAATCGCTAGAAAGAATTCCGTCTTATTAAGCCACTGACTAAATACATAGGTTCATTTGCTTTGTTTTGTATATTTAAAATGTTTTATATGTATGTAACATGATTCCAAATTCAAATCAATGACTCAAAGTATATTGAGAGAGGTCTGGCTTCAGACATGTACCCTACAGCCTCGATCCTTTCCTCATTCACAAGTAACCGTTTTATATAGTTTTATTATCTTATTTATTTAATGGCTTAATCTTCTACCTTTTAAAAACATATGAACAATTAATAATGTTTATGTATAGTATAATTATATATGCATGTGTCTGTATTATATTCTCTCCACTTCTGCGATCAACAGTAGGATGCAGAATAGCAATGGCTTTCAAATTCAGCTGCAACCCAGTCACAGAGGGCTTGTTAAAACACAGAGGACTGGATCCATATCCCCCCCAAGAATTTCTGATTCAGTAGGTTTAAAAAAGTGCCCAATTATTTGCATTTCTAACAAGTTCCCAGGTGATGATGTTGACACTACTGGCCTGGAGACCACACTTCGAGAACCAGTGTTGTATGTAATATTTTTACTTCATTTTTCTACTTGAGGTTATATACTGGAGATTACTCCAGAAATATGGAGAGACTTTCTATTTCTTTTTGTAGCTGCACGGTGCTTCACTGTGAGGAGGTACCACACTAGTTCCATCATGTGCATATTTGAGTTGTTTCCAATCTTTTAGGATTACAAATAGGCCATAATGAACAGCCTTGTGTATACTTCTTTAAATAATTTTTCAACGTAATACCATTGGGATAGACTCCTAGAAAGGGGAATTTAGGGACATTGAGTAAATATATATGTAAATTTTTTAACTTCTTTTTAGTTGGAGATTCAAAATATTCCATCTTGTTATACATTTATGAAAGAAAAATCCCAGCGGCCGGCCCCATGGCCAAGTGGTTAAGTTTGCTCACTCTGCTTTGGCGGCTCAGGGTTTCACCAATTGGAATCTGGGGCGCAGACCTAGCACTGTTCATCAAGCCATGCTGAGGCAGTGTCCCACATAGCAGAACCAGAAGGACCTACAACAAGAATAAACAATCATGTACTGAGGGGCTGAGAGGAGAAGAAGAAAAAAAAAAAAAAAAAAGGGAGGTTGGCAACAGATGTTAGCTCAGGTGCCAATCTTTAAAATAAATAAATAAATAAATAAAATGTATATAAATTTTTTTTTAAATCCCATTATTGGGGCCGGCCCCGTGGCTGAGTGGTTAAGTTCATGCATTCCACTGTGGCGGCCTAGGGTTTCACTGGTTCAGATCCTGGGTGCAGACATGGCACCGCTCATCAGGCCACGTTGAGGTGGCGTCCCATATGCCACAACTAGAAGGACCCACAACTAAAATATACAACTGTGTACTGGGGGGATTTTGGGAGAAAAAGCAGAAAGAAAAGAAAAAGAAGATTGGCAATGGTTGTTAGCTCAGGTGCCAATCTTAAAAAAAAAAAAGAATTCCAGCAAAAAAGAAAAATCCCATTATCCTCAAATTTATTTTTCCTTAATGATGTGCATTCAAAATTTTGAGACAATGAAATCTTATCCCAAATGATAAAGTAACTGCTTTCCTATGCTTTCAGTGGAGAATACTGAAGACACTGATTTAGAATAAAAAATACTTTAAAAACAACAAATTATCAATAGGTAACCTTCAAAAATATCTTCAAGTTGGGTATTTTAAAATGCATTTTTAAACTTTTGAGTTAATTTATATTGGAAATAAGAAGACAATATACCAGTTACCACATAGATTAAGATATCAGATTTTCTATTTTGGAATCCCAGATGTTGACCTCGAACAATTAAAACACTAAATTTCTTTAAGCCTCATTTTGCTTATCTGTGAAACAGAGATGAAAAAAATAGTGCCAACTACCTGAGGTTTGTCATTGTTGAAGATCAAATTAGTTAACCCATGTAAAGAATGCTGCCTAGCAGTTCTCAATCTTACCAGAACAATACCCCATTTCTTAAATTAATATTTTATAATGACCTCTCTGGAAAGATTTTATAATTTACTCTCTGGAAAATAATTTATACATAATATAATCTAACTACATACATAATTTTTTAAATGAATGTGATTCCCTATTTGTAATTTAAAGAAAAAAATAAAAGGAAAGCAATTTATAATACAGACATATGTTTTCAAAATATAAACGATCATGCATGGCAAATCTAAATGGCATGTGAAGTAATCAGATGCTTGCACTTACATCATCTTGAATACGGCAGATAGACTAGTATAAATACAGGTGTGCTGAATCTGCAACTCTAATACCAACAGCAGCCTTAACACCGGTGACGTAATTTTCTAAAATGGTAAACAACTTTTGTAAACGACAAATCTTTCCTTGATTTACATGGTAGCTGAATTCCTGGAAACCTCAGTGCGTATTAAAACCGTGCAACAAATATTCTGTAAGGTTTTAGGCTGAGCCAATTAGGCTGAGATAATTATGAAATGTTTCATCTACAAGAATATTCAGTGGCATTCTTCATAGGGCAGGATTGACCCCAGACTTCTTGTACCACTGGCATCCTTTGTCTCAATGCCAGGAGCACCCATCAATCACTGAGACCACCAAAAATGGACCCACAAATTTCCAAAATGCCCCCTAGTGGTCAGTACCAACCCTATGGTCAGTCCGCTGGCTCAGTCAAATGCCTGGCTTGTTATAAGTGCTTAATTGATGTTAGCCATATGGTGATAAATATTTGCATTAATGCCCCTACAGATAATAATAGGATCATATTTATTCCTCGTGCTGATGACCTTCTCGACTCCACTGCTCATCAGTCATATGGTCATCAACAACCTATGAAAATAACTAATGTCCCCATAGTGAGTTCATTGAGTGGTTTTATGTAAAGGTTCAGTTCGTTTTTAAGCTTGAAGAGATTATATTACTATTCGTATGTAATAAATTAATAAAATGCAAAATAAAATGAAAGAAGCATGTATGTTTGGGTTAACATACAACCTGATTTTAAAAGCAATATTAAAGAGTGGTCAACAGTCTAAACCAGAGCCACCATTAGAAATATAACGTTACCTACATATGTAACTTTAAAATTTCCTAGTATTCACATTAAAGTAAAATGAAATGTGAAATCAATCTTAATAATATTTTATTTAGCTCAATATATCCAAAATATTATCATTTCAGCATGTCATCAATATAAAAGTTTATAATGGGATGTTAAATACTTAAGATAAGATAGTATTACATTTCCTTTCTTCCTAAATGAAGTGCTGTGTATAATTTACACTTGCAGAAGGTCTCAGTTCCAATCAGCTGTACTTTAATTGCTCAATAGCCCTGTGTGGCTGAGGCTATGAAATTGGCCAGCACAAGCCTAGTCACACTTAAACCAGACCTCCTGGGTTTGAATCCCAGATCTACCACTTACTAGTGATGTGCTCTGGACTATTTTCTTAAACTTTATGTGCCTCCGTTTTATCGTCTATAATATACGAGTCATAAAAGTAGAATCTATATCAAAAGACTTTGTGGGATTTAAATGAGCTAACATATGTAAAGTACTTAGAACTGACACAAAGTAAGCTCTCAATAAAGGTTAATTAATATTCTACAGGTTTAGTTTATTTATCCAGAGTTTATCAAAAGTAACATAAAAATGTCAAAAGCTGGAGTAGAAACAAAAAAAATTCATGAATAAATATCATAATACATATGAAATCTCCTTTCTCCACCTCCCCCACTATGTGGACACACACACTTCACAAACAAAAACTGTTTCTCATAATATTTCTTTCAGTTTGGGATTACTAGCACAAACTCTTGCCAGCTTCGGTGGATAAACAGTAGCACAGAATGTACTAGTCTTTTAGCTACTCCTAATACTGAGTCTTAGAGTCTTGATTTGATTTTGATCCCTCACGACATTTCCTGTGTTGAGGGATGTGTAGATTTGAATGTAGAGGTTGCCTGCTGACTTCTAAGCAAAGAGGAGCGTATGCAGACAAGATCATTCACATAATTATTTCATTGTTGGGCCCCTTGCTGAATCACACATTGGAAGCATGTCAATGATCTAGTTGTTGAATGTAGATGCACAATTATTGACAAGTCACCATGTAATAGAACTTCTGTCCCTATTTTCTTGTCCATGACAAACTTTTTCATGTCAAAGAGAAAATTGCAGGAGATAGTCATGGGGTGTGAAATGTCCCAGTAGAGATTTTTAAAAATTTCCTTTTATTCTCTACAGAACAGACATTCTTTTATATTCAGCCTGATAGTACCATTTTCTGTTTTTCAGCCATGGTGATAGGCGCCGTGAGTAAACCAGATAATAGACTCTTAAAGTTTCTGTGTGCAAATTGAAAGAGCACATTATAGTGCCTGCCTTTCCTGAGGTCTCGCAGCCTAACCAATATGGTATATAAATACAACACCAGCAGAAGTTATAACAATAGTTTCTGTCAGCTTGTCTGAGATGGTTAGAGAACAGCAGTAGGGAGTAGCACAGTAACCCAGAAATGTCCAGATTCTTCTGGCCCCTTTTATTGTGATAAATCTCTTGTGAACTTTGCAAAGAGGTATTGTTTGCATCTGGTATATCTCTGTCTAGAATGTGGCTCTGTGCACCTATTCCTTCTTCTGAACTATGTGGCACAAAAGCCAATTCAATTTTACGCAAAAAAAATAAACCACTGCGCAGGAAGGGAGTAGAGAGAATTTATCCGAATAAGGTGAATTAACTGCTTGCTATACCTTCAGCATATGAAATGTGAATAGTGAGAGATTGTACTTTTAAAAATCTAAGTAGTGTTCTCTTGTTACTCTAGGAGAATAACTCTTAGAGATGCTGGTTTATTGCAAGACATGTCAGATAACTTACTGCTAACTGAGAAAATTGGGGCTGTGCCTTCAATATAACATTGTGTTGTTCCTTAATAAAAGAACTAAAAGGAATTAATTACCATAAATGCTAGCAAAATATTACATTCAATTAAGTATTTCTAAGTGTATATTTGAGAGATATATATTTGAGAATACTAATTGTAGGGAGCGTAAGAGCATGAGAGAACAGAAGATCAGAAAGGCAATATCAATCTTTCACGAAAAACTTTCGAAGATTTTCTGTGATCTTTAAATTTGTTATCTTTTTCTTCCCAGCAGGAAACCTCTATACCTTTTTGCCTTTAGATCATACACCAGGCATATTTCCTTCTCAGAATCTTTCTTCGTTCCTCATACCCAAAATGGCCTCTTCCTGTCACAAGTGCAGTCTGCCTAATTCTTACCCGTCACCCAAGATTCAGTTTGAGTCTCATCTCAGCCATCAAGTCTGTCCAAACTCCCATAGCTGATTGATTATACCTGCATTTACTTCCTGCGATGTTTCATAGACTAATTTGATGACCACCTACTGTATACCCAACATCACACAGCTAGAAAGCGGCAAAGCCAGGATTTGGACTTAGAATGAATCCAAAGCTTACCTGGGGTTCATCCTCAAAGGAAATTTTATTATTTAAGTCCGTAAACGTGAAATGATGTTCTGTTATTTCAGAATTTCCAGGTTTATTGGGCAAGTATCTCATTTGTGATCCCACATGGTTTATCCTTATTTTGCTACATTACATTATAATACAATGTTGTTAGCTGCCCCACTGGGCATGCCTAAAGGCAAGGATCGTGTCTTGCTTTTCATCTTTGTGTACTCAACAGGAGGAAACTATAGCCCTTGACTAAGTGTTCAATATAGGTTTAGTGACATATACACGTCTTATGACCATATTTTCTCCTTTATTTCCTATAACTGAAATATATATATATATATACATATAACTCAGGCATCAGAATTCCCATTGAAAAGAGAACAGACTCAAACCAAAAACAAATAAAAAACCCAAAGTCACACTGAAAAGACTTGGACACTAAGCATTTCCAAGAGTTAGAAGATAACCCACTGTGTCAAGCAATAGTCTATATGATAAAGTCAACTTACTCAGAATTGCAATGATGCCTTAATGCTCATTGAAATGAAATCTGAAATCACGGAAGTAGTGACTCTATAAGCGACTTTGGGTCACTTTGCTGATTCACAGCCACCTCCTTTGATTCATATTTGGTGTTCAATTTCACAAATATTAAGTGCCTCCTGCATATATTGTATATATCGTATATTGTATATTGTTTGTTTTATATTTAAGTAATGCCTTTACTGTATGACATTCTCAAAAGACCTTGGTACCTTAATATGCTGGTCAAATACTTTCTAAGAAGAGCTCTTTGTCAAGCTAGGTAGTATATTTATTTTAATTTTTTGTCAGATAGCTTTAGATTAAAATATTCAAGAACAGAAAAACAAATACATCTAAATCAGTATTTCATAATTTCTTTTCTCCTCTTCTCAAACAGAATGTTATTCATTGAGACAAAATACTAATGACAAATAATAGCTTCCATGGCGTAATAATTCTGACACTAGAATGAGAATAAACATACAAAACAGTGGATTAGACTTCCATGTTAGTATTGCTATATTCTTCTGGTTAATACTCTAAGCCTCTATTATAACATTCTCCCAAGATATTACTACTTGACATCATTTTTTATTTTATGCATTCCTTGACGTGGTTATTTTGATGTGTAACAGTACTACATTCTCTGTGTGAAGATGCATGCTGTGTTTTTATATTATTTTTTCCTTATCCACTGATTGAAATCATTTATAGTATATGGTATCAGTATTCTAAAGTTAAGAATTAACTTGAATTTTTTCATTTAAAAAACTGTATTTTTATTTTATTTTTTATCAAAATACGTATTGGGTGGCATGTGTACATATATAATTATAACTCAAAAGTACTTTGACTGATTTTTTTTAACAAACATTCAAGAATTCTTACATCTGACAATAGCCTTTTGAATATTCTCAGTGGGAAGAAGTCTTTGTCCTTTGAAGGCATATCGGAATTTTTGAAACAGCCAAAAGTTATTCAATGTCAAATCTGTTCAATAATTTTGGTGATCACACTGAGCAATACTATTTTTGAACAAAAAACAAAGTTAAACCATAAAGATAAGTTTTCTTTTGTGACTAAAACTAATTCTGAGGGCAATCTATCCAGAGGAGTTCTAATGAAGGATACATCATTGAAACAAGGTTTCCGATGGGATTACCTTGAAGTGGGTTTGAGAAGGCTCTAAGAGAGGAATGTTAAAACAGGGCCTGTTGGAAGCACATAGAAGAGGCACCTAATCCAGATTAGAGGATGGGAGGAGTTGGGAAAGTCTGCTCTGATGAAGTAACTCTTGAATTCATGAAGATGAATAGCAGTTAGATACATACAGCAGGGTGAGAGAGAAGCGTCATTCCAGAAGGATGGATCATAATGTACAAAGGCAGAGAGGCAAGAGAATATGTAAAATGTAATTATTTAAGGCTGGAGTAGAAGGTTAGTAGAGGATGATATTGAGGAAAGAGGAAGGGTCAAGGTGAAAAAGAATTGTGAATGCCATGGCATGAAGTTTAGAACTTATCCTGATGGCTGAGAAATGTCTTGATTCATTTTAAGTAGGTACCTAATGTGGTGAAATTTAGATGATACAAAGATGACTCTGGCTGTCACATAGAAATGGAATGGGTAGAAGGAGACCTGGGGAGGGGCATAATTGGGGGAGTAATGCAGTTGAGGAAGATAGAAGTCCAACCTAGAGAGAGTTGGGGAAAAAGGAGCAATTCAAGAGCAATATCAAGAAGCGGAACCAACAGACCCAGTGTCTAAATGTTAATGATAAGGAAAAGTAAGAAGTGCAAGTTAGCCTTTAGCCTCTTTGTTTGGACTACTGGGTATATGGTGTGGCCGTCATGGAGTTAAAAATAATCAGGTAGGAAAAAATAAGATTTCCTTGGTTTAATAATGAATTAGGTTTGGGTTGTGTTGAATCAGTAGTGCCTATGGGCCAGACATTGAATAGTCACTAAGGCTGATCAGTATTTGGTCTGGAAATCTAGGGAGCAACTGACAAGGGCATTTAAATTTGGAGTCAACAATAGACAGCGAATGAAGCTATGCAATGAGTGAAATCCATGAAATCAAGAGTTTGTAAAATTAGACGGAAAAGAAGACAACAGAAATCTCTGGGGAGCCACAAATTTTCAGGCTCTTGTGGAGAAGTTCACAGGACATACAGAAAGGATGGAAGAAGAACTGGAGATCAGTGTGTCACAGAATCCAAGGGAAATGAGTGTTTTAAGAAGGAAGACGTGGTCAGTGCTGTCAAAAGCCTAGATCAGTGTATGGCACATAGGAAGTATTCAATAAACATTGGCTGGATGAAACTCCAAGATACAAAGTTGTGATGATAGTGTGCACATGATCTTCTGTCTCCTTTCTTTACTCTTTATATTTCATTATGATTGTTTTTCCTCTACTCTTAAATATTCCTCAAAGATTTGATTTTTAATGCTCTAGAATATTCAGGAACACGTTCTTGGGAAGTTATTGGGCAAAGCCATAGGTGACCTCTGATAAACATAAGACTAACCACGAGTAGGGCATCTAGAATTGCCACAATGGCCCAGGTGAGATGGACAGTGGGAATACTATCCAGTGAAGGAGTTTCTCTGTAATTTTTGCTTCTGAGCTCACTGTAGCCAAACTCCTCTCTCAGGTTTTTATTGTAGCTGAATACTGCCCTGGAAAAATGTATATATTCAACTAACTCAAAAGCAGGGACATGGAGAGGAGAGCAGAAATATCATCAGCAAATGGTCAAGAAAAAGTACAGATAATAATCTGGAACAGACTCAGCAGGCATTCTGTTCTCATTTTAAAAGATTGCAGAGTGATATTGGGCATGTTGATGAAGTCAGCCCTTAACACTTTCTCTTAAATCTCTCAAATCACTGGAATCCAGACTGATCATCTACTATCTTGTATGGAGCTGTCTCTCTAGAATCTCCATTCATTATCTTCCTCTGAACTCTTGATGTTTTTCTTCTGTGTGGGATTTTTCTTTTTCTTGGAACCCATTGCTTCATTTTCTTGACTTTTCTCTCCTTTTGGTAGAATACATTCTCCAGTAGCTAAATCAAAAAGGAACATGGAAGGCAAAATTTTTATTTTCATTGAATATCTGAAAAATCTTGATTCCACACTTAGTTATGGTTTACTTGGCTGGGTATAGAAGTCTACCTTGGAGATATTTTTCCTTCAGAATTTTGAAGGCAGTGTTCCATTGTCTTCTAGTTTCCAGTGTTACAGGTAAGAAGTCAAAAGTCATTCTGACTTCGTATGTTATCTATTTTTATCTCTTGGAAATGAAAGCTTGTTGAAATTGTGGCTTGTCTACAAGTTCTGAAGTTTCAGCAATGTGCCCTGGGAAAGGTCTATGTTCATCTAGTGGGCTGAAGACTAAGTGGGCTCTGGAAATTTTATTGAATTATTTTTTGATGATGGTTGGAAGACAATTTTCCATGATTTCTCAGAGCCCAGACCTACATAGTCTGAGCGTTCTAAGCAAAGGGCATTTTTAATTAGTAAACAGGCTTGGAAACTAGAGACAGTGCATCCTCCGGAGAGATTTAGAGATATGTGTTCCAAGAGACGTTTCAGAGTAGTAAAGATAAAGCCTTCTACTTATTTCTGAGGGATTTGCTTACATTCAAGGGTAATGTATAATCTCTCTCTTCCTGGAAGGAAGAATGAGCAGATGTGGCAGCAGCCTATAAAAACTCATAGTTTTAAAACTTAGGATGCCTCTCCAGTGGTGCATCACACTGCAAACGTAGGTAAAATTCAGCCCTCGTTGTGTCACTCTGTGGGGATTGGGACATAGGGAACCAACACAAGATGCTGTTCAAACTGTTGCTTTGCTATGAGTAATAAATGATTTGTATCTCTGATGCAAGACTACTGTGTCATCTGTCAATATATCTTTACACTTTTTGGCAGGGTAGCTTATTACCTTTCAAGTATAGTGAAATCTCAAGCTTTTCACAGTTTCTGACTTACTAATGGTTACTTCTTATCAATTTTCCTTATTCTTTCTTACTAGGGATTGTACCTCCTTGGCTGATTCTCTAATATTTCATTGCTTAATTTCTATCTTAGATCATCTCAAAATTATCTTCCAGTATTCTACTCAGTTTTTCATTTCCACTGTTACGTTTTTAGTTTCCAAAATCACTTTGTTTTCTAAACATATCTTGTTTTTAGCAACATCCTCTTTTTATTTCATGTATGAAATATCTTCTCTTATCTCTGTGAGAAAATTAACATATTTTAAAACTTTCTTCTCCCTGCACAGTGACTGTTTGATTTTGGTTTTTTGGTTATTTTTTGTATCTTCACCTTTTAAATTAAAAGCTTCTTTAGATTTCTAGTTATCTTTGGTTGGTTGGTTGGTTGTTCATATTTAAAAGTTGGGGACTAAAATACTAAATGGAAATTTTACTCATTTAGGTAGCATGAGTTGACTTTGAACTTGGCTCTGCAGAGATCTGGCTGCTTTTTTTTTTGCTATTTGACTTCAGGTAATATTGGTGTTTCTTCTTGGGTAAGTCAGAATCCTCAAAAAATCCTCTATTATTGTTCTATCTGGAGGGTAAATGCTAGATTGACAGTTTTCAGGGAGTGGAGAAAGGGATGAGGCGGACAGAAGTAGTCTCGGCATTCAGTACATATATCAATTTCCTTAATTCCTGTTTGGTGAGTAGTAACTCTGTCTTCTACTGTGTCTTGTGCCCCTAGTCTAGAAATCCTGTGTTTTACTCTCTAGAGAGTAAATCTCCAGACTCGGACCCTGGTGAAACACAAATTAGGATTTCTTCATAGCTTTCCCAATGTCAGCTTAGGTTTCAGCATCCCAAGATTTATTAAATTTATTACTACTCATCCTTTGCTTTTTAGCATCCAAAATTCTTTTGCTAATCTTTTCTCCCTCACTCTTCCTATTGTGGTGGGTTTATGATGTAAATGTGTTTTTACTGATGTTTTAGGGGGTGTCATAAATTGCCATCTTTCTCTGAAATCTACTTTATTTCTTTATTTGGATTTTTTACATTTAACTTCTTAATCCATTTGAAATTGCAAAATAAGGATACAGCTTACTTTTTCCTTTTCTCAAAGCCAGATTTTCAAAACCATTTTTAAGTGATTAATTCTTTGTCCTTTGGCTTGTGATGGCTTGTGATTATTAAAGGCTGAAATGTAGTTCAAAACTACCTATTGTGTTTCATTCACCAATTAATTCAATCCTAACACCAGTACCATAGTATTTTAATGACGATACTTCTGGGGAAAAGCTTAATATTTTGAATGTCAAGTCTCAAAAGAAGGACTGCAGTTGTTTTTATTTGCCTTTCATAAAAACATAGATACTTAATAGTGTTTAGGTGCTAACGGGAAAGGATCAAGAAAGAAAGAAAGGAAGCATAATGCTAAGAGAGAATGAGAGAGAGAGAATTAAAATTTTTTAAGTATATATTCATTTCAAAATAAAATTATTTATTCATTCATATTATATATTATAGAAATATAAATATATTTTACAAAATTACCAAATTTTATAAAAAATACAGAATATATTTTATCATTCAAGAGTAAAAATTACATAATTTTAACTATCCACTACAGGCTAAATAAAGTCTCTGGAGAGGTGAAGTGAATGGAATAACACCAATTTTCCTTTCCACCTCGTAGAGCTATCCAAGGACTTTAAAGATAATATCTGCTGTTCCAGATCCTATAACGTGTGTTTCACATACAATTTTACATCTACTCTTAATACTAACACTGTATGTACGTATCATCATTCCAATCTTCAAGGATATAGAAACTGTGGTTCAGAGAGGTTAAGTAACTTGCATAAATTCACATGGCCATGAAATATTGCTACTGAATGTCAAATTTATGTTCTTCCAGTCTCCCAAGTATAAGAAAAAAATTTGAAAAAAAATAATTTGATGATTTCACAATGTAATATGATCCAATTCACATAATATATTTAAGAGCATGAATTTCTTTAGCCTCAGTGGAAGGTAGCATTTAGAATATTAGAGAGAGAAAAATATTTACCATATTTTATTGTCAGATTTAATAGATTATGTTCACATAAGAGCACTTGAGAACTGAGAACATAAAATCTACAACTGCATTACCAAGTCTATTTGAGACTTCTCTTTCTGGTTCCCAAACTTTTAAGTATTAGGGACAAGTTTAAAAATTATATATGTATCTCCGTGTTCTGATTAGACTGGGACCTAGCTAATAAGGATCAACTGAAAACTCACAGATTTGACAGCTGGTCCTAATGTTAACTTCAGAATCAATCAAGAATCTACTATGCCTTAATTTGGTCTGTGATAGAGGATTTGATCTTACAAAGCCTGGTAAATAAGATATCCACTGAGTAAATATCAGACATGATTTTTAAAATTGCTTATAGATTTTCCTACAAAAATCAGATCAGCCTGATCTTTATGTGATTAACTATATATTATAGCTAGAGTTTATAGTAGAGTCATATTCTTGCCTTTTAAAAATTTTACCCAGAAACAGTTGAAAAGAAAGGATGTTGTTCAATTTAAAAGAAAATTACTCCTCTCATCTTATATTTATATCATTTAGTTGTGTCTAAATTGAATGGCAAAAAGAAAACATCATTAGTTTGTATGGCTTCTGTATTACTGTAAAATGTTTTTTACATCCAAGAGACATTATTATACTATTTCCTTAAGCATAATAAGCACAGTTTTATAATTTAATAAATGAGAATTTATTCATTCACTGTTACAACCAACATATATTTACATGCAAATAAAAGTACACGGAAAACATTGTGAATTCTGCAAAACAAATCAGATGTAAATCTGTCACTGAGGAACATTACATTTTAATGGGGGACAAAGTATATATGCAATTATAATAAATGCTGGAAAGTCCCCCCCGTACAGAGACAACTGTGTGGGTGTTCAGAAAAAGGAGAAAAATCTAGTTGAAAAAGTCAAAATATTGTTTCTGGAAGAGGTGGCATTTGGTCTGGGCCTCAGAAAATAGGTAGGAGTCATAGAGGTTGTCTGAACAGCGGAAGGAGAGTAACACACTCTAGCTGGCCACTTACCATTACTCAGAGCGGAAGTCGTAATGGCTGCTCCGCCCTCCTCCTGTCCTACCTGTGAAGAACAAAGCAAAGAATGAAGTGGAAGGGAAGCCCTTATTAACAGGAAGGCGCTCTAAAAAAATGAAAGCTCTTAATGCGTCTCTCAGAGGAGTCTGAAAATGGCATCAGGTTATTTTTCTTTGCTTTGCGTTATAAAAGAAACTTTTGTGGCCGTTAACAGAAGTGTTAGGGTAAATGTTAAGTTAAACTACCAAAGAAATCCAAAGCACCATAACTTAAATCGTACAGGATGTGTTCCTCTTTTGTGTGACAAGTGCCTCTTCTCCACCAGTCATTCAGGGAACCAAGTGCCTCCATCTTGTTCCTCTGCAGGCCCACAAAGGGGTTCTTTTCATCTGTGTAGTCAGAGCAGGGTCACTGCTGTGTCTGTCTTCCGGCCAGTGGCAAAAGTCCAGGGAAACAAGATTGCTCACATTCCATTAGCCTGAATTTAATGGGCTTTTTTAAATTTAATGTGCTTATTCTACGTGCTTTATTGAATGTGCTTTTTTTTTTTTTTGAGGAAGATTAGCTCTGAGTTAACAATTGCCACCAATCCTCCTCTTTTTTGCTGAGGAAGACTGGCCCTGAGCTAACATCTGTGCCCATCTTCCTCTGCTTTATATGTGGGATGCCTGCCACAGCATGGCTTGACAAGTGGTGCATAGGTCCGCATCCTCGATCCGAACCTGCGAATCCTAGGCCACCAAAGCAGAATATGTGAACTTAACCGCTGGGCTGGCCCCGTGCTTTTTTCTTTTTTCTTTTTTCCAAATCACTTTTATTTCCTCAAAGTCTTCCTTGACCCTATGGAACAAGAAGCTGCCACTGAGTCGGGCTCAGTATAGTGGCTGCTTTCTTTTCTACTCCCTTCCTCCCAATATAAAAATATAGATACACGTTTTTGCAGTCCCAAAATCTTGTGCCATGGAGTGAGGGAAGGGATGGCAGGTCCCTGCTTTGTCCTCTCTTGAGGTGATGCTCTGCGATGCCTCAGAACAGTGTGGCTGGCATTCCAAGGAGTTATGGTTGTCACATGGAATCGGCCCTGAGGGAGGGGATGAGCGCATTTCTCACTGGGGTCCCTATCTTGGGGCTGTATCCTGGGCATGAAGGTCAAGGCATCAGACTCAGGGAGAAGCAGAGAGACTAGGAGATTTAGGGCTTCATCACCTCCAAGAGAGACTGGAATATTATTTTCTGGCTGGATAGCTGTGGCCCCAGGAAGATAAGAACAATAGATTTGGAAGAAGTGGGGGGGAAAGTAGCAGTCTGCCACAATAGATTTTTGTTCCTTTGCTTTGTTTTTATAATTTCTCAGGACTCATAGAAAATGTATTACTTAGATAGTTTTTATACCTTTATTGTTTAATATGACCTAAATCTTGTAAGCAATATGGAGGCCACAGACTGTAATTACATGGTAAATTTTTAAGAGGCTTCTAGTAAACCTTGTACGTGTGCCTAATGCAACTTCCAAGATTAAGTGGTGAGATTGAAGCTATTCAGGCACCAAAGGAAAAATGTGACACATGCTCTGTGTCTGTGTTTAACAAGGTAAGATTGATTGATTTGACTGTTCCTCAACAACAGTTTTCAGTATGCAAAATGGGCATATCTGAAGACTGGATAAAGATTATAAAAATCCTGTTCTCAGCTATGAGTTGTAGACCACCCAGATAAAAGCATACGTTTGATACACATTATGAGTATTTGAATCACTGTTGTACAAATAATCTGCCAGAATCACAATTTAGAGCCTGTTGTTTCTTTACTCAGATTAGATCCATTTTGTGATGGGGGAGAAAAGAACACCATATGAGATATGTTCAAAAAATCAGGACAGATCAATACTTTTAAAGTTCTTTATTACTTTATGAAATAGACACATATGCTATTTATAGGAATCCCTGCTTAGTTTTAATTTTAATGAAGATTCCTTTTAACATGTGAGTTAACATTTTTGATAAGGGAGTATATTTTGTAAGGTTCAGTTCAATTCAATAAGTAGTTATTGAATGCCTACTCTATGTAAGATAGTGTGTCGTTTTAATTTAGCATGTTTTAATTTAATGCTTTTGTCACATAAACTTGGTTTTCTAAGAGTAGCTGATTGAAAGGAACTGTGTGCCCAGTTCTCTCTGCTGGGCATACATATACGAAATAAAATAATGTCGAAGTCCCGCAGTCCACTGTACAATACATCAACAAAGTAGTTAAGAGACAGATGAACATTATGATAAATAAACTTTACACTGAAAATGATTGTTCCAATGGTCTTACCTCCCTGGGCCCCGAAGGAGGTTCTATAACTTCAGGGAACATATAAGATTAATGGGATATGGCCAGACTGGATTTTATTTATATATCAATGTCTAACTTACATAAAAACCTCAAAGGCAGAAGGAATCTAAAATTAAATGGGAAAAGAAAAAGAATAGGAGGCCAAGAAAAAAGATTCTCTGCATATATTTTACTTATCAGGCATCAAATTAGGGGTCAGGTTTCCCCAGTTATTCTTCCAACTTGCTTTAATTACAATCTGAAGGAGGAAACCCAACAGCAATGGCAATTGACTGAGAATTGATCGGATGGGTGGTGGGAGAAGGGATAAAAGAATAGGAGAGATGTGTGGTAGGAAAGAAGCACACCGCTGACCTCGACAAGAAATGGCTGTAGAACTTAGAAATGACCCCGGGAGGAATAGCACACCAAAACAGGATTCTGAAGCCATTTACTGAAAGGACAAAGTCTCACCCACTTCACTATGTCTAGAGGTTTCCCTCTAGTCACTTAATTCCAGTTATTTTAATTCTATTTCCTATGAGTTTCTTAATATGCAGAAGTATGCGATTCCTTCATTTTTTCTAACATTCCAAACAAAAAAGATAAAAGTATAAAGATTCCTAAAGAGCTAAGCAGCCATTATTTTGAAAATCCACTTATCCGGAATACCCTGTCCATGAATCAGATAGGTTGTAGGTTGTAATTAGTACAGTTATTATATTCACATAGTTCTCTACTGTGTTTCCAGTAAAAAGAGTCTTCCATTTGAGATTTGCATAATATTTGCATTTGCACTGTTGAGATGTCAGTTGGTTCCAATTAACAGAAAATTGGATAGCAAACCAAAAAATAAGGAGCAAAAATAACGGAATGAGTCTCCACCTCCATGTGACAGAGCTTGTGTTTTGAGGTGGGGAGAGAGGAGGGAGATAAGTGAAGTGATTAATCAGCTCAAAAATAAAATATAACACAGGGAGCATCTTAAGAACCACCAAATGACTTTCGAACCATTTGAAGACTATTGTGTAGACGTTAATTTATTTCCAGGAGATAATTTTTGTATATTAGAAGAATTAAAAAGTCAGCAAAGACCCGTTGTTGCTTTATCCATTATTTATTGAGAAGGAAATGAAGGAGGAGAATGGATACAAATTAGAATTGCCTAACTGTTCAGAGAATACTCTAAAGTGGTGTGATTTTATATGGCCTGAAAATGCAGATGAAGACTGGCAGTTGCGTTTTTGTCCTTGGACTTCTGGAGTTAGAATCATTATATTAACGTCTTCAAGTTGCAGTTACCATGGAGGGAAGGTAGAACTTTACTTTTCTTTGACTTCTGAAGATAGATAAATAGATAAATGTTGATAGATGTACATATACATGTGTAAATAAGTCCAATCTTCCGAAATATATTTATGTAAAAATGTGACCTTAAAATAGAGTTATTTTCCAAAACCTTCTCTATAATCAATTTAGACTATATCTTCGAAACCCTTGGAAAGCGTACATATCTTTATAATCCCAGCTGTTGCTTATCTCTATAGACTAGTGTCATCTTTTCTGTGATCATTTTATCAAGAAATGGATTACTGCATTCACGAAGTCTCAGGAGAAGATGCTGATTCACACATACTCTTATGCTCTCCTGTTTTTAGCTTTTGATAAAACTTGAGTACTTTGAGGTCTGTGGGTCGACAGTAATACTGTCCCCAGACAGCCATTTCCTCTTGTGGGCATCACTTGTAATTATTGGGATGCTGTTACAAGTTGTGGACCAGGCTGTAGAAGGCAGAAAAAGACTTGAGTCTCTGAGTATCTTAGCGGGCATAGAGGTAAGGAAAGGAGAGGCTCCAGAACTGGGATCAAAGCAACCAGATCTTACTGTTTCAGTTACTTAGCATCCCAGGATTGGTTATGTTGTTGAGTATTTGCTTCCCATTCTTTGTTTTTCAGAACCTTTTGGATTGTGCTCGAATAATTATTTAAGACTCTTACCATGAAATTCTGACATTATGTGGTTAAAAAAATGCAAAATCTGTTAAATACTAATATGCTATGACTCAGATCTTTGAAAGAAAAGTTCTTTGTTTGCAGCTGGGAAGCTGCCATTCTATTTTATTATTGCAGAAGTCCCCAGCAGGCATGTTCACCCAGATTTAATTATTAAGTCATAAACGTATCTTTGAAAATTTCCCTTTATACTGAATGCCTAGAAGTAATTTAGAATTGCTTTTTCAATCATCTTATGTGGCAAATCAGACTTCAACACAAATTATGTTTTCAAATGTTTTTGGAAGGTGAACATCACTGAAATGATAATAGTATCAGGATGCTATGGCATAAAAATAGACAAATGTGGAGACTGAATGGGTAAATGCATTGAGGTTTGAGATAACCACTATATCCATATATTTACTAAAATGGAAGCTTACTGAAGGCAGGACCCTCATCTGTTTTGCTGATTATTTTATCCCCGGAACAGAGCATAGTGCTTGGCACTTATTGGGGGGCTCAATACAAATTCACTGAATAAATACATGTGTGAATAAACCAGTCAAGTATCATTTACTCTTCCAACATCACCACCACAGAACATCACCACCACATACACATATTTCTCAGTACTAACAATGGAAGATGTCGAAGATTTTTTATTTGGCCTTAAACACATGCATTCATGTATCTGTGTATATATATTTGATCATAGATTTGTTATTTAGATGGTGTTAACTGCAGGAGACCAAATTCCAAAGTGGTTCATATTTTATATGAAAATATAACTGGCTAAATATGATCCTAAGTCTCAAGATTTTCCAGATCACTGAAAACAAATGTCTCCAGTATTTTTCTCGTTTCTTTGAGTTATTGAGAAATGGAGATATAAGCCCTAACAGTTGGTGGAGAGTGGAAATGGACTATAGAATAATCCAAAACTCTTTTAAAAATAAGCTGTGTATAGTTTCTACAGGAACCTTTAGGAAACAGCGTGATAAACGTGAATCTTTCTGAATGTCATAACATTTACAAGATTATTTGGAAATATTGAGTATTTGTTCAATATTTAAAAATTCTCCACTCAATCCTCTTTAAAAGAAATCGTTTAAATTAATAAAGATGCAATTAACAGCTATGGGTAAAGTATGCTAATATGCCCACATAGAAAATCTACATTAAAATGCAAAGAGCAGGCTATGTGAAGATAACTTATTGTTTAAAAAAATAAATAAATATAGATTTCCTCTACTGTTTTTCACCACTGTGGCTTCATCCATAATGTATTTGAGTAGTTTCATTAACTGCCAAACTTTATATTATAGCTGTTTGATCTTTAATTCAAAAATTACATTAGAACATGTTAATAGAGTATATTAATTCTTGGCCCCTCCATTATTAATAAATTTGTGGAAGAGCTACAAGAGAACAATTTGGTACTTGAAACATTCAATACAAGTAGACATTACTTGACATCACTTACGTAACCTAATGTCCATAAAACTTGAGAGCTGTTCTCCTCCTAATAATTCAAATGTCAAGAAAATAACCAGAAACTAATCATTTTTCCTCAGTCAGAATTGGGGTTTAAAAAATATGAGACTTACTACAATCCTGACATCAGTATTGGACTAAATCATCATTTATTTATTATTCTGTCTTATAAACATATCAAAGCCAAAAACCTCTAGGCTCATGTACAATAAAATATTTCAGCATTAAAACTAAATAATAAAACGTCAAAGATAAAAGACTGATAACCCAACCAGACATCTCTCCTCCACAGCTTAGGAAAGAAATCTGTCTAAACAAGTAGATTTTGCAGAGCTCTAAAGGAGTTCCATTCCCCAAACCTCCACCTTCTAAGAGGCTAGCTTCGGTTTCGCTTCCCTTGGCGTGACTGGGTTGAATTAGCATCTGTAAAGTTTCTTGTATGAGATCACATTAATAAACATACGAAAATCTCTGATAATGCATTTTGCAATTGCCAATCTGAATTATAAAATGAACTCCAAGTTGGTGTTTTTGTCATTTAGAGACTGCTGGAAGTCTCAGTTACTGCTATTAATGCTACATGTGTTTCTGAACAGAATGTGCTAATTTAGTGTCCATACTTTTTCTCACAGTATACTCTAAAAAGGAATTTCTACTCCTTCTAATATAATTTCTCAAAAAGAGTAGAAGAGGTCAGACAATAAAGCTGCTCTTTGACACTTAATCACCAGTGATAAGACAACATAAGAAGTGGGTCATGTTATCTACAGCTTCAATATAGTTTGCCTTGGGATATAAGTCCCATGAGTATAGAAATGTGGCAAATTAATATATACTACCTTGACTGATTTTACTCAGTGAATCAGCTAAATGTTCAAAAGAATTTGCTGGTCCATCTGATAAAAACTATTTTATAAGAAGATGAATTCTAAGTACTTTGCAGAACCACATAGCTTCATATGAGTGTATACACTCAAATACCATTAAAAAAATAATATCAACTCCAATTAGGATAGTCTTAAATACTGAACAAATTAAAATTTGAATTGAAACAGATTAAGCCTCTGTGATGTGACTATGAGCGTTCACTTTTTTTTCTCAAGCCCCAGTTCATCAAGTTGATACATAATAACGACCCCTGCCATATCGCCAGGAACTAGCGGAAACTCCTCAAAACGTTAGGGAAAGAAATAGTACCGTATACTTTAATGCTCTGCAGCTGCCGTCATGGCTGCTGGTAACACAGAAGCACTTTCTGGGGAGATGAGAGTCTTGGGCTAAGGCAAGGCTCTAGTAGAGTTACAAACTGTAAGAATCTTCAAGAAACAATGTGATTTCCTATGATAGGGGTGGGGCAGAATATGAACCCAGGTCTTCCATGAGCCGCATTCTCCAAATGCACACTAAGTTATCTGGCTTGGAATGCCATGGCACCATTGCCACCAATTTCAGAGCAAATCACAAAGTCTGGTATGCATACCTTGTTCCAGTTCTAATTTGAGCTGGCCTTCTGCTTTAGCTGACCTCAAAAGTTCCCCGTAAATTGTAACAATTTAATATAGAAAAAGAAGAAAATTTTCATTCAGGAAAAGGCTTATTTTTACCCCCAAATCCTAAAGTTGGGTTCTTTTGAAGCTGCAAATTAAACAGTAACAAAATTCATATCTTTGACTCAAAGAACAAAAATGTACTGCTTATTCAGAAGTCTGTTCCTTCTGTCATGCTCCAATCAAGCAACATGGCCCATAGGAACTGACAGGAAACGTGTAACAGAGTGACCGTGTCAATGTCGCTGGAAGGAGCCTTCAGATCACGAAACTAAGTGTAACGTCTTCAAGAAAAAAACCAAACCGACAACCCATGGAAAGGCACACCATGATGTTGTTCTCCTTTGAAAACAACCAAACTAAATATCCATTAATTTTAGCATGTTTCCTCTTCAGTCTATTATAAAGATTATTTAAACATAGCTTGGAAAACAAAGAGATTCCTGAAGTAAACAAATTGCATGTAATCATAAAACACAAAACTGTGTATATTAATATTGGCATTTAGACATTCTTGAGGACAATAATCCCAAGAGGTAATTTGACCTTGTAATATGCCCTGGCTTAAATGCAAATAAAGAGATGCATCAAAGGACACAAAAATGGTAGTCCAAGGCAGGATGTTGTATTAGGTAAATTAAACAGGCACACAAGATTGGTGTAACCAGCACAATTGCCAACTTGCGTCTGGGGAGTACTACTATATGTATGATACAGTAAACACGTAGCACAATAAATGAGACAAAATAGCTGGGAAAATATGCAAGGGGAAGGAGCAGAGAAAGGATTGTAAACTATCTTTATGAACATTAACATAAATGATGGGTTACAATTTTCCAGCTTTATTCTTCTGACAAATTGTCTATATAGTAATGTTTTCATTGTACGCTATCATTTAGAAACATACTCCACAAACCATATACCTTTACAGTCTATAGTTTCTTTTGTCAGGTTTGTTGCTGTTATTCAGTACATGTCAAGTATGCGAGTTAGGTGGTAAATTTATAGTGTATACAGTAGCTGGATTGCCTAAACCCTCTCCCTTAGAAAAACAGAATGAAGTATAATAGCAATGAGAAACACTGGAACACACCTTCTGTTGGGCTGAGCCAGGGAGAGAGTTTTCCTTGCTTTCTGAAGCATCTTCCCACTGTGCCAGTCCTGCCTGTTAGAAACACCCTTTAATTATGACATCACTTATTTTGTGCTTGGGTTTGTATTTCCACATTGTCTATAACCTTTCCAAAAGCAGAAATTTGGCGTCTCTACTTTTTTTCTGGAGCTGATTTTTTTGAATGTTTATGTTTGGTAATGTAGTCATTATTTCTAAGACATATTGCAGTGTTTCTATTGTTTAGGGGTTTTTTTTCTTTTGTTTTCGCTATTTGCTTTTTCCTTGACGTTGGCAACCTGGTTTTTTTATCTCCCAAGCATGCAGTCTGACCCCTCCCGCCTTAATTATGGAGGAAAAGGGGTTAATAGCTATTAGTAGATATATTTCCCTTCTAGAATCTGAACTAGCTTTTAAAATTTGTTTCCCTCCCTTAATTTATAAATATTTTAATCAATAATGTATCTATTATTTCCCAAGTGAGCCCTAAGGAGTATGTTTGATGGCCCCACACAAGCCATTCCAGGAGAACAGCCTCTCTCAAGCAGCTGACACCCGTGATCCCAGCTAGTTCCTACCTCTCTCAACTCCCTGTATTTTTAGGTTAGCCAGCAACAGCACACTCCCTCCATCACTGAACCAGTGAAATTGATGTGTTGTGCAAGTTCCCTCCTTCCCTTTTGCTGACCTTGCATTGTATTGCCCAGTGCATGTTTACTCAGAAGCTAGCCTGGAACCAAAAGCCAGCCATCAGAGAAAATGCTGTCTGTCCTCAACATTATAATTGCACTTGATCAGCATCAGCTCTGCATCAATAATTAGACAGGGGTCCAGTAATGATGTTGGCAACGAAACAACACAGCCAAAACTTCAGTTCTGTTTCCATGCAGTGACTGTCCAAGAGCTGAAACCAATGTTTGGGACTGATGCTCCCCTCTTACATATGACATCACGATGATTGAAAACTGGTGCCCTTTGTAGTGTTTGAAATATCCCCTTCCAGTTGTCGCCTCACATACCACCTGAAGAACTATACTTGCTTCCATATAGGACATACTTGCCTTTAAAAATCTAATTAAAACTTTCTTTTTGGTCCTTAGGTAGAAAGATGGCTCTGCTGAGATGAGCTCTTAATTAATGCACTGAGAGCTTATGAGTCCCACCTCTCAACAGGAATGATTGACGTCCAAGGATACATAAATTACACTAATTGAGCCCTGCCTCTATGTAGGCTCTCCACAGCCAACTCATCAGAGAAGCTAGGTGAGTAGACCAGCATAAAAAGTTGTTTCAATATGTTCTATGCGCTCCCAAAGGGTGGAAGAGAAACTTTCCAGACTGTTGCACATTTATTGTCACAGAAGGCCATTCTTTTCTTCAGTTTCAAGACGCAGGTTTTGTGTTGTCGTTCTTTTTTTTTAATTATAAAAATTAGCATTTTAACATAGCCACTTAAGTTTAAATAACCACAATCTCTATGAAATTCTCAAGCAGCAGAACTTGCAAGACAATTACAGTATGCAAAAGTCACTTGGCATCATTTGTTGATATTAAATTGTGTTGCATAGCAACTAAGGCATATGCTATGGAGGTATTATTTGAAGTCAAATCCAGTCTTAGTCCTTGAGTTTAGTTTTCAGGACTTCACCTAATTGTAAATACACCTACCTAATCCCCAGCCTCACCAAAGGCCATACTAAAATATTTCTTTTATGTTTATTTTATTCTGAAAGAAATTTATAGGTACTCCGAGGCCCCAATTTTCGTGAACTCTAACAAGCTATTTGGTATCATCTAGGTGGTTGAGTAGCCTAAAATAAAATTCAGAGACAGGGCTATTTGCCCAAAATGAAGGCAATATTTAATGCCATATTAAATATTCTCATTTATTTCTTAAAGTTTTTAGTCACAGATTTTTTTTAAATGCCTTAACTATTATGAAAACCCATTGTTTCATGGAAAACATGAATAATAGGGAAATTTCAGGATATTAAATAATTTACTTAAATATATCACAAAAATATATATATTATTCAGACAAAACATAAATAGGGCTTGAGTTTTACCATGTAAAATTTTGAAAGGCGAAAGTAAAATAATGAAGACCACCAAGAAAACTAGATTAAGAAGGTATTAAGGATAAAAGTGATACATCAAAATGAATAGAAGTGAAGAAGCAAATTGTGAGAACAAAAGGAAAAAATACCAAAACAGAGGAACACTGCGGTCAGTTTTAGGAATAATAAAGTACCAGACCAAGCATTCTAAGAAATATGTACTAGCAAAAGTTGAAAAAGAGAGATAGAAGGAAGCAGGGCTGCATTCAGAAAATATTTAGGGGAACCACCATGTCCTAGTAACAAAAATCAAAGAGAATTCTTTCAAGACTTGGGATTCTGAAAAATTCAGGAACACGTCGCTCCCACACTTTCTCTCTTTCCACTCCAGCACACTTTGCTGTGCCTACTGTTTCAAATTGCGAAAATCTGGAGCCCCACTTAAAAAGAAAATCATAAGATGGCTACATTTCTATCAAAATAGCTTTATTATTACCTGTGAGAAAACCTGAAGTGGAGAAAAATTGAGAGAGATCAGAAAATCCTGAGCTGATAATCTCGTAAAAAATATAGAGTGCTTTTAACATCAAGACTATCTCGCTTTGACTGAAATGGAATAAAAATAGAACAGCCTCTTTGCTGTAAGATCCTTTTATTATTTGGTGGCTAACAATATCCAAACATAATGCACCAAGGCCATTGAACTATAAGTAATATAACATTTTCCGTTTAAAAAATTATTTAGGTGTAATGAGCGTGAAACGCGTACCTCAAAAACTTACATGTTTATTTTGATTTTCTGTAATTATGTGTTCATACCACATTCCTTCATCATTTATTATGTGCGAAGCAAGGTGTGGTACGTGAGGTGGTTTTCTCTGAAATTATGCTTGAAATGACCTAACTCTATTCATATTTCTTGAGAATTTATGCATTTAATAATCATGAAGCAGCAGTGTCACTGTGTGCTTCATTAGTCTCATACTGTAGAAATATTTATTAGGAGAAAAAGTAACCACATGTTCATAAATTAGGAAATAATTCTGCTTGAATTCACATATTTCTAATGCAGTTAACAGAAAACTCAGCATACTTTTAACAATACTACATTGACAATAACTCTTGGGTTTAAATTGGTAAAATGTGCCTGAATTAGTATCAACCTTTTTCTTCATATATGTTGGGTAATCAAAGTGCTGAGGCCTGCCGGAAGACCATAAGTCATTACGAAATGCAGCACAGTCAGCACTACGACAAGCCAGGGCCACCCTGTCTCGAATGGAACCATTAATCTAATAGGCTATCACTCAAGCTAATACAATCAGCTCTTACTCTAGTCTGTTTCTGAACATGGACTCTCAGATCCAAGCTTCCAATTGCCACATTGCATCACAATCATACTATTATTAGTTGATACATGAACGAACATAGCAAGAGAGCGTGGGTCACCCTCTACTATCGTACTGTGCGATAAAACCTCAGTAAACGTTTCTCTGGTCTTCAAAACAGGACATTTATCATAATAATTATTGCTTTGGTCATTTGATAGGCTTATCATACTATTTCTTCATTTAGAATTCATATAATTTGTTAGATTTGGGACTGTTCAGATAGCTGGGCGATTCATTATTCCACTACTGTTTGATCTCTGGGTTAAATGCTTGCTTGTAACCTTAATAACAATTTTAAATACTATGCGGATTTATTTAAAATAAAATGTGTTACCTTTTTTAAAAAAACAGAAGGGTATAGAAAAGAAACAACAAAAGTCCTATAATATCCTGTAATATCAATGCCAATACAATTTCTGTTGTAATTTTAAATCACAAAATCTAATGATGTACATGGTTAGGAAAACAAAACAGAGACATTTACAAAAGCCTCTCCTCTTTAAAATAATTGCTAGTTACAATTTCTTAATATTTCTTCCATAGAAATGCATATCCCTTAAATATCTATGTATCATTTGTACGTTCACTCAACAAATACTTTTTCAGGGTTTTCTATGTACCAAACACTGTTTTTGGTGCTAGGGTTGTGACCGTAAGCAAAACAGATTTTTAACAATCCTGGCCCTCATGGAGCTTATATTCTTCTGAGGAGAAACAGAATAAGAAGAAGATATCTGTGAGTAAATACTATGGAAAAAAATAAAACAGTGGAGGATGATTTGAAATGCTTTTGTAAATAAGGAAGGTCTGATTGAGAAAGTGATAGCTGAGCAAAGCCTTGCAGGAGGAGAGAGAGGAAGCCTGCAGATGGCTGGGCAAAGAGCACCAGATGGAGAGAACAGCATGTGCAAAGGCTACGAGGAAAGACCCTCTTAGGAGAGGGATGTCACACAAAAGGACTAATAGAGCTAGAATGGGCAGGAGGGGAACCACAGAGACAGACAGCTCCAGGCTACTAAGAGATTTTAGCTTTTAATCTAAAGAGGGGAATGTAACAGGGGAAGCTTTTAAAGGATTTTTGTCTGGATGTAGAATATTGGATCATGTTGAATAGAGAGATAAGATGCTTTGATGTTTCTTTTAAAAGGACGACCCTCGTTGCCATGTTGAGAATAGACTAGAAAAGAGAAAGGGCAGAAGCAGGGACACTAGTTAGGAGATTATTTTAATGACCCAGGCAAGAGATGATGGTGGCTTGGACCACAATGGTAGAGGAGGCGGTGGTGATGTGTGGTTTTATGTCCCAAATACATTCTGAAGGTAGTACTGACAGAATTTGCTAAAGGATTGGGTCTGAGATGAGAGACTAAGAAGAGCCAAAGATGACTCCAAAGTTTTTGGTCTGAGCAACTAGAAGGATGGAGTTTTAATTTATTAAGATGGGGAAGACTAGTAGGAAAAAGTTGGTAGGGTTCTGTTTTGGACCCATTTAGATGTTCAGTTGGAAATGTCAGGTAAACAGCCTAACATAAGATTCTGTAGTTTAGGTCGTGGTTAGAGGTAGGAATTTAGGAATTCCCAGCATACAGATGATATTTAAAATCACCTGACTGAGTGAAATCACTAATGGAGTGATGTGGGTAGAGAAGAAAAGAGGATCCAGGGCTTAGACGTGGGTACCCCAACATTAAGAAGTCAGGATTCTGAGGAGTAGCCAATGAAGAGGGAGGAAACCAGAAAAGGATGGTTTCCTGAAAGCCAAGTGGAAGCCATTTTGTAAAATGCTGTCCTTATGTCCAGGAACCTGAAGATTGTATTGGATTAGGACCATTGGGTCATTGGTGGCGTGGTAGGAGAGACAGTCTAATTGACATTGGCTCAAGAGAATGAGAGGAGAGAAATTGGAAGCAATCTGTACAGACTGCTCTTTGAAGGAATTTTGCTGTAAATGGGAATAAAAAGATTTAGACGGTAGCTATAGGTAGAAGAGGGGAGAACATTGTTTTTTT
Source organism: Equus quagga (assembly GCF_021613505.1). Classification (NCBI taxonomy): domain Eukaryota; kingdom Metazoa; phylum Chordata; class Mammalia; order Perissodactyla; family Equidae; genus Equus; species Equus quagga. The sequence goes on along the minus strand of NC_060288.1, from coordinate 26,411,674 downwards.
TTTTAAGACAAGAACAACAGTATGTTTCATATTTGCTGAAAATGATTTAATCAGTAGGGAGAAACTGATGATACAAGCAAGAGAGAGAACTGCTGGAGATCTCCATAGGTAAGTGAGAGGGGATCAGGCCTTATGCAAAGGCGGAGGGATGAGCCGTAGGAGAGAAACTGGCATAGAAAAAGCACAAACACCAACAGGTGAGTAGGTGGGGAGAGTGCTTGCGAAAGATCTCTTCTAGCTTCTCCATTTCATTTCAATGTCATAGAAGCAAGGTCATCCGCTGAGCCTGAGGATGGTGGAGGAGATTCGAAGGTAGAGGAAAGTGTGTGAAATAGTGATGGAGACGGGGAATGAATAGAGTGGGGAAATAATATGATAACCTGGAAGCACAAAATGCCATGGAGGTTGGTGGTCACGAATTTAGGCTAAGGCCAGCCCACGTGATTGTGTGGTTTTATTCAACACATTCAACTATGTAAGTACAGGAATGAAGGAGGCAGAGAGTTGAGTTTAACAGTGGTTGGAGTTTTGCCAAAGGAATATTAAGAAACTCAAGTGGGGCATATGAGATGATGGTGTATGCAAGGGGGTGATTATCATATAGGATTGTGGAATTTAACCTGGACAAGCAAGAACGTGAGGGGGTGGTGTGAGGTTCAAAGGATTGTAAGCACGGTTGTAGAATGAGGTTTCATCTTCTAGGAAATGAGCTGGAATGAGGAGGAAGTGGGTGCTAAAAAATGGGATGCTTCAAATTGAGATAATGGAGAGATTTCAGTCATTTATAATGAAAAATGTCCAGATTGTGACCATGTTGGTGACTGATTAAAACACATTAAAAAGAGTACAGGAACCTTAGAGCTCAAGATTAAGAGACTTGGATATTGGAAGGAGCACTACAGATATTCAAATCACCCAGACTTTTGACAGGAGTAATGCTGGAAAGAGTGAGAGTAAACTAAAGTAGAAAATCTCCAAGCAATGCAGGTGAGTGTCCTAGGGGTGGGTTTACAAGGAGTAGCTGAAAAGGGTGATATAATCTAGTGATGTGTGATGCAAAGATGGGGTCATTGAGGACAATGGTCTGTCAGTAGTAATAAGGAAAGATAGGAACATCTTTTCTTTGGCTCTAAACTCTTTATGTATAGCTATTTATCTACTTCTCTTGCTCTATCTATATACACCTAAGCCTGTCCTTACTTAGGTGCCTCTAAGGAAGGGCAAGAGTGGGTTTGCTTTGCCTCCCACCCTCAAAGCCAAGGGAGGGAGCAAACAAGAGCACTACTGACAGGTTTGTGGGTATCTGATGTGCCATTCCCCAGCTGGGCAATTACGGGGCACTTGACACTCTCCTGCCCCTTTGGTTCCAGGGTAGAGGAAAAGTACATTGGCAAGAAATGGCATGATGGGAGACTGCCAGATGGAGCAGGATCAAGACTGTCCCTACTCAAAGCCCAAGAGGTTTGGAAGATGGATCCCGCATAAGCCTTTCTCTACATACCAACCTATTTGCCTCTCTCTTACCATCACACTTAGCTCCTTTGACCTACCTCTCTAATGATTGGCTAATTTTTTTACTTATACAAAAGAGATATTTACACCTATTGTTTTACACATTGCTTTTTTTCCCCCTAATTGTGATGTATTTTGGCACAAAGATATTTGCCTCATTCTTCTTAACAGCTGCTTCCTCATGGATGTGAGAAAATTCATTTAGTCAGTATGTTTTCCCATTGATATACTTTTTAGTTGTTTCCAATTTTTCTCTATTACAAACAATGCTGTAATGTATCTGTGGGTGTGTGTGTATATATATATATATACATATGTATATATATATATATATATGCATATATATTTGAGAAATTTTGCTGTTGTATTCCTGAAGTAAATTACCATCAGTGCATCAAAGGGCATGTGCATTTAAAATTTGTTTATTTATATATAAAATTTGTTTTATATATATATGATCATTGTAGATTTACATGCAGTTATAAAAATAACTAGGCAGTAGGTGATGCTCATTGCTTTCTTTCCACCTCCCTGAGGATTCTTCTAGCAATTTCATGTGTGTGTCTGTGAGGAAGATTAGCCCTGAGCTAACATCTGTTGCCAATCCTCCTCTTTTGTGCTGAGGAAGATTGTCCCTGAGCTAACATCTGTGCCAATCTTCTTCTATTTTATGTGGGATGCCACCACAGCATGGTTTGACAAGGGGAGGGTAGGTTCACACTTGGGATCCGAACCGGCAAACCCCAGGCCGTGGAAGCAGAGTGTGCAAACTTAACTGCTATTCCACCTGGCCAGCCCCTAGCAATTTTTGAATATTTATTTTTTTAACCTAAAACCTTTGGCATCACTTTTGTCATGTTAAAAAAATGCTGTTGGTTTTTAAATTTTTATTGAATTATTAAATTCATATACAAATTTCAGGAAAATCAATACCTTTGTGCTGTACGATATTCTTATTCATGTGCGTGCTAAGTTTTGTCAGTTGCTTAGTCTCTTCTAAGTTCTTCAGTAGAGTTTTAAGGTTTTCTTATATAGGTCCTACACATTGTTTTATTTACGTACATTTATAAGTACATATGCATTGTCCTTAGTGTTTACTTGCTCAATAGTAGGAGAACAGAGAAAAGAAACTGTTACAGTCAGAGGCCACCAAACTGATACATTAATTTGTTTTATAGATATTGGACTCTTATTTCAATATCTAAATTACTAATTCCTGACATCTGATATTTTGCCTATGTTTTTGTGAGTGGCAATTTGTACAATAACCAGAAGGCAAGTAAAGAAACAGACTTTTCCTATTTTCCGAGGTAGGTGTATCTGAAATGAGCATCCTGTATACATAAGAAGAGTAAGTTGTAAAAATAAAATATGCTAGGTTGGATAATCATCTATAATGTTAACAGTCCAATTGCTTGTCATGTAGAGGAAGGTTGTGCTTTAATTAAGCAATAAGACATGACAGGGTGTGAATTATGGAGTAATAATTCTTGTCTAGTGTATTGTTAGACAAGAGGCCGTGGGCCAGGTGTCACAGCATACACCGTGCATAAATTATTACACTGTAATTTAACTCTAGAACATTATAGAATAGTTCTAAAATATTTTTCAAATAATTTTGCAAAACAAGAAATACAGGTTGAATATATTTCTCACATTCTCTGTTAGAGGATATCTACCATTATACTGTAAGATCAAGAGGCTGAAGGGAAAAAAAAAGAGGCTGAAAGAAACCATTTATTTTGGGGAAAAATTTAGAAGGGAAATATAGTAAAGTTGGCTTCATAAATGATTACTCTCTCGAAAGTATTTTTATAGAGGAGATTCCTGGGAAGATGATACATTAATTTGACTTTTCCTCCTTTAATAATAAAAAATAATGGTGAGAGCTGTGTTTTGAGAAATTTTAAGGGGGTCCTTTTTGGCTTTTTTTCTTCACAAAGCAGTGCTAACAAATAACTTCAACATAAATCTTCTAGAAAAAAATGCATTTCCCTGAAAGAACTTGGTAAAGGGTGGAGGAATTTTCCAGAATTTGGGGTCCTTTTAAAACCAGTGTGATCTGTAATCTTAACACTTTCCCCCAACATGCCATTTGGAAGGTCCTCTTTTGTAAAGACATTAAAACCCATCTCTTATCACAAGAAAACACATTGTTTGAAATACTACTTTTTTAAAAAAGAAAATTCATTTCTGCCCATTCAAAAGAGAAATGTTTGAGGGCCAGTGTGTGTTTGTAATAAAGAAAAAGTCCAGTTGCTTTTCATCCGCACTCTGGCTAGCAGTGTTTCAAAAGACTTTTTCTTTTTTAAGATATTATATTTTTGTGCTTTTACAGCCAATATTGTATACTTTTAAGATGGTTGATGTGTTAACAAGTTTGGCTTCTTTTGTGAATATTGCAAGATGAAAGTTACATATTAGAACCTGAGACCATTAATTTTGTCTCAGGTTCTTCTTTAAATTAATGCACTTTATCATCAAATTTGACCTCTTTTTGTAACTGTGATAACCAGAGATAGCTTAATATACAGATAAAATATAAAGTATTTTTAAAGGGCTCCAGAAATACCTACCTGCCCAAAATATGTCCCTTCCTGTCTTATTAAAGCACCACTCATTATTTACTCCTCTGGATTAATGTTTGTGTCTTGAATAGTTCCTGATTAGAACAATACCTCTCCCAGGGCTGGCCGCTGGCACAGGGGTTAAGATCTCACATTCCACTTTGGCAGCCCAGGGTTCACCAGTTTGGATCCTGGGTGCAGACCTACGCACCAGTTTTCAAGCCATGCTGTGGCAGGCGTCCCACATATAGAGGAAGGTGGGCATGAGTGTTAGCTCAGGGCTAATCTTCCTCAGCAAAAACAGGAGAACTGGTGGCGGATGTTAGCTCATGGCTAATCTTCCTCAAAAAAAGATTAAATAAATAAATAAAACCTCTCCCAAGTCAATGATGTGGAACCTAGTTATCAGTTATTAATCCCTTAGTTTATCTATTTGCTAAACTAATAGATTTGGTGCATTTATTTGCTTTTGTCCATAACAGAAAGCAGAGAGAACATGAGACATAAGAAAGAAAGGTTTCAGTGGATATGAGAAGAGAAAGTTTCCAGTCCTGAAATTTGGGCAACGTGTTACTGTGACTGGTCCTTAGCTTCTAAAAGGTGGCTGGAAAGCATACTTTTTTTCATAGTCAGGGGTAGAAGAACCCTAAGAAAAGGGAGCAGAATTATGAGTTCTTTAGGTAAGAATAGACCATGTCTTATTTGGTGCCTCATATGTATCTTAAATGATGAAAAAGGTGGGGAAAGCCAAAGAAAGATTTATCTTCAGTACTTAATGGTTTTACCCACTCTATCACTTGTAATAGGTCCATAGGTCTATTATGACAATTAAATAAAACCATTTTCAGCACTTGTTCTTGTTTCTGTTTAACTGAATCGGGCAGGATTGACTTTTCTACTCAGTGGCTCCGACTAATCCATTTCTGGAATTATAGCTCAATAGGATTTTACTCCAAAATTCTTTGTATGCGAGACCACAAATTTCTTTCAGTCCTTCTCCAAGCTTTGTTGGGTCAGTTTTTGGTAACCCATATGACAGGTGGTTTTTTAACAGCATAACAGCCACCCATAGAATTATCTTTAGAGGACCATGATGTAAAATTATGCCATTGGCTTTCAACGAGGGTCAATATGTGATTGGGTAAATGAGGAACACCTATACATTTTTAGAAATGGGTAATCAATTATTTTGTTTTAATTTTTATACTAGCATGCCGTTGACTTAGGCTGCATCTACTTCTGCAGAGACATAATTATTTCAAGATATTTTAGAATGTAATAATTTGTGAAAACAATCCTTTCACCAGTTGGTGGTTGTTTTGGTCTATAAGCTTATTCAAACAGGCAGCACATCAACGTTTCAGCTGGTCACATACCACTCAACAGGATGATCAAAATTGATTTTTATAGATTTATGTTTATTAGGATAAATTATTAGTACTAATTTTGTGAGAAGCTCGATGCTGGGGATTCAACATCATTTAAGGCTCACAGTAACATTGCAGGATCAAATATTAATTGCAAGAAAGGGAGGCTCACAGAGATCCTCAGTAACTAAGTGATGAGTCCAGTCTTTTAACCCAAGACTATGATTTGAAAACCAAAATTATTTCCAGTGAAACATATTTTCTCCTGCTGAAGTGAGAGTCAGAATATTTTTTAAATTGAATTTAGACATCACTAAGGTCTTCTAAGGAAAAGTTTTCCCATTTTCCTAGTCTGTGATGTAAGACTATTTAATTTCTTCCACTGCCCATTCTAAGAGCTTTCCCCTTGTGTGTTGTTATGTACCACCTTTCTGCTCCAGAACCCATTATGCATTTTCAGAAGCACAACTACAGAAGTAACAGACATGAGCGCGGGCCTCATCACGTCAAGAACCAACAGTCAACTCTACCGAAAGGACTGTACGATCACAGCCACAGAGCAGGAGCCATCCTTTTCTCTCACCCAAGTTTAGTTTTAGTCCATGTAGATGGCTTGGTTTCACCCATTGTTTGAGCATTGTAGTGGGGTTAGGAGTTATGATTGAGTACTTCTGTCAAGATCTTTTGGGGAAAAAACATACTAACCTGTAAATGAGGGACAGATAGAAAAGAAGACACAAAGCTAGCATCAAAACTTTTTTGCACGTGCCTGAGCACACCTCTTTAGACGAGGTGTACCTACATGATTTTGTAATTCAACAACTTGATTCCTATCTCATTTCCTATCCCTTTCCTGCTTTCTCTTTCAATTTTCTTCACCAGAGTTGCTGTTTTGAAGGCCTTTGGCTTAAAAGCAGCAACCTGGACTCATATTCCTAATTTATTTCCTGGACAAGCTGTTGTTTTGGACACTCACAATCTCAGACTATGACCGCCGTGATGATTCCCTCCACCATAGCAGCTCACTGGAAAGCACATGAGTCCTCATTTCTGACAAGGTCGTTAGTCATGGAAGTTGTTGAGCTTCCTTGCTACTACGTTTGGATTTAAAGTGGAATGTAGGTATCAATGAAGACCAAAATAGAGAAGGCAATACTTATCATCTCCTGCTACAATGGTGTCATTTTATTTTTTGGAGTGAGAATTAACAACATACTTAGTTTCATTTTCTCAAACCCTTGCTGCATAAAGAACACAGAGCAGAGAGTAAAATTATGAAAAAATAAAGTCAACAGTTGCTAGAAATTTGTATTTTTTGCTTCCAAAATAGAAAAAAATATTCTATCTTTTAAAATCATGGCATATAATATAACCAAGAAAAAAAAAAGAGTACTGAAAAGAATAAGAAACTAAAAATAGCTCAGTGGCAATTTAATAAGTGACAAGACTTCTTCCATCTGCTGGAAAGAGTTTAAAACCTTCACCTGCTGCCACTCATGCGGTAGAGATTTAGAGTTCATAGCTGAAAGCTAACATCTGACGCGGGAGTGTGTGTTCCTGCTTCATCCGAAATGCATTTCTCCGCTTAATAAGTGTTATACTGTTTGTTTAAAGGAAAGAAGAATCCCCAAGTTTTGAAGTGTAAAAAAATAAGACACAAAGGGCAGGAAAGAACTAAAATACTTGTGTACGAATAGCATTAGGACACCGGAAGGTAATCAGATCTGCACCTGGTACTCAGTGAACTCTAGGTCAGGTGTTCCTCACACAGAAATGCTTTGAAAGTGAGAAGGTTGGTTGGGATCCTATATAATCAGCCACTGTCGAGCATAAAAGAGAAAACTATCTCCCCCATGAAAGCAAGAGCAGAGGCAACCTATGCCATTGAATCCTTATCTCTTGGATTTCCCTCCCAGCTCTCCATAATTCAAAACAGGCAGGCAGCAGGCTGTCCAGATGGAGACGCAACAGCCAGAGTCCGCATGGAGCATTATAGATCTGGCTAGCTGTCTACTTAACAGTCAGCTATTTTTGGATAATACCCACAGTTGTTTTACAAAAGTGAAAAAAAGAGATGGATTTATCCTGAGTTCAGGGTATAAAAATATTTGTACAGGTTGATGCTTGGGCTTGAGCCATTTTTCTCACATTTAGATGGCTTGTTGATTACTCGAACTGACTTCCCTTTGCAACTGACAGCAAAGAGACTCTGTTAAGATGATACTGTGGGGTATATTAGTGGCCTCTTACACGATTTTAGGTCCCAAAAGAAATGTTTTAGGCTCTGATTATTATCTGCGTGTAGTTTTGTTTATTTTTGACTTTGAACGAGCGGATGGCAGAGAGGCTAAGAGATTTCCCTGCATGTCACACCAACACACGGTACTAGGTACAAAGGAGGCGCTATGTTAAGCGTGTGCTCATCAAAATGATGGACTGCGGTTCCTGGGCCAGCAGGCGACACTGGGGAAAGCTCTTCAGATAATGAAATTTGGGGGTTTAGTGAGGCTCGATTCTTTTATGTAGTGAAGTGACATTGGGGAAAGGAAGCAACCATACAAAATTGACAAGTATGTTTCTTGTAAAACACTTTTTATAGGTATAATTATGTAGCCTGATATTTAAGCTATCTGTTAGTCTGTAAATCAGTTTACTAATCATAAATCTTCAATCTAGTAACCAAACCAACAATCACAATAGCATCTTTGGCAAAAGCAAAGTTGAAGTTATCTGTGCTAGTTTTAATAAAATAGAAGGATGACAACAATTTGTCATTTGTTGAATGCCTACTACTTGCCAGTACTGTGTTTTATATTCTCAATGATTTGCATGCATATGTGTGTGTGTGTTTGTGTGTGTATTCTGAAATAAAAATCATGATTGTAGTATACTGTCTATCTACATGAATATATATATACATACCCACATGTACATGTATGTATTTTATATTATATATATATAAAATCACACAATCTTGCTCTCAAACTGCTTATAATATAATGGAAGAAAACAGATGCAAAGTAACCTATTTTTGTAAGAAAAGTGCAAATATCGTGGTTTAGAAGTTTAACAGAGGGAGAACCTATCTGAGTGGAGAAATGAGAAAATATTTCAGGGATAAGAAAAATTGTGAAATCTGCCTTCCAAAGATGGATAACGTTTCAAATGGTAATGAAGGGAAGGGCGTTCCAATTGGAAGTGGCGTTAATGAAGGACTAACCATGGGATTGTCAGACATGTTTAATAAATAATTATGAAGCCAATCTGGATAAAACATGAAGACTGCGATTGGGAGGTGGTTGGAGAAAAGCTGGAAAAATAGGCATGGCCGTATTCTGGAGGTCTGTGGATGGCAGGAAGGCATGACTACAGTCATGATTTTTATTTTGGAATTGAAAAATTTTAAGGAGTTTCTCATTGTTCCATAGCAATCTATGTCTGACATTTCTATTCCATTATTAGCCAAGATTCTTAATCTAAACTGCTGCCCCCAGAAAACTAAAATGTCATTGTATGAGCCAAGGGATTAGTCTACCCTTGATTTCTGTTATTTCCAAAGGCATTATCAAGGTCATGTATTTTCTTAGGTTTCAGAAAGTCAGCTCTCAAGTGCGAACCTGGAGGTCTTCTGGCTGCCAGAGAGTGCATCCTGGTTTCTCCCACCTCAAATTTCAGGTTCAGCTCAGTGACAGTTGTCTGGACAATCCTATTACTAAGGTGCCAGTAAATGAGGGTGATGACGTTCTTGGCCTTTCCACACATCCCAGACACCAGGCTTTGTGTATTGCTTTTTTTTTTTTTGAGGAAGATTAGCCCTGAGCTAACATCTGCCACCAATCCTCCTCTTTCTTTTTGCTGAGGAAGACTGGCTCTGAGCTAATATCCATGCCCATCTTCCTCTACCTTTTATGTGGGATGCCTGCCACAGCATAGCTTGACAAGCAGTGTGTAGGTCCGCACCCGAGCTCCCAAATGGCGAACCCTGGGCCACCAAAGTGGAACATGTGAACTTAACTGCTGCTCCCACCAGGCAGGACCCTATGGATTGCTTTTTATTCTGATGCTAATTAAAAGCGGAAAAAAATTCCTCCTAATCTTAAACGTAGTTTTCCACAGTTCAGTTATTTGCAGAGTATTCAGCTCATTATTTTTTTTTAATTGTGAGCTTTTCAAACTTTTGAAAGTATTAGGGGGGCCAGCCCAGTGGCGCAGCGGTTAAGTGCACACATTCCACTTCTCCGCAGCCTGGGATTTGCCGGTTTGGATCTTGGATGCGGACATGGCACCGCTTGGCAAAAGCCATGCTGCGGTAGGAGTCCCACGTATAAAGTAGAGGAAGATGGGCATGGATGTTAACTCTGGGCCAGTCTTCCTCAATAAAGAGGAGGATTGGCAGTAGTTAGCTCAGGGCTAATCTTACTCAAAAAAAAAAAAATATATTAGCTTCATGAAGGTGCTTTCCTTTTTTATAGTCTTACATTTTTTATTCAATAAAATATAAATGAAGAATTATTTTCCCAGGATAACACGATTGTAAGAAAAGAACTCAGATTCTTTTCTAGTCATAAATCAACAATATCTTTAAATACTAAGAAGTTTGAATTAGCCAATTAAAAACTTTGAGTACATGCACTGTGCTAGATGGCTTGAGTCTAGACATCATAAAAAGTGGAAGCAGCCATTCAGAAATCAGACCAATTCTTTACATTCCTTTTCTTAAATCGGTGTATTTGGCCAAAATCGAGCAACTTTTAACCCAAACAAATATTACAAGTGAGATACTACAGCTAGTGTGGCCAAGTGACATCAATGCATAACATCCTGTGGCTTTATCCTGTGCGATGTTGCTCTCTGCCCTACCCATTCTCTGAGCATTGTTTTGAGGATAGACAAATCTGTGTGATCGTAAATGGTGGATCAATGTTTGTTGGATCTTGATGAGTTCTACACTAGCAGTGTTGACAAGACTGCCTGGATTTCTCTCCTCTGTGGTGGAGGAATACGGCCCCTGATTGCAGTCTCTCATTTTAGTGAGCAAAAACCAGACTAATTGTAATCTCCAGTGTCTGTCACCTCATCAGCTGCAGTCGAGAGACCTTTCTTGGGAAATAGGTGTTGACGTACGAAATATCTAAATCCTCCTCAGTGTGGGCCTCTGTGGCGTTCTCCTTACTTCACAGATCAGGAAAAGTAAGGCAATGGATGTAAAGCCATCACCAACAAAGGGTGACTTGGAGGAAAGTTGCTAACGTCTTTTCCCCAATGCTTCCTCGAATCAAGAAATAAGCAATTCTCTTCTGCCTCGTTCTCCCAGTGAAACAAAAGAAGTGTAACTGCTCTTCCTGCCCAGCAGCATAAATAAGGAGAAAAGCAGCTATAACCCAAAGAGGAGGGAAAGGCAGCTGCAATCTCGTCTTGGTGTGGTTCATGATTGATCAATTTCACTGTTATTTCTTTAGTAAATAAATTTCCTTGATTTTTTTTCTCCTCAAAACAATGTAGCTTATCACTCAATTTTTTTAAAAAATGGAAGCCTATGAAGCAAGCGCTGTTGGAAGGATAAAATTGCACGCTGTGTGCTTCAAGGTGGCCTGTGCAGGCAACAGGAGTAATGGGAATGATTAAACCCTGTCGTGTGGGGTTAGGTTTCGAGGCTTCTTGCCTCATGACAGGCTGTGACAGTCGTGTGGCACTGAAGCAGAACAAACGACGGTGGCAGTTTGCTGTGAGCAGTGCAACTGTCAAAACCGCTGTACAAAAGCAAACGTTGAGGATAACAACCAGCAAAGTTTTCAACCTGACGACTCAAATGCTGATGGCCAAGATGTCTTCACAGGAAACTTTAGGTTACTGTTGCTGTCTAGGGCATTCCGCTACAATGATCAGGACTGCCAGCTCTTCTTGTGCTCTGCATATTGTCAACTTTCCACATTATCACAAAGCCTACTTTCTTTGGAAGAGCATTAACCAATCCTCACATAACCCACATGGAGTGCTAGTACTCATATACTAACATGGAATCCATGTGTAGTTTATCATATTTTGTGTTTGGAGTGATCATATGCAATCCATAAAGATAAAGCCTGTCCATGTGTGAAATCTAGTTCCAATTATGTTGCTGGAAGAATGGGTTACAGCACAGATGTAAACCTGCCATCACAAATAGGGTGAAATACTTCACACCCAAAGCTAAAACAGTGAACTTAGCATTGTCACCAGTTTCTTGAAAAGTTGAAAAAAAATTACTTTACACCCATGTGGTTTCACAGGTTTTGATTAGAAGCCACAATAGACACTTTGCACCAGCAGTGAATGAGAAACCTTTCGACGTTGTAATAACATAGGGAGAGTTTCTCAGCCTCTGTCATCCTGTGGGAATTCTCCCGTTGAGCTTCCATAGGTTGAAGGGAAACTGAAGGCTGCCCACGGTCTTCCTGTCACACACAGGCTCAATTTTAGCATTGCACTCTGTCATATTTTTCTTGTTTGGTGGAGTCTAACAGAGAAAGTGTAATTCAAGTCTGCAGTCTTTAGGGTGTTAGGTGTCTTACCTCTGATGAGGTCAGATCATCCAGGTGTAATATAAACTAGGGATTCTCAGCTTCTAAAATCAATGTTTCTCTCTAAGCAACATCCCGTGAAAGACCTCACGTGTGCATTACTCTAGGCTTTACCAAGCTGGTGTGCTCAGCACAATAATGGTTACAGCAAGCAAAGTGGTTACCACTTACATCTAGTTAGTAAAAGTAATGACTATGAATTTATACAATATCTCTTGAATGAAAAACCATCTACACATACTTATGTGCCTAAAAATAATTCATAAGACCTATGATTTAGAAGTTTCGTCTTCCTTACCTGCAGCTGAAGAGGCAAACAAAATCATTTCACTTTTACTGGGAGGATGGAGAACATTTTTTTTTAAAGAGTAGTAAATTAGCTTGTGCTGGAAGCATTTATTTTCTTCCCTTCATCACTGCCATCTCCCTCTGTTTTCTTTGATCTATGATTTGCACGCTACCATTATTATTTATGTGTTCTACAATTACGACCAGTGACACCTCCCCTTCTCCAGCCCAAAGCCACAAATATGAAAGGAATAAATGCTGTTTATTGTGACAGTCTGCCTTTGGTCTGTGGAACAATGACAAACTACACCAGTGACAGCTCGCTACTGTTTTCACTCCAGCTCCCCAGCCTACTTCTCAAGTGTTCTCCAGAATGTGACAATAGACGAACTTGAATAAAAATGCATAATGGGAATCTGTTGCATTCATTTACCTCCCAATGAGCTTCTTTGGGGACGTTTATTGGATAAAGAACAGAAGGACCTGTGGTGTGAAGACATTTTAAAGATTTTGTACATGTTTAGGGGAGAGGGGAAGCGTTCCCGGCTTAACAAGGATCTCTAACCACTAATGTACTTAACTTTTTTAATGTATTTAATTTTCAAATGACGACGTCTACAGATAATGTGAAGAGGGAATGCAGATCAGAGTCTTCTATGAATATTTGGAAAGATTTCCATTTTTTCAGCCTGGGAACTTTTAGCAGAGTGGCAATTGTATAGAACAATTGGAAGGACCAGAATGTTTGAGGTTTTCCAAAGGACGTATACTAATTAGCTTTTTAAGCCGTGTTAAGATGACGTGTTTACTGGATAATTATACCTTACGGAACAAAATAGATTAATAAATAAAAGAGTCACCATGAGTTTTGTATGCCCAACTTTGAGCTAAGTGCAGGCTTGTAAGTATTTGACAGCCAGCCTGCTTTTGTCTCATGTCATTAATCAGAAAAGATTACTAAAAGCCACCACCTAAATCTGTTCTCACCGAGCGATTGCATTTAGTGACATGAGGTTCTGTTTCCTCTTGTTTTTAGTGTTTTGTGAAAAAAATGTCCACCACTTTCCTGAATTCCACTCTTAAAGAAGTAAATTTTTTAAAAAACCAACTGTGTTTTCTACCAAATTTCTATTTTGGGAAACACATTTAAAAATCAATACAAACTCTCTCCATTGTTTAAAACAAAAAGCTCATAACGTGCAAAAATTGTTTAAATGTTTCATCTTGTTTTCATTCTTTGATATAAAATTTTCTACCAGTAGCTCTTAAATATCTGAACTACATTTAACCATTTAAAGTCCCCTGCATATAGAGTTGCCTGGCAGAACTGTCATTCTTGGGGGAAGTAAATGGAGAATACAAAATGAATTAAAAAATTTGATGAACCCAGCAAAACTCAGAATGAGAAAAATGAGAAAAACCACGCAGTGTATAATATCAGGTAATAGTTTATTCAAGGAAGGGATGGGATCAAATCAGTTATGTGACAATAAATGTGAGTGGCAGTGTTCCAATAGAGACCAAAGATTTTCAAATTGGGATGAAAGACAAACTTCAATTGCTTGTAAAGAGAGTATCCTAACATACAATTGTTAAATAATGTTTAAAATTATCATCAAAATCGAGATGTGTCTAGTAAATGTAAAAGAAAAAGAAAGTTGGAGTTGCCTTATCAATATCATCTAAAGTGGAATCAAGTCTATAACCATTCAGCCAAACAAAAAGGGTATTATGGAAGTAGAAAACTTTATAGTCACAAGAAAATGAAGAATGAAACTTTTTTGTATCAGGCAACACAGCTGTGGAATACATGATGCAAAAACTTCCAGAAATACAATTGGATAAAACCAAATGATAATGGAAACTTGGTTTGTAAAATTCTGAAAGAGTTGTAATTGAGTGGAAAAAGCAAGGATCTGAATAACACAATCAGCAGATTTGTGCATATTGTATATGGATATGGATAGACAGGGGGTGGGTAAAATAGATATTTAATAAACAACTACATCATGCTTATTATGTGCTAGGTACTGTCCCGGGGTTCAACATATTAATTCATGTAATCCTCATAACAGCCTTTTACAGATAAGGAAACTGAGCCTCAAACTGGACAGGTAACTTGCACATGGTGGAAAGAGACAGAGTAGGCTTTAACCCAGCTGGTCTGGCTCCAGGGCCTGTGGTCTTAAGATTCTTACATATCATGCTACCTACAGAGAATACATATTTTTCTTTTATTCCATGAAAAAAATGTAAAACTATTCATGAATTGATCAAAACAAGCTGTAACAAATTCCAAAACACGGAGATTTACGGATAATATTTTATGACCGTGATCTAGTAAAACCAAAAGTCCTTGACAAAAGATCTCCCTTTCCTCCAAAAAACCTTCTACCTGTTGATTTGAAAACCTATTGTAGTTAATTCTGGGATCCAAAAAGTATCCCCAAACTAAGATTAAAGATCATCTAGGAATTAAATCTGCCATAATTATTTCCCTTAATACATGACACTTTTCACTCACTACTCTATTGTTTTTAAATTACTAATAAAATTTCTAAATATTCTCCCTAATTCCCTTTATTTGTTCTAATCTAGTCACTTAGGTATATCTATGTTGAATTTAATAGACCGTGGTTGGATAATTTCCCACTGTTAACGCCGAATTCATTTTAGACCTTTGTAAGTATGTATTATTTGTAGTTTAATTTCTCCTAAGTTGGATCCATTATGGTATGATAGTGAGATGGTGACCTAGAAATTTTAATCAGTCCAATTCCAGAAGTCACTTTATAGCTTCAAGGTAGGAGGTGGGGCTTCCTCGTCACTATCAAGAAGGTTATGACAAATAAGATATGGTAAATTTGACCAATTAGCTATTTAGTCCTTATGATTTGCTGGCCCATGATTGTCCATCATACGGTTGGTGACTGTCTCTTCTAACATGTCACTACCTTCTTTACCCAAGGTTTTGACTCATGTGGATTTCTTGATTTTTTTCTTTCATCGTGTATTTTGAGAGAGAGATCCATATATACATAAATGTGTGTGTGTGTGCATGTGTGTGTATATGCTGAATAATTATTTTGGTAAATTTGGTCTATAAAATGTCATTCATAATCAGTTTAGTTGTTCATATTTTAACCAAATCACTCTCATCATCTCTATATCATCAGTTGCTTAGTCAAGAGTGCACAGCTTTATTGATCTTTTTATTTTTCCTATCAATTATACTAAGCTGGTTGGAGGAAAACCTCATCATTATCAGTCTTACAGTATATTGTCATTGTCATGGTTATTGATGGCTAAAATAAAAAATGTATTCATACAGGAGAGAGAAATCATCTCTCATCACTGCCATATAAAGCAAATAGCAAGTGAGAGTTGTGACATTTAGGAACGAATTCCAACATAAACAAACGTGCAGTGTTGCATGGACTGCTGGCTCACTTATTTGTGCACAATGGGACAGGCTCTGGTAATTTGTGTGCCACGGTTCATACTGAGCCAAAATGGAGAGATATCTCCTATTTTCTTAAGTCTTTATTATTAATAATGAATTACTAGAAAAATAAAGGTCATTTTGAAGCCTGATTCAAAGTGGTCTTCTTCTTCCCACAACCATATTCCACTAAATTTATATAACTAAAAATGGACATGTAGTTCTAAGGTCACCTCTAAAAGTTGTTTCTTAAAACCAAAACCATATTATAGCAATTTTATTATGCCCTTCACTCACAATTATGTTTAAGAAAATCCTCACAGTCTATACATGATTTACTAAAATGCTTTCAATTACATGCTGCTCCTTGTAAAGTATTCCTGAGCACTGGGTATTTATGCCATATTTCTAGGTTTGGGGGAAGATTAGAGAGAATCGATCTTAAATGCCTAGTACCTTCTCCGGCCTATAGGGTATAAATTTAAAGCATGAGTCTAACTGTTCAATATATTTGTGACATTTGGAAAATAAGTCATCCATCATCTTAAGTATCAATTCAAGAAAATACTTCCAGAATATTATGATTCTTCGTAATAGTATCTTTCTTTTCATTGTTATCAGGTGAGTTGCAGTGGCCGTTCGCTAGTCCACTTGGGATTGTTGGATGGTAAATTCTCATAAGACAATCTTTTTACCAGCATACCTGAGGAATACGGGCCCCTCCAGTTGGTATCAGAGTTCACTATGAAGTTTTTCTCACAATCCTGTGAGAGCACACAGTTTGAAAATACCTCCAAGGTCATTTTGAAGTGATATGAAATGTGAAGTATCTTCTGGTGTAATGGGTGGAAGTTCCTAAGAATGGAGCTCAGGTGGGTAGTAACAGAACTAGACTTCATGGTTCCAGACAGTGCACTCACGGCCACGCGTGTAATAGCACGAGGTAAATTCTCCAACGAATCAATGAGGCAAAGGGTCTACAGCATACATGTATTCATTTAAATATCACCCAGATTTTCCCCGACTCCTCTCCTCCGCCCTCCCAAGTGTTTCTTGGGGCACTGATGTTTAATGCATCATTCTCTCTGTTAGGAAAGGTCAACATGAGTTGAACATGCCATGGTTTGCAGACTCTGTCTTAGCAGCAAGAGATTGGGGATGACTATTTTTGCCTTAGGGAACAAGGTTAGGTCTATTTTAGGCCCAACTAATGACGGTGCTAAGATTTTGACTTTAGCTGAAGTCCAGCTTCCCTAACTCTGGGGTGAAGAGCAGGGAGGGACAAAAAACCTAGTGTCTTTTTTTACAGCATCACAGCTGGGCAGGCTACTACTGCAAAATGATGTAAATATTCACTCCATTGTCAAGAGCTCTTCCTTACAGTGACTTTTGCAACTTGATTCAACCACCAGTAGAGTACAGCAACTGGAGAAAGGCCATGGCTAGACATTGTGCCAAATTCTTGGTTAGGTTTTAGTTCTCTGGTTGTGTTTGCATTCAAGTAGGGAAGGGATTATTATCTGGGGAAATTTCAGGTACAATCACAGATAGATAGACAGCTCTACCTTACAATATATATATTAGAGACAGCGGTAGCTTAGAAAATTGAATTAACTATATTTATTAACTGCATGTATTCAACTTTCAGTGGAAGAGAATTCATTGAGTGGAAGAAATATGATTGAAAACTTGTGGAACAAATATGAGAAATATAAAATACTTTCTGTTACAATATCTTGGCATATAGATGATGATTATGAATGAGGACGACTGTTGATATTTGATATGAATATAGACATGTCCTTTGTTACCCAAGGAGAAAGGTGGACTCCTGTGGAGAACTAAAATACTGCAACAAAAAAATTAGAAACTTCTGGGGCCCACCAGTGGCATAGTGGGTAAATTCACACGCTCCATTTCGGCAGCCTGGGGGTTCACGGGTTCGTATCCTGGGCTCAGACCTACACACTGCTCATCAAGCCATGCTGTGGTGGCGTCCCACATAGAAATTAAGACTGATACAGATATTAGCTCAGGGCCAATCTTCCTCAGCAAAAAGAGGATGATTGCCAACAGATGGCTCAGGGCCAATCTTCCTCACCTCACCCACCCCCACAAAAAGAAAATTCTCTAAAGGAATTGTAGCATGAAGTCAAGAAATTCAAGACATCTGAACTCCATATTGGAAATGATAAATGCATGACATTGTCTCCAGTGTTCCCTCCAATTATTTTCTTAGTCATTTTCATCATCATTATGTTAACCATCTTCTTCTTCATCACCATAATCAACATATTTATCCAATGCTTACAAAATAATTAGTATAATTTCCTAGATAAGAGGTCAGCAAACTACAACCCTTGGGCCAAATATGACTCATCACCTGTTTTTATGTAGCCCATGAGCTAAGATTTGTTTTTACATTTTTGTGTGATTGAAAAAAATGGAAAGAAAATACTTTGTGATGTGAAAATTATATGAAATTCAAGTTTCATTGTCCCTAAGTAAAGTTTGAATGCGGCCACACCTGTCACCTATGTTGTCCTCTGCGTCGTTTGTTACAGCTTCAGAGCTGACTGGTTCCAAAAGACCGCATGCTCTGCAAAGCCTGAAATATTTACAATCTGGCCCTTTACAGAGAACGTTTGACAGCCCCTACCCTAGATGATTAATATCCCTTTTAGCACTGACTCAAGTTAATTCAAAGCCAGAGTCAAAATTATTTGGCAAAATCAGGTTACTGTCTATTCTAGGAATGTTTAATTTGGGAACTTTAATTTGGGTTCTTATTAAATTGTGAAAACTTTCATGAGCACAGAGAGATGTTGACATACACATTGGCAGAACTGTTATAGATCATTTTGATTATGACTTTCTATAGAACCAACATTTGTTGCCTAGAGCTGATTTGTCCAACTGAAAAATATAAATGAATAATTGTTATTATTCCTTTTCTTTGCTTATAGAACAGTACACATGTAGTGGAACAATTCTAATTTGACTCAGGGCTATATTATAACATTCTGCTCCTATAAAAGAAAGATTTTTCAAGCGGAAAATTCAAATTAAGGTTTCATTTGTCATGTCTTTTTTACAAACGAAAAAATTTCATATTGTATTAACAAATTTAAAATGTCCTAGTAATTATAAAACATACATTAAGAAAGAGAAACAAGAGAAGAGAGATGTGCCTTACAACTGTTGTGCCTTAATGGCTGGCAAATCTCTGAAGTCCTTCTCATACGTTGCTTTGATTTACCTGCTCACATTTAATTGCATGTTACATCCTTTCAAAAAGCATGACTTCGTGGGGGTGGCCCGGTACCATAGCGGTTAGGTTCGCGCACTCTGCTCTGGCGGCCCAAGGTTTGTGGGTTCAGATCCTGGGCACAGACCTATGCACCACTCATCAAGCCATGCTGTGGCAGCACCCCACATACAAAGTGGAGGAAGATTGGCACAGATGTTAGCTTGGGAACAATCTTCCTCAAGCAAAAAGAGGAAGGTTGGCAACAGATGTTAGCTCAGGGCCAGTCTTCCTCACAAAACAAAGTATGACATCGTGACACACATTATCCTATCAAGGAACTGTAAGCAATAGCAATTTCAATGGTTTTATTTAAGAACAACAATAATCAAAAAAAGAACATTAATTTCAGGATGTCTAAGCATTGAGTAATTATTTTAGAGTTGATACTTTATCTGGTAATCTTCTGGGTAATGTGGTTGGTAAATCCACTGCAATTTATTTATATTCTCCACATAAATGCAAGAATTATTCTACAGTTATTCCATGAGCAGATGGTTATTTTATACTTGTCTATCTAAAATCTTTATGAATTATTAGAGAATGAATGTAAATATGTGGCTTTGGACATGGTCCAGAGTTATCATGCTTCTTAAGAATAATTTGCCAATTTAAATTATTTAGGTCATTCTTTTTAAGGAAAAACAGAATTAGCAGTTTTTTTAATTTATCCTATACTACTTGGTTCAGAAAGATGTGCCCAAGCTTTATGTTTTCCCAAATAAATTTTTATTTTGTTATGTAGCACTACGCTTTACTTTGCACAGATCTTTTTTATTTGATTGTGAGGGCTGATCTCTTGGGAAATGTTTATTATGTATTACGTGTAAAGTTGACACGTGTATAAACATAAAAATCGGGTCTGCGATGTGAAACCCTTTGAGTAAGATAATGAGAAAAATGAGATTATTTCTTACTTCATAAAAATCATTGCTTTCTTGCTCATTTGAAAGGAACTAAATTTCATAAAATTACCACATTGATATTAATGATTACTAGAACAGCCTTTCATGAATCTCTGATCCTGTGAATGAAGAATAAAAAAAGAAAAACTCAATAGGTTGTTACAGAAAGAAAGACATTATTTAAGGTGACTTCACAAATGTTGATTCAAGAAGAAGCAAACTGTTTTCAATGACTTTGGGGAAAAAATAGCCAGCTGCTCCAAAGTGGAGTCATCATAATATACTCTCCGGCTCTCCTTCACTCATCAATGAGAGTTGAAAAGCACATCAATAATGAGACACAATAGATATACGCTTGTATTGCAGAGGATGTGAAATTATGTTCAGATGAAGCCCCCAAACATCACTGCCAAAATGAAGTGCAGCTGCGATCTTGGAGGGACAAGGTTGAGAAAGAAAAATATATGCTTTGTTTCTGTTGTTATTTGCCGTGATTTAAAGAAATAGTACAGTGTAGAAGGGGGGCTAATGTAGCGTTAATGTACTTATCTGCGTTTGGGATTTATAAAATGTTATATTATGTGGATAACTGAAAAATACTGGATCTGCAGGAAGCAGAGGAGAAGGACACGAAGACTTTGGTAAAGGGTGGTTTTCCTTCTGAATTAAGAACAGCGATCCGCCTAGTTTATATCAGAAAGAAGAATGCGAAATATAATCCTGCGTACAGTGGTGCTCTTAAGTTTCTCTGCATGGGGATCCCTCATTTTTACTACAGGATGCACCACCAGGCCTAGACTTCAGGGGTGTGCTACCTCCTCATTGTAAAACTCTCGCCCACTCAAAGATCTGAGCAGCTGCCTGGATCTCCATAAATCTGATTCAAAGAAAAACACATGAAAGCAAGCAAATAAAACCATCTTTTACTCGTGGCTTTTGCATTATTGGGAGACAGGCAGAAGTAAATATCAAATCCTAACAGAACTCCTGCCATTGCCACAAGCTGGTGGATACAGAGAATAAGGGAGGTAGGGCATAAGGGACTCCACTGGAAAGAGAAGCAGCACAGACAAAATCACCCTCCAGAAAATCCAATATTAGTGCCAAAACAGTAAACACAGGTCTGGAACGTGGTCGTTCACAGCAGCACCTACAGAGAGGGAGCAGAGCGGAGGTGGCAGCCTTGAAGATGCATGTCTTCTGAGAGAATATGAGATAAATAGAAATACGTGTAGTCCCCTCAGAAGAATGGAACTGAAGGAAGTCAGAGGAGAAAGAACAATTCCTCAGAAACATACATTAAAAGAAAAACCAAACAAACACTAAATTGACAGAAGAGGGTGCCCTTGAACTAGGAACCCTGCCATGAGGGCACTAGGTATGCAAAGAAAACTCCCTACAAAGCTGCTTACAGGGGAAAACAGACAATGTGAATCAAAATGATACAGCTGATGAAAAACAACCACAAAGCAGAGGACAATTGTTAACACAACATTCCACTTTGCATTTAAGATCATCACCCAAGAACTTGGAGATGTTTTTAAAACTGGAATCAGAAATTCAAAAATTTGGGGCCAGCCTGGTGGTGCAGTGGTTAAGTTCACACGTTCCACTTCAGCGGGCTAGGGTTCGCCAGTTCAGATCCCAGGTGTGAACCTATGTACTGCTTGTCAAGCCGTGCTGTGGCAGGCATCCCACATATAAAGTAGAGGAAGATGGGCACGGATGTTAGCTCAGGGCCAGTCTTCCTCAGCAAAAAGAGGAGGATTGGTGGCAGATGTAAGCTCAGGACTAATCTTCCTCAAAAAAAATAAAATAAAATAAAAAAAGACATTCAAAAATTAAAGCTAGAAATGGAAAAAAATGCATTGAAAGTTGATTAAATTCAGGAAATATTTTGAAAAGAAAAACAAAACCATCTTAGAAATAAGGAATAATTTACTAGGTGCCTTAGGGAGAAAATATTCAAATGAAAATCAAATAAGGGACATCAAAGGCAGGCAGGAAAGTAACCAACAGAATGAAGTTGAAATAAAGAATAAGAAAAAGGTGTCAGAGAGAAAGTAACTGAAATGGAAGGTGGGCAAAGTAGTTCAATATACATGTAACTGGAGGACCCGAATAAGATAAATAAAATATGGCCATACTTCATTTTATTGTGCTTCAGTTTATTTTCCTTTGAGGACATTGCATTTTTTACAAATTGAAGGTTTGTGGCAGCCCTGTATGGAGCAAGTCTCTTGGTGCCGTTTTTCCAACAGCATTTGCTCACTTCATTCTCTGTGTCACATTTTGGTAATTCTCTCAGTATTTCAAACTTTTCATTGTTATTATATTTGTTATGGTGATCTTTGATGTTACTATTATATTTGTTTCGGGGCACCACGAACTGTACCCGTATAAGATAGTGAACTTAATTGATCAATGTTGTGTGCGTTCTGACTACTCCACCGATCAGCTGTTCCCTCATCTCTCTCCCTCTCCTTGGGCATCTTTATTCCCTGAGACCCAATAATATTGAAATTAGGCCAATCAATAACCCTACAGTGGCCCCTAAGTGTTCAAGTGAAAGAGTAGCACGCCTCTCACTTTAAATTCACAAGCTAGAAATGATTACGCTTAGTAAGGAAAGCACATCAAAAGCCGAGATAGGCTGAGACCCAGGCCTCTTGCACCAAACAGTTGGTCAAGTTGTGACTGCAAAGGAAAAGTTCTTGAAGGAAATTAAATGTGCTAGTCCAGTGAACACACAAATGATAAAAAAGTGAAGCAGCCTTTATCGTTGATATGGAGAAAGTTGTAGTGGTCTGGATAGGAGATCAAACCAGCCACAACATTCCCTTAAGCCAAAGCCTAGTCCAGAGCAAGGCTCTGACTCCCTTCAATCCTATGAAGGTGAGAGAGGTGAGGAAGCTGCAGAAGGAAAGTTTGAAGCCAGCAGAGGATGGTGCATGAGGTTGAAGGAAAGAAGCGTCTCCAGAACATGAAAGCGCAGGTGAAGCAGCCAGTGCTGCTGGAGACGCTGCAGCGAGTTCTCCAGAAGATCTAGAGAAGATAGCTAATGAGGGGGCTACACCCAACAACAGATTTTCAATATAGACAAAACAGCCTTCCATTGGAAAAAGATGTCATCTAGAATTATAACAGCTAGAGAGGAGAAGTCAATGCCTGGCTTCAAAGCGTCAAAGGACAGACTGACTCTCTTGTGAGGGGCTAATGCAGCAGGTGACTTTAAGTTGAAGCCAACGCTCATTTACCATTCTGAAAATCCTAGGGCCCTTAAGAATGATGCTCAATCTACTCTGCCTGTGCTCTATAAATGGAACAACAAAGTCTGGATGACAGCACATCTGTTTACAACATGGTTTACTGAATATTTTAAGCCCATTGTTGAGACCTACTGCTCAGAAAAAAAGATTCCTTTCAAAATAATACTGCTCGTTGACAATGCACCTGGTCACCCAAGAGCTCTGACAGAAATGTACGATGAGATTAATGTTGTTTTCATGCCTGTGAACACAACATCCATTCTGCAGTCCATGGATCAAGGAGTAATTTCAACTTTCAAGTCTTATTATTTGAGACATACATTTCGTAAGACTATAGCTGCCATAGATAATGATTCCTCTGATGGATCTGGGCAAAGTAAGTTGAAAACCTTCTGGAAAGGATTCACCATTCTAGATGCCATTAAGAATATTCGTAATTCATGGGAGGAGGTTAATATAACAATATTAACAGGAGTTTGGAAGAAGTTGATTCTAACTCTCAAGGATGGCTTTGAGGGGTTCAAGATATCAGTGGAGGAAGTAACTGCAGATGTGGTGGAAACAGCAGAGACCTTATAAGTGGAACCTGAAGATGTGACTGAATTGCTACAATCTCGTGATAAAACTTTAACAGATGAAGAGTCGCTTCTTAGGGATGACCAAAGAAAGTGGTTTCTTGAGATGAAATCTACTCCTGGTGAAGACGCTATAAAGATAAATGACAACAAAGGATTTAAAATATTACATAGACTTAGTTGATAAAGAAGGGGCAGAGTTTGAGAGGACTGACTCCAATTTTGAAAGAAGTTCCACTGTGGGTAAAATGCTATCAAACAGCATCGCATGCAACAGACAAATCGTTTGTGAAAGGAAGAGTTGATCAGTGCACAAACTTCATTGTTGTCTTATTTTAAGAAGTTGCCACAGCCGCCCCAACCTGTAGCAACCACCGCCCTGATCAGTCAGCAGCCATGGAGGCACGACCCTCCACCCACAAAGATTATGACTCACTGAAGGCTCCGATCATGATTAGCTTTTTTTAGCAATAAAGTATTTTTTAATTAAAGTCTGCACATCATTTGTTTAGACATAATGTTATTGCACACTTAATAGACTACATATAACATGTATATGCACTGGGAAACCAAAAAATTTGTGTAACTCACTTTATTGTCATATTCACTTTATTGCGGTGGTCTGGAGCCAAACCCACAATATCTCCAAGGTATACCTGTAGTAGAACAGAGCTAATATTTAAAACTATAATTCAAAAGGACTTTCCTGAAAATTCAAAGAACCTGAAGCCTACTACATTGAAAGGGCTCACCATGTGCCTGGGAAAATTGCCATGAAACAATCAACTCTAAGACATATTCTAGCATAGACTTTAAAGACCAAAAAAAAAAAAATCCTCAGAGCCTCCAGGCACAGAGATGAAATTGTTTATAGGGATACAAGTAATAGATATTCAGACAGCACCATATTTCTCAAGAGCAACATTTTCAACTAACTCAAAGAAAAAAGTATGAGAAAGGATTTTATATCTAGACAAAACTTAAGACTATAGAAAAAGAGTCCTAAATGTATAAGAACTCGAAGAATCTGTACTCATAAGCCCATCCTTACAAATCTACTAGAAGAGTAGTTTCCTACAACCAAAAAGTAGCTGAGGAAACGTCAACAATAAATTGATGTTGAACGTTTAATATATTTAATTATAGAACTAAGACTAAAATGAGTTTGGCAACATAGAATGAAGAATGATATTAAAGCATTGTATATTCTCACATTTAGTCTGTATAGATTTTTTTTACTTTGGTTTTGTCACTGCCCTACTGGATTAAAATTTATGTCTCCTCTTTATTATTTTCACCAGTGTTAGCAAAAAGACTATGTAACTACCTGGAATTTTTGCAAATCATTGTGGTATTTAAGAGTCTATGTTTCTGAACTTGGAAAAATGAAAGATCTCTCTCTCTCTCACTCTTTCAAAGAGCCATCTAGAAGTTCTTGGGTTTGGGTGTGAGGCAGTAATTATTGTCTTGTTCTTTTACTTAAGAGAGATGAGTGGGGCCACTCATGCATTAAAATATTTTGTATTTTTAAATTTTTATATGAAAATTAAAATTACAGTTAGCAAAACTGAGTTTGGTGAATGATTCTTTGAAATATCTTAAAATTGGAAAAGTGACATGGAAAGAGAAACCACAGGTGTTGGATCTTCGCATTCTTAGTTTCTTTGAATTTTCCAACGAGTATTTTTAAATAAAAGGTAATTATTGGTTTAATGTAAGTCAATTGCATAAATTTCCATAGACAAGAAATTAAGTTATTATTCATCGGTTAGCTCAAGCAGATCAATAAAGCCTTTTAGTTAAGTTACCTACAAAGGAGCAGGCTTACTAAGGGTCAGCTATCTTAAAATTTGGTAAATTCTAGTGAAAGATCTTGAGTGTTTATTATCACTGAATATAAAGTGGCTAAGATATAAGTTAGAATCAAATTGGGTCCAAAAAGAATAGATACGCTATAATTTCCACTGAATGAATAATTTCAGAAATTCATTGCTTTTCTTGTTTCTATGGCCTATGTCCGTAACTATGGAATGTGTGGAGTTTGTTAAGCTTTGCAACACTGGATCCTGTTCCAGAGAGTCTCACTCAAATGGTCCGGGAGAGGACGAATAATCTATAATATTAACAAGTATGTTAGGAAATTCTGCAACAAGTGGTCTATGGGCTACACTTTTGAGAAGCACTGGGCTAGGCATTCATTTTTCAAGAAAATGTTGATTTGGAAATAATTCCAGAACTGCTTATCTTCAAGGCATATTTTTATATACTCTATTGATTTAAATGAGAAGGGGAAAATCATATTGATCTAATTAGGAAGATTAAGAGAAATAAATGCATGTGAAAGAATCCATGAAAATGATTAGGCATCCTCAGATTTAAGAAAAATTTATGTGTGTGACAGATTATAAATGTAAATAAATGCATATTGACAAATAATTTCAACCGCAATGCAGATGACAACTACTCATTCAATTGGAAAGTCTGGAAAAGGTCATTTAAACTCTGGTCTATTGACATGCAGACTGGAATATCAAAAACTAGTCAATCTGAAGATCATTTAGCAGAGTTTTGGATAAAGAACGTAAAGTACAATTATTTGACCTGCTAGGCTATTATTTTAAAGCAGCAGTTCTCAACAAGGGGCAATGTTGTGCCGCAGGGATATTCCCAATGCCTGGAGACATTTTTGGTTGTCACAAGGGGGGAATTCTGTGTGCTACTGATTCTAGTGACTAGAGGCCAGTATTGGTGCTATGGGTCCCACAATTCACAAACAGCTCCTCAGCACAATAACTTATCTAACCTAAAACATTAATAGTGCCAAAGATGAGAAACTCTGCTTTACAGTTTTATTTTATTTGTTATGTGTTAAAACAATCCTGTCTAAAACATTCAGACTCTTTGCTCAATAGTTTTAGTACAAAAATATTTCTGATGCTTTAAAGGCAAAAATGTAATTATTTAGCAGTAAGAAGGACTTTCTGGATGAACCAAACTCTAGATAAATTAAACGCCATATTAATCATAGAATTTTTAGGGGTTTTACCTCATTAGCAACATATTATGTTACAATATCACTAGCAATTTATATTACAAAATACCATGCCTTTTTCCATCCAACCAAAATTATTCATAAGTATGCTTTTATTACATGGGCAACATTCCTATCAAAGACACAAATGTCTAATGATTTATGATGTTGTGATAGCAGGAGACATAAAATATTTATGGGTGTAGATGTCTTCACAATCTTACAGGCAATTAAAATATAAGAACAACATGAAAACGTAAACTGTCTAAGGAAGATGAGACCCGTCTTGCCATCTCTTTTATTTACTTTATTTCCATTTCCTGTTCATTTCTTATATTAATCATGACTTAGAAAATTGTTTTGTTGTGAATGTTTGAAAGCTATAAAGAAAATGACCTTCATTATAACTTAGCTCGTGTTTTCAAGTGCTTTTTCCTGTTTTAGCAAGGGGTGCTTGTCTAAGCTTTTTGATATGTGAATTTCACTATGAAATTGATAGTACTTTGATTGGGTTTTATAGAGGAGCCACCATTTTGAGGAGTTCGTTTAAGTCAGCATTAGTCATTGTCTTTAAAAGGTATTAATGCAAACAACCTAATTCAACTCTTGTGAAGAATCTCCTGGAAAAAGCAAAGGGCTGGTAGTCATGTGACTTACGTTAAGCCTTAGTCCATCACTAACAAATTATACAATCTTGGATAGTAAGTACTCTGGGTTTAGTTTTCACATACAAAGGAGAAATTGTTCTGTTTAATATTTAGACATTAGAATCACACAATCTGGGTTTTATCCTGGCTAAGCCACTTTCTAAGTGTGTGACCTTGTGTACTTTACCTCTCCAAACCTCAGTGTCATTGTCTGCAAAAGGGAAATAATAATAGTTTCTCTCTCACAGAGTTAAATAATATAAACCTGTTAAGCATTTAACCTATAGCTAGCATTTAATAAAAATTACTTGTAATTATTATTAAAACATTTTCTGAGTCTAAAATCTGGTAATTCATCAATGGATTAAAATGTTAAATATCTGCATAAACCTACCAGGGGTATTAATATCCAGGTATAATAGTTAAAGTGGCTCATATCATTTCTGTGTGGCCTCTAATATCTAATTCATTGGATTTTTTTTCCATTTTCAATTAATTATTTTGGGAAGGAAGTACAGTCAAAACTTCTTTATTCACAGCCGTAATTTGTGGGAGGAGGTGGATGATCATCTAGTATACCCCTTTTGGGGAGAGTATATTCATAATTTTTGAGTTAATCAATGTCTATTAAACTTATAGCGCCTAAACTTAAGGGAAAACATGCCATCTGTCCTTAATATTTAAGAATTTGTACATCAGCATTGTGGTACAATTTTGGAAAACAAAAATGCAGTTGCATTAAGAAGCCACAAGACACATCAGAACACTGAGTGGTGATGCCCACTTAGAGTGGAAACAGTATAACCTAATAAATCTAATTCTTGAATGTGTAACTTGGGGATGCAGAGAGACCTTGGAGGGAAGATCCATAAACATAGTTGTGATATTTAGAGAAAAGACCTTTCGGAAAAGTTTCAAAAATTACCACGTAGAAGAGAAGATTGAGGGTTTACATGTATGAAAAAATAATTTACAGAGAACAATTATTCATAAAATTTTTGAAAATGAAATAACAAATTGACTTACGTTACAACAGAAAAAATTGTGGTTAGATGCAATCAATTGTGGTAAGACTAACACTTGCCAGTATTATTTTGAGTGAGGAAGTTCAAAGATAGATATGGTTTTATCTTCACACTCAAGAAATTTACAATGTAGTGTGATGAAAAATATACACACATATCCCAACAAACACTCTATCTGACATTATGTCACTGCATCAAAGCTTGAGAGAATTCTTATTACCATTAATAGCAATTATCTATTGAGAACTTACCCGGTGCAATGCACTGGGTTAACAGTTTATACACATTATCTCTTTTAATTCTTACAGTAATCCCATGAAGAAGATACTATTGTTATCACTATTTAACAGATGATAAAACTAAGGATCCAATTGATTAGAAATTTGTCCAAGATCACAGATCCAGTAAGAAGCAAGTACTCAATTAAGGTGCCTGGGATTTCAAAGCTTTAAACAATGCACATGTAGAGAACAATATGTTATGAGAGTGCCTGGTAGGATGTGACTAATTCTGATGAGGAAAGGTTTTGTGGTGGCAACAAACTTTAATGTGTGGCTTTAAAGATGTGAAGAATTTCCACAGAAATAGAGAGGAAGAAAAGAATTCCATAAGGAGAAAAGATATGAGCAAGGCACATAGATGAGAAACGTAAGGTATGTAGAGTGATCTCGTGGGAATGGAGTGTGTAGGGATGTCAGGAAGATATGTAAGTCAAAATGTAATAGATGATACAACTGGAAATGTAATCATTACACACTATATTTTATAATACATGTTATATGTAATTTGGACTGTATTCTCTAGGCCAGTGGTTCCCAATGGGTGAAGACAAGCAAGCTTGGTTAAGGTGCATCCTAACTACATGAGAGGCTGTCATGTGAGAGTCACAATCATAGGGGGCCAATGTCAATGATGGGAATATATCAATCCCCCTTGTGGGAAAATACAGCCCTGCCTTCTCCTCAGAGATGCCCAACAGGCACACTCTGCATCTCTGACCTTCTTTGATTGGGAACAAACTCTCCTCTGCTCACATAATGCTTCTAAAACTTAAATGTGCATACCAATCAACAAGATGTCCTTTTTAAATCCAGATTCTGTGTCAGTAGGTCTGAAATTCTGCATTTCTAATAAGCTCCTGGTGATACCCATGCTGTCAAGCCCAAGGACGCCATTTTGTGAAGCAAGGTTTTGGTGTACAGCAGGAAGAATTGCTTACCAAACTGTTCTCTCAAATTGTAAAGATAGTTCAGTTGCCTTAGTCAAAAGCTGTTCCTGCCCCAGACATCTGGGCTAATGTTCTGAAAGAATTTCTTTCTTTAAGGCAAGAAAGCATAACCAACATTCAAATGTAGAGGACATTTTAACATAGGTACTGAGACTCTGTTTTAAGATCATATTAAGTAAATGGCATAATGCCTACTGTATAACAAATATTATGCAAAGAAAGTAATTTATGATCTAACTGTACCAAATAGTAATTTTGAAAATAGAAAACACTCTTAAATCATATGAGCTAATAGAAAAAAATTATATAATACCCCTCTAGCTCCTTTCCTAAATATGTGAGAGTAACTGATAAAATACTTTGATTTATAAAAATTCTTTTTTTTTTTTTTAAGATTGGCACCTGTGCTAACGTCTGTTGCCAATCTTTTTTTTTTCTTTTTCTTCTCCCCAATAATGCCCCCGGTACATAGTGGTATATTCTAGTTGTGAGTGCCTCTGTTTGTGCCATATGGGACCCCACCTCAGCATGACCCAATGAGCAGTGCCATGTCCGTGCCCAGGATCCGAACCAGCAAAACCCTGGGTGGCCAAAGTGAAGTGGGCGAACTTAACAACTTGGCCATGGGGCTGGCCCCTGATTTTTAAAAATTCTTAATGTGTTATAGAAATTAAAATGCAGAAGCAACTTCATGTAGTGTAATTTCATTGAGGAATGTAGAAATTTTATCACTGTAACTCCTGGTTTTCTACTTACGTAAAAATATATTCAGTCCTGACTTTCAGAGGAGCAAACCACTTCTCAGAGTCTAGAACTAAACAATTAGTGTCCTGAAGAATATATTTTAAAAAACCAAATGAAATCATAACGTCGTCAGGCAGTATACCACAAACTTTGGTTATTTTTCAAGATGGACCTTCTTTGGGTTCCATGCGTTATTTGAATTTTTACCTTATTATATGTTAATACAGTAGAATAGACCACGGGGTCATCTAGGACTGCACTTACATCTGGCCGAGAATGCCCTGCAATTTTTCTTAAAACCTTCAGATAAGTAGATTAGTCAACATTCCCTGGTAACATATTTCATTATCTCAGGACACTTAGGGACAGAGGGCATCCAAAAAAAACCCACCACTTCCACTTTCCTCTAAATCCATTTCACTTCTGCTCTCATCCAACACAGAAAACATCTGCTCACCAGCACCCACATGATTTCCTCTGAGTACCTGATTATTGTCCCAAAGCACTCACCCAGATTTTGCTTCTTCAGGTTAAATCTCAGCTCCTTAATCTTTCCTTAAAAGGAGTATTTCCTTTTTTGCTTCAATATCAGGTAGACTCGAATTATCCTTTTCACTTTGCTTAGTGAAGTCTCAAATCAGTTATGGAACTCTTAAGGACAAACCAATAACAGTATAGTAAGAGTCATTGCTTTCTAGAATATGCTCCTATTTCTATATCCCTGAATCCTATTAGTATTTGCTACAGTTGATAGCAAGGAGTTCAGTATCTTTTAGGCCAGGACTAGTTATAAATTTATAGAACTGAGAGTTGAAATCTACCTTAAAGGCCATGTGGTCCAAACTTCTCATACATAAATGCTGTAGGAGAGGCCTCACAAATTTAAGTTGCCTTCTGTTCTCGGTCACAAGGTTAAAACTCTCAGTTTTGAATTGCTCCACTCTCCACTCTACCAGTACTGAATTAGCGATTTGTACTTAGTCATGACTCTGAAACAAAGACTTCTATACCACAGTAAAGTGTAGTCTGTTGTGTTTATTATGAGTGCATGTTTTCTAGTAGATTTCTATCATTATTAGATCTTGATTTTAACTGATACTCTTTAACTTTTCAAAGTACTTTGAATAATCGTGAAACCGGATGACAACTGTAAGGATCAATTGTAAGAGGCATTTGGAGCGTGTCCTGTCCAACTCCTGGCTTGAATCTCCTCTTCAGCGTCTTCAACAAATGAATTAGCGTTGAGCTTCTCTTTGCTTGGAGTGAGCCTCAGTGGTTCCTGAGTCAATAATCTACTTCAATTTGGGACAATTCCAATTGTTAGAAAGTTCTCTAAGTTAAAATGAGATCTGCCTCCACTTAATTATTATAATTTATTAGTTTTAGTCTCAAGGGATCCCTGTGACTGTGTATATATACACCTACTATGTGCTAAAAATCTGCAAGTCCTTCAGCTGAGGTCCTCAACCCCATATCAATTCATCCATTGTCTGGACTAAGTCCTGTAGACTGTGCTAGGAGACTGGGCAGAGCTTCACCAGCGTAGGACCGTGGCTCTCCTCATTCGTGACTTCGAGCTTCTGTCAGGGCAGATGAGGTCACATGAGCTTCTGTAGCTGGCACATCACCCTGATTGTACTGAATATGTCATCAACTTAAACCTCTGATTTTTCCTCCACAACAACTCTTATTAAATCATTTTTAGGAACCCCTTTCCCCCACCTTACTATATACAGTTGTTTCTGTGGTTGTCTCTGTTGCTTTATGGATGTGGTTCTAGTATTTGTTTTGGGGTGGGTTTCTTGTATTTAAGGAGAGGAATTTATATGTATTCCAATTAAATTTCATCCTATTGGTTACAGCCCCAAATCTCAGCTGGTTGATATCATTTTAGATCCTGGATTGCTCACATAATATTAATTACCTCATTTGGCTTAGTGATATTGGGAAAATGAATCAACAGACCAACTATGTTTTCTGTCAAGTTGTTATAAACCATCAAACAGAAAGGGCTGACAACAAAGTCCAATAGGCTGTGGATTCCTCTCCACAACTGGCTACTGAACCATCACTAGATCCCGGTTTGGAGTTTGGTCATTTGCACAGTTGCAAGTTCACTTTCACCATTTGATTGCCCGGCCTCTATCTCCTCCCTGTTGTCACCGAGATTACTTTGCAAGACTTTGCCAGATCCTTGATTTTTAAAAATCAGTTAGATTCTACCCTTGATAACTCCTTGATTATTTTGGGTGCACATATGCTGATTCCTATTATTAATTGCTTTGAGCTCGTAGAAATCACTGAATATACTTTAATGATATCATATAGAAATTTGAAATGTTTGAATGATTTATGTCAAACTGGCATCTGTCACTTGTGGAATCCTCCTTCTTCCCACTTTTGAAAATCATGACAGTTGCTCCGTGTCCCCTCATCTAGCAGCTGTCTGGTTCCCCAGGATTCCTCAGAGACTACCAGGGGCTGATACATCATTTCCCTGGTAAATTATCTTTGTACCCTAAAACACAACTCATTTGGGACAGGAGACTTGGCTTATAATATAACAGTTCAACTTCCTTTTACTTCCTCTTCACTTATGCTGGAACTAAGCTCTCTCTAAAATAATCCATTTCTGCACAGGGGCCAAACCAAAAGAAAAAACGACATTCACTCGACAATGTATATTAAATTTTTATTATATATCAGGTACTATTATGAGAACTGCATTTAATTTTTTCATTAAAACCGATGATAAATCCATGAAAAATAATCTCTTTTTACAGCTTACATCCTGTATTTAGATGTTTTCTTTAATAGCACTTGTTTATAAAGCTTATGGCACAATTTTAAAGTGTTGTGTCATAAATTACCTAACTCAACACTGACAAAATTTTCACAATAGAGACATTACTCTCTTATTTACAGGTGTGGATTCTGAGTTTCCTCGAAATTAAGTGAATTGCTAAAAATCCCACTGACCCTCAAAGGCAGGAAAAGGATGGCTTCAAATCTAATGCCCTCTTCACAAATCACAGCCACCTACCTAACAAGTTTTTCTTTTTTTGTTTTTCTTTTTAAGATTGGCCTTGAGCTAACATCTGTTGCCTATCTTTTTTATTTTTTCTTCTTCCTCTCCCAAAAGGCCCCCAGTACATAGTTGCATATTCTAATTATAGATCCTTCTACTTCTGCCATGTGGATGCTGCCTCAGCATGGCCTGACGAGCAGTGCTAGGTCTGGGCCCGGGATCCAAACCAGCAAACCCTCGCCTACCAAAGCAGCGCACGTGAACTTAACCACTCAGCCACTGGGCTGGCCCCCAAAAGATTTTCCTATTCTTAGTTTAAATCAACATTCACTAATGTACAGGCACTTATATTCGTATTAGTAATTGTATTGTAAGAAATGTCTCATGTGGAAAATTTTATTATAAGAATTCCATTTTTGAAAGTTTCCTCTTCTTCGATCTGTCCTTCGGACTCAGAACAGGAAAGCTAATCAACCTTGTATCAGATTAAAAATAAAAAACTTTTCTGTCATTTGGGCCACACATCTGCTCCTGCACTGTTTCTTTGGCTTGACTCAGTGTCTTTGTGATGAAACGGCCACTTTCTCAGAGATCCATTGCTTCCACTTCATTAGTCAGTTTTGACTTGAAAGTCAGGATTGGATCCCGAAATAAGTCTTTTCTTCCTCTGCTCAGACATCCTTAGCAAGGCAGGAAAAGCCTCATCAGAATCTTTGCTTTCAGCTGGATCATGAAGTTTAGCTCACAATTCTCACTGGAAAAAGAAATGTGAGAAGAAATCCAGTTCATGCAAGCAGCATCCATTTCTCTGAATAAAATTACCTCTGTTCCTGTAAACTTTATATTTTTATCCAAGAGCTCCTCCTAGGAATTCCAACCCCAAGTTGGTGGATGTTTGTCCTGGGTGCAGTCAGGGTTCAATCGGAGAAGCAGAAGCACTATAAGTATTATGCAAGAAGGAGTTTTTATGGGAACTAGATGTTTCATAATTGAAGGAGAAGCAGGGGGCAGTGGGAGCATTAGCCAGCCCTATCCAGCTGCTGGAGTGGGTCTGCAGAAAAGAGAGGGGTAAACTTCTACCGAGGCTTTATTTATGCATCTGGTGGTGGGCCCGGTGTGGCTTTGGTCAGCAGGGCCAGCACTTGAGAGAAGAACTGGACAGGGAGTTGGGGAGAAGGACAAGCTGGAATGCACCTGCACCTTGCGTCTGTTCTCACTGCCCCTGACCGTGATGCGCTTTAGAGAGTAAAGGCCAGGTTTGACTCTTACCTTCCAAATCTTGATCACTTTCCCCTTTTAGCCAATTTCAAACCCGAACTGTACAGGGAAGTGAATGCTGGATAGTGTAGTTCCAGGTCAGCCCAGTTAACACAATACAAAGTCAGCACACTGGGGTACATCTTCTGAATAGAGAGTTCTACACTCTTCTATCAATGCTGGTTCTTTGGCATGTACTTTCAATTTTATATTATAATTTTGATTTTATTAGATTATCCATTTAAATCTTCAACAGTTATTTATAGAATTTTGTAAATGATGAAAGGAAGTGTTCTACCTGTCTAATTTAAAATGTACTCTGCACCATACCACAAATGCCTCTTATACTCTTCTCTTTTGATTACTCTGTTTTCGTTTGTACTTTAGTATCAATTCCTGTGACAATACCGCACTGCTCTGTTCACTGTGTCTCTATAACATATTTTAAAATTCAGTAAGGGAATTTATTCCCTTCACATTTGCATTGTTCTTATTTTTTGTGGCTATTGTCGTGTAGGTCCTCTTCCAGATGAATTTTAGAATCATGGCATCTTTATTCACTCCCTACTCTGTGTTCTATTAAAATTTTCTCAGGGCTGCATTTAGTTTTTAGATTAATTGGAGTTTATCTCTTTAAAATATCAAATATTAAGAACCAAAAAATATGTATAGCTTTATCTGGCATCATTTTCAAGGTTATTCCTAGATAACTAGGTTTGTGGTGGTGGTTATTGTCGCTACTGTGAATGAGTCCCCTTTTTCCAATTTATTTTCTAATCAATTATTATTTTTAGTACATTAAAAGTGAATTTGGCTAGCTCATTTTTCTAATGGTTTTCCAGATGATTCTTTAAGTATAAAGTCATAGTATTTTCAAAGATGTAATCTGACATATTATGTTTCAATATTTGTACTTCAAATTTACTTTTATTATTCAATTGCTCCGGCCAGTACACCCGGAATGGATGAGGAACAATGGCTGCAATAATAGCCATTCTTATCTTATTTTTTACTCTAATAGGAATAGTTCTATTACTTTACTACTAAGTGAACTGTTGTTTTCTGAAACATGCTCTTTATTACTTAAGGAATGTTTCTTCTTCATGTTTACAGAGTTTTTCTTTTGATTTCACTCAGAAATGAGTGATGAGTTTCATCAAAGGCTTATTCAGTATCCATAAAAATAATCATGTTATTTTTGACCTACACTCCACAATATGATACATTAGTAGAATATCTTAATTTTCACTCTTCCTGCATTCCTGCAAGAAAACCTATTTAATCATAACATTTTTTTCAGTATATTGTTGAATGCAACTTGCTAATATTTTATTTATGGTTTCTCCATCTTATATTCACAAGTGACACTGGTGAACAGTTTTCAGGTTTGTTTTTCTCTCTGCTGGGTTTTTGTTTTATAGTTATTCTAGGCTTGTCAAATGAACTGGAAAGCTTTCCAATTATTTATGTTTTGTCCCTTCTCATTATTTCCTCCTGTATATTCCTGGGCATCAAATTCATTGTCGTTTGAATTTCAGCCTCTCAAAAAAATTTTTTAAAGGGGAGAATTGTTCCCTTTCCTTATTCCAGGTAAACATTTCCTGCCAGTTTCTGATGAGGGCTATCTCATTTTAGGTCAAGAGACCATCCTCCCAATGTGATAATCTACAATTAGAAAATACACATACTCTATTACATTGCTGCGTAACCATTTTTAAGTTTATTCCACTTATTGCTGAGTGTGTGAGGAATGTCATAATGAGCTCTAAGGTGTGGGAGATAAATAGTTTTAAGATAGATTTGAAAGACATCATCTAGCCTTTAGAAACTTAAAACATGCAATGACATGCAATCCTGAAATAATTTAATGAAAGTACAAATAAATGTATTTATAACACTTCATGATAAAGCATAAAATGAGTATGGAAATGCAGAGAGGATGTGCCCAAGTGCCGAGTGACAAAAGTGAAGAGGAATTAGTCGAAAAATGCATAAGAGGAGAGGTGAGTTCTGAGCTGAATATTGAATTAGGGGATACATCTGAAGTGGGGGCCAGGAGATAATATTTTGAATGGTATGTGGGAAGGCAGGAAACAATGATAATCAGATCCAAGGGTAGATGGTAATATATAAGTTAGCTTATCGGAAGCTAAAGGAAGCATTTTAGAAAGCTAAATAAATGAAACCAGAAGGCATGATATGCCAATCCTGTGGTAGGGCCAGGCGTTGAGGTCAGGCCCTGCCTGCCCCAGCAGGTCACTGGTAGGTTCAAACTGTTTGCTAATGTTCTACTGGGCTTTGTTCAGGATCCACAAAGAGATAAGCCAACTGTGGTATACCGACAAAACTTGACTCAAATTTGGTCTTAAATTGACATATATTATCATAGTTAATATGTACAAATATGTGCACATATCACACACACACACACACACATTTTGTTTCTGAGTAAAGTGGAATAGTCTTACAAGTGTCTTATTCTGGTAGTGGAGGAACAATTTGCCTTAACAAGGATACATATGGAGAACATGGATACATATCACATACATGTGGAAAAACGCCTGAATATAAACTAATGCCATGAGGGATAGAAGCCCTCCTGAGTGTAAGGAGTAAACTACGTCTGATATCATTCCATCACCTTTGTGATTCCATACTTCTGTCAAACCATAAGAAATGGTAATTAAAAAGTAAGGAAATGAAAAAGAAAAACTATATCTGATGTCATCGTATCATTTCATGATTCCATACTTATGCCAAACCATGAGAAGCACGAGGGGGAAAATGGGACACCAGTTGAATTTTCAGAGAAATCTTCTATCTAAAAGAGAAAAAAATCTGCTAATAATTATTAGCTTTGGTACTTACAAACTTTAAACACTTAGCTACACAAATATGGCCTGCTTTGCACAGTCCCATTCCAATAGCCCTTGTACTTTGTGACAACCATAATATGTCACAAAAATGTGAGGGGCAAAATCTGCATTCAGCTGCCCATTGGCCAAAAAGTGCTTTCACTCTTGGTCATGTTGTAACAAATAAGAATGACCTTTCCCACGTGGGAAGCTCTCACATCCCCTTTAAGTTAAAGAAAGACCTAACCAGGGAGCTGTGTAGACCTGAATCTGAATCCTTATTGTCCCCTTATTCTCCTCTGATCTTGGGTGATTATTATTAATAGCATATGCTAAGTACTTAGCACTGTGTTGGAGAAGAAGAGCTAAATGAATGATAGATCTTTTATTTTCTTCCTTATCATTATGGCAACCACTTAAAGAGAACTCGCTAGATGGCAAGCACTGATCCAAACACTTTACACAGGTCTCCTTATTTAATCCTCACAACAACCCGATGAGATAGGTTGCAATTAATACCCCAATTTTATGAATGGGAAGTTTGCCCGAGGAAACACAGTTAGGAAGGGAGGAGCCAGGATCAAAACCGATACCGTCTAGCTCTATCACCAACACTGCCTCACTGTACTTTCTTGCTACCATGAAGAAAATGTCTCTGATCTTTTCATTTTGACCGTATCATATCTGTTTGGCACATAGCAGAATGAAAGCCACACACTCCACCTCTGGCAAACTCCAACTGTTACTAATTTGGGTGTTTAGAAGTACAGGCAAGGCCTGAACGCTGTTGGAATGCTGGCGGGATGGTTTATAAAGTAGCTCACTTTATTCCACTGAGGGAAAACAATTTGCTTCACTACGCATTAAATGGAAAGTCATTCCAAAGAACATTCTCAAGATTGTGTCTGCAATGTGGTGCTTTTTAGAAGCAAACTCTAACAATAATTAATTGCATCGTACATATTATAAGTTATCATTTGTTAAGTCAAGACTGTGGAAGTTACAAAGTATGACTCCTGTCGTTAAGGATGGGAATGGCCATATATGCGGAGAATTTACTGCTTATGAATAGAAACAAACAAGAAATTTCTTAACAGAGAAGCGAAGATAATGGAAGGAAGCTCATCCATCTCATCACAGACATTTCAATCTAGGCTCGGGAGAATGAGGTTTTCTTAGTTAATTCTTAACATTTTCAGGCAAGGACAGTTAAACACTCAGAGGCTTCCAGTATCAAGAAATGCTCCTGGACTGGAGTGTATTCTTCTTAACCCGTGCTCATGGAGTGGGCACAGGGAAGCCATCCGCAGCCCTTATTGAGAATATTCCTCAGTGGGAATTTCTAGTGATATTTAGAGGCAAGTTACCTTTTCAGGCTTACTTTGTGTTAAATCCTTTACTTGGTCCTGGGGTTTAAATATGAATAAACCTGGCTCCTGTCCTCTAGCAACTAAGAGTCTAGCTATAGACACAACTATGTAAAAGATGAGCGCATGGTCACATGATAAATGCTCTTACAGGGACATGTACAAAAGACACTGGAAACCCTGAGAAGGGAGTGAACCAGTTTCCCTGGGAGGAGAGTCAACCGAGAATGACCAGTTTTAAAGCTTAGGAGCTGGATAAACTAGACAAGCTGCATAGTGGGGAAATCACCTTGAAGAAAAGAATCATGTCTTCAGCATAGTTGTTTGCAAGAAACATGGCTTTCTCTCAGCTACTCAAGTTTCTGCTCTCTTTGTTCCCGAGTCTTTATCATTTTTATAGCCACATTTACAAGGTACCCTTTATAAATTCTTTTAAATGATTCATATTTTCCCTCTTCATGAAATAATGGAAATTTAAAATAATTTTTGAAGTTTCTACCATCCTTTGATTTTGCTTATAATAGCAAAAAGAGATTTACAAAGAGGAAATAAAAATCGTGATTTTTCAAAATGAAACATGAAGACAAAGTTGGGTGTCTGGGATAGTATCTGTAAACAATGTGTCAAGTATTTTGCTTAATGTGACTTCTGGCCATTTTGAGGCTCACATATAAATTTCAGAAAAGTAGAATAAAAATAAAAGTCGTTAGCAATCTGGGCCTACCTTTTACCCCCTACTCTCTTCACCTGCCCGACATACTTTAAGACATGAGAGAGGTAACAGCATTGAGCAATAAGGAATTGGTTATCATCTGGAACTATGTTGAGTGTGAATGCAATTTTACTCAATTAAGCCTTGAGCAACTGATGCAGGCAAATGTGGTCCATGCACTAGAGACCCTTATTATATCTAATACAAAATAGTTAATTGCTTCCAAATGAAGCTCAAATCAGACAGAGAAATGTCTAGTCTGACTGGTACTAAAATAGAAGTAGGCAATGGGCACTGTTGTATTTTTGCTTGACTCTTTGGATTCTCAAGAATACTCATTTACTTAATAGGCAAAATTAAGGCCTGTGTCCTCCAGGGACTGCCACTCTTGGGGCATGTGGACAGAAATGCAATTTTCTCTGTAATTTCTTTGATGGATTCAGTAAAGATCTCTATTAGTCTATATGATAACAGTGTTTCTGGGTAGTGTTGCCTACTGCATTTTGGCTTACATATATTAAACACATTCAGATATAAAAGCTTACTTTCAAAATAATCTGAAATCATTCCCATTATTATATTAAATGAGGTTGTTTTCATTTAAGTTATGGATACAACAATGAAGTGTTTTTTTGCTTAAAGTTGTTAAGATCAGGGAAGTACCCTTAAGATGAACTTTGTTAGAAGAAAAACACTTGAACTGCTTATAAATAGGGAAACAAAAATTCTTGTATACTTTGAAGCTTTTATACTGGCCCCCAAATGTGGAATTTAAATTTCAATAAAAGTCATATAACGCCATAAGGAAATCCTCTCATCAAATTTACAATTTACTGTTCAGCTCTTCCTTGTAAATTACGTTTACTAAATCTCAAAAGCAATATCTTGGAAAAGAAGATAAAAACATAAATAAGTCTAGATTGTGGTGTTAAACTAGATCCTGTCAACATAAATTGATAGAGAAAAATACATAATTTTTAGTATATAATTTTATTTGAAAATTTGATTGTTAATGGATTTCTGTATTCATATCAAGGTCAGAAATGCAATTGTTTATGAGTAATCTGAAGTCTTTTATGCTCTCTTCCAACAAGTTTTATAGCATCTATTTATGTTAGACATTTTGCCATTTCAAATGTTTCTCCCTCCTTGTTTTTCCCATAAGAGCAATGTGGTACATTTTGTCAATTCTGCACTTGTTTTCAAAACTCTCCTTTATTTTACTGGAGAGCTTGCAATTAACCCACTTCTCCCTATTGAGAAACATCTTTATAATAACAGCTTTCCTGGCAGCGCTTTTCTTAGGCAGATTTTAAAATCAAGAGCCCATAAAGGTTGGAAAAAATCCAGTCATATTAAAGTCAGCAAATCTCTTTCAAGGTCATATCGCTTAAGGTTATAGAGGTTTCCTTGCTGTGACAAGATTGCCAAGTCATTTTCCACGTTAAAAATAAAAAGACAAACACTGTTACCTGTCCTACCAAATGGTGGGAGAAAGGCTGAGGTTTTACTTCTTCCAGTGAATTGACAAGGAAGAGATTTTCTGCTCCCTTTGCCACTTTGAAGCTTGGTTGTAGGAAGGGCGAGACTTCTGTAAACTGCTCTCCAGACTCATTCATGCAGCCAGAGCGGGCCGGCGATCCAGCTGCATGAAAGAGCTTAACAGTCAAAGGGCATGGTAATTCCCTCCATCTGCTTTTTCTTTCTTCTAAGGGAAAATCTTCACCTGGTGTTTTTGATTCATGTGTTCTAATTATGATGGCTGCCATCAGCAGCCCTGTGGGGGACACCACAAAACCTCGCTGAGCCCACCGAGCATAGTGAAGCTTGTTAAGCAACCATGTCAGCCTGATTTTCGGGCCCATTTTGCAGCTCTCCGCAGGCCTATCTAAAAGCATCAGGAGCCTCAGTCTTGGAGGACAAGTGCATTGTCTTTCTAAATGTCTCTTCCTGATAAGTAAATCCAAACATGGTTCATTCACTGTGGCTTTGAAGGCACAGTGGGGAACTTGCCTTGTACGGTGGATACAACAAAATGCTTAATATTATCACTTGGTATAGAGCTAAAGAACTCAATTTTCAATTCCAAGATAAAAACCTTTGCTCCCCAGCTATGATCAAGAGTTTGAAATTTAAATCAGGAGTCTTGGAAGCTATTCTAACTCTCAAAAGGGCTGGCTTTCCCATACATACAAAGAGGAAAATGCTGTGCTTGCATTAGTATCTGAATCAGGAAAAGCTCACATCATTTTAGAAAATGTAATACTTGCCTCTTTCCATTGAAATGCTGTTGAATATTTTCAGTCTTTTCAGTTCATTTGTTTTATTGTATCTCCCATTATTTAGATTACGATTAGGACTGGTCCCATAGTTCTTTTTTATTACTTTATATACCTCCCATTGTTTTAGTGTTTCCACACTAACACCTGGCAAGATCCAAAAACATTTTGAGTTATTTGGATGTAAATACAAACGCAGCATCAAAAATAAACTTGGCAACACCCTTCACACTCCACAACCCCCTTGCCTTCTATGCTACGTATCTTGAGTCAATGTTTTTAGTTACTCTCAAAATATGTGCCCAAATGGTAGTTTCCTTCTTTATTTATGTGGAACTTTGAAGAATGTTCTTGTTCTGTCTAGATCCAGTTGGATAAAGGAAATTTTGTCGTTATCAGAAAATCACATTTAGGAGCTGAAATCTAAAAATCATCCCCAATGACATGCAAGTAGTGGTTCGAGATACTTCAGAACAACTCTTCACAGGCTGTGATTCTCATCCCCACCCCAAATCTATACTAGATCTGTCCAGGGGCTCCCTGAAGAAACTCATTTACCAGTGTACAAGGCAATTTGGGTTGGAAAACCATTCTATAATTAACACCTAAACTATCAATAACCTGTAATTCCTTGTATAGTTGATTATTCTGATCATTTATTTAGGCAGAAAGTCATTACTACCCTTGCATGCTAGCCACTGGTTATTTTCATTGTCTTTCAGTGTTCACTTCGGCCTAACTGAAGGGTTGTGTGATGTATGTTGCATCCACTCAACACTCATGGGGAATAAGTAATGCCAGTGGCTGAGTTACTGAGCCTCCGTCAAGTGTTGATGCAACTTGGTCATGTCAATGGTAAAAACAAATGTTCCCCAACTGCTAACTCAAAAGACCAATAATAAATAAATACCTCATTTCCCAAATCAACAATTCCCATCAATTTTACTCCTAGATATGTCTCAAACCCAAGCCTTTTCTCTTCCCTACTACCCCTACTCTGATTGAGGCATTCACCATTTCTTGACTCAATGCTGCTGGCATCTCTCAATGGATCTTTCTGCTTCTAGTCTTTCCTCTGTAGAGCTATCTTCCAAAAACGTACCAGAGCAATCCGAATAAAATGCAAACCTGGCATGCCACTTCCTATTTAAAATCCTGTGGTGACCACAGCCTGGTCCCTGTCTACCTTTCGGGTCTCAGTTGTCCCTTCCCTGTCCACCTGCCACTACCTCACATACTTCAAACGCCAACAACTTCAGTGAGGCTTGTCTGACCCAGATTAATTTAGTCTACTCTTTAATTTTTTTAGGTTAGTTTTATTAGTTTTTGCTGGTTCCCAATTCTAAAAGTCATGTTTTATTG
Source organism: Equus quagga (assembly GCF_021613505.1). NCBI lineage: Eukaryota > Metazoa > Chordata > Mammalia > Perissodactyla > Equidae > Equus > Equus quagga. Next base: position 26,368,347 of record NC_060288.1, on the reverse strand, counting down.
CCACTATATAGATAACTCATATTCATACAATATCATATTAAGATTCATTCAGCAAACCTTTACCGAGCACCCATTGTGTAATAGGTGCTGCACTAAGTCTTAGGTATTCAAAGACATAAGCATACCCTCAAAGAGCTCAGAGACAGACTTCCAGGCAAGTAATTATACTAAATGGAGTATATGCAGTGGCGGAGATGTGTACAGGGAAGTCATGATGAGAGGACCTTACGGGAGTCTAAAGTCTTGAGGAATGGTGGAGTGAAGGTATGCAGGAATAGCTTTGTAGAAGGTGAGACTCTTAAAGAATGAATAGAAGTTAGCCACACGTAGGCCGTGTGTTGTCAGGCATTCAAAACAGAGGAAAATGTGAGGAAACTATCAAGGTAATAAACAGCACAGTACATGGGAAAAGAATGGAATTTGGACCAGGAGAGGTAGGCAAGGTACCATTCAAAGAGGGTATTACATGCCATCTAAAACCATGGGGAAAATACAGCCTGGATATAACATGGGTTAGGTCCGTGTTATAGATCAATCACTTTGGTACCTACACAGAGGCTGAATCCAAAAGGCAAAACATAGACGGAAGGAGACCCAGTAGGAGGTCTTTGTAGTAGCCAGACAAGAGATGATAGAGAGCTGAATATGGGAAAGAAAGGGAATAGAATGGAATTGAGAGTATTTGGCAATTGACTGGATATGGGCTTTGAAAGAAATGGGAGTCAGAAATGGTTTAATGTCATGATGGGTGACAGAGAGGTACAGATGCCAGCAACAGAGAGAGAGAGAGAACTGAGAAGCAGAAGTACGTTAATATTAGAAACAACAGTGAGTTCCAATTTATTATTGTCACATGTACTCCTTATAGTCTGTAATTTCTATAATGTATTCCTTATAGAAATGCATGTTTCTGAATGCATCAGAAATGTATTAGGCAGTCACTATGTTCAGGATTTAAGCAAAGCAGATCCAACAAATGAATCAGACAAGTGCCCTCCTCTAACTAGAGGACACCTTCGTAATTAATAATGCAAGGGAGAAAGGGCTAAATACCGCAGGAAAGGCACAAATGAAAATTTGTGGTGTTCAGGGGAAGAATGGTTACTTTCAGCTCGGGGTTCATCGGGAATAATGGATGCGACTATATTTGAGGAGGGCCTTGAAAGTTATATAGGACTTAGGCATGTGGAGATTGACCTGAAGAGCTTCTGGGCAGAGGGAACAGCACAGATGGCTATTGGAATAGGTTTGAAGAAAGGACACGAATTCCCGCACTAGAAGAGTGGGAAGTCAAGTAGAACTAAATCAACAGGATTACTTAAGTACTTGACCATGAGGGCTAAGAGAGGGGTCAAATATGATGCAGCCTGGTCAAACTGTGGGAGCAAGTTTGTAAGCCAAGGATATGAGCAATTTGGAAGCTATCTAGACCAATGACATTGGGTGTAAATTTTCAACCACAGCTGAGATATTTATCCTCCATTCTAAAGGGCCACTCAGATAAGACCACTTCATTTAGTCTTACCCAGATATATGAATGCACTTTTAAATCTTAAGGAGTTTTTATGTCATATAACGGCAAATTTGGAAAATGTCCTTTGTATTCTCATTGAATAATTTTCAGTAGTTATGCTGTTTTAGTTTAAGGGTTAGTTTAACTTAGATGACAGTGGAAGGAGGAGTCCCACAGGCCCCTTCTCTATTCTTGGGAGAGCTGGAGGCCCTGCTCTGTCTGCAGCGATCTCCCTACTTGAGCCAGAGTGTGAGGCCCTCCCCATCCGGGGCGACGTAATGCCCAGTCCCATGGGCTTTTACTATCTCAAAATATGTGCACTCTCCTTTTCTTCATACCATTGTGTTTTTATCTTTTTTTCCTCTTTTTTACTGCTCCCTTCCTCCCAATCCTAAAAGAAGTCTATGAAACTTACCTTGCTGCTGTTAATGTGACCCCATCGCTTACCATGGTCAACATTCCTTTCACAGTGTTGAACTGCAGCAAAGAAAAAGGGCTGAGTGCATAACGGCAAAGGGACATCCCAGGAGGATAGAGAAGGAGTTTTGGATTCCTCAGAGAACTCATGAGGCCACTGTCTTCTTGCCCTTTGTTCCAAGCTAACCCACCTTCTCCTTCGTCTGCTTTTCCCTCTGGTTGTTTTTGACTTCTGGTTTAGTATGTTAGACTCCATTGGCTTGACTAATTCAGTCCTTCAACAAAACATATACATGTCTGTATATAAATATATATTTAACTGACACTCACCGCCTGTGTGTCCCCCACCATCATATATACAACAAATTTTAGCCTTGTCGTTAGTTCATAGGCATTAACAAGTAAAATCTGCGGAACAAACTGGAAACAAGAAAGAAGACACATCATATCTGAAGAGTCTGGATATGTGTTTTCAACTCATTGCCATAGGTTTTGCAGGAATCATTTACTTTTAATGAGGTGGTACTAGGAAGAGCTGGCATACAGTGTTCTGTCATTGTCATACATTATTTTCTACAATGGGGACTTCTCTTTAGCATAAGCATAGGGTAGCTTTGCTAATATTTTGATAAAAGGTAGAACTACCAGTGATAACCCTACTTATGTTTTGGGACTATGGGGATAAATTTGAAACCAGCTTTCTCTAAGTATTTTCTCTGGGAGATTTTTGTGGTTCACAAAAGAAGTGGGGGAAATGGATGATAGAATCGACATTTTTCAGCAATTCTCATTGTTGTCTTTTACCACTACTTATTCTCTTTCTTTTCCATTTTCTTTCCTTTCTTGAAAGGAATATGTTAAAGCAATATTAAAATAGGAGTGTGTCTATAGGTTTGGTTTTATCCCCTTAGGAATCGGAACTTAGGAGCTGACAGTACAAGAGCTAAATCGCAACCAACCCCTCATTTCACAAACAAGGAAAGTGAGGCACAGCAAAGGGAAGCAGTTTGAGTCATGTAAGAGGTGAAGCTGAAGTTGGGTTACAGCTTTCCTGGCTTTACATTGAGCTTCTCCCAGCGCAACTGGGATAGCATCACAGTGTTTGCAAAAACATCCTCGTGCGTTCCACAGGAAAGGAGACTCAAATATCCGCCTTCTCTTCTGAATTCTACATGTTTTAGGGTGCCTTCCTTTTCGAAAGTCAAGAATCAATTCAGGCTGATGTAACTGCTGTTTCAGATTGCTTCACATTCTGGTTCCCAAGTAATTTTTTTATTATTTTGACTTTCATTTCCCTTCTTTATAGATTTGGGTTACTGTATATTATGTTTCCTTGTTTGGACTGTTATTATACATCAAAACTGGCATAAATCCAGAGGCAACAAATTAGAAATATTGACTTTTCTGCTGGGCTAATAAAAACAATGGTGTGTGAGTTAACAAATGTAGTTTTAATTTTATAACAAATGTAACAGTGCCTGCCCGGGAGATCCCTGGAAATACAAGAAAAGAAAACCTTTCTGAATAGTGAGAATGAGAGGAAGAAGATATGATGCATAGAGAAAGGTCAGCCTGATTCTTTTCACGGGGAGAACCCCCTGAAACAAAATTCAGAAAGCCACTTATGCGCTATTTTCAATAGAAAAAATATATATATAAATTGGAAGACTCTCTTTTCCCAAAAGCAGACATAACATCCTTAGGAACGATAATTCCTCAAGGGAGATGGTATAAGTGCATTACTGATTCCTCAGTTTCTGAGCAGCAGCAATTAGATGAACTTGAAACCAGTGGCTATAATCCTCAAGGTTGGATCTGATTAATAAAGCGAGTGATAGCCTGCTGATTCTAAAATAAAAAGCTAAATAAATGCATGTTGCCATTTTCAGCAATAAAGTAATAAGCAGTTTGCGGTAAATGTGATTGGCATAAAACAATGTAGAAAATAATGACAAATACATTCAGGAAACAGCTATTGCTGTCACATTTGCAAAATAGGATGGTGCTTCCACAAACGTATCCACAATTTAAAGCTATTGAAATTGGTTGACAGATATGCTAACAAATTATTCATGCCATATTTAAATTGTGTACCTAGTTCCTCAATAGCATATTTATTTCATCAAAGCGTGATCGTTTCTGACAATTACTTTTATAAACTTCCATAAAACATACCAGAAAATATCTGCAGATATGTATTCCCTGAGTCGTGTAAGCTGTAAGGAAGCTGACACAGCTATTCAAAACATTAAGTCACTGCCAAATGCTTCCTTAGCTGTAAATGCCTGAGATAATAATAGATGAATCCAAAGGAAAGCACGAGGAGTTTATTAAATTACACTACTAGGATATAAGTCTCCAACAGGGCATGCTTTGACTAGGTCTATGGAGTCTTCCTTTCCAGAAGGATGACAACACAAAGTGCTCTATTTGGGTGAAGAAGTCAGAAGCAGTATGTCTATTAGGAATTGCAAATTCAAAGCGCCTCAGGAGCCAGGCAGACAATGCCAATGAGTGGAGTGGTCTCTGGAGACAAGCAAACTGGAAAGCGCTTGCGCGGGATGAAGGTAGCTGATGGAGCCAGTGATTGCTCTTCTTAAATATAAGGGAAGGATTGCCAGATCTTCTGATGCTTCAACAAGAGCCAAAAATTAAGATTTTCCTGTGGAATACAGATATTTTTCAATGTTAGCAACTAAGTTATTAAAAACAACAGCAACAATAATACCAGGTGGGCTAGATTCAGATGGGAGCCACCTGTTTGCAAACTCCAGACCATCTAATGATATAACCAAGATATCTGTATAATCTATGTAGACTGTCCCATCATCACCAGTTGAATAAGTTATGGCCAAAACCATTTTGGAAACAATCATACAAAAACGCTAGCCCAATAAGAGTACACTTTGGGCTTAGAGGAAATAAGAAATTCCTTTGAACTTAGAATTGCTTACCTACAATATGGCATAGAGAGAACAATTCAAGGGACTGTGATTGACTCCCTGCCCCTCACTTTCTTTCTCTGTAAAAAGGAAATAATAGGGGCCGGCTTGGTGGCGCAGTGGTTAAGTGTGCATGTTCCGCTACAGTGGCCCAGGGTTCGCTGGTTCGGATCCCGGGTGCGGACAAGGCACCTCTTGGCAAAAGCCATGCTGTGGCAGGCATACCACATATAAAGTAGAGGAAGATGGGCACGGATGTTAGCTCAGGGCTAGTCTTCCTCAACGAAAGAAAAAAAGAGGAGGATTGGCAGCAGTTAGCTCAGGTCTAATCTTCCTCAAAACACAAAACAAAACAAAAAGGAAATAATAGTAGTACCTACCTCTTAGGATTGTCTTGCAGATTAAATGAGTTATTTATATAACGCACTTAGAACAGTACCTAGCATACAGTATGTACTCAATAAATGCTACCTTCTACCTCTCATCATTGTGAATAAAATGTGAGTGGTTCCTTGAATGTTAAATACAAGATGGCATTTCCAGAATGTGGCAACAATGGAGCGACACAGAAAAGATGCCTCTTGCCATGTAACTGCTGCCAAAGAGAAAATGACAGCAAGATATCCAAGTAATTGTGTGATGGTGAGTTGGGAAGGAGCTGAGAGGGCAGAAGAAATAGTTCAAGGTGACAGTGAAGCGTGGCTTCCAATAGTGCTCTTTAGGACAACAAAGTAATCGTCATAGTAGACAGGCTGGCTTGGCATGCAGTCATTAGGAGTGATCAAGTGATGTGTGTGTGTGTGTCTGGAAATGAGTGTTCCCTGCCTTTTTTGGGGCTTTTGGGAAGAGAGCTTTTTTCTATTTGTTGTGTTTTCTCTAAGACCCTTTACAACACTCAGAGACAGAGATATACAGCCACAGGTTCTGCAAAGCCAAGAAAGTCTGCAGATATGCGCAATAGGAAAAGTACCATTGCCTGCATTTATTTTCCAGCCATGCTTCACACAGATAGCCCTGAGTACTGTTTCTAAGCAGGAGTCTAAAAACTAGAGATACCCTCCAGATCATTGCTCCAGATGGATGGGGGCAGATGGTGGTGTTGCTATTAGTGCTGTCCATCAACTCTGACTCCTAGTGCCACTGTGTACAGCAGAGGGGAACCGTGCCTGGTCTTTTTGAGCCATCCTCTCCCCTTCCGGTGTTATATCAGACAATGCTCCTTTGCTATTCATAGGGTCCTATGGCCAATCTTTTCGGAAGTGATGGCCAGGTCCGTCTTCCTAGTCTGTCTTAGTCTGGAAGCTCCACTGAAACCTGTCCACCATGGGTGACCCTGCTGGTATTTGAAATCCCAGTGGCACAGCTTTCAGCATCACAGCAACATGAAGCCACCACAGTGTGACAACAGACAGATGGGTGGAGTGGTTCCCTGACCAGGAAAGGAACCCAGGCCATGGTGGTGAGAGCACAGAATCTTAACCACTGGACCACCAGGGCTGGCTGCAGGTGGTGGACAGGAGATCAAAAGAGACTTTTATTAAAATTCACAACTGCAAGCATTCATATAAATCCAGGGTCTGCAAATTGCAGCCATGAGGCTTTTGTATGCCTGGTTTTTACATTTTTAAAGGGTTGTAAAAAAAACAAAAAAGAATATGCAGCAGTGCCCATATATGGCCCATAAAGCCTAAAATATTTGCTATCTGGCCCTTTGCCACTTTCACCTACTAGTAGATTGAAAGCGAAGAGGAGCAATGATTTTCCTTTATAACTTGATACAACTCAGCTATAATTTAGAGACAAGTCACCATTCTTATTTAGACTTTGTCCTTGTTCATCTGTTATTTCTTTTTAACCAGGTGGCAGAAAAATGCCCAGATTTTTTTTTAATGTAACTTCTATTGTACCCTGTTGTCTTAAAGAACATTCAGTTCAGTTATCCAAGCGAGACACTTTAGTTTTGATGGTATGTACATGCTGACTTACCACCAGGATGGCCAGTTCTTGCTTGGTTGTAAAATTATGGCACAAATACTTTTCATCGATTGCAATTTAACAGCCAATCAAGGCACAGCTTCATCCCCACGATTTCACTGTGCCTTTAAAATTGAGAAGAATAGTGGCCATAATGGGTACTATTACAGCCATTGTGTTCCTTCCAGGTGAACTCTGAGACAGTGCTGAAGCTGGACAAGTTATATAAATGTCTGCAGCTCGGATGTTACGGAAAGAATTATGTAACCTCACAGGATATAAAGATTTTGCCATAACTTTGCACTCACTGAAATCCCCTCTAGCCCATAAAATCTGTTGTGTCCATAGAAGGTTCTTTGTAACAGAATACTTGTTATCATGATCATAGTTTTTGGAGCCAAGAAATAGAGTCTAAGATGACAAAAAAAAATTAGGTGTTTAGATTAGAAGTTGGAATGGCTTATTTTTTGAATACGAGATTTGAGTTTGAAGGTAAACTCCAAATTTTCCGTGATCAAAAACTCAAACATGTTTTAACTTTTGATTTTTTTTTGAGACTCTATCTTGATGCATTTTTCCCCTGGTCTCTGCCTTGTCCGTGAAGTGCTCACACTTTGTTGATTTGTTTTGTCTTTTGAATTCAATTACCTGTTTATACCTTTGTGAGCAGTCAAATGCTTTAGCTACCTGTTTTTATTGTCTGAACTCTTAATAGTTCCATTTTTAGAAAACACCAATATTCCCAAGGATTCAAAAACATGATTTATAAGCCTCAAATTCCATTTTATGCAGGGAGGTGTTAAATTAATTAAACAAGGAAGCCAGTAGACTGAGGTGGTTCTAATGCCTTAGCAACTATGTAAGTAAACCAAAACCCAAACCTGTAACACCTCAAGGTTAAGAAATCAAGACCTAAGGACAACCAGTCACAAACAGCCAAGGAGGTTTTTCCAAAGAAGGCAAATGCTTAAGCCACAGCCAATCAAATAATTTCCCTGCTTTGCTTCTGTATCTTCTCTCTAAAAGTCCTTGCCCTACTTCCTGTCTGTGGAGCACTCCTAACAACTTCCGATTTGGCGCTGAAGCAATTCAAATCAATTTTTGTTCAAATAAACTCTTAAAAATTTAATATGACTCAATTTATCTTTTAACAGAGGAAAGTGTGCTTAATACACAGTAAGTCAACGAAGTTACTTTAATTCCTTCTGGTATTTTACTCCATTGTAGGGGGTGCTATTTTTACCTTTCTCATCCACCGATGGACGGTGTTAAATTTCAATCATTTGGATGAGTGTATTATTAAAACAGAGGTTCTTTTATGACATTGGCACCCAAGGAATTAAGAATGATATATTCTTATTTCATCCTTACAGATATGTGTTAGGAAGAATTCCAAACTGTCAATTTTACATCACTAAAACCAGTTATTGTATGCACGGGCACCAGATTCTAGCTGTTAAACAGTACCAAGTGTGTAGGCCATGCTAACTCTACTGGACCCAACGTCTACAGGACAGTCTCTATCAGTCAGAATTCAACTTCCTCCCTCGTGTTTACTTTGTTGTTAGTGCCATCAAGTTGATTCTGACTCCTAGCTACCCTGTGCACAGCACATCAGCCAAAGCTCCACAGCTATTCACAGGGTTTTCATGGCCAATATTTTTGGAAGTGGGTGACCAGGTCCTTCTTCCTAGCCTGTCTACTATGGAAGTTCTGCTGAAGTCTGTGCACCATGAGTGGCCATTCTGGCATTTGAAATACCAGTGGCATGGCTTTCTGCATCACAAGCAACATGCAGTTGCCACAGTATGACAACCGACAGGTGGGTGGTGTGGTTCCCTGACCAAGAAATGGACCTGGGCTGCTGCTGCGCCGAGTGCCCTAAACCTTAACCACTAGACCTCTAGGGCTGGCTTCATGTAGACATACATCCAAAAATTACAAAAAAAGCAAACTATGCTCATTCAATCAAAAATTTACCCAACCTTCTGTTTCTTCCTCACCTAAGTTTATATTTCTTTATTCAGAAATTGAAGTTTAGACTAAGGACAAAGAGGTCTTGTTAGATTTATGCCTCCATGCCTCCCTCCCTCTTGTTAAGTTAATGGCAAGACCATTTACCTGAGATAACAACTTCAAAGTAATATTGGACAAATCTTACCTCAGATGACCTAAGCAATCAGTCCTGGATTAAGTAATTCAACACAGCTTTGGGGTTTTGGGGTTTTTTTCATTTGTTTGTTTTTGTGAGGAAGATTGGGCCTGAGCTAACATCTGTTGCTGATCTTCCTCTACTTTGTATGTGGGATGCCGCCAGAGTGTGCCTTTACAAGCCATGCTAGGTCCATGCCTGGGATCTGAACCTGTGAACCCCGGGCCATGGAAGCACAAACTTAATCACTACACTACCAGGCCAGCCCCCCAACACACGATTGTTGATTAGACTTTGTTAAATTCAGTAGGAGTTTCATCGACCAGTGTCCCAAATTCAATGCCTCCAGGGGCCAATGTAAATTAACAGACAAGAAGAAGCGGTGAGGTGGGAGCTCAGAGAGTAGACCCCTACTCCAGCTGATGGCTGAGGCTTTGTTTCCCCAGAGAAATTGGAAACCTGGATTTTTATGTGGAATTATTTGGCAAATAATCCAAAAATTTTAACAGAGCCAAAATAAAATACTGCTGTAGTCTTGCTCCAACTTGTTGCAAGTTTTGGCATAGATAGAAACGACACGAGATCTGCTCTATCCAGCACTGTCAGAGGGAAACAGACACACCAATAAAAAAGAAAGGGGAAAATGTGGTAAATGTTCAGATAGAGGTAGGTGGATCATTAAAGTTGAGGCACACATAATGAAGAGAGGAAGGGAGAAATTACTTCCAATTAGGTAAGATTTGTGGAGGAAGTGACGTTTCATCTGGGACTCAGAATAAAGAACACTTTTTAATGCGATATGGAGGGAAAGGCAATTCCAGGGAGGCTGAAGCAAACTGAGGAAAGGCAGAATCATGGAGGGTGTTCAGTGTATTTGCGACAAATTAAGACCACTTTAACTGCTCTTTGGGGTAAGAGAAGTCAAAAACAGAGGTCAGGCTATAGCCAGGGGAGCCTGTGACAAATTCTCGGGAAAGTTTTTTCTCATCCCTCCCCAGTCGCCACTCCACTCGGCTGGATTTTTGTCCCTCTCTTCTGCTCCCGCACTTCTCCATCCTCCTACGTATCTTCAAAAACATATGCTTCTCTCTAATTCTGCTGCCATCTCTGAAAGGTCATAGCCTCAAGGAAGATGTTCCTGATCCCCAGACTGGCCCACATGGTCTGAGGTTCTGTTCAGAGGTTCTATGTTCTCAATATTCAGTTGATCCTCACAAACAAAGAAACCCTTTGTGTGTGTGTGTGTGTGTGTGTGTGTGTGTGTGTATGTGTGTGTGTGTGAATATCCATCTACGTCTCTCTGCTCCGAGGGCTGAGATGATAAATACCTCGTTGTGCATATGCAATCCATTCAAAGCAGACCCTTGGGGAAGCTCTGCTTTGGAGTTTGATGGATTTGGGGCTTAATTCTGAAGCAGTATGGAGTCCGAAGATTCCATTTTTAAACCCTCTCACATCTGGTTTCCTTTCTCCAATTTTCATTGATGACATTTACATTGACGTAAAATTATCTGAATAAAGTTTCTAATCCTGACTCTATGTCTGTCCAGCTCTCCATCTTTGGAAAACTAGCCTAATCTCTTTACATCTCTTTTTCAGTAAAATAGGAATGACTCCACCCAGATTCAGATTCCCTACCATAACCCAGCCTAATATCAGATACCCTCTAATTATTCCAGTGGAACCATCACATACCTGTGGTATTATTTTAGGGAAATGATTTGACTTTTTGGGTCCTTATTTCTCTCATCTGTAAAATAAGAACATTGTAGACTAAATAAGGTAATATATGTCAAGAACCTGGTTTAATGCCCTTCCTATGGTTGGTACCCAGTTCACTTTTTCCCTCTTCAGTCCCGCTTTCCAGACCTATAAATTCTTATGCCTAGTTGTGAATCCCACAATTCACTGAAGCCCCAGGGAGCTGTGTTTGCATGACCATGGCAGTCATCCCTGTACATGTGTCATGGGACACACCGGAACTTAATTCTGCCCATCCTTTCCTCCCCGACTCCACTACCAGTCTCTTCTACTTCTGACTCTCCCACGTCCAACTTCAATACCACATAATCAGAGAATCCTCAACTTTGGGCTTCTGGTTCTATGCACTCAATAAACCCTGTGCTTCCCCATAGACTTATTGTATTTGTAATTTATTAATTTTTGTGTAAAGTTGTCTTTAAGTTCTTTCTTCCCTGCTGGACTCTCTCCCGTCCACCACTGCCAGACACACAGTGTAGGTCCTCACTCAGTGATTATTCAGGGATCACTTATTTCATCACAAATGGCCCCTCTTTCATGAAGCTGTCTCTGGTAGCCTTTCTGTCTCTGAAGTTATCCCATCCCACAAGACGGGCAGTTCTTTATTTATGACTCTATTATGGCATTTGTTATCTTCTGCCCTGCATTATAGTTATTTGTGAGCATGTCTCTTCCCTCTTACTAGATAAATTACAAACTCCTGGATAGGAGAGGACTTAACTTCATCATCCTTCTGTCACTTCAACTATGTTTAAACAATAGCATATCCTCAACAAATGTAGCTGAATGAGTAAACAAAAATTAAAAAGAAATAATTTCTTAAATGTAATGGCTACTTACCTAAGACATGTGTTATCAATCCTGGGAACACGTCTATCATATTTTCCAGTATAAAACTGTTTTTCTTCCATAACCAACAAAAGAATATTATTGGGAATACTGCTTGATGTCAAATTAGGATGTCCCCACCTGAATGGGAGTTAAAGTTACCCATGTAAATCTGTATGTTGAATTCAATAATAATCAGGGTTGAAGGAGTGAGCCCCTGTGGCATCAGTCATGCAGTAGGAGGGTGTTCAAGAACTGGAGGAGAGATATTCCCCATAATCCCCCGGGGGCAAGTGACTCTATGAGATGAGGATGCGCTTGTGGCTAACGGGACCCAAAGAGCAGATTTTTCACTTCCTAATGTAAACAGGTTCAATCTAGGTATAGTATTTCCCATGGGAGCTCCCTAAATATTTTAACAAGAGGACGAGAGCATTGAGAACAGAAAATCCACCACTGACTTCCAGTGCCTAACCACAGATAAAAAATTGATTACATTTCTGTTGGTTTGAGAGGTTTCCAGATAATGATTTTTTATTTCTAAACTGCAGCAGACCATTGAAATTGTAAACTGATGTACTGCCACCTACATTACAGTGAAGGACCATAGCAAAATCAATATGCTACATCTTCATTCACAGATGTTTGTGGATTTGAGCTTATAGATAATGAAGTTTGTTTATTCAGGTATACACTGCTGTCACTAAATAATGGGTCTTAAATAGATTTGTGCTACCAAATAGTTTGATGACATATGACGTTTTAGATAGGTCATTATATTACTGATTATGGAGCAGAGTAGTATTTAAATAGCAAAAATAAAATTAATAGAAACATTCAGATTGGGAGGAATGAAGAAGAACATTACGTTCTATAATCTATCTTCAAAAATAAAGCCATACCATTGGTCTGAGACGTCTACATATATATTTTGTCCTGCATCCACAGAAAGGCACATGCTCAAAATACATAAATTTATTTTCCTAAACAGCTAGATGCCTGCCTATATATTCCCTTCAATTCATAAAGAAATTGCATGTGAAAGTGGGATACATGCCAGCTTGCAAGTGAGCAGCTCGGAAGCTGAGTGTATATTGGTATGAAATTTGAAAACACACGTCGATTGGCTCTAAAACACTTTTTTTCCACAAACCACAAAATGGAATTCTATTACAATCGCATAGTGGATGCGCTCAAGGGGGTATATTTGCTTCGCAAGGCTAATGGGCCTTCATCAGCAACAGGATAATATGCCCCCATCATCTTTTCTCACTAACAGGTAGAGGATATGCTAGATAAGATGGGTGAACAATTGGACGAGGTAGTTTGCATTAGCATGTAAGCAATTTCTATTTTATGAAGGACAAGAAGAATCCACGCCAAAGATTTGACATAAACCGGAGAACTATTCAATCTGAAAGTTACTGTTGATATGACTGATAAGAACATCTTGACACTGGAGTCTTTTAACCTCCAGTCTATCTCACGAGTGGCCCCAATGATTAGTTCACTTGAAGAAGCAAACAAAGAAAGAAATTAAAGAGAGCCATTTTACCATTCAGATGGGTAGGAGGCAAAGTGAGAAATACAATGCATGTACTTACAGGAAAAGTGAGCACCGATGTGGGGAATTTTGACCACAGGACATTTATTTAAATTCAAAAAGCACTACTACACGGCAAAGGGGATTAAATAACCTAAATTTTATTTTCTAAATCATAATAACTATGGAGTTTTTTGACCACTTATATGCCATGAGTAGCATCAAGATGATTTTGAATTTTACAGAGTCAATAGTACTTAGGTGTACATTTCACAATTATCCAGGGTTCAGGTGTCTGTTTAAACAAGTGTCTCTGTTTGTGGCCATTTGGTTCAATTGTGTGTTTCATTGTGCTCCTTACAGAGTTGGAAATTCCTGGTTCAACGCCATTATTGACCAGTTAGGTTCCTGTGCTGCTACACTGAAGAAAGATCTTCTTTTACTGATACATGGTTCAGTTATAGAGGTGTGGTAGGTTGAATAATGACCCCCAAAGTTATCCAACACCTGGTCCCCAGAATCTGTAAATGTTACCTTATATGGCAAAAGGGACTTTGCAGATGTGATCAAATTCAGAATTTTGAGATGGGGAGATGACCCTGGATTATCCCATTGGGCCCAGGATAATTACAAGGGTTCTTATAAAAGGGAGGCAGGAAAGTCAAAGGCCACAGCAGGTTATGTGAGGACAGAAGCAGTGACCATGATCCTCCAGAGGCTGGAAGGGGCCAGGAACAGAATGCCCCTGGAGCCTCCATATGGAATCAGCCTTGCTGACAAAATGAGCATTTTGGACTTCAGACTTCCAGAACTGTAAGAAAATAAATCTGTGTTGTTTTGAGCCACTAAATTTGTGATAATTTGTTACAGCAGCAATAAGAAACTAATACAGTGAGGTTTCAAGAAAAGGTAAATAAATCACAAGGACTCCATTACTCCTCTCAGAGTGGATGGGAAAGGAGGCCATTTCATGTACAAGGAAACAAGCACAGAATTCATGGTTCTGGAGGGCAGTAGAAAAGCAGTGCTCACTAAAGTCAAACAGAAGCAAGTTCATAATCACTCTTTTCACTTACTAGTTATTTGACCTTTGGCAAATTACTTAGCCTCTGAACCTCAGTATCTGCAACTATGGAGTGAGAATGAAGATGACAGCTAGGCAAGGTTGTTGCAAAAGAAACAAGAAAGTAGGTTTCTGACGTATCTGGCATTCAGTGAATAATGAACAAATCTAAGTCTCCTTCCTCTTCTGTTTTAAAAATCCAAAATTACTAGAATTCTTACCTACAGATTCTAGATTTCAGAAAAAAAGTATGTCTGTGCTATTATAGGTTTAGAGTCAACAAATATTCTTGTCGATTATTATGTTCTTCATATAAGGCCCTGCACTTAGACTTTGAGAATCCAAAGATCATTGGGACCCAACCCCTAGACACTACAGCTTAGGATCCCACAAGAGACAGATATGTACATGTGACAAGAACAAGATGCAGACAGAAAGAAAGTTATATAATACATAATACATAAACAAGGATTCATGTAAGTGCAGGGGATAGAATTATTGATTCTGATTAGGAAACTCAAGAATACCAACCCAGGGGCAGTGGCATTGGAAATAAGCCTTGAAGAAGGAGCAGTATTTTCTCAAGTAAAATTTTCTTGGGGAAGTCTCAGGTTAAAAGAACAATATACGAAAATCCAGGAACCTAGAACATTCAGGGACAGGCAAGTGGTGCGGTGTGGTTGGAATTAAGATATGCAGAAAGAGGAGATGGGTTTCCAGCTTTTCCAGCTTAGGGAACTACATAGAAATATCAATATATAAAGAGACTGCTAGAGGAAGGATGAGTTATAAGGAAAGAGAGGATAGAAGAAAATGTGTCCAATTTAGATCAGTTGATTTTGGGTGGTTGGCAGAAGCACCATATGGAGATATGCAGCAAGCAGTTAGGAAATTTGGAGTAGGTTGAATTATTTTGACTCAAGCAATTTGTCTGCCAAACCAAATGTCCTCCTATAACTATATGCATATGCACTACAGAATATTTTAGAGATAACAGCCTTCAAAATTGAAAGAATCACTTGACAGGCTATTTTTCTACCCTAAGAGTTGAATACCTTTCTTTCTAATTATTCTTATTTATGTATCTTGTGAATATTTCTCACACATTTACTGTTACATGTGTTATGTATACCTGTTTCAGATAGCATTGAAAAATTCATCATATAGTTCTTCTCAATTATGCCCCATGGAAGTGATAATTAAGGCTGTATCTTTCTCGATACACTGGTTCCAACATTTTGGTCAAAAAGTTCTTTTGGAATAAACTTATGCAAGAGTTCTGAAAGTACTTTCAAAGTCAAGAAAATGAGTTATGAGTTAAGTAGGCCTGAGGATAACGTGGATTTTATTGTTGTAAATATCTGGACTGAGTTCCTGTAGGTCTTCAGAAAACTAGTGTGAGGGGGGTTAAACATGAATGTTTAATGTTTAGGACAAATACTGCCTTTGGATGATGGTTGATTTCTCTCCTCTTAAAAATAGTGTGTCTTTCTGGAGTGAACATATTTTTTGTTTGTTTCTTTTTTTTTTTTTTTTCTTTTTCTATTCTAGTTACTAGAAACTAAGAGACCTAGTTCAAAATGACACCAATCGGACCAACCAATTCGGCTAAATTAAAGTGTCCTGAAAATTTTTGTTAGAGCTGATGCCTTTTATTAAGCTTTGAGATATGATAAAAATTGTAGAAACAGTAATTTTTTTTCAATATCCTAGAGTATTTATAGAGAATTTCAGGTCATTGTTCTAAGAATGAGCAAACTAACATGAATAAAACATTATCTTATTAGTTTTTCAATTGCTGCTTTTACCTCTAGGAAAATTTTAACTGATAATTTATATCTGCCTGATGCTACTTCAGCCCTTATTTAGTAAAAATTAGTTGTGCTGGTAACTTATATTTACAGAGAAATCAACCCAAACAAAAGATCTTTTTGAAAGATCACTTTTAGGTATGTTCTCAAAAGTATCACATAAAAAGGGCTCTGGGAGATAGTGACTGGGCCTAAACGTTTCACTTTCTCTCCACTCTGAATGCCAGTTTCTCTGTCTTTCCTATGTCCAGTGGATGCTGGCTTGTGGATACATGGGTATCATTAAGGTTTGGGGCCCTGGAAGAGAGCCGAGGTGGGATCTTCTTCCACAGAAGTCAGGTGAGAACCTGGATACGAATATCAGCATGCCTTGATCTTGGAACAGAACTTAAGGGATGTGAAGGAGTTTGGCTCTCCATGATCAGCCTTAAGGTAGACAAATTACACAAAATAGCCTTCCTGGTCCCAACAAACCAAGGAGGGGCCCACTGCATACTCCCAAGGCACGGAGATAGTGAGTACACCTGGGGGGGAGTAGTGGCCACCTTCTGCTGCTCCAAACTCACCTCGGTAGATAATAATCCACCTTATACCTCTTGAAGGACAGCCACTACTGAGTGTCTCCTTCAACATAGCTAAGCCTCAATGAGCTGACAAATTAAAAAATAATCACATACTCTTGTATGTTGGAGGAGAGAGGGGGTGAACACAGCATTGGTGTCCAGGAAAACAGAACTCTTGGATGAGAGAGACCACAACTCTGAGTGTGAGTATTTAAATACTTAAACAGTGTGAGTATTTAAGAGTACTATGAGCAGTTAAGAATGGAGCACAGTTATAAAAACAACAAAACATAAAACACACATGAATTTTATGACTTAAAAATCCATTCATTAATTGCAGAAGAGAAAGGAGCATTGAGATCTAAATTAGTGGACTTAAAGATGTTTTTATTCTAAGCCCAGATCCAACATACACAAATGAAAACATGAGGAAAAAGATAAAAGACCAGGAAATGAAATCCAGAAGACCAAAATGCTGGTAAGCGGTATTCCAGAAAAGGAAAAGGGAATCAATGTAAGAACGAAATATGAAAAAAATTCAATAACACCTACAATTTGGGGGTGGGAAGCAGTGATTCCCAATGTCTTCCCTAGGGGAAACAGGTGCAGGGAAGGGAAGAAAGGCAGAAAGAGAAAGTATTCTCCACGTCTCATCTTATGGAGGCAGAAGGAGGCAAGGGGGTAGTTAGGATCTTGTTTTCAAATAATGGTGGATAAACATGGATCTGAATGCGTGTTGGGGAAGGGAAGCCAATCTTTAAGGGAATAGAAAATTAGAGTGGGACTTTCAATTAATAAGGAAAAACTTGGGGAAGAAAATAACTGGAGGAAACTTGAAAAAGTGAGGAAGAAGAAATGCAAAGTAAAAATATAATAGCACAAAGGGAAACGGAAGGGACAAAGTCAGGAATTTCCATTATTACACTAAACGTGCATAAAAGAACATCTCACACTAAAAGGCAGAGACTTTAGAGAAGGTTACAAAACCAAATTCAGCTTTACACTACTTACTTTTAAAACAGAGTGATAAAGGAATTTGAAAATAAAGAGAAGGAAATCTATACAAGACATAAAATTTTTTAAAAAGCAAGAATGGTAATATTAATGGTGTATGAAAAAGAGTGGACTTTAAGATGGACAGCATTATAAAATGATACAATATGTTATACTATTCTAAAAGGCAACACTTACAAAGAAAATATACTAGCCATAAACCAATTTGAACCAAAACTGTTAGCAAATAAAGAAAAAGAATGAAATGCGAGGAGAACTTGATAAAAACATAAATTTTGTGGGCATTTTTAATATACCTCTTTCTGAGTTGAAAGATCAAGTAGAAAACGTAAGGACATAGAAGAATTGAACAATACAATCAATAAGTTTTATTCAATAGATACTCAAATAGAAAATAGATTTGTGTGTGTGTGTGTGTGTGTGTATGAGTGTGTATACATGAAACTATTTTAAAAGTCCATAGTTTGGTTTAAAAAAAAAAAAGCCTTAATAGATTTGTCGAAGAAGAGATTTTACAGGCAACTTTCTCTGGTCATAGATTATAAAACAATTTACAAAAATATGACTCCTGCCAAAAAAAATCTTGGTCCTATTCCCACCATGAAACATTTGGGACCTAGCAACATCTGTATTCAGAGGAGAAGCAGAAAAGAAAAGACGAAAAAATGGAAGGAGGGAAGGAAGAAAGATGGGAGAGAGGGAGGGAAGAAATATAGGTAAGAAGGAAGGAGTGAGAGACAGGAGGGAGGAAGAACTTAAAGAGAAACATACAACACTTAGAACAAAAGCACAAAGTAAAAGAACGTAAGAAAAAGAAGACAAAGACTGGCGCTAATGAAATGAGAAACAAAGAGTATAAAGTATAATTAAATCCTGAAAAGACCTATAAAATAGAGAAAGCCCTCAAGAGCCTGTTGAGGGAAAATAAGAAAGAGAAAGTGAGAAATATATCTACTTAAGGTTAGAAATTGAAGAGGCATAACCGGACATTATGGCAGAAGGGATTGGATTAAAATGATGTTAAAAGAATGCAAAATTCAACCATGGCATAGAGGAAATAAATGATAACACCAGCAAAATGAAAATTACCTAATTGATCCCAAAATTCAGTAAACTTGAATAGTGAAGATGTCAGAAGAACATGGAAGATG
Organism: Equus quagga; assembly: GCF_021613505.1. Classification (NCBI taxonomy): domain Eukaryota; kingdom Metazoa; phylum Chordata; class Mammalia; order Perissodactyla; family Equidae; genus Equus; species Equus quagga. The sequence continues at coordinate 26,349,615 of NC_060288.1, read as the reverse complement.
ATTAGAAAGATAGTCCATCTCTTCTTGGAAGAGGGGCTTGAAGTCTTGAAGTGTTCCATCCAGTAGGGAGAGATCTTCTGACCACACACCTGGGATACCAAAGGCTGTCATTCGCCCAAGAACTAGGCAGAGGGTGGGGCTTGCTTAATTGAAAATTCCAGAAATTCAGATTCATAAAATCCAAATTAAAAATCCAATTTGTCTCTTTAGTGCATTTATGAATATGTGTCTCAAGGCCAAAACTAAGACTTCAGACACATTACAACTATGAGAAACAAACCTATGAAAACCCAGCCTTTTCGAAGATCTTCCTCAGAACAGGATGCTTCACGTTGCTATTGGAATGAAATAACATCAATGTTCCGAACTTTAAAATGTGTCTCAGTAAATGTGTTCCTAAAAAGTTATAGATAAAATTTGTTCATCCATATCTTTCTTTTGATTTGCATTATCATTTCACAGAAGACTTACCTTCATTGCAAATTTTTTTTTTTTTTGAGTTGGCAATGCCTGTTCGTATTTTGGTTTCAAGTTTCTCTCAGCCCTTTCATTCATGTAGTTAAAGATCTATAAGACATTTCCACTCACGGTGTCCCCACCAGTCCACAACATAGCCTATGTCCTGACATCACAAGGCAGCTGGCTGGTCCCATCGTCAGAACCCTCACCTGAATGCTCCACCTTTCCCAACCCTCTGCAACCCTTGAGGAGCAGGTGAAAGCCCTCCCAGACAAACCAACAAAAACTAGCCCTTATCCCGCCACTCGTTTTCTACTTATCGTACCTGGCACTTTCCTTTTTAAAATCATACTATTGTGAATTAGAGTCAAGACAAAACTCCACCCTCTGCAGTCTTTGTGGTCTTGAATAATTCACTTCGCCCCTCTGAGCCTCAGCTTCCTCATCTAGAAAATATAGGTAATGAAGCCTGCCTTTCCCCAGGCTGTTATGAGGATCCAAGTTTAAATGGAGCAATATATGTGAAAGTGACTTGTAAACCATAAATATCCCCACTGTATCTCCATCCAGCTGTCCTGAAAGCCCCCAAGACAGTACATGTCTGAAGCTGAACTCATAATCTTCCTCCACAAACTGGATCCTCCTTGTGGATTTCATATCTCAGTCATGGTAACATCATTCATCCACTGTAGTCATCCTTGGTCCTCTTCTCCTTTCTTCCCCATCCACTGAGCCAACAAGTCTTGTAGATTCTCAGAAATATTTCTAAAATCGAATCCCTTCTCCACATTAGTAGTAGCATTGTTTAATTTATGGTCTTATCCTCTGTTGACTGGATTTTTGTCATAGCTGTCTGAAGGTTTTCTTGGGGTAAAAGTACATTTATCTGGTGGTATCACGATATTCTCAATAACCCTATGAGATATGTATTGTCCTAATTTTATAGATAAGTAAATTGAGGCTACAAGACATTAAGCATCTTGCCCAAGGTGCACACTGGAGGTGGATGTCAGAGTTGGCTTTGAACTTAGGACTTCCTCCAAATTCATGCTCCTTCCTATATGTTCCTTCCGTATGCCATGCTGCCTCCAGAGAAAATACAGAGCTGCTTCTTTTCTCCTCATCTTCTCTCTTCCACACAACCTCTGTAGGTAGTCAGTAGTTGTATAAAAATTAGGAATTAGACTGAATATCAAGTATATTCTGCCTATATGCATCACTCTCTTCCAGGATTTCTCAACCTTGGCACTATTGACATTTGAGGCTGGATAATTCTTTGTTTTGGGGGCTGTAATGTGCATTGTAGGAAGTTTCATCAACAACCCTGGTCTCTACCTATTAAATGCCACTAGTAGCTACCTCCCTCAATTTGTGACAATCAAAAATGTCTCCGATCATTATCAAATGTCCTTTGGAAGGGGTGTGCAAAATTGCCCCTCGTTAAGAACTACTGCCCCACTCCTAAAGGTCTCCTGACCCTCACAGACTATACTTTGTAAACCACAACTAGAGACGAAGACTTAGGGACCAAACCTCCTTTGGTTTTGGCAGGGGTTTTGTGAAGTCCAGCACCTTTGTAGTGGTCCGTTGCTGGTCCCTTTGGTTGCAATATCTGATCTTTGACTTTTCTTCTACCAAATTATCTTCCTCATTTCCTAGCCCCAATAACTTATCATGACTCAACAGACTTACTAAAAGTCCTACATTATTTCCTACTTTAGCTTAGTTACGCTATTCCTCCAAGATTGGAATATTCCACCTTGCTTTTCTTAGTTCTCCAGACTTCAGTTGTGATACCAGTTTTGACTAGGCTATAGTCCCCAGTAATTCATTCAAACATTGATCTAGGTGTTACTGTGAAGGTATTTTGTAGATGTGATTGCAGTCCATAATCATCTATTTTAAATCAGGGTGATTATCCTAGATGATCTGGGTGAGCCTGATTCATCAGTTGAAAGCAGACTTGAGGCTTCCCTGAAGAAGAAATTCTACCAGTAGACTGCACCTTCAGCTTGTGCTTGGAAATTCCCTTCTTGATGGCCTGCCCTGCGGATTTTGGACTTGCTTAGCCACCTCCCAAAGTCACATAAGCCCATTCCTTGCAACAAATCTTTTTATATATATATATCTCCTACTTTTCTGTTTCTCTGGTCCAACCCTGACTAATATGTTACTCTTGCCTCTTAAACTTCTGTGCCCACGGTTAGGTCCCAGATACCTGTTACTAGAACTTCCCTTTATTGCCACCCACCTGCTTCTGGAGTTCCACTTGCCCTCTCCACACCAATTACCCCCCTACATTGCTGTACCTCTTGTTTTCACCTACCACAAGGTTTCTTCTGATGTCAGTTGCACACCCAGTGGCCTTGCCTCCTGGAGCCTACCTTCTAGATCTATCCAAACAACCTCCTCTAAATGATGGGTCTGTTCATTCTCAAGTTCCTTCTACTTCAAATCTGTCTAGACCCATCCAAAATGATATCCAACTACTAATGCCACATGAGTGAATAAAACGAGTTGATTAGAACTTCCATAGAAACAATGGGAGTCCCATTTCTTATTCAATATAATTCAGCCCTGGAAAGGGAGGGAGAACACAAGCAAAGAGAAGGCAGTCTTTTCCAGTGCCCTTCCCTAAACACTGAGAAAAGATAGACCATAATCTCATTGACCCTCTAGTAGGATCGTTTGTAATTTTCCCTGGAGAATCACATATGCCATCTAGAAATAACTAGGGTCCTTGTAATTTTTATCAACACAAACAAGATTTGGAGTAAAATTCTGTGTTGTTTTAAGTTCTCCAGCATCTACTAATAGTAATACTGAAGAATATCCATTAGCGAATGCAATTCTTTAGCGAATAAGTTTTTATATAAAGCACATTTCTTAAAATGGGTTTTACCTGTGTTTGAGTCTGTGACCAGTAGATGTGTGGCTCTGCAGCGTTGTGATGCTTGGAAGCTGTCCAGCAGGAGTGTGAGGCATCTAGAGAAGAAGACTGGAAACAGCTCATAACTCTGACATCACAATCCTTGGCTGTGTTTTCCAGATAGAATGGTTGGGGCAGAGTCTCCTCCACTGGTCAAGTAACTTATTTCCTAAAACAACTTGGCTTAATTTTTGACCAATAGGGTAAACACATTTTAATATTGTTAAATTAAAAAGTAAAAAACTCCAATAATTTGGGCTATTTTTATGTCAGCATACACTTTCACAGTAGCTTAAGTATAAAAAAAATTCCTATTTCCTCAGTTGCAATGATTAGTGGTAATAGGCGTATTGAACTAGAAACATTCTAAAAACAGTAGTTTGAGACAAAATGCACTTACCCCTCAACATCAGCTTTGATCATACTGTTTTCTTTACATCATGTGCCATGACTCTCAAAAGCATAAGTTAAATATTTGCAGGGAAAACATGCGATCCCATAGCAGAAGCACCGCTGCTGTAAATATTTTCACGTTCTAATGGAGACCTTGGGGTGTTGTTCTACGGAACAATTTCCCTTATGGGCCAGAGATAGTGAACAAGTTTGGGCCTTTTTTTTTTTATTAGTTTAACTTTTGCTAGAATGCCAGTGTCAGCACATGTGGTTCAGTGAATGATGTTTTTCACTTATGTATTTTATATCATTGTCTTTTTTGATTCTTCCTTTCTGTAGAATTTTATACTTTATTCAACATAACCTAAATTCCAAACCTAGTCAGATATACGTGCATGTTTAAAAACTTTAAGGAAAAATGGAATATAAAGAGCCATGTTGTCATCTTTGTTTCAGGTTTCCATGTTGGGCGGTTCTGATAATCACATATAATATTCCCTGAGCAAATTCAGGTGGATCCACTCCAGCCACCCATAGTTGGTAGTATTTAGAGCACTGGTTGTAGTTACGTCTCCTATAACTTCCCTTCTCTCATCTCCCACGATGGCTAAACTGGACACCCTTCTGTTCTTTGAACAAATTCTGTGATTTCTTCTTTCGATAACTTTACTCACCACATCTCAACCAGCTAGTATCCAAGAATTCCCTTTCCCTTTCCCACTCTTCCAGTCCTGGCTGAAATGCTGCGTGTTCCTAGAGTCCTCCAAGATTCTGCTAGCAGGAAATAATCTCTTCTCCCTTTGAATTCCCTGTGGCATCTTGTCACAGTTCTCATTTTATATCTTTCATTATAATCTTTGATCTATAATTAGATTCCTTAAAGACACAACTCTGTCTTAATTATTCTTTGAAATGCCACAGCACCTAGCAGAGTGCTCAGTACTAGTGAACACTGAGTAAATATTTACAAATTGAATGAATAAATGAGGATATGGCACAGTTTACCTGTTTGCAGCAGCCTTGTTCAATTTGCCAAGATGTGGTTTCCTCAGGAGAGAAGTTTATACAGCTGTTGTACAGAGAGCTTAAATGGAGTAGCACACATATGTTGAAACCAAAATAATTCATAGAGACACAGAGACTGCAATAATAAGTCAATGTGATGAAATACATCTCTTGAAGGCCTACTATGTGTGACTCAGAAGAGTTGGTCCAAACATCAATGGATAATCATAGTAACTCGCACATGTGTAGCCCTTCAGAATTTCTGCATAGGCTACTCTGACGTGCAAGTGTTTTTCTTTTTTGGTTCTATTTCTACTCAGTTACACAGTAGTAATACCATCGGGAGAATTGTTGAAAGCACAGGGCAACAATAGATAATGTTTCTATCATTTAAGTGAACTTGCGGGTCAGAATTCTTTTGCTACATCTCATACAGTAAAGTATTTAGGTCAGAATTAGTCTATACATCTCATTATATAATGAGAGCCGAAAACCAAGAGAGCTTTTCTTTGGTAATTGAACAGGAAACTGGAGAAGGTGTATTATTTTTGAAACCACAAATGTCACTCCATCAGTTGCTTTTTATTTTTTTTTCAGGTCTTTGATATCGTAGGAGATCTTTCTCCCTCCCCCCACCCCTCACGTCTGGCTATTCTCCAAAAATTACTTGTCAGTGGAAATTTGCTCACACAGTGAAATAAAAACCCTAAGCTGATAAAGGAAAAGGGAGAAATCACTTGCCAAGCTGAATGCCTTAATAGTGAGTTTATTTCCTCGTGTTTCTTTTCAATACTTTAAAATCCTCAAACTTTGCCATAGAGACTGCATAATTGATTGGGCTTTTTTTTTTTTAGTGAAGTATTTGAAGTTGGAGTCACAAAAATGGGGGATTTTACAGTCTATTATAAGCTTTTAAAGGGAAGGGATTTATATAAAGGGAGATTGAGTGTCATTAATATTTGTAATCCTTACTTTTTTGTAGTTTCAAAACTCAATATACTGGTTGAGTTGGCCCCTTACAAAAACTGAGGTATAAATAAAAGCTTTATCTATCAAACTAGTCTATTCATTCTCCATATTGTTCAGAATGGTGGCTTAATCTATTTTTTTTTACTTTTTCAGTGATGCTATGAGTCAAGAGATCCAGGTTTGTGTCTTGACTATCCTACTTAATGGATGAGAAGTACATCTGACACTTGCAGAATGTTCTTTGAGGAGAGGCAGTCATTTTCAATGCACTTATAAATGTAAGGCATCTCGTATTGGCAATTTTGGAGGAAAACTTTGCTAGCTTTTGGGAAGCCCTAGGTTTTCGCTGTTTAATTTTAGAAATAAAAGAGGAAGTACTAGCTCTCCTAAATAATTAAAGAAGATATAATTTCCCAAATTCTATCTAAAGTGAGGTATCCTATGATTATTAGTTCAATCAGCATTGACATATAATTGTACGTAGTGAGGCAAAAGGTCTACCCTCTAAGAAATGCGAAAAAGAAGAAGAAAGAAAAATCTCAGAATGCACTGGAAGGATTCATGGAGGCAGATGAGAAGTGATTAGCATTTTGTTTCCTATGGAGTGATATTCAAGTATGAATTCAAGCATGATAGTGACTTTCCACACGAGGGCTAAATGTCTCCGTTGGAAAGCAAGACTGAAAACTGGCTATTGAATGAGTGTTTGAGTAACAGATTATTCAACAGTTATTACTTTCTTTAGCCAAAGCTGGAGTAAGTAAGGAAGTACCAAGGAAGGAGTAAGGAAGCACCAAAACACAAATCTTCTTTTGTCCAGAAGAGGCCTGAATCCCCTGCCTTGCCTTCTGTCGCTGTCTCCTTCCGCGCCCTTCCTCCGCTCCTTGTTGCTATTTTCGTGTCTTTCCCCGCCTCTCTTTCTTTGTAAAGTTGTCGGAAAAGAGTTATTGCTGAAGTATGTGAACCATTCATATTGGGACCCTCCTCCCATCCAAAAGAATGGCCTTTTTGAAATAACTTCAAAACTATTCTATGAATCAGAAATTTGCTTTTTGAGTAGGAGTTCAAAGGCATAAGAGGAAAATGGTCCCTTAGATCTCTGTTTTGATTGGCTGAACCTCTTTAAATAATTTATATACGACTTGTAATCACAATATTTCTTGCCTGATGAGCTTCTATCCTTGAATCAATGATGGGGGAAAAAACCAATACACTAAGTTGTTGATAGTAACCCCTGGGGAAAAGATTTCTCTACTAGAGCATTCTTACTATAACTATTGGAAATCTGGAAATGTAACAAAAAATTGAAATTATGAAACCACTGAAGGAAACTATTGCATGTAATCGTCGTCGTCTTTCTCACAGCTTGACTCGATGACAGCTTGATAGGTTTATTGCAGTTGGCATTGGATTGCTTTGGCTCACTAAATGGCAGCTATCTCATCTGCCCTTGATTGAGCTCAAATTAATCAAAGGCTGTTGAAGTGATGGCTTTTGTGTACGGGGAGAAACATCCTTTTAAAGATTGTTGCATCTTACAAAGGTACAAATATATGAAGACATTTCAAGTCAAGAGTTCCTCTTGAGTTACTCCTTAGTCTTACAAAGGACTTCTGTCTAGGGCTTTGTCATATTTGTCTAATCACATAATCTATTAATAGTGCTGAAAGGATATTAGCCCAATAGGCACATTGCAAGGAGATTTCTCTCAGCAAACAGTTTTTGAATATAACGTAGCACAGTATAACACAACCACCCCAACTGTCTGCTTCTAAGCCCAGAAAAGTATATACACTTAAATGTCATAGCTTTCCATTTTTATATGTCATGAGGGAGAAAAGTGAAAAATGGCTAAATCATAACACATGAGTTGCTGAGCAGGCCAGGACTTAATATTCAAAACACCTGTAACAATGGGAAAAGTATCAAAATTAATGAAAAATGATCCTCTAACTCTCTGGACTCTATTCTCTTCAGTGCCCTAGCCACGCTCTGACAGAAAGTAGATTGCTTAGGGAGGTACATTCATTATTTCAGGCCACTAGATTACAATGCATCAAGACCACTGGGCACTAAATGACATTCGAGGACAGATTGAGTCACTGGATACCTAGAGTCCATTTAATTGATAGTTATGTAAAGTTATGGGTTACCTGTCACATTTTTAATTCAATTCTCAGAAAAGGCTCCAATGGGCTAAATAGTATGTATTCCTATGTGTCATTAGCATAAGAATTTGTAGTGTTTCTACTAGCACTAGGAAACTAGTATTTTAAAAGATTCAGATTAGTTGAGGGGCTAGCCCTGGTGGCCTAGTGGTTAACTTCGGCATGCTCCATTTCATTTGCCTGGGTTCGGTTCCTGGTTGCAGACCTCTACCACTCATCTGTTAGTGGCCATGCTGTGGCAGCAGCTCACGTACAAAAAAGGAAAGATTGGCAGCAGATATTAGCTCAGGGCAAATCTTCCTCAGCAAAAAAAAAAAAAGAAAGAAAGAAAGAAAAAAGATTCAGATTGGTTGATAATATTTTTTTCTCCAGAAATATGAGGAAACTATATCAGCTGTTTATCCACCATTTTATCATTCTAGAAATTGATGTACAAGAATTTGGAAAGGTATTCCAAGTTTTAGTATCAAGTGAAGGAGATTGGAAAGGTGTTATTAACTTGGTGTTTAGATATTTGATAAAGTTCAGAAAGGAAATCTAATTCAGCAACTGTGATACCATATTTTATTGACAGTAAAACACTTTCAATTACAAAACTTGTAGTTAACATAATAAGTGCTTGCAAAAGAACAAAAAGATTCATAAACTTCCTATTTTTTGCACAAAATGTGGAAAACATATACCTTAGAACTCGATGAATATGGTAGTTGGAGATTCAAGATGGAAGTATTTTTTTATTAAGAAATGGCTCACACAGACTCAGTGAAAAATCTGTTCCTCCCTGAAGTCTTTCTATCTTCGCTCCTACTTTTTGATATCTGCATCACAGCATCTCTAATATCTTCATAGCATATACATATTTGCAACCCCAAAACTTCTCACAGGGATTGATAGAGGAGAAGTAAGCTGAGTTCCATACAAGAGAAACAATTAAAGTATCAGAAAGGGAATTTTTCATGTAGTGTAAATATCCAGCACAAATTTGTCAGTAATAGGTTGATTTTTAAAGACACACAAAAGCATTCCAGTTATATATACTTATTTCTATGAAATGTTAATTCGATAGCATTTCCCAAAGAACGGGCTGTACAGAAAAGCTAATTACTAAGTTAACCTTGAAAGGAATAAAGTTTTGCACAATTATTTGAAAAAATAATAAGGAGGGGAGAAACCAACCATGGTTATTTAATAAAGAAAAGGGATGGTTATGTGTTGATAGCACTATCAATGACACGTGCTAATTTTCTGGTCATCGGTAGTAAAACTACTAAAGTAACATAATTAAAACTTGGGAAGGGATCAAAATGTAATTTATCTCACAAAGTTTCTGGATTGACAGCTCTGCTCTTACAGATCCAGTCAGTAAAAGCGTTTCGTTACCATCTCATCTGTCAGCCAATCGCTAGATAAATTCGAATGCCTACTAAGGACCAAGGCCAGGCCTGTTTTCTGAGGCTGCCAGCAAAGTCACTATTAGGATTTTTCATTACTACAGTCCCAAAGTGGTTTAAGAGCGGAAAAATGCAATCAGTGTTTTGTTGATTATTACTCTAAAGCAGCGAATCTTAGCCCTAGCTACACATTAGAATCACCCAGGGAGCTTTTGAAAAATACAGATGCCTAGGCGCACCCCAAGAGAGTTGGACTTAATTGGTTTAGGGGGAAGTCTCAGCAAAGGTATTGTTTAAAAACTCCCCAGATGATTTTAATGTGTACCCAGGGTTAAGAACCACTGCCCTAGAGGAAGATAAAATTCACAAATTCTATTGTTCATCCCCACTGAAAATGGAGGATTTCAGCCACTCTTAGACATCCCTCTTCTTTCCCAGGATAGAAGTGGATGTTGGAGAAATGGCATAAAATTTGGAATCAAGAGGCCTGGCTTTGATCCTTTTTTTGTCATCTCCTAGCTGGGTAACATTGGGCAGGCGATTCCTGTAAAACAGGAATCACAGTAATACCTCTCTTCCTTAGCTTCCAAGATTTGGGGCCAAAACAAACAAGATAAACAAGGTCATGTATAGGAGAGCCCCACGGAAATCGAAAAGCTGCTCTCAGTCTCCCAGGCAGATTGTGTCTGTTAGCACTAATTGACAGGCGTCCTAGGACCCTATGAAACCACGAAAACATTTTAAGATCAGTATTGGTGACTCTTCCAATACAATCTTTTGTCGGATTATTTGTGCCCTGTTTGTAAAGGAGGAGTAAACCGTGTCGAGTTCAAGTTCAGCTCCATTCTTATTTGCATACAGCTGGGAGCGCTCTGCAGAGCCAGAAGCAAATGCTACTCCCTGTTCCACCAGAGTAGGTCCCACGGAAGCAAAGTATCTCCCACAGAAGCTTTTCTTGCACTGGAATAGCACTTTTTTCCTGTAAAACACCCACTTAGCACAACCAATTCGTGGTTGACGTGCTCTCCCCTACAAAGAATAATCCAGTTGGAACAATGCTTTCTAAAACTCTAGCCTCTCTAACCATCACTATCTGCAAACAGAACATCACGTCGATGATTACCTCTTCGGGGAGGACCAGCAGGGTGACCTACACCTCTCCGGGCTCTGCCGCTGGTGGAGGAACCCCCGCTGATGGAGACCTCACCCCAGGGAGGAGGAAATCTGAACTAGGTAATGAGAGCAACCCCAATAAAATAATTAGAGAAGGGACAAGACCTAACAAGGCAATCAAGTCTTTTGTAGAGAGAGCGAATGTGTGAGTCAGTGCTGCCCAGCAGACTGGCTCTTCGCACGTAGATTGTTTTCATTCATGAAAACAAGGGAAGACAAGAAGACAAGCTTTATGTTTGAAACAGTAATAAGAACCAATTCATTAAAAGAACAAAGAGATCTCTTTCTTTTACTTCTCTGTAAAGGATATCAACTTTGGTATTTATGCGCCCAGTCAGCCTTCCAAAAGGGAAGAGAGTGCCACTTGCTCAGAAACTGGTTTCTAGGAACTTAGATCTCTGCCTTGAACTTTCTTTATGGGAAAAGAAAGGGCAGAGCTGTTTTCTCTGACTAAACCAAATCTTTGTATTCTCTTGATTAATGACTTGGGTTCAAGAGAAAAAGCTGCTCCTGCCATCATATAGTCTTTGATGTGCCCCTGCCATAAGTGCTGAGTCCTGTCCGCCCATCCTGATGAATGACTTTCTGGATGGTCCAGAGCAAAGGCTCCGACACCAGGAAAGCCCTTTTGGTTTTCTTTAGTATTTGGAAGATACTAAACAGCATCCCTTCTCATTTCTTCCAATACTAATGGTATTGGTATAGCGTTTTATAGTTTATAAAGCCCAATATTTGCATGAATCCTCAAAATATCCCAATGAGGTAGCCCTCATTATCCTATTTAATGAATGCAGAAATTAAGGCTCAAAGAGTTCATGTTTCTTGCCCAGGATTGCACACTAGTAACTGACAAAACAAAGCTTGAACCTGGGACTTCTAATTCCAATCACCTTGTCTTCCCATGATTCCACCCTGCCCCTCAAAGAGCCACCATGGAGCGACACCACCTGGTCTCCGCGCATGCAGAGAGGTGCAGCATCTCCCCCCAGCCAAGGTCATCTAGACACTTTTCTCCTTCCTCATTCATCTCATAGACCAGCATGGCTTGATGAGCAGAGTGTAGGTCTGCACCCAGGGTCTGAACCAGTGAACCCCAGACCACCAAAGTGGAGCATGCACACTTAACCACTATGCCACCAGGCCAGCCTCTAGAAACTCAGTTTTACCAATTGGCCTAAAGTTGATCATGTTTAGGAGGACTAACTCACTCTAGCCAGATGCACAAAATATTGATTGATAAATCAGAATGACAATCTCACTCGACAAATGTTTGCTGCATACCTATGATGCAATAGGTTCCATGCTGGGTGTGAAGGATTTTGTAGCAGATATTGATGGGCCCACTCTATCCTCTCCATTTTACCAATTCAGTACACACTAGTCTTTCTGTCTCCCCCACTTCCAAATGCCAGCACCCACATTCCTCACCACACAAGAGCAACATTTCATCAACACCCAGTGGGAAGAGGAGATAACTCTGGCTTGTTTGTTTGACGTCAACTCCCTGAGTGTCCCCAGCATGAGTAAGCTCCAGTCACTCACAGTGATAGCTGCTTTGATAATGCACCTATTACTGGTGACATTCTCTTCCTTACCTTCTGGGGGTTCTTTCCCCTCCTAAGTAAAGTACGTGCACTTGGCTCATCGTCTTGAAGTGTGCTTCTAGGGCCCGTTGGGAGCAAGACACCGGTCTTTACCTTTGAGGACATAGTGGGAGAAAGAAAAGTATGCTGATAATTCAGACACCAAGGTCAAGTTCTCTATCAGACACCAGGGTCAAGTTCTCTAAGATGTGAGCAGAAGGTGCTATGGAGAATGTTGAGCAGCATCTTGGTCTCTGAGGAAAGCTGTCTATACGAACTTTCCAACAGTGCTACACTCATATGGTGGGTTTTTTCATTGTAGCTGTTTTCTACAAGAACTGTGGCATCCAGCCTATGTCTTGTTCTCTCACTCTCTCTAACCTTAGTTTTCTCACCTATAAATGAGGAAAAATAGCATCACTCCAGAGTAAAGAGATAAGGATTGAATTAGATCACGTTATATAAAATGCCTTGCACAGTGTCTGGCACATAGTAAACACGTAGCACATGTTTAATAACTTCGTCCTTCCCAAATGACTGAAATCTCTAAATACTGGATAGTCCTGGAAAGACTCCTGGGGGGCTGGCCCCATCATCCCAGTTTCCCCAGGGAAGCCCATTCCTGCAGCTGTTAAGCTTACCTGCCCCAATTAGAATTTTTACTATTTCCAGTTTCAGAATGACATTTCACTAACTTTGTGCCTAAAGTCTCGGGGATTTTTTCCTCTAACTTCTCATTCACATACAATCTCAATTAGACATTAGCCTAATGGGAATAAATACTATGCTTAAAAGTCATCTTTAAAACCTTCCCCCTTTTCCCCCCAAAAACAAGTTTTTCAAGATCTATGAAAATGTTTTTCCAATAACTATAAATGAAAGATAAATAAGAAATAACCTTTTTTCTTTCTCATATTGTTTAAAAGTGGATTTATTCTTGACAGAGAAAATTTTCTCATTCTAATCCCTTGCACTCTACAAATTCTAAGAATCTATGATTAAATTCTCTACTTTTTTCCAGCTTAAGTTTAAGGATTGCTAAAAGTAAGAGGCCATTTTGTCATCTGCAGGTGTAGTTCTAATAAGTCCATTTTTGATAGTCATAGAATTTTCATTTCTCCGGTTTGATTTTCTGCTACAGAAGTTAGAAAAGTGAAATGGCTTATTATTTAATATTGTTGCCATCAGTTCTTTGACCCTTGAAACGTTAACCCATCGTTTCAATTAACGTGTGCCTAATGTGCCAGTAAAACTGATTTTTGAGTAATAAAAGACTCTACATAAATGAATATTGTCTCTGCTCTGCAAAAAAATTAAATTAAGATACCCCAGTCTTTTTCAAAGACCACTAATCTTAATTTCTTATTTTGAAAAATATGGGAAAATATGAAATCTGCTTTCAAGCACATCAGTTCCAGGACCTTGGGTAAGGAAGGGCAAAGCTTTGTCAAGAGCAGATTCTGTCTTGAAACAAACCAATACTTAATCAGTTACAAAAAGGATAAAATAGGGGCTGCTAAGATGCTATTACAATGGATGAGAAGTTATTTACCAGGAGCGATGAACTAAGGGTCCAAAAGGATCCCAGCGTTGATCCAGCACACTGTGCATGGACACTGCATGAAGCGTGGGTGATGGACACAAATGTGTACCTATGTATTAAGGGGACTAAGCCCCAGCTCCTGCTATCAAGTCGTTCATGGTATAGAGGACTTCGGAGAAACAATAGGAAATGACTGGCAATTATATGGGAGGAAAACTTTGTGTACATTTGTCTATTCTCTACACACACCATGCCTTCACCTCTCTGCCTGGCTTTCAGGACCCTCAACCTTATTTCTGATGGTCCCCCAGTGGTAGATCCCGTCCCAGACAAGTCCACCTCGTAACTGCCTCAAAAACAGAACATGCCTTTGTTCCTATTCCTTCCTTCACGGAGACGGCATCCAGTATCCCACTGTCCGAATTCAACCCAGCCTTCCAGAGCGGAGCCCACCACACCAATCCCTTCATCTCTGAGCAGCTGTGAACTGTCCTGTGCTTTGTGCAAAGTGTGTAGTGTATGATATTTGTGCTTCTTGTCTTCCAAACGACATGAGGAACTGAAAGTAGAGACGGTGGCTTTTCCAGTTCATTTGTGTTCTCCACAGTGGGTGCCAGAGCACTGAGCATACCGTGGCTTAAAATACATCTATAAACAACCTGAAACTTACATGAAATAGCAGCCTTACAACGTGGTCTTTGTTTAAAAAAAAAAAAAGGAAATCTGACGTCAGTGTGTTAACGAGAATATAATGTGCCAGAGTGCGGCTTCTTTCAGCTGCCTGCTGGCTTAAAGCGTAAGAAAACTCATTGATTTGCCAAGATGGCAGCTGTAAGCAAGGATGGGGTTCCAGTGTTCTGTTAGCCTACTAGCTCCGGGTACATTTTTCAGCCGTCTTCTTAGCTCTCCCTGCTTCCATAAACCAGCCTCTTCCTTAGGCCAGGAGTGGGCTGGCTAATTCTAGGCTTCCTATCTGTGACATATCTCCCTCCATGACTCAGAAGTATCCTCTATAGAAACACTGAGAGAATCACTTCAGCTATTTCTCTCAGAGTAGCAAGGACAAACTTTCCCAACTGCCCTAGAAAACCTCCTCTCATGCACGTGGATCTTGACCAACCACTAGCCATCGGAATGGGATTACTTTTACATCATGGGACAGCCTCTGGGGCAGGCTGAGGGCTGGAGGGGACAGGGTGGCATAGCCTGAGGCACCTGAGTTGCACAGAGGGAGGGCAAGTGCCTGAAGCGAGGGACAGATCCCCAGTGAGCAATCAATAATGTTCATTCCATCGTCCAATCTGTGCAAGGATCGGTTCTCCAAAAAATGAAGAATCTTCCAAACCAGTAGGAGAGAGAATTCCTCCAACTGTGACCTGGATGTTTGGAAAACAGATGCTGATAAACGAAAAACAATGAGAGACAAAGAGTAAAACAAAATTAATAAAATAGTCTAGGCTTCAAAGAATTGAGATTGTAGAATCTAGACAGGAGAAGGTTAAAAATAGATGCAATGCATGTCTTTATTCAACAGGTCTTAATGAGAATGCTGAGTCGTTGTTTCCCATTTCTCCAGAAAACTCAAAAAAGACTTAAATGAGATCAAAAGAGAGTGCTGATTGGTAAGAATAAAGTTCCTGGTCATCGAGGTGATAACTCCAGGAGAGATTATGAGAGCTGGCCTCTCCCTCCCTCCTTGTCCCTCCTGCTTCAAGCAGTTGACCATCTATCCTCGCTGCAGAATCCCTTTCCTCTTCCTTCCTTGTCCTCTCCAATCCTACAGCCACGGCTTTAACTCAGCTTCCACTTATTATTGCTCAAATGGGCGATTGTGGTAGCTCCCTATGAGGACTCTGCCCCCATTCTCTCCACATTGCCCTAAAAATCTGTTATCTTACTAAAAGAGGAAAAAAAGAAATCTGAGTCACTCCCATGCTTAAAACCTCTGCTCAGTTCCTAGTGGTCTTCAGGATAAAATCAAACTCTTCTACAAGCTTGCCAGGCCCTTCAAATAGGGCCCCAACCTTCCTAATTCTCATTTCTTTTACATTCAAGCATGACACATTCACCCCTTTAACTGGGAGGGAAAATCTCTGCTTTTACACCTCCATTCATCTCATTTCCTCTCCCTGCTCCTCTACGCCTCTCTCTTTCTTTTGGAAACTGTTTCTTCCTCTCCCTGACACAGTTAGTGAGGTTCTTAACAACTTGCATTGACCCATGTATGAAATTATATTGGAATGACTTGGTTCTATGTCTCTTTCCTCTGGAAGCTCTTTGCTTCTCAAGGGCAAGGGGTGTCGTCCTCTCATCTTTAACTACTTGATTCCTAACACAGCCCCTGGCACCTGGTTGAGAACTTATTAAATCTTGGTTTGAAATTTTAACTAATTAAGGCAACTGCAACTGGGAGAATGTTAAAGTACAAGATTTTTTTTAAGTTTGCTTTGAACATTTTAAGTAAAACTCCAATTGTATTACCCCCTGATGTGCATTTTAGATTCATGGATGCAGGAGGAGGAAAACTAGATGCACAAGGCAAAATAAATTTGCTGAAACAAACAAGGAAGGAAGAATGGAAGGAGATTTTTATTGCCCATTGCATTTGCCCTATGGTCTCACTCATGGTACTTGCTTGACAAATTCTTATTGAATCAAATGTTTTATTCTACAACTCAGACATATGGCATTTTCAATAACATATTCCCGTGTCATGTTTGTTTTAGACTAAAGAGAGATGCCCAACTCATTGGACTAAATCCATAAAGAAGAGTTGTGCTGCCACTTCAAATGCCTTGTTTTCCTGGCCTGTCAGTCACAAACCATTTTAAATATGGGCCTAATCACCAGTATTCCAGGGGGCTTCCCAAGTAAGGGAGTCGGGAGGCAGGAAGGCTCGGATTCACAGCAAGTGTGTATCTGGACTCATAGGCGCCAACTGGCATACAAGCAGCCTCCAGCTGGTACACACCTGCACCTGGGATCCCACCTCCCCAGGACAAGCTCAAGTTCCTGCCCTCAGCCCTGGCACAGAGTCGGGGGAAGAGTTGGCCTCTCAGCCAACTTGTAAGTGATCCTGTCAGGCATTCATGCACCAGCCGCTCTTTGTGAGGTGGACTAAAATGTCAGGCAGCTGGCTATCCTTTAACAGAGAACAGGGGCCACTTACCATCCCTCTGCTATCCTGTTGGGGACAGATTTTGGAGGTTGGTCTAGAAATAGCTTGTTTTTTTTAAATAAAAGCTCTAAAGAAAAGGATTTCTTATTCCTATTCTTAATTTTCAAGTGCCATTTTTCAATCCTAGGAGGTTCAGATAGACTAGAAATTTGATACTTACCCAAACAGAAATCAAAATAGAAAGTACTTTAATGATTAAAAAAAAAAGTGTCCTTTTTGACAGAGTATTCTGCTTCACGAAGGACAGACACGGAACTGTGGAGGAGAAAGGGGACACCCAGCAAGCCAGTAAGAACAGTTGAAAAAACACTGGTGATCAGTGGGGTGGCTTGTCACAGCCAGGTCACCCTCAAATTCTAAAATGTGTCAACCATTAGGTCACCTTTATGAATTAATTTATTTTGGACTCAAGAAACTAAACTAGATTTCCCAATTTAGTCCATTAGAGAAGAATTATATATACTCTGAGTATTCACTCCCATATGGATCAATTATAAATAAATTTATCTAACCATGGTCACACTATGGTTATATTCCCTGATCATGCGTATACCCTACCGGTATTCTGATTTTGGTGCCAATTTCTCATTTTTAACAGAATACCAAAGCTTCATTTTCCATTTTGTATACTGTCCTTTCATGGACGCATATTTACACTTGTTAGTGAATTAATTTCACACATTTAGACTTCAACAGTCATTAGTGTCATAATGATTACAGTAATTATATGAATAATGAGGCTCCAGTGATCAAAGAAAGACGACTTACTGTAAGTGATGGGCAAAGTCAACCACTGTTGGTGACCAATGTAATCAGTTCCAGGTTGCTTAGTATGAGTTTAAGCCTGTTTTCCTGTGATTCAGGAAAGTTTCTTGTATATTCAGCTAAAATTTGACAGATCTAATGATCTAATACTCCAATTATTTAATGAAGAACGTGATGAGGCTTGCATGTTTACTAAAGCTTGTTGTTTTCTAGTTATCAGTAGTAAGACCATTAAGGTATATAATTAAAAGAATTAAAAGGATGTGCATGTAATTGATATAGATACTACAAGTTATCCTATTCAGTAGCCAGTAATTACACGTGGTTAATTGTCTAATTAAGAATTCAGAACAATGGATACATTTTTTTTCATCAAACAGTGTTCTGTGGGAGGTTATATTTTCAGGGATCTATTCTGGATCATCCCAAATCCGTGGTCTTTTTGACCTTTGTAACTACATTTGACTGTCTCCTCTTTCTACACAGCTTTAGCCAGCAGGGAGGATGTGGATGGCAGTGATGATAAAAACAGCTGATTAAGCCTCTTGAGTATTATCTGATGGACTGTGAAGCCCTTAAGGACAAAATTGATTCTCATTCATCTTTTTTTTCCCAGAATCTTTTCCAACATCATTACTGTCAGGTTTTTTAAACTGTTTCATACATGCATACCCCACCTCCCCTTTAAAAGTTCTCTGCGTAATACTAATTCCAGTCACAATACTTATATTCTTATTGGATGACTGGACATACTTGTCCATATTTAAAATGAAATAACGGTCATTTATAATTTTACGCACATATATCACTTCTCACTCCTACCTCCAGTTCCAGACCTGGTTTAATGCACCACAGGCATTTAAATTTTTTAAATAATATATGGCACGCATACATTTAGGTCTTTCATCAATCAGGAATTGAATTATATGTGCTATGTATAAAGAATGGGTCCAATTCTTTTTCCATGAGTCACTTATCATAGTGTCATGTATTGACAAGTCTATCTTTTCCTCGTTGATTTCTAATGCCACCTTGACATTTATCAGCTGTTCATCTGTGTACCGCTCTGATTCTTGGATATTGTTGTGTTCCATTGGTAAACTTGTGCCAATATCACAATGCATTAGAACTCTAGCTTCAGGATACCTGGTGGAGCCGGTTCCCCGACCCTGTTCTTTTGCAAGGTTTCTTAGCTATTCTTGGAATTTTGTACTTCCATATACTTTTTTGAATTGGTTTGTCAAGTTATAGAATAAAAAATGCCCTTCTTTGGGATAGGGGAGTTTAAACTAAATCCACAGTTCAATTTGAATCTTTAAGACACTGAATGTACTAATCCATGAACATAGTCTAACTCTACATTTATTTAGGACAGTTTCAATACCTTTCAATGAAGTTGTGTAATTTTTCCATAACAGTCTTGCACATATTTTGTTGTACTTATTCTTAAGAACTGTAGGTTTTGATGCTGTTGTGAATAACACATTTTAAATTTATGTTGTGTTTACTGGAGTATAAAAAATGCAAAGGATTTTGTATAATAATTCACTTTATGGCAACCTTAGTAAAATCTCCTATTAGTTCTAATGGTTTATTTTTATATTTGAAGATATATAGACTATCATATCATTTGTTAATAGGAACAGTTTTGTTTTTTCCTTTCCAATTTTTAAACTAGTTTTTCTTTCTTGTCTTACTGGACTGTCTACAGCCTCCAATATAATGTTGAATGGAAGTGGTATTGGTAACCACCCTTTAAAAGTGGCCTCAAAAATAATATTTTCAATATTTCACTATTTTGTATGATACTGTCCTTTTTAAAAGTACTTCTATTCCAAGTTTTTAAGTTTTTATCATGAATGGATAGTGAATTTTATCACAGAATTTTTTCACATCTACTAATTTTATTATTTTTTTCCTTAATCTGTGAATGTGGTGAATCACATTAGTAGCTTTTCTAATGTTAAATCAACCATATTTTATCAGGCATTGTAGGTTAGGCTGTGCTGCATTAATAAGCATCCTCAAAATCTCAGTTAAAACAATAATTGCTACTTGTCCAACAGGTTTTCACAAGGGGCCTATGCTTATATTAGTCATTCCAGGACCTGAGCTAATGGACAGACTATCTAGACACATGATTCCACGATCACCATAGCACAGGAGCAGAGCATCAAAACGTCTTTCTTTGGCAATTAAGTGCTCTAGGCCAGAGTGGCTCATGTCATTTCTGCAAACAGCCCTTTTGCCTGAACCACTTGTATGGGTCTGCCATGCACTGAAGGTGAGTGGGGAACCTGATATGAGTGAATGTTCGAAGCCTCTGCTACACTTGCATCTTTAAAATAACTCCACTTTGTCATAAGAGTTATATTTCTGTAAATAACTGGATCCTTTTGTGCCTACATTCATGAGTGAAACTGAACATGGATTGTACTTTTTTGTTAGATTTTGGCATCGTGGATATGCTAGCTTCGTAAAATGGGTTTGAGAATTTTCCCTCTTTTTCTATATTCTGGAGTACTTTGTATAGGATAGGTCCTATTTGTTATTGAATGTGTTGTAGAACAAATTTGTATAAAAGACTAGGCCTGGAGTTTTATTGGTGAGAAGATTTTCAACTGCAGATTAAATTTCTTACAAGCTTAACAGTATTATTAAGTTTTCTATTCTTTCTCAGGTTAGTTTGATGAATTATATTTTAAGAATTTGCTCATTTTATGAATTGTTGAATTTATTGCCAAAAATTTATTCATGTGTATCTAAAATTTATAGCATTCTTATTTATTTATTTTGATGTTACTTATTTCTCTTTGAGTTTTTTCTCCTGAAAAAAACCCAGAAGTTTGGCATTTTATTAGTCTTTTCAAAGAAAAAATTGAGGAGATTATTAATTCTCTATTTTGATATTTTTTAATTTCATTATTTCTGGTCTTATTTTCATTGACGTCTTTATGTTTTCTCTTGTTTTGTTGTTCTGTTTCTAACTTCTTACAAATGCATGTTTGACTCATTAGTTCTTGGTGTTTCATCTTTTCAAGTGTAAACCTTTAAGACTATAAATTTCCCTCTACATGTTCTTCAACTGCATTCCACAAGTTTGGATAAATAGGTGATGAAATTTGGTAATGTCATTTTTGTTCATTTCTAATTTTTTCCTAATTTTCATTATAATTTCCTTTTTGGTCCACAAGTTATTTTGAAGTATGTTTCTTAATTTCTAAATATATGAGGGAGAGTTTTATTGTCATTTTAATTACTTTTTGTCTTTTTTTTAATTTTTTGCTTTAAAATAACTCAAACCTATAGGAAGATGTAAATATAATGCAAAGAACTCCCATATATCCATCGCAGATTTACCACTTGTTAGCATTTCTTTCTTTCTCTGTATGTATCCATGTATATATGTATGTATATATATATGAATATATATACACATGTATGAATATATAATCATACATATATATATGTAGCTATATAATACATATATGTATACACACACAAATGCATATACTTTTAGAATTACTTTTGTGTGTGTGTGAGGAATATTGACCCTGAGCTAACATCTGTTGCCAATCTTCCTCCTATTGCTTGAGGAAGATTGTTGCTGAGCTAACTTCTGTGCCAATCTTCCTCTACTTTACGTGGGACGCCACCACAGCATGGCTTGACGAGCAGTGCTAGGTCTAAGCCCAGGATCAGAACCTGTGAACCCCGGGCCACCAAAGTGGAACACACAAACTTAACCACTACGCCACCAGGCCAGACCCTAGAATTTCTTTTGTTGACAGTATATGGATAGTAAACAAACTCTCCCAGTTTTTTTTTTTTTGGAAATATTTGTTTCATCTCAGTTTTTTCAAAAACTAGAATTTTAGATTGAGAATCTTTTGAGTTTTTTTCTCTTGTACTGTAAAGATATTATATCACTGTCTTCTTTAGTCTGTTGTTTCTGATGAAAATTCACAGGTTACTCTAACTCTTGCTCCTGAGAAATTAGGTTGTCTTTTCTCTATGGCTACATGTAAGATCTTCTCCTTGTCTTTGGTATCTTACAGTTTCACTATGACATGTCTAGATATAGATTTCTTCTTATTAACTCTTCTTATAATTCATTGGAATTCTGGAATCGATGGATTGATATCTTTCCAGTAAGTTTGAAAAATGGTGAGCCATTATCTCTTCAAACATTGCCTCATCCACCTTCTCTCTCTTCCTCTTCTTCTGAAACTTCAATAAGAATTATTTTAGACCTTCTCTCTCTATCCTCAATATCTCTATACCTCTCTTTCATATTTTTACTGCCTTGTGGCTCACGGATGGATTTTTAAAATATACATATATGTAAATTCTTCACTTCTATCTTCCAAGTCACCTACTCTCTCTTCAGATGTGTCTAAACTATCGTTAAACTCATCAACTGAATTTTTCATTTCAATTGTTGCATGTTTAATGTTGAATTCTTTTCTTCATAGTTTTTGATTTCTTGAGACATTTTAAGCATACACTATTTTATATTCTGAGGCCAATTCAAATTCCTGAACACTTTAGGGATCCAAAACTGCTATCTGTTACTTCAACTAGATCTTGATTATGATGTCTCATTTTCATTATATGTTTTGTGTTTTTTCTGTTTGTTGTTTTTACTTTTTGGATAGTGAACAATTTTTTAAAATCTGTAATTATTCTCTGAAAATTGGAATAAGCTGGATCTCTCCAGAATGATTATATTTGCTACTGGAATACTACTACTCTGGATCTATTCTAAACTAAATTCTCGTTTTGAGGTTTTTGAGTCAGCCTCAAAATTATGAATTGTGGATATTCAGGCTGCAAACATTAGTGAGGTCTGGCTTATAATTTTGAAGGACCAGGAGAAATTTCCAACCCTGCTCCTGCTTAATTCTAAGATATGATGTACAGAAATTTTTCTTACAGTCTTCTGGGCAGGGAGTTATTTTCCACTTCCTCTTCTGCTAAAGATGTAGAGCTTTAGGTCTAGGTTTATGGAGAGGGAGAAGTTCTCCCATTAAAGTCTACACTTCACGTTAGTCTTAGCCTTTGAATCCCTCTGCTTCCAGAGGCTATGAGAACACAAATCCCAAGATTACAATTTAGACATATGCTCCCCAAGGCAAAAGCATGCTTTAATGCTTTGCCTACATTTCTGGTTCTCACTTTCACTCAATCCCTACTCTGACTATTTTCTGCAATAACTTTATGTGAAAAAGACGTCATTTCTTTGTTTTCTATTTTTGCTATTTTTTAAATTTTCTGAGTCCATGTTGTCTTAGATAATGTCAGTGTTTTGTAGTTTAACGAGCATCTTAATTCAATCAGTTTCTATTCTAAATTTGGAGAGCCTTTAAATAAAACTAGAATTGTAACAGATTGTTATGGTATGTAAATATGTTTATCTAGGGCTGAAGTGTATGTATTTTAAGTTGAGTATCTTTATATCTGTAATTATCATCTACTATTTGACACTTTATATCTTAGAGAGAGAGACTCTTTTCCTACTGAAGATCAAGAATATTGTGTATCTTAAACAAGTTAAAATTCAGGAGACAGCAATTTGCAATACCTCCTCTTTGTATAAGTATTCACATGTTAGCATTGCATTTCTCAAAGTGTGTTCAAGGGTCAGCTGCATCAGAGCATCTTGAGAGAGTCATTAAAAATATGTATTTTCAGGCCCCTCCTCAGACCTGCTCAATCAGAATCCCTTTAGTGATGCCTATAATCTCCATTTTTAAATAAATAGTGCTCTTTGTTTGCAAGTATCATAAAGTTTGAGAATCACATGCTAAATTTTGTTTTAGAAATACAGATTTTGTTTTATGTGTTTATTTTTCTAGCACTTACATACTTCCCTTTCTTTATAGTATTTTCCTAGTGTTTCAATTCTTTTCTATGTTTACTTCTTTAAATATTCTTTAATACTCCCTCATTCGAAATAGAGTTTATAAATGTTACTTAAAGCAATAATGCTATACTCCTGTCATTTCCTTCGTCCATTTATTTTGTATATAGAGAAAATGTAGCATAAAGCTGATTTGGGGGCTTCCTTCTTTAGAGAGCCAAAAAAATTCCATCAGTGTATCAATTAAGTTTATGTGCCACTCACCATGGAAAGAATGCAAAAATTGATATCTATAAAAATGAGGCCCCTTGAATGTTAGCAGTAGACGATCTGAGTTTATTAACTGATGAAACCTAAAGATTCAAATCAAATCAAAAAGGATTGTTATAGACAAAGTAGCCTTAATTTTCAATGCATTAAATGAAATTTAGTGATATATGTGGGTTTTTTGTTTATCTTTTATATCTACAGATATGTTTACTAATCTTTATTTATAAAGGTTTTTCTGAGTTGGAGACTGTTGCTTATAAGCAACATTAAAAGAATATATTCTGCTGATAACATTTATAAAAATTTGTTACTAAGTAAAAAGCCTAGTCAAATGTAATAATTTTAAAATTACAAAAATCATGAAATAATAGCTAAGAAAAATAATCAAATAATAACTAAGTAGGATCATCCGTGATCTTCTAGAATTGAAAGCCAACAAGAATTTTAAATATTATTTTTATTTTTATTATTCATAAAAATCAAAGGGGAAACAAGCTACTTCTACCCCTTTACCAGTGGTCATATTATACTTTTATTTCATTAATTTCTATTTTATTTTAAGCCTCTGTTCTATTTTAAGCATCTTTTTCTATATCAATTTGTTTGATTCATTCTCTTGGTTTATTCTTATAACAAGCTTTTTGAGCAGTATGATTTAAGCGCATAACTAACCAATTCCCCATATATGAGTTTTACAACAATCTCTTAAAACTTGATATTTGCACCACATCATAAATATTTCTCTGCAACTCCCTTTTGGTGAATCCATTTACTATTTAATGCTCCATAGTAGCAAATCATATGCATGAAGCAGGTGTTCTCTGACTGAGCATTCCGTAGCTGGGTCAATTAGCTTAAGATGTTAAGAGGTCACCTGAGCATAATCATAATTGTTTTGTGATAAACAAAGTCCAGATATCTCTAAGCTGAGTTCCATAGCATGGTATTAAGTAGGCTTCAAATTCTCTTCTTTGAGGAAGGAAATGCTAACATTGAAATTGTTTGTATTGATGGTATTGGTGACTAACATTATCATAGACAATATAAAAGATGGACATGGAATACCACTTGCATCTTTCCTAATTCCTAAGTGAGCCTAGGGGATCATAATCCAGAAGGAAGCTCATAAATGAAGCATCGAGGAT
Source organism: Equus quagga (assembly GCF_021613505.1). Lineage (NCBI taxonomy): Eukaryota > Metazoa > Chordata > Mammalia > Perissodactyla > Equidae > Equus > Equus quagga. Next base: position 26,324,781 of record NC_060288.1, on the reverse strand, counting down.
AGAAATGAGTGAAGGACAAAACTCTATTTTTACTTACTCCTCATCTCCAGAGTGTTCCATTACAAACAGATTCCATCTTCTCTAAGTTGCTTTGACTAAAATCTCTTCACTTTTAGGGACTATATTAGGTGAACTCGTTATTATATTCTCTGTTGTATTAGCTAAGCTTCTCCTTCAGTAACGCAATTTATTTTTATCTTGAAATTAGTAGCAGCTTTATGACTTTCGACAACTTCATTTCACCTTCAAACTCTCATCCTTATACTCACCTTTAGATACAAAATGTTCAAATTCAAACTATATTCTCTTTTGAAATACCAATTAAATTTAGAGGTGATATTAAGGTAAAAACGAAAGTAGAAAACACTAGAGCTTTACTTAATAATGTTATCATCAATCTCCATGCCTGGGGACCAACTTGGGGTTGAACCATAGTCCTAACAAGCTCCTTCTAATATGTTCAATAACTCATTTTCCTTGAATAGGGTCCAAGGTAGCCCCTGTCATATCCTAACTTCTGTGTGATATTAAATCTTGTCAGGATGAGGTTCCAATATGCTAAGAAGATGAATCTTATCTTTTAGGCATATTTTTAGCCTTCATCACCTTGGGTGGTATCTGCAGAGTGAAGGAGATGAATGATTTTTTTCAATTACAGCACATAGAACTTGAACACTAAATGGAAATATGTCATAGAAGAAAACCCCAGGTTAAATGATCATGGTTGCTAGTGACTTCATATAAGTTCCTCAGGTTAATTCTATTTTTGTCAACTCATAAAATTTGGTGTAAAGAAGACAGGTTATCTAACAAGAAAAGTTTCCGATGCAGATGGAAAATCATGACACTCTCCCAAGATCCTCTTCGGGGTAAGTGGAATCTCCTCAGGAACCACTTCCCAGATCAATCCAGCCTGTCCATAAAACCACAGTTATATCGTCCTCGCTGAGCCGGCTGCTAACAGTTGTACTCTTACATTATGTATGAGTCTCTGCTTGTTGCATGAGCACACTGCACCGTGTTCCGTTAGTGATTTTCAATTTCATGCTAAGCTTTGCAATTTATTAGTGTTATTTAGGCTAATGTACTATTATTTTGCATATTTTATATCATTTGTTATTCATGCAATGTGATATTTAAGTATTGGGGATCAATAAGTCTTCTACATTGTTTATAAATTTGAATGATTATAGAGTAAGTCAATTAAATACACTACTACATTGACTTTGTTTGGGGAGTTATGTTCTAAGAAATGTATTCTATCCTTTCCTTTTCAAAATTTGGAACTATTTTTTGGTAAGCAGAATTTTTAAATATTTTACCATGAGTATTTGAAAGGCTGTACTGAAGCTAGATAGCAATAAAATAGAATTTGCATTTCAATTATGAAGTGCTAGTGATGACAGTGAGAGATAATTTGGTCCAAATTTTGCTATTAAGCAGGAAATCTATAGAACACATGTACTTAAAGTTTTTACATCTACTCATCGCTGTAGTGCTTGTTTTAAATGTTAGAATATAAAATCTTCTGGATAAATCTCTGTATTTTTTTAGACTAAAATGTTAGTGGATGGGGAAGGAAATATATATCATGTATCTGTTATATATACATACACACATATACATATATAAATATACATGCAAAGTTTTAACATAAAATTAAGTGTTTGGGCATCCTCCTTGTCTATGACACTTACCTTACATCCTTCTCTATCAAGTGTACGGGTGAGTACAGAGATCCAGTTATAGAATCTGCACCTGCTTGGTCTTAGGACCAAATGGTAAGACTTGCTTGGATTCATACATTTATTAATGCTCTATCCCGAAAAAAACAGGACTTGCGTCAGCAAGAAATTTAGTTGGTCCCACACTAAAGATAAACCGTTCCCTGAGTTGACTACAAAGATACATTAATCATTACTACAGATTTCATCCTGTGTCCTTGATCCCTATTCACACTAGAAGAGGGCAAATCGGCTTCTCTCAGGGAAGAATTATTTTGAGCTTCTCATTCGGTCCTACCAGCATATTGCATCTTTCTTCATTTCTTGCTTACAAACTTTCAGAGTCTGGTTATTCCTATTTATACTAACGTTTTCTTTCATTTCTGAAAACTCTTTACAAACTCTATCTCATAAGCATGCTCTCTTTCTCCACTATGTCGTTCATTTTGGGATATTTAAAGTAGTTTTCCTTCTATTTTTTTTCTTTACTATATTTCAATTTCTCATTCCTGCTGTTCTTACTTCTTCCCTGACTATATGGTTTTCTATGAATAATTTTAAAATGTCAGAACTATTTATTGTCCAAAATTCTTGAGTCACTTGGAGTTTGTCTATAAATAATAAAAAAATAAACATGTGTCCAAATACTTTGAAATCGTTAAATGCTGTCTTACCCTTTTTTTCTAAAACTTAGCTTTGGGAAATTATAGAACATTGCTAAAGATTTGAACTTCTCTGTGGGAGTGCTGCTGAGAAAACTTCTAGATTGTTTAATGAAATACTTTCTGTCTTTATAAGACTGTCTCCAGGGCAGACTATTATCAAATGAATTCAATTTTCCCATTGACTCAATTTAAAGATTTAGTAGGAATTTCCTTTGAATTATTTTGGTCCCATTTTTTGAAGATTATTATTAATAGCAAGATCATTTTGCCTGGGCTTGCACCTGCTCACTTTGGTTTTTTTCTTTACTATAAAGTAATGGTTCTTATTCTTTAGTGTTCAGAAATTCGCGCTCTGAACAAATATCTGTTGACTGACCACTGTGTGTTAGACTTAGTACTAGAGGCTGGGGGTGAGGAGAAACCCCACTCAGGATCTTTGCTCCAAGCCCAGGAATCTGCATTATGACTATGCCCACCAGTGATTCTGATGTTTGTGAAACATGGACCATAGTTAATATTATAGTGCCCAAGTGTACTTAAATATGCAACTGACAAAGTGTAAGCTATGAAATTAACCCTTGAAAAAGTAGTCACTATATTAACCAAAATGACAGCTAAAATGAAAACTAAGTTTGTTCACTGCAGCAAAAATAAGAGCTGCCCTGTCCTCCCCTAGGTCCAGCATCCCGAGGTGCAGCAACAGTGGGGTTTGCAGTGTCCTTGCTGTCCCGTGGTGAGACAATGCTGTTTTCAGAACAGCAGCAGCTGGAAGCTTAGTTGCGACATCAGGAGGAAATTCATGGCTCCAGAATTTCCATATGGATATACTTTAGATATGAAAATCCTATCCGTATGGTAAGCATTATAACAGGGAATACAAGCGAATTAGTAATTTCACAGCTTTACCTACCTAAACCTTTAGCATTAAGGAAGTTTTCACCAGTTAAATTTAGAAAGGACAAGGGTAAACCTCCTTACTATTTAGGTTCAGTCTCTTCTTTTAAGCAAAAATAGACACTGTGCCATAATCCAATGAAAGGTTGAGGGATCACTTTAATTTGAGTAGGTATCATTTGCATTGGTTTCTCTTCCATCCGTCCCCACCCAACTCTACTCATGTGCTTTACGTGATCCATATTTTTTTTTTTTACAAAAAAGCTAAATCCATTTAGTAACCCAAATCTTTGCAGTTAGTTTTTATCCTTCCCCCACTATTGTATGAATTAATCGTTAGTGTTGATTATGATATATGTTAATAATTACATATATAGAAGAGGTAAATGAGATGTACATATTTATAGATATACTGATTATGTAACATATAAACAAAATTATGCATTATATAATATATAAAGAAAATATATATTTTGAAACAGATATACTGCATCTACACATATATACATATAGAATATACTATAGGACACACTAGCAGTATATATACACTATATCTGATAGATATACTGATATATACACTATATGTATTATATGCATGTATACACACACATATATAATATGAACTAAGACTATTAAGTTCTCGAGCTTGAAAATTAGCGCTCAGAAATTCTGCAATATATGACAATATGGATGAAACATGAGGAATTATGTAACTTAATCCTGGTTAAGCCAGTCACAGAAAGACAAATACTGGGTGATTCCACTTATATAGGTATCTAAAACAGTCAAATTCATAGAATCAAAGAGTGAAATAGTGGTGCTAGGGGCTGGAGGAGGGGGAATGAAGAGTTTCTAATCAATGGGCTTAAACTTTCAGTTAGTCAAGATGAATAAGATCTAGAGATCTGCTGTATGACAGCGTGCCTATAACTAACAATAACATAGTAACTGAAAAAATTGGTTAAGATAATGTTGTGTTCTTATTTAAAAATAAATTTATAAGTGAAGAATGCAAAAACAAATTAGAGCCCAAAATAAGATTTCTTTCAAAAATTATTCATAAGTAAACTTGAAAGAAATCCTATGTTAGACAGTAATTTTTAAGCCAGAAAGTTCTATTCCAGTATTTGTGTAATTGGAGACCTTTTCTTTTTATGATTGAAATGACCAAAATTCACACTATTAGTCCTCATTTATAAAACAGATATTATTTGAAACTGGACTTAGTAATTTCAGATATTTTTCAAGCATTGTTGTTAATTGGATGCACAAAACTATATGGAACATATGAGTGCTTTAAAATTGCGAAATTTATCTCCTCTACTGCCAATAGATGCACCCATACAATCCTGTTTTTAGAAATATGGAATTTAAAATCTCAAAACTGAAGTACATTAGTAAAGAACAAAAGATGGGGTCAGCCCGATGGCTGAGTGGTTATGTTCACACGCTCTGCCTCAGCAACCCAGGGTTTCGGTGGTTCGGATCCTGGGCACAGACATGGCACTGCTCATCAAGCCATGCTGAGGTGGCATCCCACATGCCACAACTAGAAGGACCCACATCTAGAATATACAACTGTGTACTGGGGGAATTGGGGAAGAAAAAGCAGAAAGAAAAAAAAGATTGGCAACAGTTGTTAGCTCGGGTGCCAATTTAAAAAAAAAAGAAAGAAAGAAAGAAAGAAAGAACAAAAGCTGCCAATGTCTGTAGTGTCTTCCTATGATGCCCTAAGTCCATATCCCAGGATACAGGGCTCTTATAGAGCTACCATTTAAGCTAGGAGATTTATAGACAATTTAGTGACTCTTATTTTACAAATGAGGAAAGGGAGACCTGGAGAAGCTTGGTGTAAGATGGTTGATGATGAAGCCACGAGTAGAATGAAAGTCCTTCAAATCGTATCAATGAAACACAACATAAACGGGATTTTATAGAAAATTTCACGTTAATGTTTTCATGAATGGCCTTGTTGCAGTACTACATGGAGGGGAATGGGTGCCCTATGTATAACTCAGCTATTATTTATCCAAAAACACTGTTCTAACACCCCTGCACTGACACAGTACAGAAATGAAAAGCTGAGTCCTTTCCATGGCATACGTCAGTCATGAAATCAACCCCAACATTTGGTTGGCGTTCCTAGCAAAACAAATACCAAGGTTTTTTAGATTCATTTATTACCAGTATTATTGGTGATCATAAGAGAATTAATATAGAAAACATTGGAAATACCCAAATCCAAAAGAATAAACCTGCTTAAGGAGGAAAAAAAAATGAGGGACACAAAAATATGTTTACAATGGAAAACACTGACCTGACGAATTAATGTCAGCCATGAATCTCCAAGGCCAATTTTTCAAAAGCAAAATACGGTTTTGAGAACCTGGAAGAACACAGGGAGCCCTGAACCTCTTGGATACAGGAATGGTGGGAGATGAGTACCAGCTCCTGTGAGGGATTACATGAGCTGATGACATGGTTCCAAGAGGAGGATTGCAGATTCCTTTATGAGTCAACTGGCTTGAACGTATAGAACAACCCACACATCCATTTGTTTTTGTGAGCTCCAGATGGCTAAGCAGAAAATAACTATTTGGCACTAAAATTTACAGTTCACTCATAAACAGTACAACCAAGCATTCACATTTCAGCCATAGTAAGGAGCAACTTCAATAATTAAATCAGCACTAAAACAATCATGAGAAAAAATACTTAATATTTGAGACTATGACTAACAGGGGAACCTTATTTCCCTAAGTCATGCATGGAAAAGAAATCCGTATAATTGAAATAACTGATAAATCAGTTTCCTCTTTTAAAAGAAACAGAAACAATGCCTGACCTGAGAAAGATGTGGGAGTTCACAGGCATCTCAGCTGGGCTGTTAACTTATTTCGTAAATTGTGTAAACCTAACTAATAAGAGTGTGTACAGGCTTTCACAAAATTATATTGTTGCCCCAACTGAAACATTTTCAGGGGTGATGCACAAAATCATTTTTCTATTGTTGTTACAACAGTTGTCTTTGAAAAAAAGAAAATCTCTGGAGAAAGTGATTAATTAGATTTCAATTATGCTGCAGAAAAAAAAAATGTACTTTACATACTCACACTAAAAAGCATTATAGTGTTTCTTTAATGTGTTTAAAAATTCAAAAATGTTTTTAAAAGCCACTTAAAAAGTCAAAGCAAAAGCAAGCTAATGGAATGTGGTGTCATCCTTCCAGTTGATATATGTTGAGTTTCCCCAGGTCCTTTTGTATGACATTACACAGACATTGTTGGAATTTTTCTGAATTATCTTTTAAAATTCTGAAATACCCATTATGATCTGTTGACAGACACAAAGATAATTTCTGTAGTTTTGCCATGACTTGCATGAAACTGAAGTAAGCGTTACTCTTCTTTAAGAGGAAAAAGGGTTGGCAAGGATTAGCTGCTTTTTTGGCTTGCCTGCATATTAGAATTAACAGTATCTGTCTCTCCCTCTCTCTCTCTCTCATCATTTCATTAATGAAATATACATTTGAAGATTTCATTCCCCTTTCTCCTTTCTTGCCTTCTCTCTCTCTCTCCATCTCTCTCTCTCTCCATCTCTCTTCCTATCTCCCTTTCTCTCCCTCTCTCCCTCTTTCCCCTCTCTTCCTTGTCTCCTCTCTCTCTCCCTCTCTGTCTCTCTCTCTCTCCCTCCTCCTTCTCTTTCCCATATTTCTCCAGTTTGTCAGTTTGTGATTTCTTCCTTAATGATCTCTTTTAATTTTTATTTTTATTTTCCTTCTTTCCACTCTCCTCTTAGTCCTAATTCTCATGTTTTCTTGCCTCCTGTAACCCTTTCTTCATTTAAGTAAAAATTACAAATATGTTTCCAACAGCTTTAACCGTATTTGGTTAGTCAATATGGCTTGATTAACAAGAGATAAATTTTAATAGCACAGAATAAATCATCTTATATGCTTTTAATGGAAACTTGATACATTTTTGTATCAAATGTGTCTAGAAATAAATTTTGGTATTTACTTTTTTCAAATGACATTTAAAATATTTTTAAATGGCATTTGTTTGAAAAAGCTGCATAGGAAGCTTATATTTCTCAAAACTTGTTTTCAAAGTTTAACAAAAATGCATATTTCTACAGTACAGTAATACTTGTTATATTGAGAATTTTTAAGAATTTAAATTATAGTGCTTACAAATCTGAAACCATGTTACTGTAATAAAAAATATTCTCTGCGTGACTATATACATATTCTCCTTAAATTTTTTTTAAATGGGTGAGTTACTGCTGCATCTGTGACATGCATTATATGTCCTACATCTTGAATTTTAACATCACACTTCAAAATATAATAGGTAAAATATTTGCCTTAGAAATTTTCCCTATTGCTCTAATAAATCATCCTTTATTTTTTTAATGTTTTTAAAACATAGCCCAAGTTACCTATCTTTTGAAATAGTTCTTAAGTATATTGCCTATCTTCAATTTCTCTGCTTTACTCCATTCCACACATCCAAAATTATTTAGTTTCCAAATTATATTGCCACTGGAAGTAGCAGTTTCATCTCGAGTGGTCTGGTTAGCTGCTGCAGGAGAGAGCAGATGAGATGAACCTGGAATGAAAAACAGTAATAGGAATGTGGTAAGCTGCATTTTCACTCCCAGGTCATTCCAGTGCATGTGATCCATGGACCACTGAGTTGATCTTGGTATCAAAGAGATACTAATTCTAGGAGCCGGCCCAGTGGCATATTGGTTAAGTTCATCTGCTCCACTTGGGCAGCCCTGGGTTCATGAGTTCTGATCCTGGGTGTGGACCTACACACCACTCATCAAGCCACACTGTGGCAGTGTCCCACATACAAAAAATTAGAGGAAGATTGGCACAGATGTTAGCTCAGGGACAATCTTCTTCAAGCATAAAGGGGAAGATTGGCAACAGATGTTAACTCAGGACCTATCTTCCTCACCAAAAAAAAAAGTCAACAAAAAAGAGATACCAATTCTATAGATGAGAGCCAAGTGTCAGCCTCCTTCCCCACTACAAGGGTACACTTAGTTCCTGGCCTTGTGCCTCTGTCTGAGATCCACTCTCCTCTCAGAGAGTACTTCCTTTTACAAACTACCATAATATGACATTCTAGCTCCCTTTAAGGCAAATCCACCTACTATCCAGAGGGTCTAACTCACATTAGCATTCTTTCTCCCCACCCTCCCAACACTCCCACAGTGCAACCCACAGAACACAATCAACTGTAGTGGTTCATGTCCCAAAGTCCAAGTTATCCAGTCCAGAAATGAGCCTTGAGAGAGTGGGATGGATGACTTCATAGGATCGCCCAAGGTGAGTTTCAGCATTCCAAGTATAATAAAACAACTTTGAAAGGGTTTTGTCATTTCAAGTCTTTTCCCTTAAAAGTTCTCCCTTCCACTCTATAGGATAGATAGGCCCTCTCCTTTTCCTGGTATTCCAACAAGTAAGAATTAAGTCAAACACACACACACACACACACACACACACACACACACATCACTCAGGGACGAACAATAATTTTTCAAAAAGAAGAACAGATCCATATTAAGGAAAAGAAATATTTACCTAACTAAACAAGATGTACTTAGGAAAACATCACTATAGGGTGGAGTCAGTACCCTTTCTTCATCCTCTGAATTCTAAACCTTGCTCTGAAGCCTGTAGGTATATAAAATATAAATCCATTAGAGAGCTTTTTGAGTCTCCAAAGTTGTGTCCCTTGACAGACACCTTCTACATACACGATGAAAGCCTGGGCCAAAGATTGAAGACAATCTCTAAGGCCACTAGCCTGCCTGTTGAGCAGACTGTCAAACTCAGAATCCCAGCTTGAATTACCCAGGGCACTCCTTTCCAATCGGACAGAGAGCAAAAAGTCAACTTCAAAGATTTAAAAGAAGGAAGAGCGCACAGTTAGTCCTCAGGCTTTTTACAGTTAGTCCTGGAGACCTTACAAGAGAGGGTCCTGGCAAATGGGAGAGCTGAAGAAAGGCTGGAGATAAATAAGTTAGATGATGACTCAGTCAGTGTCGTGTGGTGGAAGGAGTAGAGAACTTAAGAGCAGAAACCCTAAGTTGTTTGAATTTATTCATTTATTCAACAAACATTTGTGACCGTGCCCCTCCTAGGTGCTAAGAGCTAGATATGGTTCCTAACTCCACCGCTCATTGGCTGTGGGACCTTGGGTAAATGATTTAAGCTTTCTAATGTTCACTTTTCTCATTTGTAAAATCAGAAAACAAGACCTATTTTGTTTTGTTACACAGCGTTTTATGGTAAGGTTCTAGTTTGATGTTTGTGGAAGCGTTTGTTGCATATAGTATTTTCTATAAAATAAATGTGAATTTTTCTACTGTAATGTTCCAGTGTTACATTACACTTCTAATGAAATGTTCCGATAATTATTTTTGCTCTGAAAAGAGTTAGTCTTGGGGCCAGCCGGGTGGCATAGTGGTTAAGTTTGCACACTCCGCTTCAGCGGCCTGGGGTTCGCAGGTTCGGATCCTGGGCACGGACCTACACACCAATCATCAAGCCATGCTGTGGCAGCATCCCATCTACAAAGTAGAGGACAATTGGCACAGATGTTGGCTCAGGGACCAGCTTCCTCACAAAAAAACCAAACCAGAGTTAATGTCAACATTAGAAGAAAATGGCTCAAATATGGAGCATGTATTTCAGCACTTCACATGTACCAGACAAGCTTTGCACATATCATCTCACCTATTTCTGAGAAAAACAATACAAGGTTGCTACTGTAGTCATCATTCCTACTCTACAGGGGACAAACTGAAGATAATTAACAGCTTCAAAGTAATGAAGTTGGAGATAGAGGTGATGGTTGCAGAACATTGTGAATGTAGCGAATGCCATTAAATTAGACCCTTAAAATGGTTAAAATAGCAAATTTTATGTTATGTATATTTTACCACAATAAGTTGTAAAATTCATTTTGCCAATGAAGGAGTTCATTCCTACCAATGAAGCCAGGAACTCAAGCCAGACGGGATACAAATACATCAAGAGTTGAGATCATAGGACCATAGTGACTATTTCAGACTGGTAAAGAGGGAAATGTTTCAAAAACCAACGGAAGTTTGTAGATAGCAACTATGGTTTTATCTACACACTGTTTAACATCTGGAAAAATTGATGTTTACGTACTCAATGTCAACTAACTCTTTTGATGACTTGATCTTTGAATATAGACCACGTGGGCGTGCGTTATGTGCATGATCTGTTAGGAACCCATGTCCATGAACTCGGTAGATAGAGTTTTTAAAACAGATATCTTAAATACTCTATTCTTTTATTCCAATCAAAGTACTTTGCTTTACATTAACTTGCTTAAACTTTTAAGTTGCTAAACTGGAATTATTCGTGAAATTCTTGAAACTATATTAAGTTATATGTATTGAAACCGTCTTCCATGAAAATATAAGTGATCCTATAACATTTGCAATCTAATCGTAATTCATTTTATAATGGCAATCTCAAAACACGTTTGTTAATTTTGTTAATTATATCACCGTCGTTGACTTTCTCAGCTCACTTTCACTTTTGGTGAAGAGATACTTATGACATTTAGTGTTTAATGTCATTAGCGTTTTTTCTGAATAAGGATGGGAATATTGTTCATCAGTTTTGTGTCTACCAGGAGTAAATGCAGATATGGGTGTACCTGTTGACTATACACAGGCTGAAAATCGCGGTTGTGAAGAAATAACTACAATCTGAAAGGGAAGGAAAGTATACTGGGAAAAAAAATGGTCCAGGAGGGTTAAGAGGAAGTTCTTTGGCAGATTGCTTTCCTCAGCATGCTGCCATCTCTCTTTCCAAAACATATTGGCAAACTACACTGAACAATCTTGATAAGGGAGATTCAATTAAAATGCTATAAGCATAAGATGTCTACCTTCGTGCCATAGAAGGTTTTGTCAAAAGAATTTTATTACAAACCTAGCAGGATTTTTTGAATGTTTTATTCACTTTTAGCTCTCCCACTGATTACTTTACTGTTGGAAGTATAACACAACCAGTCGGTTCTTAATAAGGGCTTTTAAAAATCACAGCATGTTCTTCAGTCCCTCCGTACAGGATGAATGTGACATCAGGGACACAAATATCATTACCTTGATAAATTACTGACGGCATAATGATTATGGAAATCGTCATCGACTGATCATCAGTCACAATTTATTTCAAATCAATGTCTACAATTCGTAGCGTGGATGGAAGTTTTATCAAACCCCCTCTGGTATAGCACAGCTCTTCCCAGAGAACTTTCTCCTAAGCGCATCACAGCTTTGTCATGCATCATCTGCTGTTCATGAATGGAACCAGTCAATGATTCCATGCCCTCAAGCAATCCAAATTAGTCAGAAGAACATTGGGCTACCACACACCCAAAGGCAAACTCGCTCAGAAAAGCAGTTTAATTTAAGAACCAGCAAATGTGCCAAACTACGGAATCCCTCCCTAGACACAGAGTTTCCCATTTTTTGTCTCTTTCCAATTGGCAATAAATGGTAATGTTTGACTTTACTATGCTGTTAAATTGCAAATAAATTGTTGCAGAATCATGACATAATAGGCATTTACATCTTTAAAACAATCTCTGTAACAGGAAGCATAATTTGCATGCCTTTGTCTGAGCCGGTGGTGTTTCATTATTCTTTTTCCAACACATTTAACATTTCAAATAATTTTAAGTCAGTAGGGCCCAATGAGTCAATCCCTATGGTATTATTATACAATAGTTCTCTAATTTTGAAGTTAGTCATCATTTGTTAAGGCTCACAAGATGGTCAATGTCAACGCTAGCTAACGATGAACTTATATCAGGAAAACTTTGTCCCCAAAAGGCTGCCTTCTCAGATTCACATTATAGACTCTAGATTATACTTTAGCTAGAATGGAAATTTGATTTGAATGTAGAAAAGACTGAATTTTTTTGAAAAGGCTGCCTTTTCTACTTTTGCCTCTTTACCAAGGAACTGCAATAATTTGTTGGGTATGTACTTTGGTTGGGATAGACAAGCTAATGTAGACAAATACAACAGGAAATAAACATGAGCCCTGAGTTCAATTTCATTCTGTGAGATAACATTGATGTAATATTCTTTTTGGAGAGAAAAAATAATATTTGCATCAATTGGCCAACAGAAGTAGGTTGAAGTAAAATTTAACGTTGAACTTGTCATCGTGTTATTGTACACTGTACGCTTTCTTGGTGTTTTCAATAAAGTTTGGTAGTAGTAATATTACTCCTTAACTTTATAGTTTTACTTTCAAAATATTACATGTAATTAAACACTTAAGAGACGTTTTCTGATAAAGATAAGGTAAAATTACTAGTTCAAGTTTGAGTGTGACATATGCTTCTCTAAACTTACATAGGAATTCTCAAAAAACCAACACAGGGGCCTGCCTGGTGGCATAGCAGTTAAGTTCTCTCACTCTGCTTTTGTGGCTCAGGGTTCACCACTTGGGATCCTGGGCATGGACCTACACAGAGCTCATCAAGCCATGCTGTGGCAGTATCACACGTAGAAAGACTTACACACTAAAAGGACTTTCAACTAGGATATTCAACTATGTATTGGGTCTTTGCGGAGAAAAAGAAAAAAAGAAGAGGAAGCTTGGCAACAGATGTTAGCTTAGGGCCAATCTTCCTCACCAAAAAAAAGAAAGAAAGAGAGAAAGCAACACAAAGCAGGTAAAATTGAAAATGAATACTATTAAGGATTATCATTTATTAAGCATCAGTTATGACTCAAGCATCCTGCTAAATGTCCCAAGTACATTATTTTTTCATAACTCTCACAAGAACCCTACAGAGGTTTGTTTAGCCTCATTTTTCAAGTGAGGAAAGTGAATCATAATTTCCTGAGATCATAGAGTTAAGAAGTGTAGGAGGCAGATCTATTTGATCTTAAGGTCATCATTCTTCATACAAAACTCCTTGGAACCAGAATAGTATTTAAGATATAAAATTTAGTTAAGTTTTGCTTTTGGGATCTTTATGTGACTAGCATTTACGGAGTGTTTACTGTATGAGTAGTTGTAAATCAGCGGCTACAAAAAAAGAAAAAAAGAGGAAGAGAGGAAGAAGGAAGAAAGAAGATGAGAAAGGAACAGAAAGAAAGTAAGGGAAAAGAAAAGAACAGAGGAGGAAGAAAGAGAAAGACATGGTCCCAGACCTTAAGGAATTTAGCTCTCTTGACCTCAATTTTCTCCTTCCTCCTAAAGAACATGCATTTCGCAAAGGAAGTGAGGACAATGGGCAAATCTTTTATAAGCACCAATAATATGCCGAGACCAATAAATCTAAAACAAGGCTGAGAATCATTGCTGACTTCATCCACTAAGCCCCCTCTCCTTTCCAACTGTCCTAGCTCTGTCAGTGCCACCATCATCGTCCCAGTCAATCTGTTTTGTGACTTTTTGTTGCCTTTGCCTCTTCTCTTCAATATCTAATTAGTGAGCACATGGCATTGGTTTCACTTCTACAGTGTACTTCACAGAGATGTTCCCCTTTCTACCGGTTCTGTCCATTCTCTGTGCCTTATCCATTGGGGACAAATGCTGAGTTGTTTCTAGGAAACTTATAAGTGACCCCATCAATAAGAGACGATTGCCCCTCCAGCTGGTCCTTCCGTGAAGACTTTCCCAGTGTGAGATAAGGTCTGGGTCACAGTTCTGTCAGGTTGTTGGGGGCAGGCTGCTCTCCCTGGACAGAGAGACATACTGACATTCCCTGGTGTCTTTATCTTGGATCTCAGGCTTCCTCTGCTCTGTACATGCCAGAGCAAGTTAGAGCTCAGCAACAAGGACGGTGATGTAGATGTTTGTGGCACAGTCAGCCCTGGACAGAGTGGGAGGCAGCACCATGTTGGTATAGAGACAGACCAACTTGGGTTTTAGGGCTAGTTCTGTCCCTTACTAGCTGTGCGACTTTAGGCAAGTTTATTCATTTGACAAATATTTATTGACCACATGCTCCATACCAAGCAATTTTCTGGGGATACAATGATCAAAATCGACAAGATCTGTGGCTCAGTGGCGTTTACTTCTAGTGGAGTAATGGTATTTATTTCTAGGGGAAAGAGAGAAACTTAGGCAAGCAAACAACTAAATAAATAAGATTGTTTCAGATACTACTAGGGGCTATTTTTTTTAAATAAGTTGATGCAATAGAAACTATAACGAGGAAGTGGGAGCCATTGAATTTAGATTTGGTGGTAAGAAAGGCCTTATTGAGGACAAATGTTTGAGAATGAACATAAGGAACCAGCCAGGGAAAGATCAAGGGCAGAGCATTTGGGACGAGGAAAGAGTATATGGAAAGACAGAGGAGCAGAGAGCAGGCCAGGGCAGCTGGAGGCTGGGGGGCGAGTGGAGGCATGGTGGGGGATGAGAGTGAGCAACAGGGCTTGTAAATCATGGAAAGAGATTGGATTTTATTCAGGTGTGATGAGGAAGCCACTGGCAGGGTTGAAGCAGAGGAGTGACATGATGTGATTTTTATTAGAGAAATATGGTTCTGTCTGCTCTAAGAGGAATAGATGGCAGAAGGACAAAAGTTAGGGAAGCAATGAACCCAGTTAGATAGTTGTAACCAAGCCAGGCCATCATACCAGGAGCCGAAACTGGACCCAGTAATTTTGATTGCATGGTGCATTCAATTACTTTTGAACACCTAATGTATTTTTTTTAATTTTTTATTATTTACATTTGTTAGAATTATTTAATTGGGGCGTACATTTCTAATATACAATAAATTCCATTTAGATTTCGATTTTTCACAAAGTCAGCCCAAATACTTTACAAGATTTATGTGCTTCACTCTCTGCCTTACTCTTACTTTGGGGAGGTTATAAAGAAATTTTGGGGGAAAATTTTTACTTTTTGGTAATAACCCAGCTATTTCTAAATTACACTGGTGAGACAAATCAGACACTGATCTAATGCTTTGTGTATTATAGTAACAATTGTTCTATCAATCAGTAGCTGAGTGCCTCCATACTATGCAAGACACTGTGCCAAAAATGGTGGGATACTGGGGCCAGCTGGGTGGTGTAGTTATTAAGTTTGTGCACTCTGCTTTGGCAGCCCGGGGTTCACAGGTTTGGATCCCAGGCGCAGCCCTACCCATCACTCATCAAGTGGTGCTGTGGTGGCATCGCACATATAAAAGAGAGGAAGTTTAGCAGAGATGTTAGCCCAGTGACAATCTTCCTCCAGCAAAAAGAGGAAGATTGGCAATAGATGTTAGCTCAGGGCCAATCTTCCTCACCAAAAAAAAAAAATAGTGGCAGATACAAAGTATGAGATACATGTTCACTGCTCACATGGAGTTTGCAATCTCACACAGAGCCAAGATGCATTTGTAGAACAGGTCATCACACATGACAGTGTATGCTGTGGTCCGGAGCAGCGTTTAAGGGTGTGTCTGCCTAAAGCCAAGGGATGGAGGAAGGGAACAGCCCAGGCAGTGACCAGCTTAGGAAAATAACAGGAAAAGAAGAAAGCCTACAGTCTTTTCAAAGGCACTTGAGTAAACCAGAGCAGAGAATTCACGTGGGCCACTACATTATAAGAGAATAGTGGGAAATGAGGCAAGAAAAGAAAATTGGAACCAGATTGTGGAGGGGCTTAATGCCTGGCCAAGGAGTGTGGACTTTGTACTGTTGGTAGGGAGCAGCTATTGAAGGATTTTGAGAAAAGAAGGACATGATGAGAAGGTATTTGGGAAGATTGTTCCAACAGCTGTGCGCACGAAGACAGGAGGGAGCCGAATCAGGAAGCAGCTGCTCCAGGACTCCTGGAGTTGAGAGGCATCTTGATTTTGTTGTTCTGGGTTTTCAAAGTAAAAGAATTTTATGAATATGTCAAAAATCCCCCTCATTTGTGCTGAGACTGTGTGAACTCTCTGATGATGTGCTGGTTTTTATCAAGAAGTGTTCTTTCTATATAATTAAAATGAATATGCCCCTTCTAGAAAAAGTATTCGCCCTTTTCTCCATTCCTTTCTTGATTAATAGTGACAAGCTAACTAAAAACTGACAAGCAAATAGGAAAAGAGTAGGAAATTATGAAAACAAGTGAATGTTTTGCTAAGGAAATGTTTATTGCTGTGGTTCTCATCATTATGAGTTAATTACAGGCTCTCAGCAAATATCCCATTGTGAACTCAGAGGTGCGATATGTTTTATTTGAAAAAGTGAAATAGTGATTTCCTTTCCAGTATTCAGTTGCATTTCCTGCTATTTTAAGACTACTCAGTGGTACCAATGTACTTTGACAACCAATTATCCCAGCATGTCTTTGCTGTGTATTTTAACTATAATGCTTTTTAAAAGCTTGAATTGCAAAAACAGAGTTCTGTCTTAATTGATCAGATGTGCAGCTAGAGTTGTCTGAACACTATTTGTGTCATAGCTGAATAGCTTAACTGACTCACGTGGGCAGAAATAAACACCTCTTGGAATAAGGCATACTTCCTTTGAAGATACTATTTGCAATTTTCCCCCAGACTTTCTTTTCTCCAACATCTTCACTCTTGAGGAAGGACAGCATGTCGTCCCTGAGGTCCAGCCATCTTAAAGAGTCCAACGTACCGCAGACCATCCCTGGGAGTTTGTAACCCAGTTTACTGAGACCAGTAGCGATCTGGTCACTGCAGTTACAGGCATTGCAAACCTCAGACTTTGCCCTCATCACCTTATTCTGGCAAACTGGGTTCAAAGAATGGCATGGTACACATTCTACAAGCAAAAGGTGACTTTACAGAGTAAGAATTCTCCATGTTAATGTTGCCCTAGGGCCTGTTAACTACAATTCATTGTTTAAAAGCTGATGTCTCTGATTGATTCAGGCACGGGGCCATTGCTTCCTTTACTCTGGTTCTATTTTTTTGCTTCACCCTCCCAATTGGCTTCTGCAGAGGAGGAAAGTCAGACAGTAGTTACTGCTTTGGAAAGAAAAGATAAGCTGAACAGTTTGGAATGCATTTTTCTAACACTCCTTTGCCAAGTGTTACATGACTGTATCAAATTTCTTTAGACTTTGATAATGAGAAACAGACAATTCCATAGAAAATACAACCAAGAGGTCTGCAGTAATAGAGGATTTCAGAAATACACATGGTTCTAAATGGCGCTAAGATTATGTGCTTTAGAGCTCTGAATCTTTTCTTTTTTCCATGTTTGAGTAGGTACTATGGTTGATTATGAGGTTGAGGAAGGGCAGACAGCCTGCCTGCTGATTATAAATGTGTGTGTGTGTAAAATTTTCACACATAATATAATATTTCAAAGTTATTTTTATGGAGGCTCAGGGGTCCCAGAACTTAAACAAAACTGCTGATCATTGGCTCCAAGAAATACTTAGAAGGAATCACAGTTTTTTTCCTCCTTTCTTTCTTTCTTTCTTTTTTTTTTACTTCATATGGAGTCATTTGCAGACTTTTAGGCTAAAGATCACATCATGTTTATTTATTCAGCTGGCTTTGGAGATTTGAGCAATATTTGGAGGCAAATGAGTCTTTGCCTTGCTTAATAAAAAGTATACTCGTAGGTATAGCTACAGCGTTTTTACTCACAAAAGGGTCTCACGGCAGAGGGTGTGATATCGACAAAAATGTAATTGTGAAATTAAAAAGAAATAAACAAAACAATCTCCGGACAAAATTCATCCGGCATTGTCTTTCTTAAGAAGTCTTTATCATACCTTACATCCCCTGTGCTATAATGCTTGAAAATACATTATTATCTTTCACAAGAACACTGTAAACAATACTTGCATTATTCTACTCTGATCATCTCCAACAAATAAGACCTGGTTCACCTTCTAAGAATAATCGTTTAACAGAAGACATGTAATTTTGTTGGTATTATTAGTAGAGATTTATGTCACAGAGTCAACTCATTCTTTTCTACGAAAGAAGGTGGAATAAATATTTCATAGCTATGGCTTTTGAGGAACATTCCGCCTTTCAATCTTGAGGCAGTCTTTCAACATGTATGGCAATCAGAAGTCTTTAACAGCTGTAAAATGCATCTTGTCTACTTGTCTTTGAAAAATGTAAGGATCTCAAGATGCACCTGAAATATTCATTATGTAGACAATATTCCAAGCAGGGCTGGAACTTGCTGAGTATTTCACTCACTACTTATTTATTCCTTTTTTTCCCATGCCCCTAATACTTCCTGTGTCTATGACTTGTCAAAATGTCTTTATTCTATAATATACCCACATTAGTAAATTTATTGATACTATTTAACATCACAAACAGTTTTATTTGGTTAGTTTAACAATGGCTTAATGGCAGAATATATTTTGTACCATGAATCCTTTTCTTTTGTTTTACTTCTCTTTCTCCTCTTGTCCTTTTGACCTACCTGCCCCTATAGTTAAATAAAGCAGTGACTTTATTGTGAAATTATCCTTTGTATGGGTTTCTCTATTAACATCTGATAATTATAGAGGAATTTCATTGTCACTATGAAGACTAATTTGTAGAATTTTGCCATTATGATTTCTATAGTCTTTGCTTTGGGCTTCTATGAAAAACCTGACCACAAGTTGAATCCCTGATCCACTCTTCTGATCCATGCTCACCTCTTCAATATTAATTTATCTTTGGGATGAAAACTGTTACATTTCATGTTAATGTTGAAGACGTTTTTTGTAGGAAGTGATCTTATTTGATAAGGTGTTTAAAAGCAGAGCCCTTTAAGAAGCTTCTTTAAAGAGAAAGTGGATATTAATTCAGCTTTAAAAAGAGCACGGCAAGTCTTTTAATTACACAACTTCTCTACACACACACACACACACACACACACACAAAGTCTTCTACAAATACTAGAATAGGAATACAGCATGGAAAAGAGCTTAGGATCATAGAAGACCACAACTAATACCATTTTGCCATATACGACTATATTTCTTAGGAAGTGCAGTAAAACATATAAATTTCCAGCAAATCATTTCATTTTGTCTGATAATACACTAAAAGATATTGTCAATTTTCCTTTTCTATCTCTTTGTACCAATATCACTGTTTTCTTTTTCTTACCCCATCCAAGCTTCCTTCAATTTCATGCACAGAAATGCCTCCCTACACAAAAAAAATATACGCCAAACTTTGTCATGGACCAAACTACTGTGAAAAGTGAGTCAAAATGGGGTCAAAGCAAAACATTTTCTTCAGGCCTTATGATGCACTAAGTACTGTAATAGATAACTTTTTACATATATTTTCTCAGTTAAAATGGAATAAAAAAGATATAAGTAGTTTTAAATTTTGCTTCATTATAGTATATATAAAACTGTATTATATTTCTTTTATTATTGTTACTTGATTATTTTGATGACTGAGCTGGCATATCCAGTTTGGAGCAATAGAGCATTGTTTCCAGAAGGATAAAACATAGAAACATGAAAAGGAATTCAAATAGATTAATTTTGTTTATAAACTAGTATGTCCCATAAGAAGTAAAGAATATCCCAGTTGCCATTGAAGTTATCAATAGGGATAAGTACAGATCCAAACAAAAGAAATTTAGCTGAGACATCAGGAGAAATGTTCGTGTGAAGAATGTGTCTCAGAAATATGGCATAGAAAATGTTGGTAAGTTTCTGATATTTTTGTGGAAAACTGTACAGCTGTATTTATAGGCTGATTTATATACATTCTTGCCTAGATGGATTTTTTTTTAAATACTACTTTAACCCTAGTTTCATACTCGAAGAAACTGAACAGAATGGAGGTCAGAAAAAAATTAACAGGTCAGCTCAATGTATTAATGTCACCAATGCAAAGATGAATTCTATTGCTTCCATGACAGTGTTTGTTCCTTTCTTTGATTGTTTGTCTTTTTAGCTGAACATTCATACTTCTTCAAAGAACTGTAGGCAATGCATTTTTAACAAAATCACAATGACTCTGTTACTTTCATGAAGATTTATTAATACTGACTACTAAATAAAAATGTCACAGACACGGTAAATATCATGCATAGAAAGCATAAAGAAATGCTGCATTGGTTTGAGGACAAATAGGAAACATAATTTACATTCTGAGTAGAAAATGAATTTCTAGTAATGTTAGGCAAAAACAAATTATGGGCAAAAAAGCTAATGGTTCTCAGGATACCTGAATAAGAGGCAAAATTGAAATGAATTCAGATGCTCTGTGATGTACAAACAAGGCTGACCCTGGGCAAGCCTGTCAAGTGATTGCCTGTCCGTGACATCCATTCCTTGGGTACCTAGCCCCCTAAGCCCTTCTCCTGGATCCGAGCATCTACAAGTACCTGACCACAGCCAAGAGTTGTTGTTTTAGGTCCCTGCTCATAAAAAGTTTTCTGTCCTGACTTCCATCCTATTATGGCAGTGGTTCTCGAAACTTTTGATCGTGGTTCACTTAGGGATTTATATATATATCAATGTATTTCTACTTTCTAGAGGAAAATGACCCCATAATGAAAAATACTTGAGGAGGACCCAAATCACCATCAACATGTTGCCAACACAACAACTACACAACAAAACCAAATGGTGAATAAATATTAAATCTAATAGTAGTGTTTCAAATACGTTAATTCATATACATTTGCCTGCAACCACGACCAATTCAAAAGAGCAGTAATAACGACATATGCCTCCCCAGATTTCAGGAATTCTAACAATTTTCATGTGAACATGAATAGCAGGAGTATTGCAAGGTTCCCAAGCATTGAACTACTACAGTCAGATGTCTTTATGGAATAACCTGATTTAGAGTTCTCAGTTAATTCTGGTGACATGCTAATATTAGTTTATGAATAGTACCTTCTAGAAACTCAGCAAATACTACTGAGTATCCATTAGCGCCTATGAAATTGTATATTATTCAACTGTAAGAGTCAAAGATGAGTTCTCAGTCCATCAGGCTGAACTTTGAAGTTCCACAGAAGGCCATAGGGCGTTCTTTGAGCTTTAGGGCCCCAGCATCAGCTCACTGATAATGAGCTGACGGGGTCTGAGGCTGTTCCCAGCTAGAAGTTGCATTTTCATCCTTCTTCTCTTGGGTGCTGATGACTACAAAGTTGAAAACCCCAGGCTACCAAAAAAAGAGAAAGAAAGAAAAAGAGAGGAATAAAGACAGAGAGAAAGTTGTATCTCAGTAAGCCACGGAGATCTGTCTGACCCTGCAAAAGACACCTTATAATCAGGCCCTTATTAGGCCACAAACTGAGGAGCCAAGACAGGGAACAACTCGAGTTAGCAGCAATGTAGTCAGTGGTCAGATCAGCCAAGATACAGATCCGAGTCAAATAAAATGAGGGGAGGTCTGACAGGATGAGGACTTACCAGGGATGATTCAGGATGATGGGTAAACTGCCCCTAAAGCTTTGGGCACTGAGATATTGGAGCCCTAATATTCCAGATGGGGAATCCCAATGTTCAGAGATTCCTTAACCAGAGCTTTCTGTGGTTGAATTGCCCTTAGCCGTTTAGGTTCAGTATTTTTCAGAGGGCATCCTCCTTTTCCCAGGACTTTCAATCATCAGTGCCAAATCCGTGGGCTACATATTCCATTTATTGTTCTACAATGAGTTGATTTTATGACTTAATTAGGACTCCGATGACATCTGCTTGTCTGAACATGTCAAGCTATCTGTGCAATGTAATTTCAAGTGTGTTCTAATGTGAAAACGCTATTTTTTTTGTCCTGTTATAATTCCCAATTACATTATTCAACTACTCCCAGAGTGGATGTACACACATCTTTCACCCTGATGTGGAGCTTACAGATAGGAAAATGATTTAATAAACTTCACCTGAGCTATCAGGTATGCTATGTTTGGCTGTTGACTAGTAATGTGTTGTTTGGATATCAGCTCAGAGCATGAGATTTAGATTTTATTGGCTGTTGTCAGTAGTTATTGTTATTCTACTTACAAATCTTTGAAGTAAAGTTTTGTCCTGAACCTTTCAGACTTTTTTTGTTGTTGTTGAGGAAGATTCGCCCTGAGCTAACATCCACTGCCAATCGTCCTCTTTTTGCTTGAAGAAGATTCACCCTGAGCTAACATCTCTGCCCATCTTCCTCTATTTTGTATGTGGGTTGCCACCACAACGTGGCTGCCAAGGAGTGGTGCAGGTCCACGCCTGGGAACGGAACCTGGGCTGCTGAAGTGGAGTGCACTGAACTTAACCACTAGGCCATAGGGCCAGCCCCCTGGACGTTTTAGATTTCATTTCCAGGGAAGCCAAAGACAAATGTGACTGTAGTTGTTGGTTATTTTTTCTTTCCTTCTTTCTTCTTCTTCTCTTTTATTGTTGGCCATGAAGGAGACAAGGCAGCAGGAAGACATACAACGCATTATTCAGAGTGAGGTTTAGACACTAGGTTTTCTGCTTAAAACACTCTAGTCTAGATGACCCTGAATGCCCTTTGTGTTTGATCATAGACACCCTGACAGTAACATCGTTCACATGCCTACACAGAGGATGGTAAAAATGAGGGGTTGAAGCCTTGCTAAAGCACTTTCCTCATTGATAAAATTGGCCGTGACCTTAATCAGTGACTCTCTAAGCTTTTTGGCACTGACAGAAATAACTGTTTTTTTCCACTCTGTCTATTTTCATCACAGGCACTTTTTCCCTTGGATCTTCAGATATGATCCACGTCCCTGGGTTTGTAGAGCTTTGGAAATCTGGTCACTTCGCTCTTCTTCCATTTGTATTATGATTCTTATCAGAATCCTCCCAAATATATATTTAAGTAGACTTGATTGGAAAAACCTCAGAATGTAGAAAAATATATGTCTATGAACATTGAAATTCATCAGTTTAAGGTCATTTTAGGTAGTCAGTTGGTTACCGCTGTTTATAAACCTGCACAGAATATGTATCACTCTAAGTTATATACCATATCCATTTTCTTTAAATCTCTATATCTGTTATTTTCTAAATATTTGCAAGGGGTATAAAATTACTGAAAGCCAAAAATAGTTTTTGCAAGAGTAAAGTTAATAGTAAATGATTATTTTAATTCACTTGATATTTGGAAACCATAATCTTGATTGCATGGCTAAACTCAGTAGCACCCTTAAGTAATTACTCCCCATAAATTAACATGCTATTTCTAGCTTCTGTAATTTTCAAGAAATCTAGGCTGTTACCTATAAACTGTAGTTAAATACCCCAAGTCACATTCAGTCTAGAAGTTTCTGCCACCCTTGTGATTAACTGTGTGGTGATCGGCTGTGTGGGAGTCTAGCTCTTCATTTGGACGGACTGAACAGTCAAGCCAACTTCTTCACTATTGTTATTTATGTTAGAGATGCGGCCTTTGGTTGTTTTGTTGGCATATAATTTCACTTAATAAAAATTCTATAAATTTCAAAGACTGAGAAGTCACTGAAACTACATAATTACAGTTGATAACTTTAGGAATGATCTATTTTAATGATTTATTTTAACCTATGAACCCCAGGAAAGTTAAGCCCTGTATCATTGCTTAATGTTCAAGATCCCTCTGATAGAGAGCCTGCATTTCAGGAAAGAGAACTATGGTTCACCAGTGATACTAAGTGCTGTAACTATTTAAGTAAATAATTAGTATATTCTCTAAAATTATATGATTATAAGCAATGAAGTATAGACACTATCAGTATATCAAGGTTAAACAATTACAATCAAAACCTATTATGTTTACCTTGATATTGGCAGGCCTCTTAACTGATAATGCTCTATTATGGTGTTTGAATCAATGAAAATCACGTTGCAAATTTTAATGGCAATTGTCACTAATATTAGAATATATATATTTGCGTTTCCCAGAAGAAAGCAAGCACATACAGTCAACTCTCCTTCAAACGTGCTTAGCCAACATCTCAGACTATCTGAATGCTGGCCACTAGTTATAAAGAGCCAGTGATACCCTTCCGGGGTATAATAAAGGAATCTTTATGAAAAAGGAAACTGACAGAGATAATTAGACTGCTACTCAAGAGTTCAAGTTAGGGGCAGAGCGGCAGACAAAAATTCTCATCTCTGGAGAGGCAACGTGGTCTAGTAGAGAAAGTGTGTTCCTGAGAGTCAACCAAACTGGGCTCAAATCAGGGAGAGGATCACCCACCTTACGGCATCGCTGTGGGGATGGAGGGAATTTACGTGCGTGAAACATCGGCCGGTGGCTGACACTGACATGTGCTACATTCACACGGGTTCACTTCCTTCTTTGCTGCCCAGTCCTCTCTTAAGTAACAGAAGGTCAGTTTTAGGGAAAAATAGGCAATCTTCAGCTAGAATAGTAATTGTATTTTAAAGCATCTTTTCAACTTGGTCATTGGAAATGTGTTTAGGCTAGTCACCATATTTGTTTTTGCTGACTATAGAATAAACAGTCTATTTAATACAGTGCCAGGCATATAGCTGACGTTCAATAAATATTTTTGAATGAATAAATAAACTGGAAAATATGGAATATATTTTCTCAGAGAAATATTTTGTTGTAGAAATTTCTCTTATAAAATAATATTAGATAATGTGACTAGGTTCCTGAGCCAGAATACAAAAGCCTACAGAGCCAGTAAGATAATTAGAAAAGAATATTTTACCAATACGACTGTGGAACCAGACCCACACATTTCCACAAGGAAATGCATTTAAGTTGCTTCAGTTTGGAATTCCAAATGCAGTGAAACCAATGTTTTCCTCTCCCAACCATTTCCAGTAGTCAAGTATACAGGACACAGAAATTCTCCAGCTCCAAGCAACAGGTGCTGATTTGTAAAACCCCAGGGATTGACTCCAGAAAGCTCATCAGTGTGTGTATTCACCGTTCTCCTATAAATGCAGTCTCTAGAATCACAAATGACCGCTGAGTCCCTAAACCTGACTTTGGGAATTGGCTTGTCCCCACTGTCACCTTCTGCCATGGCACCATGTACCACCCACCCCACCTCCCCAGGCTCTCAGTGGGACATCTGATAACCAGGAATTGAAGAAACATAATGCATAATGCTTTATGGTTTAAATGCCTGATGCCTGTGTGTGTTCCACAACAACGTAAAAATTCCACATTTCTCATCAAGTTATAAAATATGAGCAAATGTCACAGGAGTCCACACCCTACTTGCTCCAGCTCAAGATGCTCCAGCGCACCCCAGGATGTCACCATAATATGGGAGTTGAAGCTCAGTTGAGAATTAGCAGTATTCTGACTGTGACAGGAGAAAAAGCACTGATAAGAGCTGGCTTTGTGAAGGGTGGCCTTTGGTAAATTCCTTAAATGTTCTCATTTTCAGTTACCTCATCTGTAAAATTTGGATAGAAATAGTGCCTGCCTTATATCTTTGCTGTGGAGATCCAGTGAGTTAACGCTCTTAAAGCCCTTAGAACAGTGCGAATACGCTTGCTCTCCATAAACGTGAACTCTCGTCACTTCATGACTGTCTCTAGGGGGTTCCATGTCCAGACATCTCCAAATCGTAAGGGAAGAGTAACCTGGATGGAGGAAGAAACACTTTAATCCCTTGCAAGGACCCCTGATACACTGAACTTAATCACCTGCAGAGCCCCTTGATATGCTAAAAAAAAATCTGAGAGTCATTGCATGGAAATAACTACGTACCAGAGCAGATTATGCCCTCATCCAGGGTGATTTGCAAAATTTTTAACAACTGGTATGGCACAGGCACAAATACAGATATTGGCTGTACAAATTGGCACTGAGGTTTGTGTGTAATGGCTGAATATCAGGTCAGGCCCCAGATCCCCACAATTTTCATCATTAATGTGAATACCTTGCACCTAACCAAATCAACAAACAAAAGAAATGACCTTTCTTCATTAGTAACCCTGATGTGAAAGCATTCTGCTCTCGAGCACAGCCTCCTCCGTAAAATATTTCTCACTTGTCTTTCATCCAATTTTACTGAGCCTCCTTACTCCTCTCTAGTTGCTTCCTCGCCTGCTTCTTTCTTTCTTCTAAATGTGAGTGAGCCTGCCTGGATCCCTCCCTCTTTATATATTCTTCCTCTTCTTCTTCTTCCTTCTTCTTCTCCTCCTCCTCCTCTCCCTCCTTCTTCTTGTTCCTCTTCCTCCTCTTCCTCCCCTTCCTCTCCTTCCGCCTTCTCCACCCACCTCAGCGATCTCAGCTAACTTCATTGCTTTAATGATCACTTCCCTGAGGTTCGTCATTTTTTACCTCTGACCCTTGGAGCAGATTGTTTCCTCTGCTGCAGACTCGCAAAGAAACCTCTACTCTTTTTCAAGCATTGTTTTAATCCTTTGTATTAGTTTGTCCTGATGAACTGAGAGCATCGCGAGGGCCAGGCTCAGGTCTTTCTTATTCACTGCAGTATCCCTGGGTCTAGCATAGCGCCTGGAACATTACAAGTGACTCAACCTGGAGCCCCAAAGTTTTACCTGCATTCCAAATCCTCTGAAAACATCCCCCACTGAAACTGAAATGCATTCAGCTACCCCACTTTTCCATCAGGTTCACATTCTGTACCTTGGTCATTTTGTCCCATTTACTCAGATGGCCCTCCCCATCCATTCTTCCCTGTTCCACCTCCTGCTGGAACTGTCTGTAAGAGATCATACTCATCCTTCAGCCTCAGCTTAAGCCCCAACTCCTCCATAAAGCTTTACTCAATCTTCCTCTTGGAAGCAGCCTCTTCTGCCTCCTGAGTCCCACAGCATCTGATGTATGCCTCTGTTATGGCACTCACCAGTTTGGTATGCTTATTATACTTCTTTATTTACCTAATTTCTTTGAGGAATTATGCATTATATATCTACAAATCTCCCACACCACCTGGTACATGCAAAGATACTTAGCAATTGCTTGTTACATGAATGATTAAGAGAATGAGTCATCACACTATAGTTATGTAGGTAAATACATTATAGTGTATTGATATATACAGTTATAGTAAAATAAATACCTTATAGTATAGCAATTTTTCTATTTGTACTGTTTCTCCAGGGCTGTACCGTAACCAACTTCTTTGCTTGGCAACTCTAATGAGCAACCTGCCACCAAATTCAGAGAGAATACTCCTTTTGGGTGAGTAGCATTTAAATTTTAAATCTGATTGTAATCAGAAAGCAAATGTTTGCGCCTCTATTTTGTTTGAAGCCCGATTTCATAAATTTTTTAAATATTCTGGCATGTTTTCTTGGTGATTAGAGGGACTTGATGAGGAAAGTTTTCAAGAAAGTTGTTTTTTTTATAGACATTAGCATAAAGCCTTTCAATTTTGACACAATGCTGAAGTGATTCCATATATTTCTGGAAGGAATTTATATTTTGGGGTAAATTTTTTTTAAGTGTAACATTCAGAAAAATGTGCAGCTTATAAGTGCTTGATGAATTTCCACTGAGTGAGCACATCCATGTGACAGCACCCAGTTAAGAAACAGAGTGCTACCAGCACCCCAATAGATCCCTCCCACCCTCGTGCCCCTTCTCACACCACCCCCACCACTCTTTCTCAGCCCCATCAAAGTTAATTACAGCCACGATTTGTAACACTGCAGATTAGGATCTCCTGTTTTTAAATTGTATGTGAATGGAGGGACTATCTTTTTAAACGACTTAAAAATAAAGACGGAATTGAAAAAGTGAGCAGGAAGGCCAAATGATTTTCTATTTACGTAACAGCTGTTTTGCCAGATGATTTGACAGCTAATTGGAGTCGGATTGCTTTTCTTCTTAAACCCAGCAAATATCACCTGTTTTAATTGAGGGTCACTGCTGATTAAGCACTCTACTCCGGTTTTTTTCCTCATGCTTGTGCTTCATAAATTATAGCCTGCCCAAGTTCAGGAAAGGTATTCATCACGTCAAATGTTTGCAGCAACTGTCTTTTATAATTAGAGCAAAAGATTTTCTTGTGGCGTTGACTGATTAAATTGGTAATTAACATAGGATGAAGATTCTGCATGGTTTCTCAAACGAACCAAGAAAATAGATAGAGGTACACTTAGATGAGCTAAAGGCTTAATACATTTGTTAAAGGCTTTATTGTATTTAGCATAATAAATGAGAAATGGGATCGCATTTATTTATTTCAAGAGAGAGAACTGCCTTTCCAGGTATCCACTCTGGAGCAGGCCTTACAAAGAACCTATTAATCTCTGTTAATTTTTAGGCATCTTCCCAAGAAATGCAATTAAACCCTAACATTTCAAATGCTCCACTTAGTGATCTAGATAGTATCTTATTGATCAAGATCTTGAAGAGAAAGGTATTAGAGTTTCTACCCATCCTAAATTTCCCCCCAAAAAATGTTGCTCCCCAATTTATTTTATACTGTTATTGAATATTATATTAAATAGTATGACTTCTCAGCCTACTTTAGTAATTTTCATTTTAGGGCAACTGATGCCTTTCTTAAAAATAATTTGTCACCCAAATCTCTTTACATTTACCATTAATGATCTGCAAATCACAGTGTGATATTTTTGTCTAATCTGGTCCATTATAGGTTATTCATCTGTTACCCAGTAAACTTCTTGACTTTGCTCCTAAATTTGAGGATACACTCCAGTTTAGAGAGACCTGTGGTCCTCCGTATACCTACATCACCTCAACCTGTTCTTGAACATGTCCTTCATCGTCTTTAATTATGTGAATTTTGCATACAAGAAAACAAAGTAATATTCCTCATCAACTTTTATTTCAAGCTATTCAGTGGGTTTCTATTAATCTTAAAGAATATGTATGTTATAAATCACTTAACGAGTTGGAACATTAAAATTGGTATTAAAAGATATTTGACAATATCCCAACTTTTAAAAAGGTTGGGAATTACAAAAATAGCTACTTGGAATATATTCCATTCAGTTACTAATATGCATGAGGGTGGAAAACAAGGAGTTCTTTCCGTAACAAAGATGGGATCAATCCGTAACCACCACTGCCCCCTTCCATAGAAAACCACTGTTCTGATTTCTATCAAGGAGATTAGTTTTGCCCGTCCTGGAACTTCATTTAAATATAATCAGACAATGTGTGCCTTTTTGCTTCTGGCTTCTCTCATTCAGTATAATGTTTTTGAGTTTCATCCCTGTTGAGTGTAACAGGTGTTCATACTATTTTTACTGCTGAATACTAGTAGTTGTCCATCAAATTAATATGCCACAATTTTTTTTGTCATTTTCCCATTGGACATTTTGGTTGTTTCCAAGTTTTAGATATTGTGAATAAAGCCGTGGCAAACATTTTTGTAGGAGTCTTTGTATGTATGTATTCATTTCTCTTCGAATAATACAGAGAAGTGGAATTTCTGGGTCATAGGACAGCTGTGTGTGTAAACTTGTAACAAAGTGTCTAACACTTCAGAGCCTTTGTCCCATTTTACACTCCCACCAGAAATGGATGAGAGCTCTATTTGTCCCAAATCTTCACCAACATTTGATGTTATTAGTCTTCTGGGTTTAGCTTTTCTTGTGACTCTTTGTGGCTTTAATTTGCATTACCCTTATGATTAAAGAGATGAGCATATTTTCATGTGCTTTAGCCATTCACATATCTTCTTTGGTCGAAGTGTCTTTTTGAGTCTTTTGCCCATTAGGTGTGTTTCCTGATTTGTGGGAATTTCTAAAGTATATTTTAGATGTAAGACCTTTGTCAGATTTTACGTACTATGAATATTTTCACTCAGTCTGTGCCTTGTCTATTTTGTTAACTATGTAGTTTGATAAATAGGTGTTTTTATTTTGATGAAGTCTATTTGGTCAATTTTGTTCTTTGACGGTTAGTGCTTTCTGTGTCCTAAGAAATATTTGCCAAGAACAAGTTTGAAAATCTTTATAGTTTTGCTTCTTATCTTACATTTGAGTCTAAGATGATCTTGGACTAATTTTTTGTGCGTGGTTTGAAGTAGGAGTTGAGATGCTTTTTTTCACATTTTTATGCAATTATTTCAGCACGGTTTATTGAAAAATAATTCATTTCCATATTGAATAATTTTGGCACTTTTGTGAAAATCAATTGATATATATGTCTATTTCTGAACTGTTTCCTCTGTTTCACTGATCTACTCAATTACCCCTTTACCAAAACCACACTATCTTGAACACTGCAGTCTTGAAATCAGATCATGTAAGTCCTCCAACTGTGTCCTTGTTTTGTGATTGTTTTAGCTGCTTTAGATTCTTTACATTTCCATACATATTTTAGAATCAACTATTCTGTTTCTACCCAAAATCCTGTTAGCATTTTGATTGAGATTACACTGAGTCTGTCGTTCAATTTGAAGAAAAATGAGTTTTATAACGATTTGGAGTCTTGCAGTCCGTGAACATGGTAACTCTCTCCTTTTGTTCATCTCCTTTTTCCATTGATTGTGCTTTTCAGTGTAGAGCTCTCACACATCTTTTAAGCTTATTCTTAAGTATTTTATCTTTTTTATGCCACTATAAACTGAATTTAAAGTTTTCCATTTCCCATTTCGTTGTTTGCTGCCAGTTTGTAGAAATACAATTGATGTTTTACGTATTGACCTTGCATCTTGCAATCATTCAAATTTGCTTATTACTTATAGTAGTTTTTTTCCTTAGGTTCTTTGGATTTTTAGGTACACAGTCATCTTGTCTATGAATAAAGAATTTTACTTCACCTTTCCAGTTATGCCTTTTATGTCTTTCTCTTTCCTGTTGTACTAACTAGACTACCTGAACGATGTTGCATGTGAGTGGAGAGAACAGACATCTTTACCTTGTTCCTGATCTCAGAAGGAAAGTGCTCAATGTTTTATCATTAAGGATGACGTTAACTGTAGGCTTTTTGTAGATGTCTTTCAGACTAAGGAAGTTCTGTCTATTTCTAGTTTAGTTGCTTTTTATGATGAATAGGTGTTGAATTTTGTCAAAAGCCTTTCTTCCTGCACATATTGAAATGATTGTACAATCTTTCTTCCTTTTCTGATAATTTGGTGGATTAAATTGATCTTTTAAGTGCTAAACCCATCTTGCATTCCTGGGATAAACCCCCATTTGGTTGTAATGAAAGGCCATTTTATGTAATCCTGGATTTGACTTGATAATATTTTGCTAATAAAACTTACTTAAGTTTATATTCTGGAGGAAAATTGGTCTCCGATTTTCTTTTCTTGAAATATTTTTGTCAGGCTTTATTATCAGGATACTGCTGGCCTCATTAAATGAGCTAGGAAGTATTTAAGTACTTCCTTCTCCTGTCTTTTCTTAAATAACCTGCGTAGATTTATTTATCCATAAAATTTTGATAGACTTCACCAGAGAATCCATCATGGCTTGGAGTTTACTTAGTGGGAAGATTTTAATTACAAATTCAATTCTTTGAAATATATAGAGTTATTCACATTTTCATTTTTTTCTGTTAATTTTGGTAAATTGGGATTTTCAACATATTTATTTAAGTTGTCAAGCATATTTCCACATGTGTTCATAATATTCCTTTATTTTCCTTTAAATTTCTGTCTGAGCTGTGGCCACATTCCTTCTGTTTTTCCTGATATTGGCAATTTGTGTTTTCAATATTTTTTCTTCATCAGTTTTCCTGAGGTCCATTAATTTTATTAGTCTTTCAAAGTTCCAACTTTAGAATTTGTTAATTTTCTTTATTCTTTTTTCTGTTTTTTAATTTAACTGATTTTTGCTCTTATTCTTACTATTTCCTGTCTTCTTCTTACTTTGGTTTTAATTTGATTTTCTTTTTCCAGATACTTAAGGCAGTAATGTAGATTATTAGCTTTAAGACTTTCTTCTCTTTAAATATAAGTATTTCTAATGCTACCAATTTTCCCTGAGTCATTGCTTTAGCTGCATCCTGCAAATTTTTATTCAAGATGTTGTCATTGTAATTTAGTTGAAAATATTTTATAGTTTCCCTTATGATTTATTCTTTCACTGTGCATTATTTAGAGGTAATGGTGTTTTAATTCCAAATATTTAAAGATTTTTCTAGATCTCTTATTCTTACGAATTTCTAATTTAATTCCACTGTTATTAGAGACATATTTTATGAGATTTCTATCTTTTGAAAATTATTGAGACATTTTATTTTGTAGCCCAGCATCAGCACGAAATCTGTCTTGGTGAATGTTCCAAGTGCATCTGAAACAAATACGTACTATGAAGTTGTTGGCAGTGGTGTTATATAAATATCAATTTATTTAATTTGGCTGATCACATGGTTGAAATCTTCTTTATCCTAACAATTTTATATCTGCTTATTCTATAAAATGCTGAGAGAGAGGTGTTAAAAACTGTAACTATGAATGTGGATTTATCAATTTCTTTTATTCCGTCAACATTTGCTTCGCACATTTTTGAAGCTCTGTTATTAGGTGTATACACACGTACCTATGTTAGGGTTGTTATAAGTTCTTAATGAATTAACTCTCTTATTGTTATGAAATATCTCTCCTTTACTCCAGCAACACTCTTTGTCTTCGCATCTGCTTTGTCTGATATTGATAAAGCCACATCATCTAACTTCGCCTATTGTTTTCATGGCATATCTTTTTCCAGTCTTTTGCTTTCAATCTTTCCATATCTCGTAAAGAAGAATTTATTGAGATGGTGTATATTTAGTTCTTGCACATTGTGTGGTCTGCCTTATAATTGGAGTGTTTAGCTCATTGCATTTAATATAATTAACGATACATTTTAAGTCTGCAATCTTACTATTTATTGCACCTGTTTTTGATTCCCCTATTTCCTCCTTTCCTGCTTTATTTTGGAGTTAAGCAAATTTTCTTTCAATATCGATTTTAATTCTTCCATTCCGGCTCTTTATTTGTACCTAATGTAATAGATATAATATGCAGTCTTTACTTATCAGGGTTTACTGAGTACACTTCACATAATATTTTAAAACGTCACAACAGTAGACTTACGTCTCTACTCTTATTTTTGTGCTCTTCTTATCATCCATTTTAATTCTACACACGTTAAGATGCTAAAATATAATATCCTTATTTTTGCTTTAAACAGTCAGTTGTTTAAAAAAAACTAAGAGTAGTAGTTTGCTAGTCTTGCTGTAACAAAGTAACAACTGAGTGGCTTAAACAGCAGAAATTCATTGTTTCACAGTTCTGGAGGCTAGAAGTCCCAGGCCAAAGTGTTGGCAGGGCTGTGCTCCCTCTGTAGGTGCTGAGGAAGGCTCTGTTCTCAGCCTGTCTCCTAACTTCTGGTAGTTCCTTAGCTGGGACAGCACAGCTCCAGTCTTCACATGGCATTCTTCCTCTGTAGATACACGTCTGCACCCAAATTCCCCTTTTCATAAGGATGTCAGTCTTATTGGATTAAGATCCACCCTAACGATCTCATCATAACATTACTACATCTGCAAAGACCCAAAGACCCTATTTCCAAATGAGGTCACATTTACAGGTACTAGGGGGTTAGCACTTCAACACATGAATTTTTAGAGACACAATTCAACTCCTAACACTGAGAAGGAGAAAGAGTTTATATATACATATGTGTATTTATATTTATTTATATATATATATATATCCCTATGTATTTACCATTTCCCGCGTTCTTCATTCCCTCCCATAGATCAAGTTTCCATCTGGTATCATTTCCCTTCAGCCTGAAGATATTTTTGTAGCATTTCTGGCAGTGCAGGTTTGCTAGTGACAAATTCTCTCAGCTTTCGTTTATCTGAAAGCCTTTATGTTAATCCATTGAAAGGATAGTTTTTACTGGACAGAATTCTGAATCCATAGAATTCTGGCTTCCCTCACTTTAAAGGTGTCATTTAATTGTCTTCTGGCTTCCACTGTTTCTGATGTGAAGTTGGCCATCATTTGTATTGTTATTCCCTTCTATCGAGATTTCTCAGCTTAGCAATTTTTATATTTTGAGACATATAATTCTTTGTTGTAGGTGGCTTTCTTATGTATTGTAGGATGTTTAGCAGGATCTCTGACCTCTACCATCTAGTTACCATTAGCACCCTACTCCCATCCCCAGTTATGAAAATCAAATCTCTCTCCAGAAATTGCCAGATTTCTCCAGGGGACAAATTTTCCCCAGTTAAGAACCACTGCCTTATATATAATGAGTCTTTTACTCTCTGGATGATTTCAAGATTTTCTCTTTATCCCTGGTTTTCAGCCATTATGTGACTAGGTATGCTTTTTTTTTCTTTCTTCATGGTTTTTGCTGAGCTTCTTGGATCTAAAGATTGATTTTTAATTTGTTAAATATTTTTTCTTATTTTCAAGTATTTTTCTCTCTCTCCTCTGGACTCTAGTTAAATGTATCTTAGACCACTTGATATTTTCCCATAGGTCACTAAGGTTGTGTTCATTTTTTTTTAACTTTTTTAAATTTTGAAATAATTATAGTTTCAGAGTAAGTTTAAAAGAAATGTCCAGAGAGGTCTTGTGAAGCCTTCACCCAGCCTTGCCCAGTATTTACATCTTGCATAACTATACCACAGTATCAGAGCTAGGAAATTGATATTGGTACAGTCCACACAGTTTACTCATTCACAAGTTATATATACACTCATTTGTGTGTGTGTGTGTGTGTGTGTGTGTGTAGTAGTTCTGTGCAACTTTATCACATGTATAGCTTTGTACGACTACCACTACAACCAATATACAGAATTGTACCATCAATACAAGGATCCTTCATTCTACCCATTGACAGCCATACCCATCCTCCCCATCCCTAACCCTTGGCAACAACTAGTCTGTATTCCATCTCTATAATTTTGTTATCTAAAGAATGTTATAAAAATGGAAGTATATACTACGCAATCTGTTAAGACTGGGGGTTTTTTTAACTTACCATATTGCTTTTGAGATTCATCCAAGTTGTTGTATGTATCAAGAGTTCGTTCCTTTTACTGCTGAGTAGTATTTCGTGTTATGACTGTACCACAATTTGGTTAACCATTCACCCACTGAAAGGTAGTCTCCAGTTTGGAAATAATCAGAGTTACTATGAACATTTGTGGACATGCACATATTTGGCATGAAAATACACTTCCATTTTTCTGGGGTAAACCCTAAGAGTGCAATTGGTAGGGTGTCTGGTATGTGCATGTTTAGTTTTAAAAGTAACTATGAAGCTACTTTCCAGAGCAGCTGTCGTATTTTACATTCCAATTAGCAATGTATGAATGATCCATTTCCTTTACATCCTTCCTATCCTTTGGTGGTATCAATATCTTTTTCTTTTTAGCCATTCTCATAGGTGTATAGTGATATTTCATTGTGATTTTCGTTTGCGTTTCCCAAATAGCTAATGATAGTGAATATGTTTTCATGTGCTTATTTTCCAGACATGTTGCTCTTTGGTGAAATGTTTGTTCATGTCTTCTTCCCAATTTGTTATCAGATTGTTTAGGGTTTTTTTTTTTTTTTTTTGAGGAAGATGAGCCATGAGCTAACATCCACCACCAATCCTCTCGTTTCTTGCTGAGAAGATTGGCCCTGAGCTAACATCTGTACCCATCTTCCTCTACTTTTTTGGGGGGCACTGCCACAGCATGGCTTGATAAGCAGTGCATAGATCTGTCCCCGGGATTTGAACCTGCGAACCCTGGTCCACCAAAGCAGAGTGTGTGAACTTAACCGCTACACCACCACGCTGGCCCCTAGATTATTTGTTTTTTTAAAGCTGAGTTCTGAGAGTACTCAATATGTTCAAGACACAAGTCCTTTGTTGGATATGTGATTTGAAAATATTTTCTGTAATCCTCTTTAAAGAGTCTTTCACAAAGCAAATGTTTTTAATTTTTATGAGGTCAAATTTATCAACTTTCCCTTTTATGGATAATGCTATAAGGGTCAAGAGAGAATTCTTCACCAGTTTTAGGTTGCTAAGATTTTTTAATCTTTTTTCAAGTTTACTGACACTTTCTTCTTCGGTCTCCAATATTCTGCTAAACCCATCCAGTGAATTTTCCCTTCAGATACTTTACTTTTCCATTCTAGATATTCTATTCATTACTGAGAGTGTCTCATCTGTTCAATCATTATGTTCTTATTTTCCTTTAAGTCCTTGAGTATCTTTATAATAGCTGTTTTAAGGTTCCTGCCTGCTAATTTTAACATCTAAACTATTTGGAATATGTTTTGATTGCTTGATTTTTCTCTTGATTATGGGTCACATTTTTCTGCTTTTTCTCATTTCTAGTAAGTTTTTTTTAAGTCTGCTTTTTGGTGAGGAAGATTTGCCCTGCGCTAACATCTGTTGCCAATCTTCCTCTTTTTTTTTCCTCCTCAAAGCCCCAGGACATAACTGTATATCCTAATTATAGGTCATTCTAGTTCTTCTATGTGAGGTGCCACCACAGCATGGCTTGATGAGCAGTATGCAGGCCCACACCCAGGCTCCGAACTGGTGAACCACAGCTGGCCAAAGAGGAGCATGCAAACCTAGTCACTTGGCCACAGTGCTGGCTCCTTATTTCTCACAAATTATAATTGTACACTGGACATTGTTGATGATTTGTTCTACAGAATCATGGAATCTGGTTATATTGTCTTCCTTTAAATGGTGTTGAATTTTTTTCTGGCAGGCAGTTAAATTAAGATGGATCATTTTAAAACTGTCAGAATGATACTATTTTTTGTTAGGGTGGATATATCTCCATTTTGTCCTCTGCCTTCGAGCATATCCCTTACACTGGGACTTCATCATTACTCACAACTCAGTGCTTTGAGATGTTTAACAAATTCTTACCACTCAGCCTTAGCTGGCTTCAACATCTTTCCTTCCTGCATGACCATAAATAAAAGAGATAAAGAAAGATGTTAGCTCTCAGCCTCACAACAAATAGCCATTCTCTACTCAATCACATACAGTCTTGCCTTCCATATGTACAACCCAAGCCTCAGCCGATGACCCACAGAGAATCTCCCTGTGGATTTCCACTCCTCCATATTCCTACCCCCTACCCTGCAGCATACTCCTTTCTAGTACCCTACCATGCAAATTCCAGATGCTTCTGCAGCCCTGAAGTCTGCCTCTCTGTTTAATGATAACACAGTGCTCTACTTTGGCTTTGCTTCCCTTTATGCATTCTAGACACAGCCACAAGGCAGGAAGCCAGGACAGATATGGAGTTCCCTTCACATGTTTCCCTTCTCTCCAAGATCATGGTCCTCCATTGCCTATTGTCCATTGCCTCCAAACAGATGTCTCATATATTCTCTTTGGCTTTGTTCTTGTTTAGCGTGGGACAGTGGGTCCAGGGCCAGTTATTCCATCATGGCCATGTGTGGAAGCTCTTATGATTCATCACAATTTTTAGTGATAGACAAAATAATTGCAATGAGTCTGTGTCTTCATTTTGGTAGAGTTAAAGGACATCTCATCATGTTCATATCTAGCTAAATATTGTCCCCCCACCTCTTGTAAATACAGTCAACACATTTCCTGGTTTTGCTAACATTGTCCCAGTTAATACCTATTATTAATAGCTCCCCATTTGACTCTCAAAAATATTCTAGTTTTGTCAATAAATTTCCTGGCTACTCTATTTATAAATATTAATCATAATGATTTTTAGTTTGAGAATCCTGTAAGATCCAACTTTGTCTTCAATATGCAATCATTTTTAACCTTCAGTTTACCTTTTCCAAATTTAATAGTGTTATTTCTTTTTAAGAATATCTTTTTTCTTTACCAATTTGTAAGTCTGCGTACAACCTACCTCTCCATTTGATAGCACTTTGAAATGTTTCAATGTAGTCAAAATCTGTTTTGAGAAATAAGCTATGCAACACAAATCATACTTTTTGTTAAGGTATTTCTTACAAAGGAAAAATGTATTCTATTTACTCAAAGATTTCTCCCTTTTTAGAAGAATTTTTATTGTCAAATGACAGCAAATTGCTCTTACAAGCCATGGTTGGTTGGATTAACTCCACGGACACTTGGATCCAGTGTCTTGGCCTGATGAAAGTGTGAATGGTCAAAGGCATTGAGGTATTCAGGAGAGGAGAAGTTAAGACATGTTCTTATTTCTTGAACCTCTGTCCTCAGTTCCTCTGACAGCCATTTATATTTTAGCTATCATGACCTGGCCTTCTAAAAAAACACATAATAACTTGGATATGCCCAAACACCCTACAGGAAAATCATTTATGCAGAGAGAAATGTCCTAGATTTTCTTACATTTAGCAAAACAATGAATTGATTAAGTAAAACAGCGTTTGAGACTAAATTTGGTATCTCTGGCCATAAATATGACTCCTCTTATTTAAGGGTATCATGTTCTCTGGACTGCATTTCTGGCCATGTAGTCAATGCCTAGATAGCTTAGTAAACATGATGTAGGGCAAGCAGTCTTATTCACTATTTATTTTCTTTGAATATACACCCAGTTAATGCAACCTGACAACTTGAATAGTTACCTAGTTATTTTTCAATCCCCAAGTTATATATCATATTGAAAATGGTAAGAAATGTTGAACTTTCAAATTTTATGCAAATGTGTTGTATTTCTATATATCTGCTGTTCAGCAACGTATTATTTTTATGCATTTATCTTAGACACTATTCATAACCTATTTAATGTCAGACACGTACCTACAATGACACACAGAGAACACCTCTCATTAAGCGGAAGGTTTTCTTTTATGATAGTCCCTGTAGAAGATTCAGACTGTTAGTCAGAGGCACTTATTTTGAGACAGTAGCAGCTTGGGTGCTGTAATACGTTCCCTCTGTTTTAAAACATCCCAAAGAATGCTGTCAGCTCTAAGTTTCTATACCTAGAATCTACTAAATCAGATCAGACCATTTTTATATAACGGTTGCAAATGTGTTTTTTGGAATGTTAAATCTGTTTCTATTTTTCAATCAATTTAAAATGTGTAGAAAAAGTGTTCTGATTGTATATTATCCAATTTTCATCAGCTGCCGGAAGGAAATGCTGTGAAAATCTGTGATTTAAAACCCTTAAAACTTCTGCTTGAAATGCATGTTTTGTTAAGAACATTAGATATGCAAAGTATCTTAAACAGAATTTTGATGTCTTTATTAATAGCATTTAAAAGTTTGAGGATTTCAGATATTCATAGATTTTATTCTCCTTCGTTTACAAGGTCATATATTTTCGACCTTTATATTTCTTCTTTTGGAAGTAACTGGAACTGTGAAGAAAAGTGATAAAATAAAGACAAAGGAATAATTACATTATTGATAATAATACTACCCTTGCTAAGATTTAATGGAAAAATGTATTTTACGCAAGATATAGAAATAATCATAAATATCAATAAACACTTATTTAAGACCCATTGTATATAAATCATTTGCCTAAGAGCTGGGTGAAATACAAAGATCTTGTCTTCTATGAGTTTGCAATCTAGTTAAATAAATTAAAAAACACATGCCAAAAGGGTAGTATATGTAAGTGCTGTTGGAGTTTAGAGGAGTGAGAAAAAAAACGTTTCTTCCTCTGAGAGTTCACAGTGAAGTGGGATTTGAGTTAAGGAATGAAATTAATGCATGACAGTTATTCATGATTAAAATACTATTGAATAGTAACAAATTTAAATGCAATATAATTTTTTTTTTTAAAGATTTTATTTTTTCCTTTTTCTCCCCAAAGCCCCCCGGTACATAGTTGTGTATTCTTCGTTGTGGGTTCTTCTAGTTGTGGCATGTGGGACGCTGCCTCAGCGTGGTCTGATGAGCAGTGCCATGTCCGCGCCCAGGACTCGAACCAGTGAAACACTGGCCCGCCTGCAGCGGAGCACGCGAACTTAACCACTCGGCCACGAGGCCAGCCCCTAAATGCAATATAATTTTTATTAAATCTAAGCAACCTACGTTGGATGTGAAAAAAACGGTAAAAAAAAAAAAAAACAAGTTGTAACAGATGCTTTTCTTCTTTATAGCTGTATTTGGTGCCATACTAATCGAAAAAGCAGAAGCATCAAAACTCTGTTGATAAGTACTTTATTTAGTTTTTCATATTTAGTTTTACCTACTCTGTTAGTTAGTACTTATGGTCACCCACAAGTCAGAGATTGCCAAAACATTGTGACTTAGATGTACAGGGATTTATGTTCTCACTTAAAGTAAGTCCCAAGTTATGGCAGCTCCATGATGTCATCAAGGCTTTTTCTAGCCCTTTACTACTCTACCCTTGTGGTATTGGATCAGGTCCAATATAGCAGCTAGAGCTCCAGTCGTCACATCTCTCTCTCAGGCCTACAACAAGTGGAAGGGACAAAGAAAGATGCCAGCCTTTCCTGTAAGGAGGCTTCAAGGAAGTAAAACACTTTACTTTGCTTGTATACCGATGGCCAAAAAGTAGTCACATAAGCACATCTACGGCAAATGTGGTCTTCTAGATGGGTGCGTGACTGCCTAGACTAAAGTGAGGGTTTGGTTTTGTTATAAAGAGGAAGGAGACATTGGAGGCTGGGTAAGCATACAGCAGATTCTGTCATTCCTCCTGAACATTTTTAATGTCCGTGGCGCAAACTGGAGCATTAGTAAATCAAAATGAGCCTGGCTGTCATTATATCCTCATATAAGGGGTATTGCTTACTGGTTGATCTATTCTAGGCACCAGAAATGTTATTCCAATGCTCAGGTAGGCTCCATACATTCTAGTTATCCAATTCTGTGAAGATCATGAAAAATTTCATTGAAAATGACTAAATTTAGAATGAGAAGGATAGATATATCTGGCAGTGTGGTTAACTTATGCAAGGGTGTGTGTCCTTATATTTGTGTGGATGGATAGATAGATAGATATGTAGGTAACAGCTTGTGTGGTTAGGTTGATTAAAAAAAATAGAAAGAGGAAAGGAGATGAGAAGGGAGGGAAAAGAAGTTGAGGAGAAGAGAGGAAGGAAACTAAACTAAGGAATCGGAGAGAATTCTTAGCAGTATGTTAAGGATAGTCTGGTCTAATCAAAATTTACATCTCTCTGAATTGACCTTCTCTGCTGATCGTTTTCTCAGTGTAGCACATCATTCTGCCCAGGGATGCTGTTTTATTTATGATTCTTGTTATTTGTAGATGATTTTTTATTTCCACATTTGTATGTGCTGAGTGCATACCTCAAATGCAGTCTTGAGGAAGCTTTTTTCTTCTAATATTTTATCATTTGTCGACTTCCTTGTTTGCTTCTTAAAAGGGGATGGCTCTATCTATCTCTTCTGAGTGCTTTCTGTCTATGAGCCTGCCATCTGTGTTGCCATCAGTCGCAGGCTGCATTTCCCATCAGCCTGATGGAAGGTCTACTCCCTTTTCAGAGTTAAGAATCAGCTCCTCACTTAGTCTTGGATGAAAACAGGATGCCTGTATTGGGCAGCTCCGTGGCACTGTGTGTTATCCCATTAAACACCTCTCTGGTAAGGGAGAGTAAGACTATGACTGTTTACCTATTATATGTGCAGAAATATGTGGGCCACCTACAGATATCAACACTGTCTAGTGACCCAAATTCAAAAGAACAATATTCAGTACAATCCATACAATGAACTACTGTCTTTGCACATTACAGGCAAAAAAGAAATTCTCTGAGGGATTTTCAGTGAAAGAGATTACCTCCAATCACAGTAAAAATGTTTTCAATGACCCTCTTAACTGGTTTTGGGGAATGTCAATTCTCCATGTCTCCCAGCAATATGTACACTCTATTAGAAATTAGGTAAAATTGAGAGATGGTAGAATCGCAGTGGAGAGAAATCGCTGCCAACTTGGAAAACAGGTGAGAAATTACTGACCCTGTTTGTGACCTATTCTCATGGGGATGCACTTCATATCTGCAGCGCCATTTAAATTTGTAAAGACGTTTTTAAATTTTAGTGTACAGCGATAACAATAGTTAACGAGATAAATCTTACTTTTTCTTTAAAATATCCCATCCTCATCTAACTCATTTGGCGTTAGAGAGCACGGTGTAGAAACCCCAGATGTGATTCCTGTGATTTGTAGCAGAGCCCTGTTAGTCGTATTCTCTCTGATAAAATTCGTAGACACACTCGTGGCCGTGGAGCTGAGTTGACTGCACATTCCAGGGTGATCTGTCACGTATCGGCATCTGCAAGCATGCACATACTGAAGTGAAGAAAAAGTAGGTGTTCTTTTTTTTTGCACATGCTCAGATTGGATGTTAATAATAAAATAGGTGAACTTCTTTTTAGTGTGTCTAAGTTAATTTTTCAAAATTCGACTCTTGCATAGTCAATGGGGATGGGATAAATATTATGGGATTTTCATTTGCATTGCCCTTCCTGTTCTCTGAAATAATTTATTATAATTTTCATGAGACTTCATAATATTATTCATTCACTTCATAATTGAAACGTTGTTAAACGATGCCTCATGTTGATTCCTGACCTATGCAGCCAAAGGCACCTTCCTCTCCTCCTCTCCTTTCCAACTAAGGAAGTTAGCAAGTTTGATATCCAATGATAAGCTGCATAAAGGATTCTGGTCTTATTTATTTTTAAAATGGAGATGAAATTCCTGGCTTCTAAGAAATATATGGTAGAGTAAATGATTGGAAATTGCTTAAAATTTCACATATTATGCAACTATTAAGAATTGCCACTGAAAATGTTTTAAAACATTTTTTAAACAAACAAAAAGCACTGGGGAATTAAAATGTGATTATAATTTCATCGGTGACAATTAGTTTATCATTCTGATTATTTAAAATATTATTTTAAGTTAATTTTTATCATTTAAAAATAAACAGTGAATCCTAGTTTATTACTCAATTTTTAGTAAGATACTAG
Source organism: Equus quagga (assembly GCF_021613505.1). Lineage (NCBI taxonomy): Eukaryota > Metazoa > Chordata > Mammalia > Perissodactyla > Equidae > Equus > Equus quagga. The sequence goes on along the minus strand of NC_060288.1, from coordinate 26,281,729 downwards.
AAAGAAAACAGTAATATGAGATCATAGAATGTCAGGAAAATTGGCAGCAACTAGAACGGTGCCTGGTACTTAGTAGGTGCTGAATAAAACTTTAGTGAGATTTGTCTCCCAGACTTTGAAAGCATATTAGGAAATAAAATATGTACCCTTGCTTTAGTAAAAGATTCTCAGAAACTCCTGAAGGAGTTCCAGTTTAGCTGGCAAATGACAAGTCCTTCATCTTTTGACAAAGTCAGTAAAATCTACAAAGCACTGAGCACAGCTCCTCCTATAGCCAACTTCTAGCAGCAGCCCAAATGGGTCTAGTACAGGCTAGGGTCAGATCAATTCTTCTGTCCTTGTTTATTTCACCTTGTTATTCGGTCATTTTACCTAACTGGGGTATGTAATGAGCATAACTCATTGAGCTAGTGTATGATAACTTTGGACTAGAAGTTAGAATTCTAGGAGAAATCTCAGATGTGAAAGTCTTCCTAATCTCATTTGGGGATGACTTGGCTCTTCTTCTGTTCCATATTCCCCAGAGCCTTTATTTCCTAACCATCTGTTTAAAGTGGTAGTGCAGTTGAGGATACTGTTTGGGGATAGGGAATTTAAAAAATCATTTATAGAGGCAGGTATAATGATTCGATTGATTATGTTACTTCTCACACATTTTTTGAAACTGACACCAATAAGAGGAAGGAAATTTGGTGGAAGTAATTAACAGGAAAAAGTTAAAAAAAGAATTGAAAGAGAATAAATTTAAATACATTAGTCCATAAGACAGACAAGATGGATGAAAAAATATGTTATACCAAGGAAAAATGATATTTGAAGCCAGAAAGAGAGGGGGAATATTTATTGACCACATATTATGTACAAAGCATTATTCTAGGTCCTGAAATGTATTCACTTGATCTTAATTTTTGACCCCCCCCCCTTAGCTTATTTTGATTTTCTTTTATTAGCATTAGTGGAACATATTGAAATTGTGACAAGTCAGTGAAATATAACTGGGACTGAGTGTGTTTCCTGAAGATTTGCAGAGCTGTGACCGAGACAATTCCAAAAACTCGCTATGCCAGATGTTAACCCTTGGCCTGCCTGGTTTTCTAGCTTTGGCAGCCAAATGAAGTGATTGCAGGAATTGTAACATATAAGCCTAAATGATTAATATATTCATCTCCTTGCTGGGCATCTAGACCATAAAATTAGCCTAATTTTTAGTTTCAGGCTGGTGATGACATTCTTCCCAATGAGAATTATTATCTTTTAAATTATTCCTCACATTCATGTAACTTCTGTGATTTTGTACACTTTTGATTGAGGGGAAAACATGCAGACATTCCAGAAAGTCAAAAATTGCAGGGTAAAAATACTCCAGTGTAATTTTGAGTTAATTCTGGAAGTTCAAGGTTTTAGTTGAAAGAACATATGTTTTCAAGGACTTCGGCCGCCCCCCTGTTTGCCTGCAGAGCTAGGCTGCCGCGCTCTGACTCTCCAGGCTCCAACTTCATTAGGAGGAAAACTCTTTGTAGAGGGCATCTGCTCAATTCTAATAATAAATTTTAAGGGAGGGACAGAATCAGAATGAGAAGCAAATGGATTAATTATTCCTCTACATGTGACCTGGGAATTCATTCATTACATTTGTTCCTTATCACTTTGTGTACTCTCGGGCTTCTGCAGAAAAGAAATGCTCAATGAGAAATGAAAGGGGTGAGGCTTTATTTTCTCTGTGTTGGAATTTCAATTTAAGTATTCCAGACTGGAGAAATATTCCTAACACTGGGGCCTGTGTATAGTCTGTCATCTAGGCCTCTTCTTGGAATTGGAGTTTGAAGATGCGTAAACTGTGGTGCCCATTCCCAAGTCCGTCATAGTCCAGCTGGGAAAATAAAGGTGAGGGGCAAAAGACTTGGATTATCATCCCGACTTGAGCCCTCGCTGGTTATATCCCCTTGGTGCAGCATCAGAGACCTCATTTGTAAAATTAGAGGATTAGAACCAATTATTTGTAAGTTCTCCTCTAATTCTAAAATTTTGTGTTTCCATATTATTATAGACTTCTCTTGTTGGAAAGGGCTTAAGGGGTAATTTAACAATTCGCTGACCTAGTCCATACTTTCTTCCAAATTGGTCCAATAAGCGGATAAAGTTGAAAATAGTAGATATAGCTTGGAGTCACGAGCATAGACGTGATGACTTAAAATGTCAGATTGAAAGAGCTCTCAAAAGGTCTGACTAAGAAAAGCAGAGAAACAGGGTACGGAATGATTGAAAAACAACCACCGAAGTCAAACTAACAGTGGCCTGCCATGCACACTGTTAATCAACAATTTTTAAATTATGATCTTAGGTCTTTTTAAAAATATACATATTCCTGGAGATTTTGATTCTATTCAAGCTTATGGCTTGTTTTGTGTTTCATTTTGTATTCATAAGCAGTGTGGTTATTGACTATTATCTTTTTTGCAACTAATCTGTTTGTTTGTTTAGTAACAGGTCTAGTTCATCTAACATTTCAAATGATGAGTGAAATGCCTGATTCTCTGACCAAATTGTAAGCTCCCCAAGGGTAGACCAAAGGAATCAACACAGAAATTTGTACTAAGAACCTGTGTGTGTGTGTGTGTGTGTGTGTAGGTGTGTATTTAGTAGAATTGAGGAGAGGTTCATCAATTCATCCGTGTTAGGCACTCTCTGCAAACATAATGAGTATACTCATAATATTAGATTTCATGCCACTGATCAAACTATTTTTACCTTGTTATTTTTTACAGCCTGTCTCTTTTCACAAAGAATTTGAGACAATATCCATTTTTTAAAAACCTATAGTGAAATAATAAACTATAAATAGAGACAGAAGATTAGTATCAGGGACAAAGAGAATATAAATATGCCAATCATAAGACAAGTCTAGTCGCTGAGCATCATATTTCGTTTGAGCTTTCTGATAGCCAGAGGAAATAAATGGGAGCGTATTCAGTTATAAGGTTCTCATTAATGGAGAGAAGGAAGCATACTGGTCCCTCAGGGGAAATAACACATTTTGATAAACACATTAAATAGTTGTGTTCTCCAGACAAAATCCTGTGGAACTATTCTCATTATTTACACTGCCTTCGAGATGAATTGATTAGTTTTTCACAGCATACTGGTAAGTTTATCTACCAACTGGACATCTTATAGAAATTTGCCTCCCAGATAACCAAGTAGTTATTTGACCAGCCCAGTTAGCTCAAGGTCTCCTGTCTTGAATAGAGGAATAACAAGGTTAACTAACTGACTATAATTACAGAGAGTTTTCCATTTCTTTTAAAAAATTTACTTCTTTATTTTTTATTGTGGTAAATGCGCATAATATAAAATTTACCTTTTTAACTGCTTTGAAGTGTACAATACAGTGGTATTTAAGTTCACAACATTCACAACATTGCATAAGCATCACCACTATTTCCAGAACTTTTTCATCATTCCAAACAGGAACTCTGTACCCATTAAGCAATAACTTTCCATCTCCCCTCCCCCAACCCCTAGTAACCTATATTCTACTTTCTGTCTCTAAGAATTCCCATAGTCTTTGTACCTCATATAAGCAGAATCATGCAATATTTGTTCTTTTTTGCCTGGTTTATTTCACTTAGCGTACTTTTTTCAAGGCTCATCCATGTTGTAGCATGTATCAGAATTTCATTTCTTTTTACGGCTAATATTCCATTGTATCCTTTTGCTAAAAACAGTCTTAAGATTTCTTCTCTGTTTCTTGAGTTGTCAAAATACTAGCAAAAGATTCTAAGATGACACCTACTGATCTCTTAAATACTCCTACAATTAAATCACTGTCTCAATTACTTTGTTTACAGCCAGGTTTTACTTTGATACTATTTTCTTATCTATTATCATTTGACTTTAAAAGACAACACTGTTTCTCTACTCACAACACTTCTGACACCAAATATGTGGGTTTTCCACACCAAACAATTCTCCAATTCTCTGCAGATAGCAACTGGGTGTCCTACAACTTAATTCAATTCTGACACCAACTATCTAGAGTTCGTGTAAACCCCACAGGTTAAGGGCTCAGTCCCCCAAGACTTCCTCCCACTTCAGATGCCAATCATAAGTAGTGGGTCCCTAGATTACCCACACTTCTGTCCGACTTGGCTACAAATCGGGGTTTCCCATGACTCTCTTCTCAGATTTGATCGTTTGCTATATTGGCTCACAGAAGTCAGGGAAACACCACTTACTATTAGTAGTTTATTATAAAGGATATTATAAAGGATCCAAATGAACAGCCAGATGATGAGGTATAGCAGGTAAGACATAGAATGGTTCAGAGTGCAAGAGCTTCTGTCCCAGGGGAGATTGGGGTGTGCCACCCTCCCAGCACATGGACACATTCACTAACCTGGAAGCTTTCCAAACACTATTGTTTAGGGTTTTTATGGAGGTTCTATTACAGAGGCACGGTTGATTAAATCACTGACTGTCAGTGATTAACTCAATCCCCAGCACCTCCTCTCTTCCTAGAGGTTGAGGGCTGTGGATGAAAGTTCCAACCCTCTAATCACAAAGTTGGTTCCCCGGGGAACCAGCTCCCACCCTGAAGCTATCTAGGGGCCTTTAGCAACCAGATATCTTACTAACGTGAACTTAGATAGGGCGAAATGGGCTTATTGTGAATCACAAAAGATGCTCCTCTCACCTCTATCACTCAGGAAATTACAAGAGTTTTAGGAGCTTGGTGCCAAGAAGCAGGGACAAAGAGCAAATAACATATTTCTTGTTATATCACAATGTAACACACTCAGCAGTTCCATTGCAAGCTAGTCTCCTATGGCTTTTTATAGAAAAAGATTAAAATCCTATTTTTGTTTTTCTATTTTTTAAAATTCCAAACTTTCTAGATCTTGGTATTAAAGGTGTTTCATGTTACATCTTCCTTCTCCTTTTTGATCAGTACAATTATCAAATATCTTCATGTTGCCCTTTGTGTAATTTACAAGCATTGCAAGTTTTTTCCCCTTGATCTGAAAAGCTGTTTGCCTACTGAGAATGTCCAGGAGTTTTGCTCATCTCATTCCTACAGTCTAAGAAACGCCACAAAGTTCAAACAACATGGAGGTTCAAGATTTTTAAACCATTGATTAGAATTTAAGCAACATGACCTTTATTTGAATATGAAAAAAATCAGTCCTGTAGCTAGGGCTCCATTTTATTTTTATGTAAAAATAATGCATAGGGACCAAGGCTTGTATCAAATAACAATGTCTTCATCAAGTTGAAACTGTAAAATATTCGTTGAATCCTAATTCAAAAATTAAATACTGCCTGTGGAGTATTTTTCTTCTTAGGTGTATTCATATTTTATAACATGCTAACATACTACTATGACATATATTTTCACTGAGCCCTTCTTCGAGAAAATACTTGAAGAACAAACTTAATGAAAATAAGCTTGTTATTGTTCTAAATGTGGATTTGAAACTGAAGCCCTTCATGTATGTTTTTGAGCCAAGTCTTCTTTTATATGAATATTTCAATAAAGCAACCTGCTGGAGAAATTTCTTGTAGCATTTTTTCCTACAAATTTTGCTTCATTATGTTTTGCTAATAATTTTGAAAGTAGCTAGATATTAAATTAAACACAAATATATTCTAATTTTTTTGACAGAAATATTAATCCAATACATGAAAATGTATTAATTAAATGCATTTAAATCATTCAAGTTTTGATTTTTCTCTGGATTCTTGGATTTTTCTTGGATTCTTTAATTTACAGTGTTAATACTTAATGACATATGTACTCTATACATCCGATTAATATATATGATACAAATCAAGTACCTTATGGACATGTACTTAATATTCAGCTATCCATTATCATTCGTAAGGAAAATCTCTTAGATATCTTTTCTGATTCCACATGCCTTCACTTCATATTCAAATTAAAACTTCAAAGTAATCAAAAAATCTGGTTTAAAAATCTTACATTGTTACCAGTTTAATTTGATGTTACGCTTTACTAGTAAACTTTTGGTTAATGATCAGTTTTAATTCAGTTTAATTCAGTTTTAATTCAGTGATATTTCTAAATTGGGTAATTAATATCTGACATTATTCTTAGTGCCTGACACCTGCTTGACTGTCCTTTACCATGAGGAAAGTTTTCCATTGAGCCAACATAAATAAAATCTGGAAGCTAGAGAAAATAGCTACCTTGAAGAAATTTGGCACATAAGAACCCAGCAAATACTTTAAATACTTTGCTGTTTTATTTCATGAGTTCTTAAACAGGACACTTTAAAAAGTTTTTCTCCTTACTCACCTTATTTACGCTAAGCACCAGTCTAAAAGACTCAGTTATAGTGGACACTGTGAAACTAGACTGTCCGTTGTGGATACCAGACTCTGAGCTTCCAGTGCGGTTGGGTCTACCCAATTTAAATAGCTGCCTTTATGGGGGGCCGGCCCGGTGGTGCAGCGGTTAAGTTCGCACGTTCCGCTTCTCGGCGGCCTGGGGTTCACTGGTTCGGATCCCGGGTGCGGACATGGCGCTGCTTGGCAGCCATGCTGTGGTAGGCGTCCCACCTATAAACTAGAGGAAGATGGGCACGGATGTTAGCTCAGCTTCCCCAGCAAAAAAAGGAGGACTGGCCGTAGTTAGCTGAGGGCTAATCTTCCTCCCCAAAAAAATTAAATAAATAAATAAATAGCTGTCTTTACATGTATCTAAGTGACTTTTTTAAAAACTGGACATCTTACAGCCAGAAAAGAAAATTGAAATATACAGAATGGATTAATAACTAAATATGGTTTACTAGGTTACCATAAGCATAATGATATATTGCATAAAAGACATTATGTGTCTAATGAATATTTCCAGTTTCTCTTCAGTAGGAAATTTATGATACTCTTTAAACTGGATGGCTACAGGTCTATCATCGTCCTATACAGGTTCTCTTTTGTCATTTTACTTTTCTTCAGTATCCTTCTTGTTCCATGTCCTTCTATCCAATTGGCACTGGAATGGATGTTTCCTTGAATCACGCCTTAAATCATGCCTGCAACTGCTCAAAGTATTTCTCCTTACATTTTCTTTCCTTCAGTATAATTGACCACAAAATTCCAAGTCCAGTGCTAATAACCCAAAACAATGTCTCTGTTTTGCACACTCTCTGGTCAGTCTCTCAGACTCTGGGATTCACTCGATAATTTTATACCCTTTGGCTTTTTGAAGATGAGATGAAAGTTGGGAATGACCTAGAAAATGCTACCACATGTTACGAAAATCTTGAATTCAAATCACTGTTTCTCTTTTAAACTATTAGTCATCCTCCGTTGATTGGACGACCTAGGAGATTTGATTTTTAACTATTTCACGCGTGTGATATATACACTATACAGGTACATGTGAGAAAAAGGCAAACCATCAAAATCACACAATAATCCTAAACAGCTTCCCAAATAAGGCTCAACTTTAGCCTGTTATTTCTCAGCCTTACTCCCTGATAGAGCCCAGGTGTGTACATAAATTTTTAGACAGCCCATGAAAAAGACAAATTCAGGTCAAATCAAATTCACTGTCTTTCCATGGTATGCATTTGGGGTACTTGTTGGCATACAACCAATGCTCTTAATCATAACAGTACTGGTGGTGGGGAACAGGTGTGAACAATTTAATTGAATAGGTAATAATTAGAAATTTATCCTAAAATTAGTGATATTCCTCATGCCTACGCTAGTTTTTGAACAATAAAGATACATAAAACTATAATCATACAAAGATACATAAAACTATAATCTTTTTATTACAGAATTTTCTGGTTGAATTTTGGGAAGTGTACTGAAATCCTTCGCTACCTTTACTACCAATGCAGTCTATGCATAAAATGTTAAAACTGTACCACAGTATAAAAGCAATTTGCCTTTATTTTTCTTCATTATTTTAATTAATTGGGATTTTCTGTATAAACTCAAAATTTGAACTCCACTAGCTCTTAATGAACGATCCAGGAAAATATCATTTCTCTGTAAATGATAGGTTGATTGGAAAATGTCATCCTCTGACCTACTCAGCCTTGCTAATCAAGAGAAGTCTTCGGAGGAACTCATAGATTAAACAGGCTACATTCCATCCACTACCCCCTTTGTTTGTTTAAATTACAGTTTTTGTCAGATATCGGGTTTAGTGTATCTGAGGAGAGCCACGCCAACGTGGTTGAGAATGTACATAGCCATGTCTCCAGTAATTGGATAGGGCGCTGAATTTCACCTGAAGCTGTTTTGAATTAATGCAAGACATCAGCCTCTGGCTTTAGGTGGCTTAATTATCAGAATTGTCACATTTTAGTTATCAGCCCAAAGGGTGCATGCTGGGGTTGATTGTGAACATGTGGCACTACCTGATACAGGTTACTTGATGGCCAGATATGGGTCACTTCAGGAACAGACTTAATTTAAAGGAGCTCTCTTCCAATTTAGAAATATTTATGGGTAGGAATCAGATTTTCAAAGAAAGACCACATACAACGCTTTTCAGTGGGAAGAAGAAAAAAACATCAGTTATAATCTCAGTCTCTTCTATACAAGACTTATGTTGATATTAAGAGGTTTCTAAATGTCAATATTCATTATTGTGGTTTTTTTCATTCTTGCATTTAAGATGATTAAACTCAAGCTATTTATTCTAATGTGTTAGACTAACCCATGTCCCACTCTACTATTAGAATAAAATCAATTCTTATCAGAAGTCTTTATTATAAACCAAGCAGAATATGGTCCTGCACATTATTCTTACTTAAAGGAACTTGAACCATTTATCTGGAAAATCTTCAGTGTCGGAAGAGTTGGTGCAGTTTTCAGATCTACGTGTTTAACTGCACTTTCACTGAAATTCTGTAACGGGAATGCTCAACTATAGAGCATGATATCCCAATGACCACCACAATGCTCTAAATTCTACTGTTTTCCTGGATGCTATCGCTTTCCTGAAGCATCAGTAAAAATAATGGAACTAATTCTTCTGAATCACTGCACTCTTATCCCAGTTCAGTTCTAATAGTATTGACTACAATCTAAGCGTTTTTGCTTCACTCAACACAGCTCTTAAAGGGCTTTCCCTTTTGAAGGCATACTCTCTGTGGGTGGTCAATACCCTTATGAAATTGTCAGACTTGAAAGTAAGATGGATTGTTACTGGAACATTAAGTAGGACAGAGAGCAGATGAAATTTAAATACAAAGTTGCAGCTGTTCATAAGCTTAAAAACTTAAATTAGTTCAGCTGAACTGCTAAATTCCAGTAAGAAACAAACCGAGGAGTTGGTTATTCATTCCTTAATCTAAATGCATCTAAAATACAAATTGAAACCTTGCCATCTTAAGAAACTAACATTTGTGCTAAATGATCCCCTCCCCCATCAGCCCTTTTAAGCTAAGATTTTACAACCCCTGTAGAACAAATAAGGAATCTTAAATCCAGATGGCCTTTCCTGATAGTCAGCATCCTCCAACACTGCAGCTTTTGACACTATGATCCCTCTTTTTAATAATCTCTTCCTTGGCTCCCCACAATTTTTGTTTCCTTTTTTCCTTCTCTCTCTACCAGTTGTCTTTTATGGAATTCCCAAAGGTTCCATTCTGGCTCTCTACTTTTTTCTTTATCCAGTTCCTTAGATTGTTCATCTAATCTAGCCATCTCAATGATCACCTATGTGCTTATTATAAATCCTGCAGTTTCTGCTCAAATCTTTATCCTTAATTTATTTCCAGTCATTCACAGAACGTGTCCAATGGGGTAGTCAAGTTTGTGAAGTCAAGCTTGAGTGTATGTATCATCAAAAATGAATCTCTGGTCTAACTTCCCCTTTTCATTCATGTCTCCCAGGCTACCCTGGTTCCCTGAGGTGCATAATTTGAAGTGAGCTTTATTCTGTCTCTCATCTCATACCCGTTTAGCCACTAAGTATACATTCTTCATGCGGTTTCACGTTTGCTTCTTCTTTTTCATGTCATGTTACTATTACTCCAATTTGGACCATCATCATATTTCTCATTTCCCGTTTTTAATAATTGACTAATTTCTGAGTGTCCAACCACTTTATTTCATGCCTGTTATCCAGGTTAGTAACAGAGTCACTTTTACTATGTATTCTCTTTGTCAGAAATCTACGCTGACTTCTTTCTGAATATCGGACAAATTTAAAATCTTCAATCCAGCATTAAGGGCCCATATGAACTGATCCCATTTTACCTTTTCAGTCTTACAATGTTCCACTTAGAGCTTCTTGCCTCTGTTCAACATTCATAGCCAATTTTGAACCCTGAAATGTTCACATTTACTTTTGATTCTGTTCTTCTCTCCTCTCTCTCTACCAATAATAATCCTGCACATCTTTAACACTCACAAGATTTGCCCTCTCCATGAAGTTTGCCTGAACTAACACCAGCCCACAGAGCTTTTTCTCATGTTCTGAATTGCCTCAGAATGACATATACAGGCTGAAACTCTCTATACATTTTATAGATTGCTTCCAAATTGTTTTCTAATTTATCATGAGTATATGAATTTCCGCTCAAACAAGATTTAACATTCCTGAAGAGGAGGAACTGTGAATTGTACCATTTTAAAACTGTGAATTCTACCATTGAATTTAAAAATAACTATTCCTAGTTTCTGGGATGTTTCCCCAATTCAGTTATTTCTAATCCCTGTGTGAGTATCAGCGGAACTAGGTCTTTAATGGCATAATCAGATCCCATGTCAAATAAATGACATTAAGAGTGTTATTAATATAATTCCGTATTCCCAGAGATGTTCTGGAAGGTTTATATGTACTCTCATTTATTATAAATACATTGAAGCATGCTTAAATGAAAAAGACTGAATAAAAATGAATTTCAAATGACAAAAAGATGTTCTATAAACGTAAGAATTAATGTCTACATTCTCATGTAACTCTAAGCAAATATATAGAACAACTGTGGTCCTATTCATTAAACCACACCCTGAATTCATTTCGAGTTTTCTGCCCACAAAAATTGTACAACTGTACAGTAGACCTGAACGTTATCCCACAATAATATAGTTAATGGATTATAGACATGCAGGAGACGTTTGAAAGAATATGAAGACAGACATTATCTACCTCCATCTCCCTCCCCATTCCTCTTAGGACCCATCAAATATTTTGTGGGTTCCTAATTGGGTATCAATGAATGCAGAGATTTTTGCCTATGCAATTTTGTCTCTATAATATAAAATTCATTGACATTTATATTTGTGATTTTATGAAACTACTAATCCCAAAGGAAATGTTGTTGTGAATATGAAAAGATAATACTTTTGTTAGTATCTGGGCATATTTCTACACTTGATTTGTATTAGGCTTGATAAATGCTTAATAGGAATAAGAAAACACAGCAACAGGTTAAAATGTTTTAGCAACACAAGGCAGTCTCACACAATACATAATCCTCCTGCTGTTTCACTCAAACTTTTGAAGTAATTTATAATTTTTCCCACACATTTTTAAAATATGTGTTGTAGAGTGTTACACATGGAGCAAAGCATTTTTATTGCTCATAAAAATACCAACAAACAAGCATCAAACATAACATATAATGTTTTACATGTAGGAGGAAAAAAGCGGGCTCATTAATTCTGTACACATCTTTGAGAAGTTAAAAAAATTGAGTTCCATCAGATCAGAAGGAAGGATAGTTTATGAACCTGAAAACCTGACATCCACAATGAACTTCTAATGGTTTTGGCTAATGAGCTGATCTTAGTTAATTGACTATGAGACAATGGTGTTATTACCAATTACAATGTTTCTATTGGCGTAATATCACCTTTTAAGTTAAGCCCTTATGTAGACTGGTCATCACGTTGAGAAATAGCACTTTATACCCTAAATATATGAGAGCTGAGGAGACAGACGAAAGCATTAAGATAGTTCTAATTCTGTCAAATGTCCATGCCATGGAGACCTGCCTGTCATGCTCAGACTCCACACAGGGACATTCTCATTTATAGGCCTGGAATGACCAGCATCACCAAAATAGTTATCCATTATTTGCTGGCAGCCGATAAGCCCATCAAAAGGTAACCAGCAAGTAAGAACTTATTTGAAGAGTGACATATCTTACTACTGTCAGGGAATGTGAGCAAAACAGCCATCAGTTTATCCTATTTACAAAGAGAAGGGGTGTTTGGAAGTCAAACTTTTTTTTTAAGGTTAGAATCCTTAATCCAAAGCTTCAGAAGATTTGATGTTTTGCAAATGGTTGGTTTTTATCTGGAATCTGGTTAGGGGCTTTGCCAAGTCAACGGTCGCCAAGTCAGTGACAGTGAAAAAAAAGAGAGAGGGGAAAGTAGAACTTTCCCCAGCTTAAGATAGAATGATATGTCAGAATACACAGATGCCACAGAATAGGTACCTGAGCATCATTTGCATCCAATTATGGGTGCCCTAGTTGTAACGCATGCATATTTATGCACACAGTGGGCAAACAGGAGCTAATGTCCATAAACATGAAAAAGATTAGAAAATTCATTAATTAGGGTCATTTGTACAATTCCATTGTCAACTTTAATCACTTGCTTCAATTGATGTCTCCTTTAGAAAGTCAATCTACAAGTAGTTATTTATTTATTCAGCAAGAATATTGTGTAGGGCTATCTTCTGCTTGACCTATAATGTAATTTCTAATAACGCATTCATTTCATTCTAGTAAGCAAGAGGTTGGGTTTCACACATTAACATGAACTGTTAAACTAATAAATACTTATTAACTGTGTTCGATTTCATTCCCTGTCAGTGGAAATAATGTGGTTGCGTTTTACAAGTATGTGTCAGTTGGCTACTTTGTGTCTTTTAGTGAGGGCCTAAACACAATTAGCATTTTTACGAATTTGACCATCTAAAAATGCTTATGTCATTCTATGAGCAAAATAATAAATTTCCTTCTGAATCAAACTGTAAATATAATCCCAACCAATTAATTTATTACTGGCTATTCCATTTGTAAACAATGACTCAGCACACATAGTTGCATCACAAGGTTTAAATACGTACTCATCTTCCCAGCCATCCAATGTTTGACTCATATCTATGCAACTTTCCCTGACTGTGTTCTTTATGTACGCCTTCTCTCTGTCTCTCCCTCTCTCTCCTCAGCTCAAACTTTCATTGATTTTATTTAATCATGTCCCAATTAGCAAAAGTCTGTTCTATACCTTTGACTTTCCTCCTACCAATTGCTTTTTCTTCCACTATTCCTTTTGTGTTTAAAATGTAAGCACTATATTTAAAGAGCGTACTCTTCAATAGGCTTCCCTCCTCCCTCCACTTAAGGTCAAGTTCTGGATCAGGGGAATGTGGAGCTTTAGAAGAGAGCAAGCTTTAACTGGGGGAGAAGAGTGAGTGATTTGTTAGGAAGTGAATAAAGAAATGGTCTTTTTTTTTTTCCTCCCAATCTAAAAGCTAGAGAATTAGTTCAAGACTGTTTTTTTTCATTTTTATGAAAATGACCTAAGGCAAGTCACTTAATCCCTCTAGACATCCATTTCATTGCCTGTGAAATGAAAGTGTTGAATAAGCTCATCATGATCCCTTTTAAAATTAAAATTCGTGTTTCTGAGATATCATGGAAGGAATTTTTAAAATAACGGAAAAGTTTTACCAAAGTGGAGAACAATGTTCTCAAAAACATCCTGATATTTCTGATAATTGAAATTTAGCTTCTGCTTTGCATGTTGCAAAATGGCAGCTCCAACTTTTTCTCAGATGTATCTCAAAGCCAGATGGGAAAATATTAAGTGTGGACGTTCTGGAACCATGGAACACAGTAAATATGCATACGTGAAGAATGAAGATTCTTACAAAGGGGCAAAGATGCTGGGGCTGTCTCTTTAAAAGTAGATGAGTTTATTAGACACTGGGATGTATTTCATAGGACTTATGGTTTGCAGCTCCTTTTTCTTTGCTACCACAGTGGCTGGGTTAGGTTTGCTAAAGGAGTGCTGGCTTTAAATAGATCCCAGCTTACTGGGCCCTTTGCTAGCCTCAGCCTGCATGTTACTTCTCTTCCTCTTCCATGTAACTGGGTTCTGATTAATCCCCAAAGGCTCTGCCTAGTTGTAGTAATTGGCAGAGTCACAGACCTGCTTCAGGATGAGTTTCAACTGTTGAGCACCAATATAAGAAAACCCAAGGTACTGCTCCACACTGGGGAAGACATTCTTCCTGGAAGTAATCTTTCAGAAATTCAAATTCCTGTTACTCATCTGGGGAGTTTTGTTATCCTTCACAGCCCTAAAAACGAATCTCATTTTTTCACCCTGATAGTCCATTCCTGAAAAGTCCCAACTCCTCGACAGGGTTTCACTTTAGGCTCATAGCTCCTTCTTTCTTCCAGCCTGCCAATTTCAAAGCTGGCTAACTACTTTTTTTACTAGTTCTGTCCGCAAATCTGGAGCCTAGAATCTCAATGTACAGAATTCAGCATTTCAAATAAATTATTGTAGCACAGATGAAATGTTTAAGTGCAAGGATTCTTCCCGGCATCTTCCAAGATGTGCCCCATTTTTTAACTGTAGCTCATTTATTTCAGCTTTGACGTAGATATGAAGAACACTAAAGAGCATGAAATGTGTCATTAGTGAGAAGAAGAGCTCTCCCATCATTCTTCTTGGCTAAATGTCTCCAGGAACTTATTTACAAGTGACTGTATCCATGAGTCTCTTCTGAACTAATTTCATGCTAACCAAAGGTAGAACACTTCCATTTTTAGACTTGGCATTCCTGATACTAAGTTAAAATTTAGAAGCATCTTAGTTTTCTCTCAGCTTTGCTTGTGCTTCAAGAACGAAATTCATAACTTTAATCAAGGACTTGGATTCAAAAAGCTTATCATCTGCATCTAAATCTGGAAATACAGGAGGTCACTGGAAATATTGAGCTTTATCTTCTTTCAACTTCAAGCATTTGCAGAAGCACTACCGGGCAAGGAATATTTCTGCGCTGGCCAACCATACTTACACATATGTATAAAGAACATATTTAAGAACTGTATCAATGTTGGCATTTTCTAATGCTTTCAGCATCATCCTGATCATGAAATTTATTCATTCTTTTTTCCTACTCTTTTGTCTTTTTTTCACCTTATTCACTAAGTATATGGTTATGCTTCCATCAAAAATGGGCTTAAAAGACTTACTCGGCCCTTATCCATTCTTTTACTGTCAAAATACTCACCAAAACTGTCATTGTTTTAGAGCAACTTAGCAGCCAAGTGACTCTCCAACACTTCTATTTCTCTGACAACTGCAGTCAATGACGTAGATGCCGTTAGAAATTTCTCCTTCATCGGCCATAGGCTGACAAGATCAAGTAAAGCAGCTTTATTCACTTCGTGCAATCCAACTTCCTTGAAAAGAGAAAATGGAAAAGGATCAGTTCATGCTAAAAATAGTTTAGTGGTACTTCACCACCTGTTTTAAATATAATCTTTGGAAAAGCAGTAGTTGAGAAGCCACTATATCTGTAGTTGAACACACACACACACATAACCTGCTTTATGGTAGTTTGTGGTAGTTTTGTCAAAGGATAATACAATAGTTACCCAATTGGTGATTGGGTTTTTCACTGTTTTATTCTATATTTTTGCTCATCTCTGCTATATTTACATCTAAAGTCTGTTGATGCTTTATTTTTTCATTAAACTTCCTCTTAATATTAACATGAAATAAAGGAAAATGAAGAGTCTAGGACCTGTCATCTTTGCTTATGCAAGTTTTCATAGTCTGCTAAAATATTATCTAGTCCCACTGAAATCTACATTGCTGTATGTTCTAATAAGCAAACCCAAGCTCTTCTAACTCAGTAAGCTCCCTCGCGTTCTTCTTTCTTAATTAAGACGTCTACGGGTTTCTTTTTAACTCATACAACGTCAGACCAGATCCCTTCTTAAATTTCTATTGGGGAAATATCGTTTGTGGTAATCTTCCTTTAATATTTTTCATCTGTCATGCGTTTGCAGTTCCAAGTGCCCCAACTTTCAGCTTGTAATAATATTTCAAAATGGTCACCACTAAATGTATTTCATCCACATTTTTTCAATAAATGTAGTGTTTTGAAGATACTTCAATTGCTTCTTTTATTTTGTTGCTTACTGATTCAAAGGAAAGTACATTCAGCTGAAATGAAAACGCAGTCACTAGATTATCAGATAATTTTTAATGTATCATTTAATTATTGTTTTATTTTTTAATTGAAAAGAATCTCTTCTACGGGGAGAGTTTACAAAAAAAAATGATGCAGCCACATATTTACTTCACCAGATTAGTCATTTTAAGAGAGACTTTTGTTTGCTACATGTTTAAATATTTATAGGATATTTTCAAAGATTTGATATAAAAGTAATACAAGTTATTTGGATAAGTGTTTCTCAGAGAAAAATCACTAGAAATCTTGTCAAGATTTTGTAAGTTACTTTTAATACTGTCCCCATCTATCTCCCAACAATTTTTGATTTTTTTAAACTAAAATTACTAGATTTGTCAGAAGACTAGTCCCGGGTCAGCTTGATACCTAAGAAGAAAACAAATCGAATATTGAGAAACATATTATCTTTGTGTTCTTAAGACTTAGGTAGAGAAATTCTATTTTGTTTCTGTAGTTACCTGCTTACAGGTACAAAAAATGAAGGAGTATTTAAGAACTACAGGAATAAGAGAAACACAGAAAGAAAAATACATGGTACGTTTTATACAAAAAATAAAAGAAAAGCAACTAAACTTTTTAAACCAATTTTATTCAGCTCTTTATTTTTTAATATAGGATTCTAACAGTATCTCGTCAACTATCCTGAGTGTTTCACTGTTGAAATAAAACTCGTTTTTCCCACTGACCTTTTATTTATTTTTTTAATTTTAGAACAAATTTGTCAACATTTCATCTTATATTGGTTATAGTATTTACTGCTGTAATTAATTTAGCAGAGAGTTCTCCACACTCATAATTTCATGATAATAACAATTTTCATGATGAAATTTTTCACACTTCATTATAACCCAGATATGAGTGTATCTTCAAAATCTGAAGAAAATCTTAAATCTTCATTGATTTACAAGAACATTTTTAAAAAGCTTCTGTTGCCAATGCCAAAAATACTTTGGCTTTTTAGATTAATTCAAATTTAAATATAGCTTAACTTAATCTTCAAATTTAGTGGATAAACTTTTTCCATTAGGAGTCTTGATTAACTAACTGAAAAATATGCCATTTTCCAGCACTTTACTGGGTTCTCATCTTTCAAAAATTCATAAAATTCTAAAGGAAAAGAAATACATTTTGGCTCAAAACATATTAAAATAATGTTACAATTAAAAATTTGTATATCCTTTCTTATTTTTTATATAAATAGTCTATGGCATGTCATCAACAATGGCCAAATGTTCAGTAGTTCCAATATGTATGTTTGTTATTTGTTTCCCATTCGAGATATATATCTCCAGTTCCCAACAGACAAATCCAGAGATTTAAAATTTCTGTCTCTACTTGAAACTGACCCTCTTGCAATATACTCTTGAAGTCTTCAGGTCCCTTGAGTCCTCTTTTCCCTTCAGTGCAATTCAATAAATTCAATTCCACAAGCATTAATTGGGCTTCTGCTCTGTGTAAAGCACTCAGTGTGAAGTACAACAAAGAATAAGCTTCAGTCCTTCTCCTCTGTGATTTCAGCACAAGAGAGGTGTGCTCCCTTCCTTTCCCCTGGAGGACCAAAGCTGCCAGTAGTCTCATTGGGAACAGAACTATCACGTCTGGATGTTGCTAGTTTCTTTATTCTCTCTCAAGTGGCAAATCACCCCACTGAGTGTGCATCTATTTCTGCCTGAGTTTTTGTGCACCTGCACGTGTAGGCACACACACTCCACTCCATCAGATTCTCCAAGGCAAGTAGGCTTTCTTATTTTTAATTTTCTTTCAAATAGTTCCCTTTTTATAGACCATCAGTTATTTCTCATTTCTCTGGTGTTGGAGTTTCATTCAAAGCCCTCTCCTAACACGTCTGACAGCACAATGAAATGTCACTTTCACTAATTTGGAAAAATAACCAGCAAACTCTTTGTTTGTTTGTTTGTTTGTTTGTTTGTTGAGGAAGATTGGCCCTGTGCTAACATCTGTTGCCAATCTTCCTCTTTTTTGCTTGAGGAAGATTGTGGCTGAGCTAACATCTGTGGCAGCCTTCCTCTATTTTCTGTATGTGGGATGCTGCTGCAGCATGGCTTGATGAGCAATGAGTGGGTCCACGCCTAGGATCGAAACCCACAAACCCCAGGCTGCTGAAAGGGAGGATGTGAACTCAACCACTACGCCAGCCAGTGGGCCAGCCTCCCAGTAAACTCTTTATATATGATGATAGTTTAGAAGAAAGAAGAGCAAAAATTAAAGGTATCAGAGTCCCTCAAAGCAACACTAGGATTGGCATTTTTACAGTCTGATAATTAAGTCATTTTCTAGATATCTCTATTGCTTGGCAGAATGGTAGAAAAACAATTGGAATAAAATTTGAGATGACAATATTGTATTTGCCCACATTTTTATTTTAGCATATATAAATACACAGTACCATCAGAGTAGTGTACATTCCATCTAGTAGAGAGCACCTCTGTGGACATTCATTCCAAGTATAAATAGTGTTTGACTCTAACACTTCAAAATGGCAGACAGGTCATGATGAGCACCTTGCCTGGGGTGCATTAACGCTGGCTCAGAGAGTGATATTCTGCTAGGAGAACAGGGCAACAACTCTTGTCTGAGCACACAATTCAGATTGGAGCCCAATTTTGAGGTACAAAGCGGAGACCAAGGATGCTGACTTGCAGGACACCATCCCAATGATCACGAGAGACAGGAGGAATCTGACACTAAGATTCTCCCCAAAATCACAGCCTTTCTATAACCAAGAAACTCGGAATGTTGTGAGGGGTCATGTATATATTTCTACCTCTGTTCCAAAAATATATGAATTTATCCTTAATGATGAATCAAAATTATAGGATGGGATGGAATCCCGTGGCTGAAGTGACCTGGTGAGTTTATTTATTGAGTGACTCCATCTGCTGTCTGTGCCACCCTCTTTAGAATCTGGGGAACAAATTTTAAAATTCCTTTGCTGCCAGAAAACCCACACGCATACACACACACCTCTTCAGACTTTCTGCTGGGGCCACCCAGAATGTGATCCACTTTTGAGGCTAAATTCAATATTTGATCTCCCAAACAAAAGGAAAAGGAATCAACACTAGCCAAACCAGTTCTTTAAACAGCCTCTCATCCTGGCTACAAGAATTATTTTAGAGATTTCCCATGGAATTTACCCAATACGTGGTGAGAGTCTATAAGCCCTATGGTCTTTCTCCCACGGTATGTGCTCTATATGATTTGCAGATAATGATCCAAAATACTCACAGCTGAAAGCTCCTTACACACCCCTCACATCAGCACACGCGTTTACACTCTCCTTCCAGCTGCCCGCTATATTTAAAATCATAGAATTTTACCATACTGTTTTCCCACTTTGGGATCTTGTTTAGTGTAAAGTCATGAATTAAAATATAAAATACCACCAAACATACTGGTTATAGCAGAGTCATCCAATTATTATTACAAAGTGAATTTTTATGTTTCCAGCAAGCTTTCATGTCCTTCACTCCCCACAAACAAACTGCAAAAGGATCAGGACAGCAGTTCTTTTTTTTTTTTTTTAGTTTGCTCTCCTGGGAATTCTCACTCATATGATTTAGATAATATGCAACAAAGAGTCACACTACAGGACTGGATAGTTTTAATCAAATTTGAGCCAGATGAGATGCCAGACAGAAACGTATGGCTTGGCATAAAAATCTGTAAGTCCATATGTTGTAGATAAAGAGGTAAACATGTGAGGGTATGTACACACACATCCAGCCATAATTTGGATATGCTGTCATTTTTTAAAGTCCCAGATGTTTCACTTCTTCCTTCCTTTTTGACAGTTTAGATCTGCTTGATGTTCAGGGACTAACAAAGATTTTATGGCCACATTTTTAAAGGCATTCTCCAATGTGAGAAAGAGGGGTTCCTGGTGTGTCATAACTAAAAATTGAATGGACTTTAATGTAAAGAGCAACAATGGCAAAAAAAAAAAAAAAAAAGAGAGAGCGTGAGGAGAAGAAAAATTATTAAAATACTAAAAAGTGATCCCCAAATGTGGTCACACTCAATTTCTGTCAGCGTCATTGGCTTCTGAGCCCAACATCACTGCTATATTACCCAGGTGTTCACACATTGAGATAGCTAAAGTCTGTGCTCCAGGAGGACAGAGGGATTTTCACATGATATGATGCGAGAGAATGAAGATTAACTGAACATAGTCACTCATCATAGAATATTTAAGAACATCCTGTTTTACAATAGGTATTAATCTCAGCGTCACCTGCACGAATATAGCTTCTTAATTTGAAATTCTTGGAAAACTCCTTGTGTCCTTTCACAGTTTGGTTGCATTATCCCATTAGTGGTCTCTTACTGAGAACAAGCAGAAGGCATTAATTTACTCAGTAAATGTTAATTGGATGCCAAGCCCTTTGCTGGTGGTCCTATTCACTGCACTCTCTTAAGGAAACATCCACATTGCTTTAGGATCTACTTAATTTCTGAGTTTTTAAAAACCTAACTTCAGAATTAGATTTTACGTGAAAATGTGTGCTTGTTATAGATTGTTCAACTCATCCACCAATTAGAACAGCTAAAATTTTGGAAGAGAGAACATTTATCTTCTGACTCTGTGGCTTACCAGTGTCTGGAATTGTGTCACACATGCTAAAAGGGCTTCATGAGAGTTTGCAAAGGCTGATCATCAGGAAACAGCATGTCTGAGCTTAAAAGGATCAACATCAGATGCCTGAGACCATTCCTGGTCACTCCCTTTCCTGACCAGAGAGAGGAGCGGCTGATAATTCCAACTTCATTATGGGATACTTGCCTCTGGCCCAGTCTGTCATCTCTCCAACTGAAAGCATCAGCCTTAATCAACTAAAACCAATTCCTGCATGACTTTGGGTCATTAACTTCCCCATGTCTCAGAATCCACTTTTGTAAACTGAAGGAATCGCAAAAAATTACTGCTAAGGTCCTTCCATACCTAAACTGCTGTTGGTCTAAAAATACATAATTTGGAGAACAAGCTGCCTTCCATGCATATCAGGGTATGAACACAATCTGTGGCCCAGCTGATGGCCACGACACTCCTGGTTTTCCTTCTACTGCACCAGCCACTCCTCATCTCCTTTGATGAATCCTCATTTTTGGTCTGACCACTAAGCGTTTGAGTAACCCAGGGCTCAAACCTCCTGTCTCTTCTTTTTCATTCTACACTCAAGTCCTTGATGATTTCAACCAATTCCATGGCCTTAAGTGCCATCTCTATAAGATAATGATTTCCAAATTGATGTCTCCAGCCCCAATCTCTCCCTTGAAGTCTACACTTACACAGAACTGTCTATTCAACCTCTCCTCTCAGATGCTCTTTAGGCGTCTAAACTTAACCCGGCTAAAACTGAACTCTTGATAGCCACTCCCACCTGCACTTACACACTTGACACTCTTCCAGTGTTCTAAATCTCAATAAATCTTACCACTATCCAGCCAGTTTCTTAGGTCAAAAACCTAAGAGTCATCATTGGTCTTTTCTTTTGCATACACCCCACATCCACCAGCTAAGCCTGCTCCCCTAATAATCTGACCATCTCACATCCTCCACTGCCACCACCTCTAGTCCAAACCTCCATCATCCCTCACACGGTCTATAGCAGCACCTTGCTGACTGATCTCATGCTTCCCCACAGCCTATCATCCACATAGCAGCCTTTTAGGACGAAGTAGATCATGTAAATTAAGCAATTAAAATACTGCAGGGTTTTCTGATCACATTTCGAACCAGTGTTAACACATGGCCTACAAGACCCAGTATGATGTGGCTCCTAGAAAAGTCTCCTACTCTCCATCGCTCACTCCCTTGCCTCCTCGGCATTGATCACAGCACCCAGCATGCTCCACTTCAGGGACTCCACCTGCTGCCAGGAATGCTCTCCCTTCAAGTGCTTGCGTGGCTGTCTCCCTCACTTTATTCATGTCTCTGTTCGAATATTGCCTCTTTAGTCCATCCTATATAAAACAGTGCATGCCCCCATTTTTCCTTGCTTCCTTTGCCTTACCTTACTTTTTATAATACATATTGTTCCTAGTATAATATTATATATGTGTTTTTTAGTATTTATTTATTGCATCCCCCACCAGTATGTAAGCTCCATTAGAGCAAGGACTAGGTCTGCTTTGTTTACAGTATGAATACCAAATATCTAGAACAGTATCAGGTACATAGTAGACATATAATAAATATATATTAAATGAATGATTTGCAGTATTTTTTTAAGATTAGCCCTGAGCTAACATCTGTTGCCAATCTTCCTCTTTTTTTTCTCCCCAAAGTCCCAGTGCATATTTGTATATCTTAGTTGTAGGTCATTCTAGTTCTTCTATGTGGGATGCTGCCACAGTGTGGCTTGATGAGTGGTGTGTAGGTCCGTGCCCAGGATCCAAACCAGCAAACCCTAGGCCACCAAAGCAGAGTGCACGAACTTAACCTCTCAGCCACAGGACCAGCCCCTGACTTGCAATATTAATTCATGAGTTCTAGCCAACAGGGTGAATCTAACCTGTGCTACTGAGGTCTTGTGTGAGAGCTCAGTTCAAAAGAATTTCCTAGCTTTAATATGTTAAGGATAGTAATAACATTTATCATTTACTATGTGCTTACTATGTTGCAGATAATGTGCTAAGTATTTGTTGTTTATTTACCTTACTTAATCCTCAAAAGAAAATTACCTGGGATTACTTCCACTTTTGAGATAAGAGAACAGAAGTACGGGCTTCATGGTTAATAAGGGATAAAAGGGGGATAAAATAGGTAAAATGGGTAGCCAAGGCTACCCAAGGCTGCACAGACTATATGCTCATAAGTTTCATACATTAACACAAAAGTCAATCCATATCGAGAATGAGGGCTACAGATTGGAAACCATCCAGTGGCCTTCTTGCTTTCCGTTGTCAACTCACTTTAGTTAGAGACCTGGGCACAGATAAATATTTCTCTGCCACAAAAAACGAAGGCAGTTATGAATTCATGATGATGCTTCAAAGTAGGGTTTCACCAGGGAGCAGGAAGGACAACACCAGTTGGAGCACATGTGCACATCCTGAAGGAGGAAGCCACCACTTCGCCCTAGCCAATTGTTGCCATGAAAGAATGTGGACCCAGAGTTCTCAGATCTTCTACTTCCTCAAAAGAAACTAGAAATTCAGATTTTCAAATGAAATTTCCCAAAGTTTTAAATGTTGATGAAACACTGTCAAGCACTAGAGACCATACAAAGCATATCTGTAGGCCATGTTCAGCCCACAGACACCCTGGTTGTAAATCCTGGCCAAAGTTCTGTGCCAAGTATTATAGTTGAGGGGTGAGAAGTGGGGCAGGGATGGGGAGAGAAGATAAGGAAGAGACAACTCAGAGCTATGTCATCAGGAAGGAAATGATAACACAAGACAATGTCAATGCCATACGAGATCATCAACCCCAGAAGGCTTCAGAGGAAAGAAAATTATTCCCACCTGGGGCAGTCAGAGACAGAATCAGAAAACAAGTGGAATTTGAACAGCCTCTGAAAGGCACTTTGTGTAGAAAGATACTTACATCAATATTGCAAGTTTCCAGTAAAATAATGAGTTACATGTAATGCTCTGAAAAGCATGAGGTGCTCCACACATTTAAAGAAATTTTTCTTAATTTGAAACTAGAATTGGCATCATATAAAATATTTGAAATTTACATAAAATCAAAGAATCACAGAATTCTTGCACAGAATGATTCTCTTACTATCGTATTAAGATAATATGTGTTTTCAGGCTCTTGGCTGTAACTACATTTTAGGAGGACAGCATTAAGCCATGCAAGTTCTATTTTTAAATAAAATCTTTGTTTGTATGTTTTGATTTCATACCCGGGGGTGCAAGCGACTGTATTTGCTTATTTCTTCCTTCCTTGGACTTATTTACAGGTTTTATGCTGAAAAACTGAGTTGATTCTCATTTTTTTGGTGGTATGGAGGCAGATTTGAAAATTCAATGTGCCCATATTTTTGGAAGTTACTTCCAATTCTTAAGAGCTGATTTGAAATGTCTGGCAATAATGGTTTCTCCCTGGCTTTCAACAACATCCCTATCCTCAGTCCAATAGCTGAAGGCTTTGGTTTGTGGCTTTTAATGTGATGTCAGGGCACATATTTCTGCCCATGAACAGATCTGTCCACCCACATAGCCCAAATGCACTGTGCTCATGCAATTGCAAATTAAATAATAATTTAATTTTAAAATATTTAAATTTAATATTTACATTCCATATTGGACAATATATTTTGAAGACAGCCATTTTCTGATGAATGTTTTTAATTTTAAGGACTCTAATATAAGGAATCATAAAAATGACATTTTAGACTATTCTGAATTTAGGAGCATAAATAGGAAATTTCTGGGTTTCAAGAATAGATGCTAACAGGATAAACAAAATTAAACCTGTCATTATGCAAAAATGTTTTTTCATCCTATCCATGATATTTTAATATGCATTCTATGGGGTTTGCAGAGATTTTAATTTTCAGTTTAGAGTAAAAGATAGTGTTACACAGTAAAGGTGATAAATTAGGTTATCACAGCTGTGGGTCTGACCCTTGAAAGGTGAGCAAACTAGATAGAACTCAGAGACAGAGCCATTAACCTCAAAGTGGATTACAGATTGGATCTGTGGGAAAACACGTACAAGTGAAGTGTAGATGTTTTTATTAATACTCCCACTATTTAGTTACCAGTATAAGACTATTCAAATATCACATTTATAGACTAGCTCAACAGAGTATGTGGGAAATTTTAATCTCCTTGATTTTCCAACTTGACTTCTGCCTTCCCTTTCTGAACTCACTTCTTACTATCTTGTCTCTAGTACCTGGAAGAATTTGTTTCTACTACTTTAACAAGCCTTCAACTGGCTATTTTCTCTACACACCTTATTCATTCCCACTATGTATATTTGCTCATATTGTTGAGACTATAAACAACGAGGTGAGTCAGACATGACTTTAAATTCGAGTTCTGCTATCTATAAATTGTGCTTTGTATAAATTATTTAATCTCTGAATTTTCTTATTTGTCAAATAAATATCATATCCAGCTATTGTAGGGACTAAATCAGGTGTGTAACATCACAATGCCAGACATATGATTCATATCATAGCTCATTAGTGGTGTCACTCACTTTCTTTAATGATGCATCTCAAAACTTAACTTTTTGAAAATTAGCTAGTGACTCAACTTGACTGCAGAACATATGCTGCCATGGACAAAACGTTACACTGAAATGGGATGATCAGAGCTATAGTCCCTACTCAGCCCCTCTGGTTCACTTCGGGCAAATCATCGAAATTCCCTGGGTCCAAATGCCTTCTCAGACAACTCGGATGGCAGACTCTGAGGCCTCTTCCAGGTTGCATATTCCTGCAACTCTGCTCCAATTATCCCAGCTCTGCATACACAGTTTAGCACCACTGGAGAGATTGTTCCCATCCTATGCTATGTTTATTCATACATCATGTAGTAATAATCTTTAGATTTTAAAAAGTAGTATAATGCCAAGAACAAGGAAATGCTTTCTAATCCCTTTTTGCCTAAAAACTAAGCTTTTGAGGACAAAGGGAAAAAAATAGGTGCTCAATAAAAACTTACTGCGTGAATACTCTCCTCATTACAGTTCATAGCATTAACCTGCTCAATGGCACCTTGCTACAAGCAGCACACCCTCTAGACTCAATTTCTTAGAGTCTGCTACTGAATTTTGATGTTCTATGTATAATAAACCAATCTTTTATGTCAATATACCCAGGGAAACTTTACAAAATTTCTTACATATTTTTACATGATATGTATTAGTTTCTTTAACAAACACATACAAAAGAAAATCAAAATGTCCGATTATTGCACTATTCATATAATACTTGCTGCTATTTTTACAAGAAAATAAAACATGGACAAAGGTAGAAATGTGTAACTTAGGTGACACCTCCCTCTCCCCAGTTATTCTACCGAAAATTGGTCATTTTATCAGTTTCATGTTTTAGTTCGGAATGTCTATGCATATCCCAGCAAATGTGCACACATACTCTTTTTTTATTTGCACTGTATAATATGCTGTATAAGGGCTCTCTACCTTACTTTTTATTCTTAATACCACTTCTTGGGAATATTTCCTTATAAGCCACACAAAACCACGTGACTGTTAAAGATTGACTTCATGCTATCCCATTATATGGATATTCCACAATTTCCATCCAGCACTCTTTTAATTGGCCCCTTAGCTACTTCTAGTTGCTTCCTGTAATGAACTGTGCTGCAATGAATATTGTTTTACTAATATCTAGCAAACTTCATTGAGCATATCCTAGCCCTGTGATTGGGATCAAAAGGTATAAAAAATTTGTTTGCAGCTTATTTTATTTGAAAAGATGCTTTTTAATCATTTTTCATCTTTAAACCTTTCAAAATCACTGCCCATTTTACAGATAAAATAGGAGGGCATTCAGTAAGAACGCTTGATTAGTGGGTAGAGACGAAATTAGAACTTATTCCTCTGCATCCTTCATCTCTGTATATCTCCTCAAGCTGAATTTGCAGTGAATTCCAAAGAAAAGGTCATTTGGAAAATTGGGTGTCTTCAACAAATGGATTAAGGTTGGTGGTTGATAAGCCTTTGAGGAGCTACATAGAAAGAAATGCAAAGAAAGACACACTGGGCTTCTTTTTTCCCCCACAGACTGATCTCTTTGGAGTGACAATAAAGCCAAGCTTTTCTCTTTCCTTGTTTACCAGGTTCTATGAGAGAGAATAAAGAGAAAGATATTCCTGTTAATGAAAATGATGACAGATAAAATGTGTTTGAAGGCTATAAAGGCCTCTTACATCTGGAGCAGCTGGCAGCCTGGGATTGGACTCTGAGGGGAGCCCATAGATATCTAATTTGAGCGGTGGTTAAAAGAAAATTTGGGAACAGCTGATTCAGTGCGGTTATCTCTGGCTCTGGGAAGTTTCTGTGATGTTCGGAGGCTGGCACATGAAAATCCACATGACATATATTTGCTGAGTCTAATATCCTTATGAAAATGGACAGCAATGATTTACAGGAATATAGTAGACACAGCTGTTCTTATATAAACCAGGGTAGAACATGCTATAGCAGGTAATGAGCCATTAAAATGGGAAGAAAAGACTTGCCGATGGTTCGATAATTATGTGTATTAAAATACACAAATAACCTAAAAATACCTGTGGCATAGAAATCAACTGGATTAGACCAATTGTTAGTCATTCAGCAAATATTTATGGCCTACCTTGAATAAGGCACTTTGCTGAAACCCAAGAAAGGCACAGAGTGTTTGTACCTCAGCTATATTCCAGGATCACATACCAGAGGTACTATCTGCAAATTCAAGTAACTTAGAACTCTAATGAGAACAGAGATGGGGGTGGCCCAAGGCCACCAAGGTCCTCTAGTCACAAAAGCTGTCTTTTGGAAAGCTATGGCATAAGCTAAGGTGATTCTGAGCACCAAAGATACTAGCTCAAGTCCCACATCAGAACTTCCAGGGAGGTACACGAAGAGGAAAAGTCAAGGGACAGAGAACGCCTAGTTGAATAAATTTGCATGTTAGGAACTTCATTAGGAATTTGCATCTTGAGGCCTGATAAGTGCTTCCCTCATGAGCTTCAAATCTAGATGAGGACATGATGTCCATACACAAATTTCTCTAATATGGAGCAGTATGCAATAAATGTGATATGGGTCAAGAGAGTAAGTACAGCTCCGCGTATAAAGATGAGAGGAACAGACTGTTCAACTGAGGGGTTCATAGACGATCTATTGAGAAGAAGATAGTCATACTGAACCCTGAAGAGCACTAGGTTTTTCACAGATGTTAATGATGTTTGAAAAGATAAAGGAAATAACAAAAGCAATGCTATAGAAGTGAAAAAGCTCAAGATATTTCCCAGGAGACAGGTTGCAGTCCAGAATGGCTCAAGCATAGGAAATATAGTAAGAGATCAGGCTGAAAAGGTTTGGGGGCTTTCAGGCCAAGGAGTTTACATTGTATTTAGAAGATATTAAGAGTCATTCAATATTTTGATCCGGGATACGATGTGATTATAATGGTACTTTTGGAAGATTACTCTTGTAATCATTTCAAAGTGGTTTGGAAAGGGGGAGTTCTGAACCGAGCCTCTTACAATAATCTGGGTGATAAAAGCCTGAACTAGAACAGTAGCAGTGGGGATGGAAAAGAATGAATGTTTGAAGAATATTGCTTAGGAGAGGCAGCATGACACATTATGGTTGGTGCAAGAGAGAGGAGACGAATAAGGCGTACAGCTCAGAAAATGCTGTTGAACCTCAACTTGACAGACAAGAGGAAAGGTGGCACTGTTAGAGAAGACACAAGCAAACATGAGTTTGAAGGAGATTTACATGTGGAAGTCAATGAGTTGGTGGAGCTATGTAGAAATATCCACAGACATTTGGGAATGTATAAACGGAGCTCAAAAGCAGTAACAGGACTGGGATTATATGTTTAGAATAGATTTTACTCTGCTTAGAAATGAGGCATGGACACATGAATGAGGGTAGGAATATATGCAGGATAACACAGAGAGGATAAGAAAATGGACCAGAATGAGCATCAGTCTCATAGGAGCAAGAAGAACCAGGCAAGGAATCACGGAAAGAAAGAGCTGCAAGGATAATTAGGATCATGTCGTAACACAGATTCCAAGACAGACAGGAGATGTGAGGAGAAGGAAATGGTTCAAGGTATAAAACATCCTGTGAACAGAGAAGGTTGGGGACTAAGAAAGGACGGTTGAATTGGGTCTGCAGGCTGTAACTGGTGATCAGTGATCAATGGAGCAGTTTAAGATAATGGTGGGAGTAAAAGCGAGGCAGCGTCTGAACCTGGTCTATTGCAACAACCTCTCAACTGGGCTTCCTACATAGAACCTTTCCCTTTTCAACCATCCTTCTTTCTATCCAAAGATATCTTTCTAAAATCCAAATTTAGTGATAGCAGTTCTTTGGTTAAAATTTTTCGATGGCTCCCAATGCCTACAGACTTCAAGGCTCTTCCAACTGGGGCCACACCCAGCCAACACCATTTGCTGAAATCAACTCTATGCTGTTTGCCCTTCTTTAAGAAGTCCTACCTTTTTATACTTTTTACCGTTGCTAATGCTGATTCTTCAAAACAGAATACCCTCCAATGCCTACCAAGAGCCTCGCGACCTACCTCAGTTGTCTCCTCTCGTGTGAAGCCACCAGGATCCTCCAGGTAGAACTGATTCCTTGCCTCAATGCTTCCATCCAACTTTTCAGGGGTCCCGAAGGTATAATTATACCACATTCACTAAACAACGATTTGTTTATGCATCTTGTCTCTCCTACTGTGGTATAAAATTTAAAACGGTGTTATATTCATTCTTAGAGTCCCAGCACCTAGCATTGTCCAAGTATGTTATTTTTCATTGCTTTTGAATGACTGAAGGAAGGAATGCATAAATAGCTACTAAAACGCAAGATGTTAGGGAATGGGGAGAGCTGAGCATGCTTGAGGGTGCAACAGCGGAATAAGGAAAGGGGAGAGACTGCTGATGTGAAGAGAGAGGAAGGAAGCGATAATTAAGGGAGCTATATCCTAAAAAAATCAGGATGTATCATAAATAACACAGATGCTGGAGTGAAACATGGAAAGAAAATGAGGCATATTTTTGCCCGAACCAGGGGACATGGACAGGAGACCATAAATGAAATGATGATTATTGAACCTCTTCTACGAATCGGGTCCTGGAATAAGTGCTTACATACCTGTGCTCATTATTTATTATTGCAAGCCTTGTAACCTGTCTATTTACAGATGATAGGACCAACCTTAAGAGTTTTAAAACCTGGTTATAGTCACAGAGCTAAAATTTGAACTCAGGGCTGATTCCTCCAAGGCTTATATTCTGTCCATGAAAATACAGAAATTGGCATTGGTTAGGGGCCATACTAGGGTATCAGGAGAGGAAGGTGTTTTAGATTGTTAGGAGACAGAATTAAAATAACCTGTAATGAGTCTGGGATGTTTGAGATAAGTGAAGCCAGAATGCTGCTTATATGAAGATAATCAGGTTTTATTCTACTATATTCACCACTTTGGACCTAGAAAGACAAGGCCCCTCTTATGTTCTGAGGTCTGCAATAATCTTCTGAATGTTTCTAGCACTTTCTCTTAGATTCAGGAAGAACGTATTAGTTGATTTATTTTATGAATATTCATGAAGCACATGCTATTAATGCTCAGTACTGTGAATTTCCTACAAAGTATCAAAACAAAATTAGGCACAGTCCTTAGAAAAAGATACTTTAATGGAGCTTAGATATAAACAAAATCACTATACCATGAGGTAAAATATATATGCCATAAGAGTGATTCAAACAAAAACGAAGATGAGCCAGTAATTGATCTGAACCTAAAAATATATGTGGGACATATTCTATGAAAAGCACTTGGGTAGAAGAGACATTCCATAAGAAAGGAAGGGGAGGGAGGGAGGGAAGAAAACATGGAAGAAAGACTGTGAGGGGCAGGCAGGTGATTCTGGGAGCCAGACTAGTCCAGCATGTATCACAGGAAAAGGCCAGGATTAAAAGAAAAGACTATGGAATACTACTCAGCCATGAAAAAGATGAAACCTTGCCACATGCGACAACATGGGTGGACCTTGAGGGCATTAGGTTAAGTGAAATAAGCCAGACAGTGAAAGCCAAATACCATATGATTTCACTCATATGTGGAAGATAAAACAACAATGGCAGCAAACACATAGAAATGAGAATAGACTAGTGATTACCATAGGGGAAGGGGGTGGGAAGAGGGCAAAAGGGGTAAAAGGGCACATGTGTATGGTGACGGATGGCAATTAGAGCTTTGATTGGTGAACACGATGTAGTCTACACAGAAATCAAAATATAATGATGTACAAGTGAAATTTATATAATGTTGTAACCAATGTAACCATAATAAATAAATAGTAAAAAAACAAAACAATCAAGGACTAGGGTGTACAATTTTAAATTACAGGCTAACATGACACTCAGATCTGTACTCAGCAGTCAATAGGGAGCCATTGAGGCTTAAAGAAAACTCCAGTGCAGCCAGTGTGATTTTATAGATTGGATCAAGCTTCTTCACTGAATAAAATTCTTTCATAGTTTCTCCTTGGTGTAAGAATGAAGTTTAAGATCCATCTCAGGACCCTCATAGTCACACGTCATCTGCTTTCCACCTAGCACGCCAGTTATAACTCATGATGCTCTGCTCCTCCACCTCAGGGTTTTAGCAATTCTGGTTCCCTCTGAAAGACTCTCTTCCCTTGGGAAATGCCACACACACACACACACACACACACACACACACACACACACTCTCTCTCTCTCTCTCTCTCTCTCTTTCTCTCTCTCTCTCTCAAAGCTTATCTTACCTATCACTTCCTCAGGAAGAGATTCTTCTCTGAGATTCTAGGCTAGATTAGTTCCTCCAGTTCTACACTCACGGCAAACTATCTTTTCCAAAACCAAATTACAACTGTAATTCTATAGATATTTGGGTCATTACTTACTTAATGCCTGTATCCAAAATTAAATTATAAATTCTGTAAAAGCAGGGACTGTGTAAAACCCCCAGATTTAACCCAAGAAAGTAATACATAAATCGGTTTAAGACTATGAATTATTGGAGATGATTTATTTGATGTAAGGACAAGAACATTTTTGAAATGCCAGAAAAAGGGTGATTGAAAATGTGATACAAAGAGAAAAAGAGAGGTACATTTAAGAGATATTTTAATAGTTGAAGCAACAAGTCTTGGAGATTTATTGGATAGATTGTTTAAATAATTTGAGAGGCCTCAAAAAATCTTTAACCAGTTCCGTTATTTTCTCGCCTTCCCTGATTTTGAAGAAATCCTTTTTCAGGTCTTCTAAAATATCTCGCAATATTGCAATTCCTTTTCTCCTACATATTCTTTACAGAACATTCTACAGATGTTTATTGAGGACCTACTGTGTGCCCACCACTCTTCTGGGTGCTTTATAAACGTCGGTGAACTAAAGAAACAAAGACCTCTACTTTTGTGGAACTTACTTTTCTTTTGCAGAAAGATGCAGAAAATTAAAAGTAAACAGTGTATCTAAGTTTACTATATCGTGTATTTGAAGGTGGTGAGTATGGGAAAAAGAAAAGTTGAGTAGGGTAAGGGGAAATCAACTGAAATAGCCCAGTGGCACTACATCAGTTATCTATAGCACATAACATGTATTAATTTTAAAGGCATCCGTTTTTTTGTTTTACCCTTAATGAAATCCAGAAACTTTCCAATTGTAAGTATTCAATGAAATATAATTGTCCTTTTTCTCATCTATATCCTGGAGGTAGAGTCTTCACGGGCAGGCAGGGAGCAATGCTTCACAGCAGTAGGAAGAAAGCATCCTTATCAGGGCTGGAGGGAAGTCCTGCACCAACACCACTGCCCTCACCCCTGACTGCGCACTCCCCCACTTTAATTCCGCCCCCCACTGCAAGCTCCCCTACACTGTGCGCCCCTCCCACTGCCCTTAGTAAAGGAAGAGCTCTCAGCGCCTCCGGCTACTCAGGGTCTCAGTATCTTTCCTCACACATCTGGACAATTTCTTTATTTTGCTATCCTGCAAATATTAAATATTTTCTTCGGCTACTTTCCTATTCCTCACTTTCATCAGTTCCTTCTCTCTAAGATCTTGCATGGCCTTAGTTACCCACATGAAACACCAATGTGTTTTATTTGTGGGTTAACATTTTTTCAAATAACTAGCTAGTTACATTTAATTTTTCATTCATGAAGTATAATTTTTTCATGGCTTTCTGAATAGCATTAATAAAATTTGCATATTCATTATAACAGTAAATAACACAATATAAGATGATAAATATTTAATAGCTTTTTGTCAACTTTTAGAGAACAGTTGGAACAATTCAAACTGTTGAGACACTGTTTACTTAGAAACTGACTTTCTTGAAACAGAAGGTAAACATATTTTTAAAAAATTTTTCATAACTTAAACAGTAGGAAAAGAATAAATTAACCCCTTCATGATCATAGTGCTCAGGATTATTTTTTCAGCTGAAAAAAAGTTTGTTAAGTAGATTCCAATTATTTAAATCAATTTAAGCTTAACCACAAGTTTAAAAGTGAAACATTTAATTATTCTTCTCCTTATTCCCAATAAGCAAGGAATTTTTTTCATATTAAATTAAATGTACTGATTATTTTGGCTTTGTGCAGACATGACTTTAATGTGTCTATTCACTCTTGTTAATAAATTAATCAGTTTCATCAAATTCAAGATTCCTAGCTTTTTTAAAAAAAAATAAAAGGGACCCTCAACACTCTTTATTTCCTCCTATCCAGCGGTTTCATTCGTTCCTACATTCCTATGACCCCTCTCTCCTGAGGGCATATAAATTGACAAGTCCAACCCATCAATCAAAAAGAGAAGTACAAGAAGTGGTCCCTGCTTTCTCAAGAAGCTTGCAAGGGGTTAAGAAATAAATAATTTTTATATAAATAATTAAATACGCAAACACAGTTTTAATAGGATAATAAATGTGTTTCTTCTGCTTGTATTGAAGTTTCAGACGAGACACCTCCTCGCCAAAAAACCCTAACTAACTAAAACCAGTGCTATAGGTGCCCAGCCACCTGAAGGGTACAAAAGAGAAACTGAAGACTGGTCAGCTCAGAGAGGTTAAGAATTCCTTTGGGAAGTTGGTGAGCTGTGGATCCATGATACTGGGGACTGGAGTGTTTTTTCCATACTCTTAATCCAATTGCGAGGAACTCAAGGACAGCCAAACCAAAAAGTTTAATGTGTGTCTCCTGGTGTCTGAGGAACGCAGAGACCGATGTCTGACTTTTTCTAGAAGTCTAAAGTTTAAGGGCCGTGGGAGTGACCAATCTGGTGGCCAACACAAGTAGCAAGAGCTGAATTAGGAGTGACCTGCATGCCATCAATGGGAGCCTTCCCAGCAGAAGGGGGTCAGCTGGAAGCTGGGGAGAGAGATGGGGTGGAAGGAGGAAGGAGTCTTGTAATCCTCCTTCTCCGCTTTAGGTTTCCAATTTAAGAGAGGTCCTGGGTGTGTGTGTGTGTGTCTTGGGAAAAGTAAATTAGATAGATCTGAGGTTTTGATTTTACACTGAATTCAACGTTTAAAGCCACACGTAAGGGACTATTTATTTTTTACCTGAGAGTAATCATAAAAGGTACAAGATTACTTGAGATTTCACCCCAAGGCCTGGAAATACAGCTTGTTGAAAGTAGGTTGAAAGGTGGCAGGAGAGGGAAATAACAAAGTTGTTTTCTTTCGGCGCCCTCCCTAGTCCTGCTCATTCAATGAAGATACACAACATGAGATTTGGCACCAGGGAATAGCCAGGCTGTTCATCATGGACTACAGAAAATTAGTTCAAAGAAAAGAGATCACTGTGCCTTGCAGAAGGACAACAAAATTTTCACGAAAGAGGAGAAAGGATTGGAAAAGTGCTGGGCACTGATGACAGTGACTTTAGAGTTTGAACCTTGTGAAGTCTGTGGGCACATCAAATTGTGGCCCCATTGCCCAAATATTACAATGGATCACTCTGCATAACTAAAAGCTAGAGGTTGGCTTTGGATGTGAGGATAAAAATACCTTACATCTTGGGGGCTGGCCCCGTGGCCGAGGGGTTAAGTTCGCGCGCTCCGCTGCAGGCGGCCCAGTGTTTCGTCGTTGGTTCGAATCCTGGGCGCGGACATGACACTGCTCGTCGAACCACGCTGAGGCAGCGTCCCACATGCCACAACTAGAAGAACCCACAACAAAGAATATACAACTATGTACCGGGGGGCTTTGAGGAGAAAAAGGAAAAAATAAAATCTTTAAAAAAAAAAAATACCTTACGTCTTCATGTGTTTCGCTTTCTCTTTAAAAAATGTGTATAAAATGCCTATCAAGTCCGTTATCAGCCTCTACAATTAAGTATACAAGTAAATCAGGATGTGAAGATACATGTTAAACTACCATTTCAATAAAAGGATTCAAGGAAAGGAAATGACATGAGTGGATAGTTCAAGACAAATGACAGACTAGAAATAGATCATTTGAAGAGCAGTACAGAGAAGAGGCATATCAAAGGATAGCTCTCCCCAGAATTTTCTTATGTCATTTTGAATAATATCTAGCTAAATACACGGAGGTGATCTTGGTCCTGGGAACAGCGTTTTGAACTTGAAACCAGTGGATGAAGGCTGTCTTTCTACATAGTCATACATCAAACTCCTGAATACGTTTGTGCTGATTGTTGGGAAAGCCAGTCCTCCATAGGTCTCTTGGACTCCTACACATCTTGCTGAGTTTGTCAAGAATGCAAATCCCTGACTGCTCTTTACTGGGGCCATTTCTCAGAGTCATATTTACAGAGAGCAACCTTGAGAGATGATGTAATGTCTGCCTCTGAAACAAAGGGCAGATTTACTTGCTGCTTGCTATAAAAACAATGGATTCCCCAAGCTCAGTGTGCCTCAGCTGCAGTGCAAACCCACTGTGTGCATAGAATCCATCTGGGCCCTTCTGTGTCACCCCCTTGCAGGGAAACCAACACAAATATGATGATGCTCATGCTGCTTGCCATGCTTTGAGTGACAAAGTTCTTTGTTTCTGACCCGGGCATCTTGTATCTTCTGCCAGCTTCCCTGAAACATTAATAGGCTAACTTACGAGCTTGCAAGGAGGGTAAAATCTCTGACCCTACAATCATCACTGACATGTCTGGTCTCTACCAGACACCTGGCTTTCCCTAGTTGGGAATACCATGCAAGAGTATTCAAAATACTATATTTGGAATTCTCTTATGTTACTAGGCTAAATATTACTTAATTTTTAGAGAACCTTAACTTTTAATGCCTCAAAACAAATTAATAACATGTATATACCTGCATAAGTCAGAATCCTCTTCTGACTTGTTTGTTGGTCCTCATCCTTTAAATATTCATCTTTAAAATAAGTTCCAAGATATTTTAAATTCAGATCAGCAAGTTCTTGTCATCTTAACCTTCCAACTCCTCCCCTTTCACCAACTTACATTAGTTTTTTCTCCTTCAGAGACCTGTGGGAACACACCCACACAAATACATATGACTTGAATTAAGGGCAGGAAGCTGATCTTTGGGTCTCTTGTCTATTTATCCTGTGACATTGATTGCAACTTGGACGTATCAAAGTTACCTCAACATTATAACAATATATAATGCAATAAATAGATGTGGCAATATAAAAATTATTGCTCTAATCTTATAAATGGCAGGCTGCAGTAAGATAATTATGAGGATGGATAGCCTTATTACTGTCAAATACAATAGTATTTTCAATAAACTTGTGGCAAAGCATCTTCTACTCCTTTGCAACCAATATTGAAGACTTGTGGAAATATGGACTTTTTCTCAGATTCATAAAGGTATAAGAAGAGATAGTGACATAATTATAATTATATTAAGAGGCATGGTTGATTGGTTGTCAGCACACTTTACATTTAACAATCCTGGGTGTTTTTACATGATAATGGCATAATGACAGTAATGAACTTGGAAGTTATTCTTAGCAGAGTATCACAGCAGAGCGCAATCGATTTCTGCACAAACTATGAATGCCATCCCCAACCTTATAGGTTATTGTAAATGCAAAGCACAAATTCTCATTCATAACTACTTAATTAAGGCACATTATTGGTTTACCTGTAATTGCTTTAATTTATCACAGTGTTACAATTTATAAGTAATATGTGTTATTCTTCAGTAGTTTTATTGTAATTACACATAATTTACAATTCACATTACCGGATTTCTAATTAGCCTCTAAATATTCTTGGTTATAAAAATGAAAATACTATTTTAAGGAAAATAGGATAATTAACAATGTATTAAATCTATTGGCTGTCAAGCATTTGCCAAACAATAAAGTCAACTAATTCAAGCTATTTAGTTGATGAGTTATAAAATTTTATAAAGTTATGGGGCACAACTTAGTCACTCCTTGAGGTGCTAATAGTAATGTCTCTGTTTCAAGTTAGTCTTGGTAGCACTCTGGTCCACATTATGTTTAGCAAAGCAACACATTTACCATCTCCTTTTGTGTTGGGGTACATGGCACTGGAGAGGGGGCTAGACACACACCTGTCATTATATTCCTAAATGAGCTCTTCTACTGTTGCAGTTTTCGAGTTACTCCAATCAAGAGGCTAAACAGTCAAAAATTCAGTCACTTAAATCTTCTGTGTTTCCGGAAATTGGGAAAGATAATGTGGTTGTTTAGTAAGATCACTATTTTGAATTTTTATTGAAAGTTTTTTAAAAGCCTGATTTTGGGGGGCCTGCCCAGTGGTGCAGCAGTTAGGTTCGCAAGTTCTGCTTCTCGGCAGCCCAAGGTTTGCAGGTTCGGATCCCAGGTTCAGACATGGCACCGCTTGGCAAAAGCCATGCTGTCGTAGGCATTCCATGTATAAAATACAGGAAGATAGGCACAGATGTTAGCTCAGGGCCAGTTTTCCTCAGCAAAAAGAGGAGGATTGGCAGTAGTTAGCTCAGGGCTAATCTTCCTCAAAAAAAAAAAGCCTTATTTTGGCATGAAATAGCTGTAAGCCACAGTCACATGACCTTAAACATAACTGTCACTTAAAGATAACTAAGGAAAGACACATGACTGGCTCGAAAAGTTCCGTGGAATGTGCAGCCACCTATACAGTGTGTTTTGAAAGGGCTTCGAAGTTCAATATTTCCTCTCAACCAACCTGAAATTTCTACCATTAGAAACACTGCTTTGGGTTAGGAATTATTCAGGAAGCTTCTGTAAACACAAGTATATTATGTACCATGGATGAAACATTAATCATTGGTCCTTATTATTGGATTCATAGGAATTCATTTTTTAGATGAGATAGTATCAGGCAGAAGAGGTAAAAGAGAGAGAAAATACTAAATCAGAAAATAAAAAAGAGAAGGGTAATAGCGGTGAGTTCTGTTGAGAATAGAGGCCTATACAAAGTAACATAAAAAGTGTATGTGTGGTGGGGATGGGGTACATTCAGGAACCCAAAGGGCCCTGGAAAACTTACATTTACCAGGATAGAAGAGAAGATCATTGAAGAGAATTGGGACTGGCATCAAATACAAATGTCCCTTGCTTGGTGATTTTGCCTAAGGCCAACCATAAAATCACCCAGCTAAGATGTTTTTCTCCCAGCCCTTGAAGCTGTTGCACTTCAGACCTTTAGTGAAAATGGAGCTTTCCACATTTCAGAATAAAAATAATTGATTGTAACTTTCTAAATTGAATCAAAAGATAAAATCCTAAAAACATAAATTTTATTTACAATTCAAGACCTATCACCATAACTGCCATCTACTAAATTCATCAACATTGAAAATTGATCGTAACGAATAAAATGGGTCCCATTTTAAACTAGTACTCCAATTACACTCACGGTCATAGGTAGACATGTTAATGGAGCAAGTCTGTTCTATGGGTTTTCGTCTTCTGATATTGAAAATGCTCACATCCCCACTCAGCATCACTTTGTATTCAGAGACCTAACCAAAGATTCCAAAGATTGTGTCTGTCTCAAGCACCCAAGGGTTAATAGGTCTGTCTGGGCTCTTCCATTAGTGGTGTCACTGTGATGAAATCAACAAAGCCCTATTCTGAGGACTTTTGGGACAAGCTCAGAAGCATTTTGTATAATGGTGCTCATTGTAACCAGACTTGACCTGTGGTTAACTCATAGTAGCGCTGAATATAATTCTAGCCCAAACCAAGCTTTTTATTCAGCCTACTGATGTCACCAGAAATACTGTGGAATTGATTAGTTAGTTGATTCCATCGGGCTCAGTATACCATGTGTGTATTTTTAGACAATAAATGTGCAATGAAGATGTGTGGGCTGTTTGCATTTTCTTCTCTTCTAGACTGTCTATATTTTATATGCTCAAATCAGTTATTAGTTTAGATTATAAACGTCTCAATTATTCCTAGAAATAGGTTGATTAAGTTGATTTTTCAACAGTTAAGTTCTCCTTTCCTTTCCTTCTGAGAGTGTGTATGTGTGGTTTTAAATCACACTTAAACATATATGGGAATATTATGTTGGAAATCTGCACTAATTGAAGCAAAGAGTTTAATGGGCCTCATAAAGGGTAAGGACACGCTATACCTCAGTTGATTGCTTCTCGATTAAGACGCAGAATGCTATCCCATTCTTTCTTTTGGGTATGACTTGAGCCTGTACCGTGTAGTACATAAATGATTTTCCATGGCTTTTTAAAAGGCGGTGCATATTAATATTTTAAACTGAAGTAATTGCTTCTTGCTCAGCAATGGGTTTCATTTATGAGTGTTTATCCTTGGCAAATGGAAAGTATGGTTAATCTAAGTTAAAAATGGGTTCTTTAAATAGCTCTAATTACATTC
The DNA here is from genome assembly GCF_021613505.1 of Equus quagga. NCBI lineage: Eukaryota > Metazoa > Chordata > Mammalia > Perissodactyla > Equidae > Equus > Equus quagga. The sequence goes on along the minus strand of NC_060288.1, from coordinate 26,241,970 downwards.
TGTTTATATTTGTATGTATTAGACACTTAAGATTTAATCGGTAGCAATTCTAACAAACCATAATGTTTATTAGCTGGTTTTAAATTATTGTTATGGATGGCAGTTGAATGAGAAAATAAATGATTTGTCTACTATAAAACACAGTAAATAAAAGAGAAACCAAGGTTAAAAAAAATTTTTAGCGTAGCTTCAAATTTTAAAATAATTTATCAGAAAGAAGTTACACAAGGTAAATTCTTTCTTTTTCTTTTCTTCTTTTTTTAAACTCTAAAGATAAAGAAGAAGACCATCTTCTGATCGCTAATGATATAAGGCTAGTGGGATTTTTGTTTTCGAAACTTATTAAGACCTTGATGTTCAAGTGTCACTACAGAAGGAACTAAATTTTACATTTTAATTCGCTTTGATTTTACTTTGAAGAAAACTAAACATCAGAAATAATAGGCTGATTTTTTTAAATGTTAAAAACCTATTTGTTGTAGGTTAACGTAATGCTAGTTTAAATCAATTTAATTTGCTTAAATTCTGTATTTCGGTTAACCAGAAAAGGCTCTGTTGTGTGCTGTTTCCTTTCTCTGAAGTCTGTGAAGGGACTGCCCTTATCTTTGGGGAAAACGTCTGAATTGCACGTGAGTTTTACTCAGTGAATTAAGAGACTCGCAGTCACTTTATCAACATTTCATTTCCTATTTGTTTTATTGGGATTTTCAAGATATGTAAAATGAAGGATAAATCAAAGACAATTTATTAACGATAACACCTGTATCTCTGTGGAGTGACAAGTATTTATAATTGTTCTTAAAATGCACTAGTATTCCCAGAAAAGAAATTTGTAGAATTATTAGTGTCATTTTATAAATAAGAAAGCAGTCACAGAAATATTATGACTTCTCTACGCGGTAGATGCATAAAAAAAGGGAACAACCTTTTGTACTACACATTCTCACTAGCAAATGTTTAATTAGGAAGCAACGTGACGTTGGACAAGTCATGAAACCTGTCTGTACTTCGACTTCCCTGTCAGTAGAAGCGGAGATAATAATACTACCCGCCTTCTGAAGTTAGTGTGAGAGTTAAATGGAGTAATATGTGAAAGCCCAGAGAACAGTGCTTTGACCTCAACGTGAGCTATTAATACTGTATTCCTTTTATCTCTCCCTCTAGCTCTGAGCTCTGTCCCAAGAGCTATAAGCCACCATAGTCTACCAGTCCCTCCTTTGCAAAATCTCTACTCATTCTTCTTTTCTTTTCCATTCTGGTTACTATTTTCTAGAGCGTGCCCTTGACAATTTATGCCTAAATATTAAGCCTCGCAAATGCAATCTAGTCTCTCTCCCTGCCCAGTTACAGGGATCCACTACCAGATTTATCTCCTAAAGCACCCACCATCAGGCTACCCCTCAAACTCAAACCTGCTAAAAGTTTCCCCCCGTTGATACAATCCCGTGCGCTCGCCTCGGCATGCAGGGCACTCCAGCATCTAGTGCCATCATCTGCCCTTCCACTCTTATCCCCCTCCCGGCAGTCTGCAAAACTCCCCATCCCAGCCAGTCCTCATTGCCCATGTCAGGTTTTCCCTCCTCTGCACGGGAACCTTTACATTTTCTTGGAATGCACTCTGTCAACATCTGGCCTTATAGAAATCTTCCCCATCCTTCAAGACTAAGACAAACACTATTTTCAGGGCAGCCTCTTTCCAGATCTGCCCACCTCTGAGTTCTAAATACATTTGCTTTATACCATTCATATGCCACTTATCCCATTTGCCTCAGCATAAATATTCATAAACATGTCTCTTCTCCTGACTATATCATATCCTTGTTCATGTCCTCAGCATGTAACTCAGGCCTGGCACATAGTACGTGCTCAATAAATACGTATAAGCAGATATCTATTGTGTGACTAAATAAATGTTGCTTAGTGCTGTATCCCATATGCCTAAGCCTCAGGGTGTGAAAGTGGCCATCAACAGGCAATATTTGAATTAATTAGTTAGTTAATTTGTAAGTTAGTTGATCGCTTTGTAAAAATTGTGAATGCTTTACTTCTTTCTCCCAGCCCCACACTCTCTCTCAATGACCGTTTCTTTCTGTTAATCATTTCCAGATTTCTTACTCTGTGTCACATACAATGTTGGTACCAGTGATCTGGGAGTGAACAAGACAGTGATTGTCACTACCGACAATAGTTTGAGAGGCTAGCAGAGAGGCCAAGCTCAAGCAGTTATGACCATGAGATGTGATGAGTGTTATGGCAAAGATCGTCCAGGGGACTATGGAAACAGAGAACAGGGGATCTGACTTAGTCTGAAGTCAGGGAAGAGCTCACTATGAAAGCAATTTTTAAACCAAGACCCAAGGAGAAGGCCGTGTGAGCCCAACAGAAGAGGAGGGTGGCAGGCAGTATCAGCATTGTGGCCCATGCTAAGCTCCAGGTAAAAAGGCAAAAATTGTCCCTGCCCCCACAGAGCTCATAAATAATAAAACAATTTACAATAAGTACTATGAAGAAAGCAGCAGTTTGTTGCTATAAAGAGATAACTGTGGGGGAAGGGCATCTTATTCCTCAGGCTGGTTAGAATATACCTTTCTGAAGACGTGCCATTTAACCTGAGATCTGTAGGATACAAAGGAGGCAGCCATGGGGAAAGCAGACTAAGAGCGTTCCAAGAAGACGGACTAACCATGCAAAGCTCTGATGGTGGAAAGAACCTGGACCATCCAAAGAACAGAAAGAAGGCCGATGTGGCCGAAAAGCTGAGGTGGCCTGAGATGAGGCTGGCAAGGTGGACTTTCCATACCATGGAGGGCCTCCTAAGCCAAGAGAAACAGTTTGTTTTTTATTCTAAGTGTGTTGGGAAACCATTAATGGTCTTTAAGCAAGAGAGCATTACTTTGCTTTCCATAGGACAATGGTTCCTAGGATGGGACGATTGGAAGCAGGACATCCAGGATAATGGTGGCTTAGACTAGGATAGGAAAAGTGAAGATAGAAGTGGAAGAATTCTACAAATGTGTTGGAAAAACACTGAACAGGATATGTGGATCAGATGTGGGGAACAATCGCGAGAGAAATAAAGAACATGAGGGCAGAAATGATCCTTACTGGGGGGAGGCCTTTTCGCTAATGCCTCTCTTCTGGGCCTGTTTCTCTGGCTCTGGAGTTGTTTCTTTTATATCTTGGCCCTACTATAAGAACGGAGAAATTTCTTGGATTCCTTATTATAAATTTAGTTCTTAAGACCATAAAACAAGCTTGGAGGAAAAGGACTGTGAACTCTGATAAATGTAAATGTGACCTTCAGTCCTAAACCCGGCTTCTCAGGTGTCCCAGTCACCTTTCTCCAGAAGTGGCAATTTAAAGGAACTTCTTCTTTGCCTCCATCCCCGGTGAAAAGCCCAGGACCTCACTTAAGATGTGGTTCTCAGGTGAGCTTGAAAGGGCACCTTTGAATTGTCTCCTGCATATTCCGTTCAACTCTCCACAGGCCCTTCCTGTGTTGCAATGCCACTGAGGTGAGCAGCTGGGCCACATACAACACAGTCTCACCCTGTCAACTTCCAGTTCCTACCAGAATTTGGCTCTGGTTGTAAAAAAATCCAAGTAGATCCCGATGTAGAATTAAACTAGCTTCAATTGATGTTTGCTGCCTCACAAAGCTATGCTTATATTCCAAATTTCCTAACATTTTATAGCTAGAAGGAGCCTTAGATATCATGTTGTCCAAAGTCTTCATCATATAGATGGGAAAACTAAGATGTAGAAAGTAAAGGGATTTGGGGCACATCACACTATTCCAGAAAATCATACCCTTTGGAACTAGAAAGATCTAGATTCTAATTCTAACCACATCTCTTATTAGCTGGGCAAATTAATTAGTCTCTGTACTGTCCTTCAATGTCCTCATTTTAAAAAAGGGATAATAATTCCTACTTTGCAGAATAGGTGAGTGGGTTAGAAGTAGTGTATACCAAACACTTATAAACACTCAATAGATGGTGACTATTATTATCCGTTTACTTTCCTTTGTCCGTTATTAAAGTGACCGGGCTCCTTAGCAGCTGATGCAAGCCTAGAACCCATATTTCCCGAGCTGATGCATCTTTCTCTCTGCAATGTACAACCTGATAGAAATGTCCATGGGTCCATGGATTCACATAAGGTCTATTTAGGAATAACAAACATCCTCCCTTGTGCCCATTTCACGCCTTTTGAGACTTTTCTGTGCCCTGGAGAATCAGGTACACAATTTGTAATTTTATTCAGCACTGAAACACCACTGTGGTAGCCAAAAAGAGCTAAGGAGATATTTCAACCCTAAGAACAAGGTCTGGCACCCAGAGAAAAGGCCCTTTTAATAGGAAGACTAATCTGTCAATTTTGTGAAAGGACTGTTGGAAAAGGCTCAAAGTCCTACTGCAATATAAAGCATAAATGGTACATTGTCCTAGTTTTTTGCTCTAAACTCTATGTTAGCACTAAAGAACAGAATTCTTTTGCCTCAGTCTGCATTTTTAGAATATGCTGTACAGACAACTCTATTTTCTAGGGGTTAATAAATGATAGAAGAAAAAGAGAGGCATGATGTAAATGAAGTTCACAATAGTAATTATAACAATAATCTTGTGCATTTCCACACTTAAAGTATAAAAAATTCTATGTTTCTGCCCATGAAAGAAAGAAAAACCCTCTTATTGTTGTTGTTGTTGTTGTCTTGTGCACCTTATGGTGTTTTGTTTTACTAAGATATGGTCTTAAGCCCAGCCCTGCAGGAGAGAAGTCGTGTGTCCCTGGATAGGGGTCTGGGGAGCTCATTTCCGGTATCAGCCACTTGAGTGTGCTCTAGAGAAGGCTAGTTTGTATGCCAAAAAGGTGGCAGGATTCCTCGGAAAAGCTCCTGGAGGTTTTGAAGTAATGTTCTCCATGGGGAACAGGCCAGGAAGATGTCAGTAAGAATCCCAGAGAAAGAGCAGTAGCCCTAGTTAATCTTTCAGGCTTTTAGTATAGTCAGGAGTGCCCGTAAGCCACGGAGAGAGTAAAAACGGAAACTAATACTCTAAAAGCAAAATTGTTTTGTACTTCTTATGGGATCTGTTTATTTCTCCATTTTCTTCCCTTAGTTTTTAAGAGCTCCAGCCATCTCAGCTGAGCTGAGAGAAAGGGGATAGTGTCTATTTAGGGGCCAGAAGAGAGAGCGAGCATAGCACGTGGCTGGACCCAGGGTGAGTGGAGAGCTCAGTTTGATTACACAACCCCAAGGCAGAGAAGTACAAACTGCTTCCTCTATGGTGAATCTTTGACAGTCTTGGTTTGATTTTATCAATTTATTAAAGCTAGTGTTCTTCAACAGCCAGTATTTCATCTTAATGCTTTAAATTATATTCTAAATATGCCTTCCTTTTGCCTTGACCTCAATAATGAACACTTTCAAAATACAGTGTCAAGCAATTGACTAAGTGGAGAGAAGCATTGATAACTGCAGGAATTTAAGCAGAGTCGCACGTCTTCTGTGAATGTTCTTAATGTTCTAGCTTAGGTGTCTTAGAATTTTTTGTTACACTATTTTGAAAGGAAGCTGTCAAAAGAATTGATAATAATAATTTTGAAATACACTCAGTTAAAATATAATATCCCTGAATACACAAGTTGTTTTGTTTTTTATAATGCGGAGTTGGAAATTAAAATAAATGGTGCCAGGGCCCCCTCATCTTCATGATCTGAACACTAATGTTTTTTAACTTATGAAATTTAAATTAGCTTTACTAAAGAAGTATTTTAAATACATGGGAAAATACAGATGTCCTCTAAACTGGGTTATATGGTGTGCACATATTTAGCTTCTCTAAACTCATCTAATGAGTGTTTACTATATGTTGTATAGTGCTCTACTGAATAAAAAATCCCTGTCCAGTACAGCACACATCTTGATAGGGGAAGACAGTTAATAAGTAATTATTATAATAAATAAACTATATAGTATTTCAGAAAATGGTAAGTACTATAGAAAAATAAAGCAAGGTATAGGAAATCGAGAATAGGCTGCAATTTGATATGGGGTGGCCTCATTGAAAAAGTGACATTTATGCAAAGACTTGAAGGAGGTGAAGGAGTGGACCATGTGGATATCAGAGGAAAGATGCAAAGGCCCTGTGGTAGCCAACTTCCAAGGCCAGTCTCCATGGCATGAACAGGGTATGTGAGAGGCCATCAAAGAGGAGGTCAGGGAGATATCTTCCTTAACAGGTCATCTGATGGGTTGGCATTTAGTCTGAGTGAAATGGGGAGCCAATGGAGGGTTTTGAGCAGAGGGGCAGCATGATGTAAGTCTTATTTTAAAAAATTCACTTAGGCTGCTCCTGTTGAAAATAAGGTGGAATTAGAAAAATCTATGAGGAGGGCATTACAGTAATCCAGGCAAAAGTTGATGGGATCACAAAACGTGGAAGGCAGCAGTGCTGGCATTGGGAAGTGGACCCATTCTGGATGTATTTCGAAGATAGACCCATCCAAATTTCCACATAGGTTGGATAGCGGGTGTGAGAAAGAGAGAAATCATGGTTATTGGCCTGGATAACTGGAACGATGAAGTTACTACTGCCTAAGATTCAAAAGACTGCATGATTGGGAATGGGAGGCAGAATCAGAAATTTACACATTGCAAATAACCTCTCAAAGGAATTTGAAAAATTTACACTCCCACCAGGCGTGTATGAGACTATGCATTGTGTATATCCCCACGTCAATCTTAACTTCTATCATCTGCGAATTTATTTCTATAAATTCTGGGATATCCATAACCATTACACTCAAATATCACCTCTTCCTCATTCTCTACTCTCTTTCCAGAACTTTTACTGGAAGTTTCTGAATCTCTTAGGCTCTATTTCATCTATTTCATCGTTTTTTTGTTTCCCTCTGCTGCATTGTGGATGATTTCCTTAAATATATCTTTTAAATTACAGTTCTCTCTACCTGTTGCCTGATCTGCTATTAAACTCATTTACTTTTTATTTCAGTGACTATAGTTTTCACTTACAAAGGTTTTATTTGGTGTTTTAGATCCACTCATTCTTTTTGTAGATTGGTGTGTTCTTTCTACTATTTGTTTTATTACTTTGGTTATTTTAAACAAAATTAGTTTCCACTTTCTTTCTTAACATTCTATTATCTCAATTGCTTGAGATGCTAATTCTCCTTTCCCTTACATCTAATCACTCCCCCTCGTTGTGTATGATTCCCTTTAACCATTGATAGTTTTGTCGTTCTTGTTGTGTGGTTATTAAGAATGAGGATGTCCCTTTTGCCTGGGCTGTGGAAGTGATTTCACAGATTCGGTTTTGCCTTTGTTTCCCTTATGGCTCCAGTGGCTTCACAGGTCTGAGATGAGTTTTTCTATTCATGTCCCATGGATTGGGAATTGGAATTTCCATACCCGGAGTAAATATTTTAAATCTGATCCTCACACCTGTACTTTGAAGATGCTTGGAGTTAAAAATTCTCACAGGAGATTTTCCACCAGAATACCAGAACAACAGACTTCTTTGCCTCTTTCCTGGAGAATGGGCAAAAGTTTTCTAGACTGTTTTTCACAAAGGGGCAGTCTTTCCAGTGGCCTGCTTCAGGCAGTGATTTTGGTTCCTTTTCCCTTCCCGTGTGAGGACACAGGGCCCGTAGAAGACGTGTCCTCCAATGGACAGTCACACCTCAGTCTCTAGGTACCAATCTGTGTGTGATACTCCCCAAGACCTTTGGTGGCACACTAAGTTCTTTTTCATTTCTTTTACCTAGGAATTTCCCATTCTTTCTTTTGAGCTATGTTGTTGTGGCTTATTTTTTAAATTTGTGGTTAGCTTTTATCCAAAATTCCTATCTGTTTGGAGTTAGAAGTTGCTAAAGATGCTTCGTGGAGTCAGTGTTGATACTTAACTATCTATGTGACAAGGAACTGCAGGCCTCCCGAGGACCTAAAGCATTAGTGCATGAAGCACCCCTTAATTTCTAGGTTGTAGGGACATCTGAGATCCTGGGGGAGGGACAAGGATGGTGGCTATTTAACAACCAATACCCAAGACTTTCAGTATTTTAACTACCAGTACAGCTATATGGATGTGTATCAACCAAATATCAAACATCATATATTGAATTTTCTTATTCTTCTCTACGCATAATTCATCTTGTCATTTATTGCAATTAGATACGGAACTCAAAGGAAAAACACTACCCCAGAGGATGAAAGACTTGGAAAAATATTTGGCCATTAAATTATTCAAAATCACATGGGATTATCTTAAAGTCTGTTTAGATTATTTTGTTTCCTGAAATAAGATAGAATGGGAAAAAACTATTTTTAAGTCTGAAAGTCAATTTCATGTACTCATTCTGATGTAAAATAAAATACACATTGTGAAGGTATTTAGGATTATAGTTACTTACATTTTAATTAGTTCTAGGCACTTCAAAATGTAATCACAATAAAAAAACATTTGTTTATACCTTTGAAAATAGGTTAATAATGTTGATGTTGGCACTTATTTTCTAGAAATTGTGAAGAAAATCTTGGCATGTTCAGAGTCACAGAGATTATATCTGTAAGAATAGTCATTCAAATATTTGGGGAGTAAAACATCTTTTGGATAAATTTTTGTTTAACGTCAACAAATATAGTTTCTAGAGCAAAGTAAGTGTTTTGGTGTGCAGGCTCTCCCACTTACTGAAAGTTGTGTAGTTCCTGGATCCTGAGTAAATTGTAAAACACTGTGTATTTAAGCATAGAATATTTAAAGATTAATGTCCAAGGTTCTCAGTGATACCTAGAGGTGGGTGTTGTGTTTGCCTTACCTTAAAAACTCATCTTAAAAGACCTGTCCTGTGCAAACTTTCAGTTATGAGTTCTGAGGATCTAATGTATAGCTTGATGAATGTAGTTGATAACACTACATTACATACCTGATCTACTCTGCTGAGAGTAGATCTTAAGCATTCTCACATAAAAAAAGTAACTGTGAGGTGATGGGTGTGTTAATTAACTGGACTGTGAGAATCATTTCACACTGTATGTATACATCAAATCATGATGTACATTTAAAATACATTTCAATTTTATTTGTCAATTATACCTCAATAAAGCTGGAGAAGGAAAAAAACATAAGATCTGCCCTGGGTTGTCCCTACTTGTAAATTATTTCCAGCCCTTAGCCAATCAGATTGCAAGCAAAGATTAGACCAGGAGATTGGGTTCATTCAGAGCTTTCCAAAATCTTGTCAAAAATTATCTCTGACTCTAAAGATGATTCTTGTAGCATTAATTGGTTATGAAAACCCTTATGGACAAAAATTTACTATGAATTCAGTAACTGTGATAGATGAACTGTCACTTCAGTGCAAATTCAATGTGTATGGGGAAAATAGTGGTGTATGCAAGCCATTATTAATTAAATCTATTTATTTAATCTATTTCTTTGGTGCCTAAACAGATTCTGGGCATTCTTTGGAATAACTCTTTGCCTGCCAGAATCTGGAGTTAAATGTTGAAAACTACCATTTCACAGACTGTAGAAACAACCGAACAAATATGTAAAGGCTTTATAATTGATATTCAGCTGTAGTTCAGCTTCCTCACAGCCTGATCAGCTGACACTCTGAAGGAGCTATCATCCCAATTATTCGAGTATTTACTATAACAAGTTTCTCCAGGGTCCACAGCCTGTGGCTGTGGATGGGGTAACAATAAATGACTCAAATTATACATCTTTTCTCTATCTCATCACACAGAACCTCAACCTCCTCTAAAATGCTCCTCAAATTTCTGAGAGTCCCAAGTTCTGTCTCTCTTATGCTCACTAATAAACTCGATCCCACAGGACTTTGTCCAGTCTGTCTATTGGGCATGCCCCATTTCTTTCTAGGCATCAGAGAGATATAAAATGATTCTTCAGTTCTGCCCTATGACTAGCCATATTGATGGTTAATGACATACGAGAGCCATCATGTTCTTTTCTGAGGTGGGGACAATGCTTGACTCCCCACTCTGTGTTGCACTGTGTTTTTGATGCCCCCATGGCTCGTGGTGACCTTCACATTAACATCCATTTGACTTAATGCTGAGAACCCAGCCTCCTAAGGGTTTGCAGACAGAATCTGGGTCCCAGTGCAGGATAGACGCTATCCTGTCTTTGCTGCCATCTCTTCCCAAAACCTACATATCAATAATGACTTCTCTCCTTCCTCTTCCACCCAAAATAGAAGACTTATTGCAAAATCCCTCATGGAACCCCATTATTAAACTGCCTGTTTGTTTGTCAGATGACTGAAACATGTTTGCATCTCAGAGAAGACACTGTCGTCAATTTGAGATAATATATTGTTGTTAAGAGAGTTTTCACATTTATTCCCCTGCTGATAGCAACCTTAATGTGATGAAATCAAAGGGAAATTACCATTTCACTTCCAGTTTGGGAAGGAAATAATTTTGAGAAAGGGAAATTGAATGACTTGTTTGAATGGTGAAAGATAAGCAGCTTCGTGCTTTGGAAGGATGTTTAAGGCATAGAAGGCAGCTAAATTTACAATTAGGGATTAAGAATGGGGTGATTAGCTAACCTGAATAGGCAGTAAATATTCCTAGCAAAATGGGCAAAACTGCCTGAGAATCATGGGAAGAAGAGAATTAAAATAATTCAGAACAGCACAGAGAACAGTAAATAAACAGGGAAGATGTCTATTTTCGTCTGAAGAACAAGATGGCGGCTTGGAGCCTTTGGGGACATAGAGAGGGTATGATGGCTGAAAAGGTTTCTCTTAACTCCTTCACACTGAATTGGCATGAGAATATTTAAGTGATAAGAGCCTAAGCTACAAATGTAGCTCAATCTGGCCATAGTCTGGTCCTGCTATCTTCAATTTTAGTTCTGATTGCTCCACAGAGACTTCTCCTGTACAATTTCCACAATCAGGTAACTTAGTCAAAACTGCTTATATGTTGGGTAATAGGAGCAGGAAAGAGGGCAGAGTGGAATCAATTGGGTCGATGAAACAAAGCAGTTAAATTTTATTCTCATGTTGACAGAGCACTGACTTTTATTTTATATTTCTTTACCTATAAAATACATGCATAATATCTGTAAAAAAAATAAATCCCAGTACAAACAAAACAGTTCTTAACTTTTTGCCAAAGGTAACCAATGTAATCACTTCAGTTGGTAAACATCAGACATTTTTCCTGTACCTATGTATACTTTCACACATGTACACATGCCCACATAGTCTAGAAGATTCTATATACATATTTTGTTATCATTGTTTAAGAAGCTATCTTGAAAGAGACAAAGAGGGGCAGTATATAATGATCAAAAGGACACTCCACTAAAAAGCTATCTTATGATAGTGTTTTTATTTCATATATACAAATGGGTCCCCATGGATCTATAACTTGGGGTTTTCCCTGTTTTTCTTAAAAATAATTCAACATTGTACACATTCATTCTTTGGAATAATTCAGTTTACTTGACTGTCACCTATTAAAGGAAAATTAGGTCATGTTTATTGTTTACCATTACAAACTATAATGCGGTAAACACCCTCAACATACGTAGGAGTATACTTCTAAAATAAATGCTGAAAAAGAAATTGCTAGGTTATACGTATTTTAATTTTTATCAGCTACTGCTAAATTTCCCTCCAAAAGACTACCTCAAGTTACGCTCACATCAACTATGCATAAAAATGCCCATATAAAAGTACACTGTAGCCAAAAATGGATGTTATCTTTCTTTTTACCTTTTGGTAATACGATAGAAGAAGATTCCCTACATCTCTGTTATCAAAATCTACTCGTCTTTCAAGACCTGGCTTGAATGACATCTCCTTCATCAACACCTTCTCTGACCACTTGAGACTGGCTCTACACACCTCTGAATGACTGCAGCGATATGCCCAAACATTTCTCATTACACATCACATTCAGATTTATATTATAGCTATTATTCGTGTATATTCTTAACTCTGCCTCTGGGTCAAAAGCAAGTAGGCCCTTGTTTTGTGGCTTGTACATAGTTGGCAGGTAATAATTTTTAAAATACAGAAATACAAGAAGAAAAAAGGAAATACTGGAGCTCCATTCTAAATGAATAGTGTTTTATAAGGGAATTTTGTTACATCCATTTATGATTTATTCTGAGAAAACAGTAGGTATGAAAAAGGGTCATCAAGTCAGAAGAAATCTCATATAAAATCCATCCCATGGTTCATACATCTAACTATATCCATGTGTGGGGGAAAATATTGGACTCTAACTCATAATTCTTTTATTGTATATTAATCAAAATGAGCATCATAATTGGCATCAGAAACACTGAGTTCAAATGCTGTGTAAATCACTTACTGTCTTGTGACTTCAGAAAATTCATTAAGATGCTCTGAGCTTCAATTTCTTCATCTACGAAATGGGCTTATTGAGAACTGTCCTACCTGCAAGATGATTATTTATTTTCACAAGAACGGTTTATTAGGTGTCTACTGTAAGTCAAGCACAGAGGCAATAAATGTGAATACATTGTGGGAAGCATAGCAGACAGTGTATGTGAACACACTTTCCAATAATAAATTGACGGAGACTCACAGGGAGGTATTATCACACACTTGTGATGGAGTCTATTCCGCCTTAAAAAAAAAATAAAGAATTCAGTGCGTCTTCTATTGAAAAATTTTATTTCATTAGAAAAGACAAACTTCTACTATTTTAATAGCCAAGTTTTATGACCCACAAACTAGACATTTTCTGTGAGCATTTTTGGTTCAAAGACCTGTGTGCGCACTGGGGCATCTACAATCTGTTTCCATTATTCACATTTACCTTTGTATTAACTCATTCATATTTTTAAAGATTGTTGAGAAAGCTATGAGAATGCTGAGCGGTATTACCATTTCCTTCATATATTAAACATTTCATGATGTATTTGGGGAAAATGCTATCTATAAAATTATAACAATATTGAGTCAATAAATAAAATAGAAAATAATGAGGTCTTAGAGACATTTGCACCCGTTTTGATAGGGAAGTCTTTGCTCCCAAAGTTCTCAGGAGGAAAAAAAAAAAAGCCCTTTTCGCTGCAACGTGTTGACCTTTGAGTCTGAATTAGTGCGGTATCAGTGGCAAGATCTGAACTGAAAAATGAATCTGTTAGGATTAAGGGTTTAGCTGTTGCATGGCTAAATGGGTCAAGCTCTCTTAACTGATGGATTTAACCGATGCCACCCAAAAGACGAAAAGTTTAGATTCAGACAAACCTGCCAGCTTTCAATATTTCTAGTATATCACACTTTTTTCCACAAGACTCACAACCTCTCAAGTTTTGGAAAGAAAAAGAAATAAATTCACACTTCCAACTTCTTTTCTGAGCCAGCCTTATTCAAGGAAAGTGAGCACTCACTTTGATAATACCTGACTGCTCAGGGAGGCACGGTTCTATTTGGGAACTGAAGCTTGAAAAATATAGCCAGTACCACTAATCTGCCTCCAACCATACATCAATTTATTTCAACTTCTATGACTGCTCCAAAATACACTTAAGGAGAATATGAAGTTCTTCATTTGCTAAATTTGATTCACAGGGGAAAAAAATAAAGACTACAATACTTCTCTTAATCATATACAGAACATTTTAATACAATAAACAGGGGTAAAGTGAATTCAATGTCTTATAGTCTTAAGAATAAAGAAATGCTTGCACACATTCATCAGCGGATGGAGGCAGTTACTAAATGGTTATCTTAAAAAAGCAAATCTCATACTCAAATTTTATTTCTAGAGCGCATACTAATGCCCATATAATTCCAGTAGTTGTTTCATCGATTTGTAATACATCTCACCCCTCTGTTAATTATAAGTGCAAAGCCTAAGACATCACCCAGGCCTTATTGACGTTTCCTTCAATTCTCTACCATTTTGCTTACGATGAAAATTAGAATTAGATGTAATGGACACTGTCAATTTTTCTAAACAACCATAGGTAAGCACATAACACTGGATAAACTGGCAAAATTATCTTTATCAAAGCTTTCCTCTCAAGAGAACTAGGTTCTCTGGTGGCTGTGACGGACCGCCCTACTCTCTTCACCTTAATACAAGTGAAAGTGTGGATGGATGCAGATTTTCCGATTTAATTTCCACAAAGTGTGTGTTCTCCTGCCTGGATTTGTATTGCTGCCTAATGAAATAATCAGCTAGTATCCAGTGGCGGAGTGGTAGTGCAAGAGGGGAGGGACCATCCTAAAAGGTCTATTATGCTGTCAATACGCGCATAGAATGCTCATTAATGTTAATTAGATTTACCCGCCAGGATGAAGGGGAGGCTAGACCTTAAACAGCAAGTTTGAAAAAACCTATCTAGCAATGCAAAACATGAGAAAAAAAATGAGAAATCATTCCTGCCTCCAAGCAACCTTAACTCGTGTAAAAGACATTTATGTGGCCATTAACCCAAGCCGAAATTGAACTTGTCAGCATTACATGCAGAATGTACATAAGGGTAACTGTTCATGAACAATTTCTCAAGTGAATTAAATACAAACTCGATTTATTTCTAGGCAGTAGATGTGCTCTGTCCATCATCTTCTTAATACACCACTGCAAGAGGGTCAGCTTTCCGGGCCCTTTTATTCACGCTTGCCTTGAAGGTAGAAGATGAGGGATCAGAAAAGAACTGCTGTTGGAGTTTGGCTTATGAATAAAGCTGAAAACCGAGGGCCATCCTTTTCTTCTGTCTTTGTCACATGGCCCATTTCTGATCCCTCTGCAAATTCTAGTATTTTCCTTAAAATAAATTTAAAGTCAGACCACTTTTCTTCACCTGCATCTCTACCACCCTGGTCCAAGTCCATGTGTGTCTCCCCCGGATTATTGAAATAGCCATGACTTGGACCCTAAGCCATGATGTAAAGGCCAGAATATCCCTTTTAACATGAAAGTCAAAGACTGTCACTCTCTCCTTATCCCCTTCAATGGCTGGCTATTCGTTCATAGTGAAAGCTTTGCAGTGGTCCTCAAAGTGGGCCCCACCCTCCCCCATACACTCCCTGAACTCACATCCTTCAGTGTTCTCTCTCAGTCACTTCCCTCAAGCCACACTGCCTCCTTGGGGTTCTGTGGACACACCAAGTGATCTCTGGCCTCAAGGCCTTTCCACTTGCCATTCTCCTGCCTGTCCTATATGAAATGGCAACCTCCCTCCCATCTCCTGTCCTTCTTCCGCCTTTCCTCGTTATATTTTGCTCCACAGGACACAATACCATAACAAGTATACATTTATTAATGCAACTCTCTGCCCCCTTGTTGACTATAAGCTCCGTGAGGTCACTCTGTCTGGGTTTCCCCTGCTGACCCAGCACCCTGGACAGTGCCCAAAACATAGGACATACTCAACAAAAGTTTCTTGAGGGAATGAAGTAAAGTATTGTTGTGGTAACTGGGAATTCGTTGTATTCATTCTCAGTTACAAACAGACAGTGAACCCATTTTCTCAAGCATCTGAGGATTTCTCCATACTACATTAAGAGATTATGTAAGACGATATAGCCATAGGTCAGCTTTGCATATCCTAATTTGAATAACATTACTTTCCCAGATTTCTGTATTAGTTCCCACATTGGATGTTTAAAACTATCTTTTACAATCAATGCTTTTTATTCTTAAATATCTTACTTGAAGCACACACACATTTTTTTCCATTCCAAGTTCACTGAACAAAAACTTGCATATAGATGAGGCCCTCTTTTTAATTTTTGTTATCCCTAGACTGGTCTCAATATCAGAGTTGCAAAGAGAAAAGAATCAGTATTATAGATAGCATATATCAGAAGTGCTAGAAACAGGAGCTTTAGCATGAGTGTACAGACCTGATTTATGCAACCTACCAGTTTTTGTGTGTGACATGTTGACAGAGGTTGACACTTAGTGGGTGAGTACCGTGTAGTTGTCAGCTGGCATTAAGACTTGCAGTTCATTCTGCAGTCAAAATAAAGGAGGAATGACAAAGTCCATATTTGAAATCAACACTCAGCACTGTGGCAGCCTACAGCATTTTGAATTGCTCTCTAGTACCCAGTGCCCCTCTGCTTTTCTGAGCATGGAGATGGGCACATTCAAGCTTAAACAGGGTGTGTATTAACTATTCACACCTAACTGCATTTTGTTCATTGTGGTAATAAAAAGTACATTTTTATCATCAAACTTTTATGTGCTTTTCTTATGTTAATTACAATCATATAGAGTAGGAAATAAGCAAGAGAGGAAATCAGAGAGAGAAAGTATCTGAAAGAAGAGAGAGGGCACCTGTTATGATTTTAGTAGTTCAGAGAAATGCGATGAAATGCTGTAAACTTATGGGAAAATTGTTCAAGGGGTGAGAAATCTTTTTTATATTTTGCAGGGCTTTTAATGCTTCCTCCTTGTCTAGTAGAATATATTTTGTGTTCTTAAAAATGCTTATTTGAGGGACCAGCTTGGTGGTGTAGCAGTTAAATTCACCTGCTCCACTTCAGAGGCCCAGGGTTCATGGTTTCAGATCCCAGGTGCAGACCTACACATCACTCATCAAGCCATGCTGTGGCAGAGTTCCACATACGAAATAGAGGAAGATTAGTACAGACGTTAGCTCAGGGAAAATCTTCTTCAGGCAGAAAAAAAAAAAATACTTAATTGAAAGCCTACAATATTACCATAATATATTGTGTGTTATTATAGTTACAGAATTAGACTTTATAAAGAACTGTGGTTTATTCCATCCTTGTCATAATGCCTATCATGAGTAAAGCAAACTTTCAAAGGGATGTGATCTGTGGAAATACTCTTATATTGTTATAAAGCTATTTGTGTTGCCTTTCTTTTGGAAGTGAATTATGGTGTGTTTCTAAATTAGAGCCTTTTTCTTCTTCTTCTTCTCCTCCTCCTCCTTTTCCTCCCTACTTCTTCTAAATCATAGAGGTTTTGCTTGCTTTGTTTCTGTAATGAATAAGAGCCTTATCTGGAAATTGTTGCATAGCCATACTCCATTTTAGGTAGACTTGGAAATTCAATTTCTTCTTTCTCTTCTAAGTGAATGGATACACTGAGAAAGTCTTCTCCATATCTGCTGCTGGTAATTGAATTACTGTACAACACATTAAGCAAAGAAAATTCAGAGCAGCAGCAATTAAATTATGTTCTCATGTTCCAGAGAGTAGGCTCTTCACAGGCAGAGAATGAGGAGCCAAAATGGTGGACACTGATACCATGAAGGGAAGAAAGACAAAGTTTCATTAGGCTTTGAGCTAGGCCATCCTACAAAGGATTGAAAAGGAATAATGACTCAGACTTGGCTTAAGTTGTTTGCACTTTGGGTTACTTCCAACTCAGCCAACAAGCAGTGCAAAGGATATTTGAGATCAAGATACAAGTGTGTAGACAAGGCTCCCTAACTTTTCTTAGAGAAGGACCTCAAGTTTGGGAGTCAATTGAGCTTGCACAAAGTGAACAGCCA
Source organism: Equus quagga (assembly GCF_021613505.1). NCBI lineage: Eukaryota > Metazoa > Chordata > Mammalia > Perissodactyla > Equidae > Equus > Equus quagga. Next base: position 26,224,457 of record NC_060288.1, on the reverse strand, counting down.
GGCCGGGGAGTCCAAAGCAGGGCTCTTACTGTATTAACTTTGACCTCTCAGCCAGGGAAGAGACCTCATCAGCACCCTAGAGTTTTCCTACTAACTGAAAAGGCCTCTTTGTCCTGGGTTACGGGTACATAGCTTCAACAGTCGTACTGGCCATGGCCTAATGGGGCCACTAATGCTAGTGACTTCTCATAAATAACTCTTTTGAACTCATTTGACTCACACAATGACCCTGAAAGGAAGATTTTATTTATATCTTTATTTACATATGAAGATACTGAAGTATAATGGGTGATATTGGATTAACGATGGTAGTTACCACTTACTGTGTATTGACTAATTGCTGGTACTGTCCTAAACACACTATATATGCTATTAAATTTAATTCTCAATGTTACCCATGAGGTGGATGCTCTTATCATTGTGTGTGGTTTGAGTGATCATGATGATGATCATCATCGTGTTTGTAGAGGTCAGGGCACCATACTTAAGCACATGAATACAGAGGGAAGATGTTTAATACCCACATTCCCTTATATACATGCGTGAGCATGCATCACACCTTCCCCACCACCATCATATCTTGTTGCCCAAGGCGTCTTCCTAGGTCAATGGATACAGCCTAATGCCAACAATATCTATTTGTATTTAGCTCTACATACATAGAAAATAATGTATGTGAAAAAGTTTTATAAACCATGATTAGCAATATAAATTCAGGTTTGAATTTTTTTAACTTTTTATTCAACTTTATTGCGGTATAATTTACATGCAATAAAATTCACTCATTTAAGTGTCTATTTCAATGAATTTATACCTAGTGTATAAATGTGGTATACACTACCACAATCAAGCTAGAGAACATTTTCATCACCCCAAAAAGTTTTCTTGTGACCTTTTCTAGCCCATCCTACCCAACTCTGCTCGTAGACAGCCATTGATTTGCCTTCTGTTACAATAGATTAGTGTTTTCTAGAATATCATTTAAGTAGGCTTATACCATATATACTTTTGTGCCCAAGTAGTTGCATATATTGGTAGTTCATTCCTTTCTAATGCTGAGTATTATCCCACTGAATACATATAACACAATTTGTTTATCCTTTTACTTATTTGTGGATATCGAGTTGTTTTCAGTTTAAACTATTGTGAATAAAGCTGCTATGATCTTTGTGTACAAGTCCTTGTAAGGACATATATTACCATTTCTCTCGGGTAAATACTGAGAGGTGGAATTACTGAGTCATATGATAAGCATATATTAACTTTATCAGAAACTGGAAAACTCTTTTCTGAGTTGGTTATACCACTTTAAATTCCCACCAGCAATCTGAGAGTTCTACTGGCTCCACATCCTCAGCAACACTTGGTTAGTATAGTTAGTATAGTATGGTATGGTTAGTCTTCTTAATTTTAGCCTTTCTAATGGTGTGCAGCGATGTCTCATTATGGCTTTAATTTGCTTTTCTCTGATGACTAATGATATTGAGCTTTTTTTAATGTTCTTACTTTATATTTTTATTTGCAAGTGTCCATTCACATTTTTTGCCCTAAAAAAGGACAATAAACAACAAACAATAAAAAATTGTTTGTCTTTTATTAGTGAGTTGAAAATATTTATTATATATTCTGGATAGTACTTTGTCAGTGGCTTGATTTTTCATTGTCCTATGATTAATTTTGGTGAATATTAATTTTGATAAAGTCCAATTTGTTTTCTTTTATAGTTTTGTATTTTTGTGTCCTAAGAAATATTTACTTATCCCAAAGTCGTGAAGATTTTCTGTTTCCTTCCAGAAGTTTTATCATTTGAATTTAATGTTTATTTCTGTAATATGTTTTGAGTTAATTTTTGTTTATAGTTTGTGGTTAGGGTCTAGAAACACTTTTTTTCCATATAGATAAACAGTTTTTCAAGCACTCTATTGAAAAGAATATTCTTTTCCCATTGAATTACCTTGGCAGCTTTGTCAAAACTCAATTGATCACATATGTATGGCTCTATTTCTTAGGTTGATATTTTTAGATTAAACATTGCAGATAAATATTGGATGAGACTTTTTTTTAATCTCCTTAACTATCAACTGAGCAATTTATCTCACAGGGTTTGAGTAGGCAAAACGCTAAAGTCACAGTTTTCTTATCCTAGGACATTAATAAATACAAGATTTGGAGAAATTCTTATTACTCAAATTTCCAGATAAGGAGACTTCTACTGATTATCCCATTAGGGGAGGAGAAGGCAGAATTTAGTTTTTTTGCAAACATTTCTAGTTTCTTTTCTCACCTCCTTCCTTGCCCCTCCCTATTACAGAGATTATACCTAATTGAATTGATGTGAGCCTGAGACCCAGGCCACTCTAAACAAGTGACATTTGGGACCACACTTGAAAAGATAGGATAAACCAGGAAAATATCTAGAAGACCATTCCAGGCAGAAGGATACCCAGTACCAAGTCTTGAAGTCCCCTTATCAACCTGAGAGGGTTTCTGCAGTAGAATTAATAGAGACGGCACTAAGCGTGGGGCAAGGAGGCTGATGATGTAAAAGACAGTCTGAATACAAGATAAAATATGATGTGGGGAGTGGGAGAACAAGTGTTTGAAAAGGGCATAGGGGTACAGATTAGGAAGGGGCTTGAATGCTAGATTCAGCAGATTACCTTGAATTGGTAGGTGGTAGGGAACCACTTCACTAAGGGTTTCCATGCTAAGACGAATGTTTTAAGAAGATTACTTCAGAGTTATCTTGTGTACTCACCACTGAATAATTAACTCTTTAATCAAATTGATTTTCAAAGTGAGTTTGAGTCAGGAATGGGTTAAGTGGTACCAGATTGGGAGGCTATTGCAATGATGCAGTCTAAAATAACGTCCAAGGAGACTACAATGAAAGGAACAAAACAAGACGGTATTATATATCAAGAATCAGTATCACTACGTAACTAAAATACAAGAACAACAATTCATATTATGATAATATCATATAAGTGTCTTCCATTTCCAGTGGGCCCCCATGACAAAAGTTGTGTGCCCATCTTTCATGGTGTATCCACACCTTTTTAATCTATGTCCCATGAGGGCAGATGTTTTTTTTTATTTAGTTCACTGCTGTATTCCAAGAAATGTAGAAGAGTACCCAGAACATAGTAGGTATTCAATAAATGTTAGGTGAATGAAAAGTATTCAAAGATCAGAAAAGTCATCTTGAATCTGAAAAGAGTGCTGAAAAATATAGGCTCACCACTGCTGTGCCAGGAGCTTGCAGGATATTTCTTTGGTTGATTGCACCAATGCAAAGAACTCATCACATGGCATTCCTCAGATTCCCAAAGTTAAACACGTGTTGAGGAGACGCTAAGTGTCCAGGCCCCCAAAAAGCTACACTACATAGTAGATTTCAGATGCTAGGGCATTTGCTTTATGAATAGTCCTACAGATGTGTTATATTTATCTGGACTACATACATTTCAGATCAACAGGCCACAAATATTTATTCATTCAAACCCTTTTCTTATTTAGAAGACAGTCATGTCAGTAAGAACTACTGCTCTAGGATAATATCTGAAACAGCAGAAAGAAAACGTCAGTTTCTTTTAAATGTTAAATGATAGCATAAGTTTGTGAATCATTCTTACTAAAATAATGGTATTTGGAAAGAGTATTTTTTGCCTATTTACTGAGGTTGGCATTGCTGGAATCACCTACCCCCTGTGTAATCTGACACGGCAGGACTAGATGCCAAGGCACATGGTGCATTATGAATGTTTCAGACCGTTTGCTGTGGTGTAAATCCACGTGGACTGTGTAAAGATGCTGTTCTGCATAGTTTATTTTGTCTCGCGGCCATAGAGCACTAAGCCCTGGACATTACTGTGTACAATGGGTTTTGGATTCCATGCCCATGGACCACAGCCAACATCACGCACAGAAGTTAATGACCGATTGTTATCTTAGCCCATAGCTTGCATTCCTTTTGATAAGACTATTTCAGCAACGAGGTGGATCACAAAGTACAGGATTAATTAAGGTCAAATCCCAATGAAACGTGCAATCTATTTTCTCAAGGAAAGAACTTGGAAGAATCACAGGGTGAATTTTATATACCAAAACCCAATTTTTAAAATAATGTTTAATTAACTTGAAGCTTAATTTCCTTCTTGTTTAAAGAGACGGAACAGTAATGCAACATAATTTAAATGTGCCCGTATATCAGCGACGGGAAACATTTATCATTGCTGTGAACGTCTGTCATTTACAATGGGGATGAACCACTCTGAACATCCTAACAATCCAAGCACATCTAAATCACCCAACTATGCTGACACTACTTTATTAACATCTGACAGCAAAAATTGGTCTCTGGGAAACCATTGAATTTGGGTCCAGTGGTGTACTCTTATTTAAAAATGTGGGTTTTGATGGAGAATGATCGAGGAAGTCAGCCTTGTGGCTCCATGCACTAATCGTTCTAGTTTTAATGCCTTGCAAAAATGCCAATCCCAACTGGGATTCTAAATCAAGATAAGATCGTGCTGAATTTCTGGATCTCTTATAAGATGTAATTTTCTTCTGGGATTGTAACACCATTTTCTCCTAATTATCTCCTGATAATTTTTCCTATCATATTATGAAGTCTTTTAGAAGACGTTAACTTTCTTTTTTGGAACTCTTAAGTAAAATCCATTGAGCTAAAGACTTTTGCACGCTTTGGGCTTTCTCTTATGCTATTAGGAAAGGTAAGTTATACTTAAAATAAGAATTTTCAATGAAAGTTGTCTTCTTTCATTCCTGAATATGGTGACACGATCTTTGCTGTTCTGATTCCGTCTCCCCCAATACGAGTAGCTGCAGAGATGATTAAGTACACCTGCAGAAAAAGTCGGAAAAAAAGTTCAAAGATAAATTAAATGACGGGTTTACAGGTCTTTCTGAGCATTTTTAAGGACTCTATCATCAAACATTGAGTTAGCCTTTCTAGCTACCTGGTAGCTTGCAAAATTACATAAACTGGAATATGAATATTGTTCTAAATTAAGATTAGCTTAACTATATCTATAATACAGTAATGATCTGAGTAAATAATACTTTTTTTTTTTTTTGGTGAGGAAGATTGTCACTAAGCTAACATCCGTTGCCAATCTTCTTTTTGCTTGAGGAAGATTGCCCTGGGCTAACATCTGTGCCAATCTTCCTCTATTTTTTATGAGGGATGCCACCACAGCATGGCTCAATGAGAGGTGCATAGGTCTGCTCCCAGGATTTAAACCCGGAAACCCCAGGCTGCTGAAGTGGAGCATACAAACCCAACCACTGCTCCACCGGGCTGGCCCACAATAATACTTGATTTTTAAATAATTTTGTAAAATTCTCAAGATGTTTGCAGTTGGGGAGGCCCTCTAACAGTTACAAGTTTCAGTTTCTGCTCACGGAGAATACCAGTGTGCTGGTAACTGCCTCTTGAGATGTCTCCCCTGCCATCTCCTCAAGCCAGAGATGCACGGCCCTCCCATGTGCTCCAAACCACCCTGAGTTTATCCTCAAGAGAAAAGTTGGCACCCAGGATATTCATTCCTTTTGCGTGTCTACTAGATTGTACATTATAGAAGCCAGAGACAGACTCTCTATCAGAATCATATTCCCAGAATCTAGCAGAATACATGTTATGACACAGAGTAGAAAATCAAGCAATATTTATTAAATAAAGGAATTACATATTCAGTACACAGAGTTAATGCATGATTAAGTGGGAGAATGTATAAGAAGGTATTTTGAAAAACTGTGCTTCTAGAAACAGTGCATTCATTCATTAAAATAATTGTAATGCACAAGTATAACCAGAAAGCTCCTTGAGGGTAGGAATTAAAGCTTTGCATGTTTTGCTTTGTTTTGGGCTTTGGTGGGTTTTTTTGGTTTTTGGTTTTTTGGGGTGTTTTGGGTTATTGTTATCAATCTTAACTTCAGAACTGAGTATAGAATCCTACACATATTATATGCTCAAAAACACTGTTGTTGTTATTGGGTAACAATATGCTAAGCGCGAATGTCACTTCTTTAGGGAAGGCTTTCTTCCACTCTTCATCTAAATTGGGTGTCCCAGTGTACTCAGTCCTTGTCCCAGAGATTTTTGTCCTGGCTCTTATCACACTTTGCAATTGTAGGCATCTATGAATATCTGTTGACTCTCCATCTCTCTCACTGAATAGCTAATTCCCCGAAGGTGGAGGCAGCCTCTGTTTTAATAATGTGGCTCCAGCATCCGAGATCGTCTCTGTTAACAATATGAGTTGCCCAATGCATTTGAAGAAAGGAAAGGGAGAAGGCGAGAACTAGGGAGGGAACTGGGAGGAAGAGAGAAAGGAATAGAATGATATTCGTAACTTTGAATTCAGTTAGTGAGTTCAATAAATTCGGGGTTCCATTAAAGCAACAAAAGGTATCCAGCTTTGCGAGTACATCACCTGCATATGAGCATCCTACACGGTGCCTTTTCATTTTTTTCTTTTCGTGTGGGAGGCAGGACTTACATACTAACAAAAAGTCGAAAGAAAAAAATTTTAATTCAGGTTGTTGGTGATATATTCTCATGTATAATAGTCCAAATAGATTTTTTTAAGCTTTCAGAAGTAGAAATATATGGAATTGGGGTAGGTAATAGATGTAATAGCCACATACAACTTAAGTTAGTACTTAAATTGTCCACATAAAATGAACAATAAGGCAAATAAGTGCCTATTCCCTAAAAATGCAAAATCAAAACAAAACCTAGCGCTTACATCCTTTAAACTGGAATTTTGGACTTTATATCGCCAAAGCAAATGAGAAATGTCAAATAAAGTTCAAGAGCAAGTTATGCAAATGGAAAATTAATGGCTTTATTTTTCTCTGTGTTAGGCATCATTTCCTAAACATTTGAAGCAAAGTGTGTATTTAAACCACATTTAGATTTATCTTTGACATCTTTTTAAAGAAAAAGTAGGAATTAAAATGCAATTTGTGTATATTCTTGTACTTCATACTCTTTCCATTTATTCAGCATTAATGTAGAGAAAGCTATTCTTTTAGAAAATGTCAAAAAGAACAAATTACTCAAAATGGTACTGTTGATTGTAAGTATGCTGTTTTGCCCTATCCTAATGTAATGAATTCTTTCGATAATAGGGCATATTTTTTTCCAATTTTTCAAGATAATTTTAGTGACTCCTGATCAGAATACTAAAGGGTAAGGAGAAAGCTATCTCTATGTGAAATATTTCAGCCACTTATCTACCAGCTAGCTATTTCTTGAGGGCAAGTTTAAATCTAAGTCAAGTCACAAATGGATTGAGACTGGTGATTTCAGTTCGTCCTGTGGAAATCCATGTATATCCCAAAATCAGTATACATTTTGACATAGTCGGCAGCCTTTGCTTAAAATGGGCTCTGAATCAGCTGAGCATGGAAACTCAATTTGCCTGGGGATACACTGGCCTTTAAATAAAGAGGGTTGATATTCTCTGGTAGAACAATGGAGAAATCTCCCAACATCTATAATTCCGTGTATACTATAACCGTAACAGACCGTCTTGGTTTCAAGTCATCAACTGCTCATGAAATGATTATATATACTTTTTAGAACAGAAGTATAATAAATGGGCTTTTAAGCTTACTTGAGCACGTATTTTTTTAGAGTACTGATTTCATTACATATTTTCTTTTATTTCTCCCAGAAGATTATTTTTGCGTTATCTCTCCAGCAACCCTGGTCATGCAGAATACCACCTGCTGATCACACAGCTCTGTGACAGCCATTGCAGATTGCTAATGGTAACTCTGCACTAGTGAACAGATGACTTTGGATGTCTGATATAGCCCAGGGGTCCAAAAGGCCTGCTCGGAGTGGGTATGATGAAGCTACTTAGGAACAGTGAGACCCAAATTAGGAATAAGTAAATGTGTGAGCAATTATCCATGGGCACATACCACCTTAAAATAATTGGAACCACTGTGCACATTGCTTAAGGCTGCCTGATGCTTGCTATCAACCCGTGTCCCCACTTCTATGCTGGTGCTGAGCAAAATAAAGGAAAAAGGTAAAGTACCACACCTGTGCCAGACTTCAGGGGCTACTATTTTCAATTGTTTTATACAGTGCTTTTTATTATTCTATCATTTAAAATGACTTTGGATCATTGCACTCAGAAATTTGGGTGGAGGAAAGGACGACCTTATTTTTCAAGTTACCAAATGTCATTTAAAAATACATTTTTAGGGACCAGCTGGGTGGAATAGTGGTTGGGTTTGGTGCACTCCACTTGGGGGCCAAGCCTGTGGGTTTGGATCCAGGGTGCAGACCTACACCACTCATCAAGTCGTGCTGTGGCGACAACCCACATACAAAATAGAGGAAAATTGGCACAGATGTTAGCTCAGGGCCAATCTTCCTCAACTCCAAAAATATATATGTATATATTTTTTAAAAATGGTTTTCAGGATATCTGAACAATAAACATACATTGTCTCCCTAGGATTTTCTATAAAATATTTGGAATATTTCAAAAGGTTGGTTCATACAGCATCCAGACAACTGCTTTGAAAGAGTAAAAATCTTGCTTGCCCCACTATCAGCCTCCAGCTGCTGAATTTCACTTTCCTTTGACAATGATGACCTATTAGTATTGGTCTTGGAAAGATAAAATATAAATTTTAAGCCAAAATGCTTATTCAGTGTAAGTGAAAATACTAAAGTAAAACCCAGAAGAGGTTGAGAGAGAGAGAGAGAAAGGGAGAGAAAGAAGAAGAAAGGAAGAAAATCACTAATCTAGTGACATGGTTAGATTGTGATTTTTACAATAACTGTATTGTCACTTACAGAGAGACAAGGTCAGAGGTAGGTTAAATTATACTGAGGTAGTATTCCAATCTATATGTATATCCAACTAAAATAAAATAAACATAAGCAAGGAATCTAAAATAAAATACTCGTACTGTATTTTAAGTTATTCTAATTGCCTCTCCCACTCTAATTTTAATGCATCCAAATCATTTTTATCATATAAATGAAGTTTGAAAATGTCAGCCAAAATCCAAATTCCAGGATTTTATTAACAGCAAATAGTTGGGTAAAGTACTTGTGAGATGGGTAAGCAGGTTTGAGCCCTCTGCTTTTGTTCTGTGACTTAGCATCTGTCTTATCTGTTTCATGCAACCAAGTGCAATGGGTGTCAACCTGAGGGTGGGAGCAGTTTGGGTATTGTTGTATCTGTTGCTTGTGGTAGATATTATGCAGGAAAGTTTGCTTCCCAGCTGAATGGATTAAGGAAAGGAATTTGGTTTGGATAACACACGTTGTATTGATGCCAAACAATATCCAGCTGTACTGCTTAAGAGCCCATTATCTTCCATGTGGTAAAACAAACCAGCCTAAGTTATATTGCCTGGTGATCGCTTTTAAACACACACACACACACACACACAATTAGCTGCTTGCTCTCTGCCTCAACGTAAAGCTCACACTCACAGCGAATTGTATCTAAGTCACTCAAGTGATGCTTAAAATAAGAGGCACTTTTTTCTTGCCAGATTTTTGGAATCTCAAAATTCAAATACCAGTACTCAAATATCAATTTCCTTATCAACACATTGACTAAAGAAAATGAAATAAAACTAAATAAATGGTACATAAAGATTTTCTAAATGAATCTATAGCTACCTATTGAACGATTAGTGATTTTCTTTGATGTGGAATTGTCACAGCCACTCAAAGAACGGCACTTCTACCCTTTTACTCCAACCCTTGATTTATAATGTATCTCAAGACTTTCCAGACAGGCAAGTTTATTTTATTGAGTGCTTTGACATGGATTGTGAGCTGGTTTCTTTGAATACATTTTAGAATCGATTTCTTCTGAAGATACAGCATATTACCGCCGTAGCAAGAGAAATAATTAGATTTGGCCATACCACTTGTTCAAGAGCTGTCTGGAACAGATGGGGAGCCCAATCTTTCAGTAGCTATAAACAAATAAAATTCAAAACAATGCTATATTTCAGTAAGACAAGTAATATATTAAACTAAATCAATGACTAGTTGAATATAAAAAAGGTTCTAATTGTATATTTTGGTTTTCTAAACTTCCCTGTCTCTCATTCTTTCTCTCTTTTTTAGTCTTTTGTGTAATTCTTTAGAGCCAGTGACTGCACACAGCAATATTTTTGGTTAAATTTCAAAGCTGAATTTGCCCCAAAGAACAAAGAAAGCTGTTTTTAAACTTTGATCTCATCATCTAGTTTCTAATCTAGAAGGGTAGGACATACTGCAGGCCAAATTTGGCCCTGATTCCCTAAGAAAATATAGTAATTTGAGTTCAGAGAGAATTGGAATTTTTGTGCGTAGGAGGAGTGTGTTGGCCTCATACCTTCAATCAACAGGCTCTGAACCTCTATGGCCCAAAGTAAGTCCTTCATGAACTGTATATATTAAACCCAGTCTCCATCTTTAAAGGCCTCTAGCAGTGGATAGACTACAAAGATGAAAGGCTTGGTGAGAAGAGATAATTAAAACTTAACGGATGCTTGTTGTATAAGTAGGTGCAAAGAAAAATGATCACTTTAGGTATTCACAAGGAATTTATAAAGAGCTCGATGTGTTATGAGTAATTAATTTTGGATAGTTAACACTAGGAAGATGACCTCTAAAAGATGTGAGTCAAAGCCAAGTGCCTAATTCCCTCTTCTGTTATGTTTTATGGGGTGTTTTATACTCAATGTAAGAAAAAGACACTAAATCCAAGAAAGCCAGGGGAAAGCTGACCTCTTTTGAAATTTTCCATTGAATCGATTCAGATTAAAGCAACGACCTTTTGATTTTATGAGGTCTCTCCTAAAAGACCTCCAAAGATTAAAGGGCGTGATATGTACCTTGGGAAAAAAATAGACTGATTAGGGCCTTTGACTGGATGGATGGTTGTAGAAAATAGAAATATCTCTTGCCTGAGGTGGTGGCCACAGAGGGATTTGCTCCAATTGCACCCAGCCACAGTCTCTCAGGAAATGGCCAATCCACCAACACAGTAAGAAACGGACTTAGGGTGTCAGAAAGATGAGGGGTGATTTTACAAGGCTCTCAGAACTTCAATCTCCAATAATCTACTATATCTGTCTGGTGGGAGCTACTTTTGTTTGTGTGTGCCAGATGACTCTAGCTTGAATGAGCTTTTTCATACACATTCTGTTTGAAGAAAAGTCTTGCTGTGTTTTTTAATTTTGTCATTCGTGTGTCTGTATAGGACAGTAACATCGCTTCCTCCTAACCAGGCCATCCCTCCTCGATTCTGTTCTTCCTCGCTTCATCCCCCCAACACTCTAAGTTTTTTAATGTGGCTAGAAAAAAATAGTCGTTCTGATATCAAATTGGGAATATGTTCATGGAGTTCTTTTCTTCTTCTCATCTGTATGATGTTATTTGTATACTGTGACTCTGCCGAATATTGTCAACATATGACAAGCACCAGCAGGAACTCAGCTATAAAACATGCATTTGCCACAGATGAGAGAGTAAACATAGATACAGGGACAAACATTGAGAAAACAATGTGAAAATTACAATGGATAGAGAAAGATAACATAGAATGAGGTTTACATTGATCTGTGGAGTTTGGAAAGCAGGACCCCGTTCATGAAAAAGTTCAATGTGATACCTGCATAAATGACCTTCAGGCTTTTTCCTAACAATCTAAGTCTCTAAGCAGTGAACCATGTGAACAGTGGTTCTTAGAGAGGTTATAGTCAGAACATAAAAGTTAAAAATAAAATTCTCAAACGGAAAAATCTGACATTTTCTGTTAAATGTTTTAAATATTTCCCGATCCAAGTTTGAACTTATAAAACGTTAATTCCAAAACTATGAGAATTAATTCATTTACAGAGGTAAACAGGTCATAATCAACGCTTGCAGTTGGAGGAAAAAGTGAAATGTTACTTCTTCCTAAAAAAGAAAACAGCGATCACGGGAAGTCACATCCTCAACCCTTAATCCTTCATTTTCCTGACTATCTCCGGGGATAAGAAGCCACAGGACTTTCAGAGGAGTGGGTACTTTGAAGAAGTCAATAAAAGCCCTGAAGGTTTTAACTTTTATTATGGACATTCTCAAGCATATACCAAAGTAGAGCATACATTTTGCCAATCTTGTTTCACTTATTCCCTCCACATGATTGATTTATTATCTATTTATTGCTGAATTACTGTAAAGCAAATCATCTCATCTACAAATGCTTCAGAATAAAGCTCTCCTGGATAAGGACACTTAATCATTGCTTTACTTGGTTGGTTGTTTTTATAATACCCCCACGCCATTACCACACCTTACAGAAAATTAGTGCCTAATATCAGCTGACATTTAATCTGTATGGAAATTTCTCTGATTATCTCAAAAATGTCTCTTTATAGTTTCTTTAAGTCAGGATCCATACAAGAGGCATGTGGCACATTTTTTTTTCCTCCTGTCTTTTGTGTTCTGTAATGATGTCCTTTCCTTTTTAATGCCATTTATTTCTTGATGAGGCTCAGAATTTTTTTTTAAAGAAATTCCTACAGATGCTGCTATGTAGTCTCTGTTGCAGCTTACCCGTTGTCCCACCTAGAGTCTTAGATTCTAATCAGTCTTAGCATCAGTAGATGCTGAGGAGAGTGAGTTAGGCAAGGAGATTCTTCAACAGATATCGAAATGATCTCTGTGTCATTCGATTTTGGATGGTGGGGATAAAAAAAAATCATGCCCGAGTCATAAGTCTTTCCTCTAGATATTTGGTAGAAGGCCATATGGCGGAGTATTTTTCTTTACTTAATATTATGAAGTTGCTCTGCAAGCTCTCCACAGATTTTCTCTATTAGATTATCTCAGAAGGCCACAGCTAATGTTGAGCCTATTTCTCACTTTATATAAAAGCCAAGCAGGCAGAAGGCTGAAAAATCCATTCAAGACTTTACTTGGTGTCTTCTGTCTTCTCCAAATAAAGTCGATCCAGGAGAATAAAATGTGAGCTGAAATAAGTTTATCTCCCAGAAGGCCAAGGGCAAATGTAAGGTTCTGGCCAAGAATTAGTAAAGGCTCAGAAAATGAAATAAATGCTTGTTTCAAATATAATTTGAAGGCATTGTGGACTCACACCAACCTAATCTCTGAGAAAATAAAAACAAGCCCATCTTTTAAATGTGCAAGGCCCTTTACACAATAGCTAGTAAATTGACTCCCAACTCTACTGTGCCACTAGACACAATAGTAGCAAAACATTATCTTTACTTGACTGATGAAGGCTCCTCTTGGACCCACCTGTGCCACTTATTAGAGTGAGGAACACGATGTTGTTTCCCTGGCCCTTATGGAACTCCCCGTGAAGACTGAATTTCTGTCTCTCCTTTTCCCTTTCTCTCTCTGTCTGTCTCTCTGTCTATGTCTCTTTCCCTCTCTGTCTCTTTCCCTTGCAGTCTTATGTAAGATACTAAAAGCAGTGTAACTGACAGTACAGCCTTTGGAGATAGAGCAAATGGGATTTAAATATTGGCTCAGCCAGCCACCTGCCTGCCATGTGACCTTACCCACTTTCCTTTTCTGTAAATTGAGATTATAATATTAACTTTCCAGCATTATTGCAGGGGCTATAAATTATGTACATATCATATCCAGAGCAATGCCTAGATTGTGGAGGATACTCAACAAATGACCTAATAAATGTTAGTTACTATTACTTTTAGAGAATATCCAATTCCTAGAACCAATTAAAAGCCTATTAAGTTTCTTTTTACCATAAAGCAAATCTAGTCTTTAAACAACATCTTCTGCCTTTTCCATACTGGCTTTCCGTGGGAGAGAGCGCATTTGCTTGCCTGTCATCACTTTTCGTTGCTAGCTTGGACTTTGCCACATGCTAATGATTTCTCCCTAGGAGAAATAAGCCAGTTCAAAATCTCTAAAACATTTCCCGGTGATACAGCACAAACTCAGACCTAAGAGAGTTTTTAATTGCTGCTCAGTAAATAAGGAGAGGTAAGGTTCTTCCTACTCAGAGCCGCTATAAGGCTGGGGTGGCTCAGTTCTACCTCTAAGCCTAATTCTCGCCTCAGGTCAACAAGATTTAACCAGTCTTGGCTGATGGCTTGCCCTGTCCAAGCACCTCACTTGACATAATGGGCTTTTGCCTTGTTGTAAAGCTCAAACTCATCCTCTCCATAGACAAGACTGTACCTTATCCTCACCAGTTCCTTCACAGGGACTGGTGTTCTGCTCCTAAATTCTAGTTCATTGGTTTGAACCTTGCTACATGCTGACAGATTTCCTTCAGGTCCTGGTATTCTGGGTACCAGAGGACCATTTGGTTCCTCTGTCTCTCAATCCATAAGGATGGATGGAGGGTATCTGACCACTTCGCTCACCTGAGCCATCTATTTGCCTGGGCTGAGACCTCTTGTTCCCATACTTTATGGAGACCTCTCCTGGACTAAAGCTTCCTTCAGCATCTGCAGGTGAAAGCAGTTGCCCAGAACCTGTATCACCTTTCTTGGCTGGCAAGTTTCAGGGTTGGGCTTCGCCGATAGGTCCTATCCAGATGTGGGTGAGCCTTAAGGCAGGACATCTAAATTCAGAATGGATATTTGGGACTTGTTTGTCATTGGCTGTTGCCAGGTGAGGGTCATCTGCTGTGGAGGAATGGTAGAGACCTCTGGGTTAGGAATCTCTTGACCTATGATGATTTCTCTGCCAACGGTCGGAAGCAAAGAACAGAACCCCTCTCTCTCCTTTCTTTCCTGGTTTGCTTCAAGCATTTTTGTCTTGGTTTATTAAAAAAAAATAGCTAATTGATGAAGATCATCTAAAATGTAATACTGCAGTTACCTGAAAAGAAAACCACAGAGAATACAGAAATTTTTTTAAATTAGAATAAAAATGGCCAATAATCATACCACTCACAAGCAATCACTCTTACTACTTCAGAGTTTTTTTTTTTTCTCAATTCAATGGGTATAAAATTTTAGATATGTAAGATGATTAAGTTCTAGAAATCGGCTGTACAACATTGGGCCTGTAGTTAAGAATACTGTGTTATACACTTAAAATTTTGTTAAGACAGTAGATCTCATGTTAATTGTCCCTGTTGGTTGTTAGTGCCATGGGGTCAATTCTGAGTCCTAGCGCCCCTGTGTACAGCAGAGTGGAACCCTGCCCACTCTTTTTTGTGCCATCCTCTCACATTTCGGGGTTATATCAGACAGCGCTCCGCTGTTATTGATATGACTTTCATGGCCAACTTTTTTCAGAAGTAGATGTCTATGTCCTCTTCCTATAACTGTTCTTACTGCAATTAAAAAAATTGGAATCATTACATACACACACATATATACATGTGCATATATAAAACTTGCCATTAGTCTATAAATTTTTTCGCTTAAAACAAAGAATGAAAAGTTACAGAATCCAGAAAATCTAATTAAGTATATTGTTCTACTGCTAAACATGTTATAAATATCGACTAAAATTGATGTTTATTAATAATCACATGGAAACTTGACCTTTATTATGAAAAATTATTAAAGTAATATATATTTTATGTCAATTCTGGCAAATATTTTGAGTCTTTCAAAGATCTTATGTTAACTAATTGGGAAATTCTAGTTTAACCCTTTTCCTATCATGTGACATGAATTAAGTTATCTCTGAGTTTCTGGGCCTTCCCCTTTAAAATTGGAATATTGATATGTACTGACCATAAAATATTGTAGTGTGTGCTTCCTCGGTCTTTCTCAACTTGTTGCCACCACAAAATGCATGACAGGTGACATTTTCACGTACAACACATACCACAAGCATTAACTGAGATAGCTATCTTTTCTGTTTAACATAAAAGATTCTAGAATGCAAATGAATAGGAATGTGTTCCAAATACCTAAATATATAAAATAAGTCACATTTTCTGAATTAAAACTCCCAATGTTTCACAACAGAGATGTGGAGATCTATGGTGTTAAAATACATAATAAATCGGTAAGCACCAAACCAAGTAAGATGCTATTATTTCGGTAATTATATTAAAGTGGAAGGTCTATTTCTCACTTTGCAGAAATCTCACCCAGGTGGGTAAACATTTTGCAAGTTTGGATACCACCTGACAAGAAACAATTAAGAAACTCCGTATTTAATTTGTTAATGTGTTACCTGATTTAAATTAAAGATAAATTAAGCTGTGTTCTTTACTTATTAGCAAGATTCAGGTAAACAACGATTAGAGAAATAAATAGAATTGAGTTTCTTTGTGCCTGATTTTAATTATGAAATAACTTTCAAAGACAGCTCTTCATTGTTAAATTACAGGTAGTCATTTAAATAAGAATAGGCATTAAAAATACATAAATAAATAATTACTATTTATGAAATTTCCAATATATGTAAAACCAAATTATAATTAAGGGGCATTTACTGTCAATTTCCGTGGCAAATTAGGTGACTAGTATTAAAGGCTGTCCAGCAGTAAAATTAAGCATTTTAAACTACCTAAAACTATTATCATTGCTGACCTTAGAATTTTTTTTATAAAAACTTTATCCAAACTATCAAGATAAAAGAAAAAAATACTCTTTTGTCTATCATCTTAAAACTTTTACTTCCTGTGGTTCAATCCGAAAGCTAATGCATCTGCTTAACATCAAGTAGTTTTTAGAACTCTCCTTGAGAATTTTTCCACCATGGGTGATTCATAACCACTTCCTTTATGTGATCATATGATATATCTTTTAAAGTCTACATTTTCAAGTTATTTCAGGGGCCCACTTAATCAGAGTTACAGCAGCCCCGTGGGCTCTCCTTTATCTCCTCCCTGCTTGCATTTTTTCTCTTCGTTCCTTGACTTTATCTGACACTGGCTGCTCAAACCATGGTTTTCCAGCATCCCTTTGACCAGAAGAATGACTCTATGTTTGCTCTTTACCATACATTTGGAGAATTTAAAATAAATAAAAAGAAATACTACATTTTGTGAGCTGCAAATATGTATCCTATCCTACAATAAATGCCAAAAGATTGGGGGTGGCGAAGATTTTTTTAGTGCTACAGTTTCATTATTGATGATTTTTAAATGATATTCAGGAGATAAAAAAGACTGTCATAGAATGAGCATTTATAATCCAATACAACAGTCAATATTTTTAGATTGGGAAAGGTTTTGGAAAGAAGAGATCGAGCCCCATGAGGACAGAGGTCAATTCTGCTTCTGTTGGTGACATTATCCCCTGCACCTAGCTCGATGCCTGGCAAGCAGTAAGCACTCAAAACATATTTATTAAAGAAGTAAACAAACAACGATGGAGGGAGGAAGAAGAGAGAGTGAGAAAGAGAAAGAAAACCAGAAAATATTATCCTCATCCAAAATCATGATGCAGCCTATCTGGAAAAATTCATGGCAATTTGCATGCAATTGAGGTCATAAATATCTGATGGAGTTAGCAAAGGTTAACAGAAATAGCAGATATGGTGGCTTTTAAAATAATAAGTGCTTCATCCCCGTGTTCACCTCTTGTGTTATTTACTATTATTTCCAGCCAACTCTATCATTTTACCTTTACTTGTTGCCCATCCCTGAGGGCAAGGCCCAGTGCGGAAATCCTTAAACCGAGAAGGAAGTAGGGACTTACTCAGTGAAACCCAATTATAAAATTTGACTCTGACCGTCCCAGGGGTGTCCTGGAGGGACACACTAGGAAGAAAGCCACCCGCAGGACCCTGTCTGGCAAGCCTCCCCATTTTAAAACCAGAAACAAAAGTTATTTGGGTGTCAGGCCCTCCCTTTTAACCCCCACCAAAAACGAAAGCAATGACTAGAGGGTTAAGTGAGCTATCAGATGTAAAAATAAGATGATTTGGGGAAAACTGGTTTAAGGCATTCCCAGGCTAATGTCCTGGAAGACGGAAGGTGTGCCGCCTGGCCCTGAGCAGGTCCAGAGAGGCTTGGCTTCTGTGCTACTGGGATCTGGCTGTCACGGAACTGTGTGTAGGTATTTGAAATGGACGGTTGTCTTTTGGCCTGGGTTCCCCTAGAAACAGTCCCTGAGGCAAGATTTGAGGGGTTTAATTGAGAAGTGATCCCAAGAAGCTCTCAGAGGGAAGTGAAAAGTGAGACAGAGAAAGGAAGAAGGGAACAGAAGTCTGTTAAAGAGGAGATCCACTTGACTACCTCGGGTACTGTGGGTGACTGGCACAGAATCCAACAGGGGACCTCTCAGAGACTGTGTGCAACACTGCCCAGTTGTCCCACCCAAGGGGCAAGGAAGCTGGAATATTTATCCATCACTTCCCATCTGTCATTGGTTGAGGGCTACCCAAGGTGCATTAATGCCAAAGCTTTTTTGGCCTGCCCATCACATTCTCCTGCCACACCCTGCAGCCAGGCGAAGCCCTCAGGCAGACAGGGGCAGGGGCGGTAAGAAACCCAGCATAGGGACAGTGGCTGCCTAAAGGGATACAGGTCAAGCAGTACGATTCTTTCACTTTTTACAAACATACTTGGTTTACAACTTCCTTGGCTTAAATCACAAAATCTTTGGTCATAGACCAATAATAGTAACAACAACAACAAGTAGCGTGGTGCCTATCTATAGGGAGTGAGTCTCTGAAAAAGCTCTCCCCATTTGTTGTTCTCCACGTCTACACATGGGAGCACTCTTTTCCTCACCCTCCAGTGTCACGCCCTTATTGTGACTCATGCTGATCCCCCTTCTTTATTTCCTATTTCAGTCTGCTCAAGTGCCTTATCAGGTATCTCCAATCTGCCTTTTATCTTCAAGCTCTGCTCCCCTCCATCTGGATGATTCCAGTCATCTGCCATTTGGTCTACACAGCGCACCCCAGTGCAACATCAGCCTTCCTAAAACACATGTACACGTATGTCCCTTTCCTAGACCACAATTTTACAGAGCATTCTTACTGCCCATGGGTCAACCCAAGCTTCTCTGACTGGCACTCAAGGGCACTCACCTAATGCCAGGTTCCCCATCTCACCTCCTCTCCCATCACTCTAGTTGAGCCGGTCTCCTGTGGACCATGAACCATGCAGAATCTCATCATCATTTCTTACTCAGAATGCTTTCTCTGTCTCTGCTTCCCCAACTTCTATCCATGTTCCAGCTGTGAAGAAACTATATTTGTTTTTAAACTAAGTTTGGCATTTTACATTTTAAGATATTCTATTAAAACGGGACTTATTTCTCCCTTTTAGGGAGGCTGAACTCGTCTCTCTAAAAATTCTCAAACTCCATGTCACCGAGACCCAAGATGTAAGAAGACCATGTGGTCTGGGTCAGTATCTGAGACCGGTGCCCAGGGATGGTGGCAAACTCACCAGCACCTTACTGTATTGTAAGACCCAGGGCCTTAACCCAATCTTGACTTAGACTGAATCTCCCCAGGGATATCATGTGCTGAATTCAGATGATGTACAGAAAATAAGGAAAGGCAGTATTCTGGGATCAACTGAGTCTGGGGATTAACATTCATATTCGTTACACATTATTATACACATTAATTGATTCACCTGCTCTCTACAAAATCGGAACTTAGCTTCTCCAAAAAAAGCATCCCTGACTACAGAGGAAGTGTTAAGCAGACCTTAAGGTATGAATCCAGCCCATTAGTACCCCAGGTGGAGTAACATTTTATGGACAAAACTGGAATTGAAAGCTATAAATGGACTATAAAGATGTACAGTCAGAGCTGTTACGTGTTATAACATTGACAGTAATGGAGCAACATCAAAATAAAAAACCTGACATCACTGAAAGAATAGTAATTTGTTTTTTAGATTCTTCCTCTTACAGCATATGCAGTAGAGTCCTAAATATATATGCAAATAACTGCAAGATATCCATTTCAAAATGTTTTTAATTTGCCAGCACTGGTTCGGTCCTGGGCTACATCAGTGAACAAAAGATGAAGATTCCCACATTCTACTGAAGGGTATAGAGAACCAACATGAAACATGACTAGTAAGTAAAAGACAACAAGTTAGAACGTGATGAGTAGAAAAAGTAAAAAGTAGAGCTCAGCAGAAAGATCAGAGCAGGGAAGGTGGAGGCAGGATGCTGTGTAAGTGGAGATCAGGGTAAACCTCAATAAGAAGGTGATGTTTAAGCAAAGGCTTGAAGGAGAGACTGGAGTTAGCCTAGCAGGTAACTAGAGGACAAGCATTCTGGGTAGAGGAAACAGCAAGAACAAAGTGGGAAATGCTTGTGCAGAATTAAAGTGATACTAGGCAGGAGGAGGGAGGGAGAGCCTTCAAACCCCAACGCTGAGCTGATACCTGTGAAGGGAGTGAGGGAAGGAAGGAATCTTGGTTAACAAGAACCTCAGACTGTACTGCAGCTCAGAGGAAGTTTCAGACAGACCCATGGGGAGCCCCTAAGCAAAAACTGTGTGCTAGAGGAGTCACACGTGCAGAGGAAATGGGCTTGCTCTGAAACTCCTGCCTTGCGCCGTCATGGTTGGGCAGGAGCATAGCCTCAACATGAATGCCACACAACTGGGAGGGATGAGGCAGGTTCTCTTGAAGGCCGTAAGGCAGGAGCATGCTTGACATGTTCAAGTAACAAAAATGAATCCATGTGCCCAAAGCAGAGTGAGCAAGAGGGAGAGCAGAGATGAGGTCAGAGAAATAAAAGGGTTGGGGGTTAGATCACCTAGGGTCTCTTGGCTATTGTAAGAGTGTTGGCATTTTGCTCGGAGTGGAATAAATTAATACCAGTGAAAAACACTGGTCAGTTTTGAGCCAAAGTAAGAGACATGGTCTCACTTCTGTTTTCAGAGTATCACTCTGCTCCTCTGTGGAAAGTAGGATGTAAGAGAGACTAGTTAGGAGGCTGTTGCAGTGATCCAGCGAGAGGTGAGGGAGTTCAGGCACAGTGGTGGCAAAGGGGGATGAGAAGGAGTCCAATTGTGGGTCTATACAGAAGGTAGAACCAACGTGACGAGCTGAAAGATTGTGGAATGTAAGACAAAGGGAGAAATGAAGGCTGTGTTCGTTTCCTAGGGCCGCCATAACAAAGTAGCACAAACCAGGTGGCCTAAACAACGGGAAATCAACATCTTTCACTTCTGGAGGCTGGAAGTCTAAGATCAAGGTGTCAGTGGGGTTGGTTCCTTCTGATAGCTGTGAGGCAGAATCTGTTCCATGTCGCTCTCCTAGCTTATGATATCTTCAAGCATTCCTTGGCTTGTAGATGGCTTGTACCTGTGTCTTCACATTGTCTTCCCTCTGTGCATGTCTCTCTGTGTCCAAATTTCCCTTTCTATAAGGACATTAACCATATTGGAATAGGGCTCATTCTGATGATCTCGTTTTAACTTGATCATCTGCAAAGACTGTACATCCAAATAAGCTCACATTCATGGGGATTAGGGAGTAGGACTTCAACAGCTTTTAGAAGACACAATCCTACCCATAACAGGATGAATTCAAGAGTTTTGCACTGAATAACGGAAAGGATGGAGTTGCTATCAACTGAGAAGTGGAAGGCTGTGGGTGGAACAGATTTGGATGTAGTCACTTTGAGATGTTTCTTAGAAATCAAGTGGTCATCTCAAGTACGCAATTATATAAACATGAATAAAAGCTCAGGAGATGAGTCTGGACTAAAGATATGAATTTGGGAGTTGTCAGTATATAGATGCAAAGTGTTTAAAGTCATCATCCTGAATGAGACAAAGGCTGAGCTAAGGACCAAGCCCCTTGACACTTTCAAGTTAAAATAAGAGAGAAGAAAAGGAAGCAGCAACAATGATTGAAAAAGAGTGTGCAATAAGAGAAAGAACAAGGGAGATATTATTTGCCATAAATTGGGAGCTAATTCTGGAGCAGATACTGTGCTCCCTGTTATATACACATTATCCCTAATTCCTACAACAAGACGACAAAGCAAATGATATCCTCATTTGTCCAGATGCACCAGCTCCAACTCAGAGAGGGAGAGAGAAGCAGAATGGAATTGTGCTTAAGAGCATGAGTTCAAATTCCCATTCTATTCTCTCACTAGCTCTGCAATCTTGTGGAAGATATTTTACCTCTCTGTTCCTCAGTTTCCTCGACCGTTAAATGGTGACAGTATCTACTTTATAGGATTGTTATAAGGATTAGATAAATTAAACCTCTAAAAATATAAATGAATTATTTTTAAAGTTCTGTGAATAGTCGTGGCACATAACAAACACTCTAGCATTGCCTGCTAATTAAGTAAACTTGATAAAAGACACGCCGCTCCTAAGTATCAGAGATAGGATTTGAGCGTAAGATTTTCTGCATTCAAGGCCACCCTGTTTCTATGGTATCACATTGAATGTGACTCTTGCCTTAGCATTAGCTTAGGTTAATTAATCTAATTAGGGGAACTGATCATTTGGAAAAATGGAGAGACAGTTTTGAAAAGCTGCGTTAAAGATGTTTTACTAAATAGGAAATGAAGTTTTGAGAAGATAAGTTGTCACGTAAACGTGAAAACAATAAGAGAGAACCATAAGAGGGCCCCAGGCACCTGTGTATAAGATGGGAAAGCCCGGCTATTTGAGACTGTCTTTCTCAGCAAAAAGAGAGCACCTGGTCTAGGTTTTGTAGGGGGACCAAGAAGAAAAAGGAGTTTCCTTCTCTCTCACCTCACTACCGCTGATTCTTTTCTTCTGTACCCTTACCATCAGCGGTGGGGATGACCATGAATATCTGTTTAAAGTTCCTGCTGAAAAAAGTAATCAGAGAGAATCAGAATAGAAAAATGTTCGCAAGGCCCTGGTCGAAAAAGATTGAAACTGAGAACAATCAGCGTCAAAGACAATGGGAAAGGCAAGGAGCGCGACTGCGAGGGCCAGACCTTTCCCGTTGATTATGAAGAGGCCAAGTTATTCAAAGGAAAGCCGCAGTGAAGAGAAGAAAATAGTTTTAACAAGTTCTATGAGCACAGGTGGAACATGAAGGCTAGAAGAATAATGATGGAGAGTTGAGGTGGATCGAATGAATCATTTTAAAGTAGTTGAAAGAGAAAATTAAACCAATGAAAATAGAATCATAAAGGTTTAGGGCTAGAAGGGGCCAGTGGCATCATCTCCTTGAGTTGTTTTATATGTGAAGGGAACTGAGGCTTGGAGAAATCCAGTGACTTGCCCAACTTCTCACAACTAGTTACTGGCAGAACCAGGATATGGAAGGACTAGCTCGTAAGTGAAGGGGTCATGCTGACAGGTTTTCTTAAAGGAGGAAAGGGAATTTACTGACTGACTTTTCTTTTGTAAAGGGACAAAAGAATACAAAGCCTATATGGAAGGTTCGGGTGGGAATTAACAGCAAAAGGACACATCACTGTCTGAAATATACAAAAGTATGTGATAAAGGACCAGAAATAGAGGAGGGAAGCATGAGTCGTGGTCCCTCTTTTTGTTTAAAAGGCTATAAGAAGACTGTCGAGAATGACACAATGAGTGAGGGGTTACAAAATTTAATATTTGGAATCAGGGAGACTGAAAACTGTAGATTACTTTATGAAACAAAAAAGTGATAGTTATCTTATTTGTAAAAGGAGAAATAGTGCAAATATTTGTGGATTTTTTTAACATAACTAGTTCACATTTTTTGTTGAAGAAGCAAAATACGCACTAAATTAAGCCTGATTTTATAAAAAAAAGTCCTTGGATGACTACCATGGTATAGACTAGGGAATTCAGCTCGAAATTTATAGCACTTATATAGAGTTTTTTTCTCCGTATTTCTTATGTTTGTATTGCAGTAATGAAGAAATATGGAAGCCGTCTGGTGGCCAAATAATATCTGTAAATTCCCATGGATAAAGCCTCCCCTTTATATTTCAAAGTTATTAAGTTCAAGTCCTGTTATGGTTCTCCTTTTATTAGTTTTTTCCCCATCAATGCAATTATTGATTGATTAATTCTTATTGGCTTTCTAAAGCAGAAAAAAAATTATGGCTGAAGTAAAACACTTCATAGAGAGGAAAAGTATATAGAAAGCGAAAATCTGAGAGAGGCAGTAAAACCTTTATCCTAGCCACACAGCTCTCTCGTGCACAGAGGGTTTGAGAGAGAGAGAACATTTGGCTTAGGAGGGACTGGAGTTGCTTGCATGGGGACCAGCGTTGTTTGTCAGGGTTTTGGCCAAATAATGATGCTCAGCATTGGCACAGCCCCTGAGCAATGTACAGTGTGCACCTTACACCCTTCCTCTCACTCAGCCCTTCACTCTGTGAGACAGACATGGCAACTGGTTCACTCTAAGAAAACTGAGGCTCAGAGAAGTCAAATGACTTGCTCAGTACCACACAGTTAGATACAGCCGACGCAGCATTTAAACTGAGGTGGTTCTCTCTCTCACTCTCTCTCTCTCTCAATTCTCTTTTTCTTTCTTTTTCTTTTTCCACTTCTGACTCAGGGCAAATGATGAGTTTACTGAAAATTACGGCTGGGGTTCTACGGGGCTAGCAGGTCCACTAGTTACAACCTGTGATCCGGAAGGGACTTAGAAAGCCAGACAGATGGAAAGCTGGTTTTTTGGAGAAAGTTGCCTTGGCCACAAACAGAAACTAGAAAGCGTTTCTCTAGAGGTCCCAGGTCTATCTTACCAGGTTCCCCTCAATAGAGGCAACTTCTTTGGCTGAAAGGATCGAGTCTTGCATTTAAAAAGGGTGGGGGAGGGAGTATCAGTTTCCCAGTGTCAAAGGCAATAATTTCCGCCCCAGGGTAACTTGGTCTCCGTATATGTTGGTCAAGTTATCTGTCAGATAGATGGTGGTCTCCTCCGGAGGGTCACAGGCCCCCTTGAGGGGAAAGGTTGTCTTCCAGATAACTCATCTCTCCCACATTCCAGACTTCCTCCTCCAGGGTGCGGGGTCACCTGGGAAAATGGGGTGTGCAAGGACAGCCTAGGTGAGGGCTGGAACAAAATTACATCTGTGAAATAAACTTCATATCCAAACACATTTATTTAATGTCCCACATTTATTTTGACTCCAGCATGTCTCCTCCTCCCACTGTCCCTGTGACCTTTTATGATCTGTTCCTCTACTCTGTCTGTCCGAATCTCACTCAAGTCCCAAATCTTTTCATGAAGTATTCTCTCATCCCTATAGCTGATATGCTATTCTGTCCTCTTCAAAATACATGCAATTTAATACCAATTTCTTTATTAGGTGAACTAACCAATTTATGCATTCTTTTACTTCTAATATTTTATGCACATTTTGATTCTCCTATTTCCTTTTGGGTACCTCAAATAAAGTTAGGCTCAGCAGAGGGACTTAAGGACCTATACAATGAATGACTGTTATTAAAACATAACAGGTATAATCTTTGTACTTTAAAAATTTACATAATACAAGTCAACATGAACATTCAACTCTATTGATATCAAAACATAGAGGCATTAAAGACAAAAGATCATAGATAGATTACATGAATTTTATATAAACTTTTTATATACATAATTCTGTGTAGAGAGACAAGTTTTTCATCAAAATAGACAGGAAAGAAGAACTATCAAATCACTTCCATTTCCATCAGGAAGAAGCTTAACTTTAGCAGGTTTTTGGGAAAATGGATAGGCAAAGTGAGAATTTATCATTGGGCATGAAAAGGGAGTCAATAAAAATAGCCCAAAGTGACAGTGAATAAAGAAGAGTGGGAAAATTCACAAGAGGCTATCACGAGGATTAACCAAAAAAAAATAGTTAGAAAAGGTGGCAAGTCCTTGACCAACTGGCTTCATGAGGAAAGGAAAGTTTATCAGTATCAGGGTGGTAACTACTCCAGGCTTCTGACAGATGCCCTGTGGCTGGAGAAGATGAGATGTGAGTAGTTGATCCGTGCGATGGGCTCCATATGTTTTCATTATGTACTGAACTGGTAGGTAAGACACCCAATTTCAGATAACCCATAGACTCAATTGAATTTGAGGCGGTAGAAAGGGGGCAGTGGATGGTTGCCTGGAGGAGCAGATCACACCCACCTAAGACCATGAACCTGGCAGAGATCAATAAAGCCCTGTGGGTATAGATACCAGGAGGGAGCCAAGCTGGGGTCCATAATAAACATCAGTGGGAACAGAAGAGAAAACAATATGAAAGAAAGACGATGGCTATCAGCGAAGTAATAGGAAAGCAGTAAGGGATGATTTCAGAGGAGCGGATTTCAGAGCCGCGATTAAGCAGAATGAAATCAGCTGTGCCAAAATGACAAAAAGACCACGTTGAACGAGAACTAATAGCTACTGTGATTTTTTTTTTTCAGAGAAAGGGGTCAGGGAAAACTTTTCCAAAAATAAACTTTGCCTCCAATAGGAAAAAATAAATAAAATTTCGGGTTCTTAGTATGTACGCTTTGGGGAGGGAACGTGCAATATTGAAAACGAAGGTAACTCTGTTTCAAAGAATTTTGAAGAATACCTCCTTTTACAAAGAATGATTAGACACGAGCTCCTTCCGTTCAGTCAGATGCTCTCCCTGAGAGGAACTTAGGCACTTCTGGAGTTACATTAATCTTTTTCGGTCCCTGGAGCACCATTAAGTACAGGCAGCAGTAATTTACTAAATTGCATACTCGAAGCCTGAAAGAGTTAATGCGGCTCCAAAAGTGCCTAACATTTACCCAGGGAGTAATTTACACACTGGAAGCATCTGGCTGAATATGGATTCAATTGTTTACTGTACTGTGGGTCTCACAGAAAGGAGGTCACATGCTTTCTCTTATTGAAAAGTTCTGGGGAACAATTTCTTTCATTTAAAAAATATGCACCTACTGCCACATTTTCCTCTGGTAATCTGTTTTCATAGGGCTAAAAGAAAAGATGTTGCAAGAAATAAACTTAGGTTCGCTGATTTGCTGAAGCAAACTGCTTTATTTTAGTTTCACCTTTGTTACCTGAAGGTCTGGGGTTTACAGGGTTGAAGTGATACGGAGAAACGAGTAGATTTGGCAACAGTCTTTATTTCCGCTCTGGAAGAGGTCATTCTGTAGATTTGTATAAATGTTTGTATTTTACCTCTCAGCATGCCAGAACACTTTAACACAATGCTGTTTAATAAAGACTATAAGAATCGGAAGACATTCACACGTGAATCAGTGCCAAGTCATTCTCAGCCAAATGGCATAAGTGTACATATCCAGAAATTCTCAAATGTCAACAGAAGCATCTGAGTAGGTATTACATTTTTGAAAAATTCTGTCTGCGTGTTATATGCCCAGCACCGTGGACAGTAGTTATAGGAAGAGAGAAAAGAACTTATGACCTAAGGGAAGGGATATCGACAAATGAACAAGTGCACGTAAAACACGAGATTTTATAGGATACATTTTCGCCATAGCTTTTAACTGCCAAGATAATCGTATCTTTTCCCAGGATGACTGAAATCCAAGGCTTAGTATATAATTGCTTATACATCTCAAGTGGCTATATTCACAATCAACATCTTCTACCTCAGCCACAGAAATGTGTGATCATTTTTATTAATATTTTATCCATTTGCTTAGAACTTCTGGGGTTGCTAAGTCTCACAGTTCCTTAGTAAATTTTGTCTCCCTATTTAGCTCAAAGTTTATTTTACCTTTTCAACGGACATATTAAGCACAGTTATGAATATAAGCAGAGATTGTAATATTAGAGGATTCAATTTTTTAAACCCTTTTCTGTTATCAATTATATTTCCTACATAATATTCTATTTCCATTTACTAGTTTATATCCACTGGGATTGATTTTTTGGAGCTAAAATAACGTTTATTCTTTGTATCTACTTAAAAAAATAGTATACGGAAATACAGAACACAGCTGAATTCAGTTTTAATATAATGAACTCTTCTCAAAATCCCAAATCTTTGTACTCTATATCTGTGCAGTGAAAAAAACCAATGAAGTGTTTTTAAAACAGATGATAAGAAGCCCCCTTGACCTCTACTTCTTGAAAAGAGAAATAATTTTTTCACTCTGACTATCCTAGTCTCTACGAGTATAAATTCTTACATATTTTAAGTGTGATCCTGTCTTTCTGGTGATAGAATAATGCTCCCCGTTGCTACACTCATTCTTCCCACCCCCACTTCTTTCTCTGGCCCTTTTTTCTATGAGTCTCCTAAAGCTTCCTGGTGTTTCTTTAATCCTCCTCGGTTCTTTGCATTTTCCTCTGATCTCAGAACACTTACACAGCATCACTTCGCTCCTGACAGCCCTCGGGCCACCATTCTCTCCTTTTGACTCATTCTATTGCTCACATGTTGTATTTGATACAAATACGAGTAAATAAATGCATGCACCAAAATTATTGGAGCATATGTCATATCTGCATGTTCCTTTAACCATGAAATCCAAAGCAATTGATAGAAAATGGATGCCTCTAATAGTCCTGTAAGATAAATAAGGGCGGAAATGGTATTATTTTCTGTTTTGTAGATTTTTTAGACATTTGCACAAAGAAAGAAAAAGTGACTTTCTTTTTTCCTTTCTAGAATTTGTGTGAGTTATTCTAGCTTGCTTTGAATCAAGTATTCAGTATTATTTGCTCACATTATATGTGTATATGCATTTCACTTCGTTGTGTATTTGAAAAAACCTTTTGCAAAGGATTTTAAACCATATATTATTTGTCCATTAACCTAAAGCCAAAAGGGGCAGAACAGCACTAAAGCAAAGTAATCTCTATTAAATTATGGAGTAACAATATTTGGGATTACTATGACGTTAATGCACCTAGGCATGAAATTTAAAAGAAATGCCAAAATCTCATAGGCTTTTTCTGGATTGCTTTCTGTCTATAAAGGAGTCATGTGTACGTGCCTTTAAAATAAAGAAATGGTTTGGACCCTAAATGTGTACACTGCTGTGTGAAAGTAAAAATAATTCACTAGAAAGACGATCAGGCTGAAGCTTTATAAACAGAAGAACAGAGAAATAGAATTATGCTGGGGGAAAACACGGTTACTATACAATTGTTGCCCTGGCCAATAGTGACTGCTATTAATGGGAAGACATCAGATCCGATCTTTAAGAAAAGAGAAAGGAGAGCTGCTCATTCATTCTTACATATCCTCGTTCTTCCCCTGAATTGTAGCTTATTTCTTTCACAAGTGTAGCAATATTTTAATACATAAAATACGTTCTTTGCTGCTATGAAAAATTTCACTACAGAAAAAAAAATTATAATTGTATCATTTTACACGGTAACACTCATAAAAGAAAAAATCAAATACATTTCAAAATTCCATGTCCCCAGAACATCACAGGCCCCTGCCCCCTGTAAACATCCCAAGCCTTTATTGGAGCAAATCGACTGCAATTCCCATGGAGGAAAAACAATGAACTAATATAGGAATCTCTGGACACGGACTTTTTATCTGCAAGGGGCCGAGACTGCCTCACTGATATCAGGTCATTAATCACCACTCGGTAAAATAATCCTCATCTCAGAAATAGGCAGAGATTATTCTCTTGGTTTTATGAATGAGGGGAATGGATCAGAGTTTAAACGGCTCATGGAAAACCACATCTGCAGAGCCGGCAAAGAAACTGATGATCTGTGAAGTCCTTAAGTCTGCTCACTGCCCACTTTTGCTTTAATTTTTGCATAAGCAGACCATGGGAGTAAACCTCACTGGGGATAATAGGAGTGTCCCAGAAAAATGCCTGCAAATTGAATTTTTGTCAGGCAAATTGTATTTTAAATAAGCAATGAGAATTGGAAAGAAACTAGGCATGGGTTTTTCGGTAACATAAAGAATCCTTTTATAATGTGAATAATACTCCATCATTTATCTATTTTACCACTTTTCAGTGTGATATAATGGCAGTTTTTAAAATCAGTCTTCTAGGTAGGGTCCCCATTTGTCTTTCCTCACCTGCCTCTAATTACTTGCTTTCCTCTTTTGTCCACTTTTCACACAGCTCAATCTAGGACTGAGCCAGTAGTTCCGGCTCTATCCAAATCCTTGACAAGACCCGCTAGACAAAGTCAAAATGCACTGATTGGATAGGCTACAAATTCACATTATCCTATCAGGACTCTCCCTGGCTGAATGGCCATTGGTTCCCACGTCTGTTGACTACCTAAAACCTTGCTCAGAGTGGCTCTTCCACTCACCTAATCTCTGCCAGCCTTTTATGTCCACTTCCTGTTGCACTGACAAGATGAAGCCAGAAGATTCCCCTCATCTTTCCTCTTCTGCGCT
Organism: Equus quagga; assembly: GCF_021613505.1. Classification (NCBI taxonomy): domain Eukaryota; kingdom Metazoa; phylum Chordata; class Mammalia; order Perissodactyla; family Equidae; genus Equus; species Equus quagga. The sequence continues at coordinate 26,194,241 of NC_060288.1, read as the reverse complement.
TCAAAACTGTTCATTTCAGCTCAGTTCTCTTTCCTTTTTCTCTTGAAGAACAAAATGTCCCCACTGCTCTCAGACTTTTTTGTGTCTCCTTGACCCCACCCCATCCTGCATTTCCCACCCTTTTGCCTCATCGATATCCCATTTCTCTGTCATGTTTAGTCTCTTCGCAGTGGTCCAGCTTGGTTCTATTACCACTAACATTTCAGGAGCTCCTTTGTTCCTAACCCCAACCTCAACTCTTTTCTGAAGACCATTAATAGCATCCTCATCTCCAAATCAAAGAGAGCTTTTCCTTGATATCAGCCTCCATTACTCCTCTTCAATATTCTCTAAACTTTCATCGCTCTGACCCACAGCCCTATGGGAGGTTTGTTGTCCATCTTTCTCCAAGTGTCTTCTTCCTACCATCCTTCACAGCTCACTCTCATTTCTCTTATCACCTATGTTCTCCCACTGTATGTTTTCTTGGAAATCAAACCTAGAGCATCAAAATATCCATAATAGGGAACATAGGAAAATATACACAACCATTAAATAATGACATAAATATAAATATGTAGATACAGAGAGGTATTTATTGCATAGTATTTAGTGGGAAAAAATGAATAAATGCTATAAAGAAGTTCACCAAAACATGAACAGCAGTTATGGTGCAATGACAGGAGAATGGGTATATTTTATTTTCTTCTAAAGCTTTTACAGTGTCGTGACCCGTAAATCCATACCTCTGATTATAACGTATCTTCCTTGAAGTCCCAGCAGAATTTCAAAACCAACTCATCCCAAAACAAAACTCATTAAATTCTGGCCTAAACCTGGCTCACTTCTAGTGTTTCCTGTTTTGCTCTTGTCCTCAATCTACTCTTCTGGCCATGTCGCCATCTATTCTCTTACCAAGGTCATAGAGTTAGGAAGTGGCAAACACAGGATTTGAATCTAGACTGTCTGACTCCAGATGTCCCACTCTTTCCACGGTCCCAAGTCCCTGGCAATCAGGAATCATGAACAAAGCTTCCTCTGCAACTGTGTAAGGGAACCCGATAAGAAGAAAAACCAATGGAGCCCCTGAGAAAAGGATAAAAGTCTGTTCCCCCTCTTCATCCTACACTACACCTAACTGTGGGACTAAACAATCTTTTTCTCAGTTTGATACAAATTCAAACGGAAATGTGCTTCCCAGGGTCTCTGGTTGACAATCCTTTTACACAGCCTTAACCATTATTCACTTGATCCACTTGGCCACAGATCACAATTGAAACCTGAATAACTAGAACCCCACTGTAAATATGCATCCAGTGCTGTCCTTCAGCTTGCCATTTAAAATGCAAAACTCCAGCAGAATCACCTTTTGGTTTAGTTATTTCTCTAAGTTTCCGTCAGACAACAGCATAAGGAAAATGTCATAGCTGAAGTACACATTTCTCGTTTCCTTTGGCTTAATTGTGCTGAGCCAAAAAAAAAAAGAAATCTTTTTTCTCTGGATGAGTGACAACGTTCCAGCAAACGTAATAAGGGCAGAAGGAGAAACTCAGGGGTTAAGGCACTGGAAAACAAACATAGGAGGAACATAGGATGATATCATTGGAGAGAAGAAGGATGCTGAGCTGGAGGAAGACAAGGGCACAAGCGAGAAATGGAATCCTGGGTAGGTTAGTAATTAAATGGGGTAGGGGGTTAAACAAGGAAATGGATTTTTTTTCAAATGAGGGTCAAAAGAAATTAAAACTGCCAGCCCAATTTCCAAAAGAAATAGGATCTCTCCCTTGCTTCTTGTCCACATGCCCCGGGTACCTCTGCAGCCTCCATATCTCGTTTCATCTAACTCCTGCCTTCCCTCTCGTATCTTTTTACTTCTTGAACTTCCCAATGTTCTCAAATTCCTTTCGCTTTATTTTATTTTGCCTGTATCATATTTCCTGCTGTGCCATCATTATCATAGCCTAGTTCTTTCCACATAATATAATATATCATCTTAAATCTTTCCATTTTTAATCATCCTCCTCTCTGAGCAACCCCTTACCTATCACTTTTTCTAATCCTCCACTAAGCTGTGGTTATGCACCTATTTGGGGCTTTCATTCACCAACAGCTCCTTCCAGTTCCTCGGCCTTTGCCTAATGCAGGCTGCAAAAACCAGGCAGCGAGAGATGAAGCCAGGAACAGGACTATTGTCCTCATTGCCACCTTTTCTTTGGCGCAAGATGAGCTTGATGATGATGATGCTTTAATGATAATAATATTATCTAACATTAATTGAATGCAGACTATGTACCATGCTCTGTTCTAAATACTGTGCATGAAATTATTCACTTAATCCCACAATCTCCTTCTAAAGTGGTATCATAATTACTCCCTGTTTATGAGTGAAGGAATCGAAATACAGATATGTTAAGTAACTTGCCCAAGGTCGTACAATTCTGCTCTCCTTGCCATGGGTATAATTATTTATTAGGCATCCGAAAGGGAGTCTTTTCTTATCTTTACAGTGCCTTCTCTTGAGGACATTGGGACAAGTTTATCGGTACTGAACTGAAGTACCTTCTCCACTCTTCTTTCTTCCCTTTTTGTGCCACAAGACACAGGGCTGCTCCCTGTGGGTTTCAGGACAGTTGCGATTCCTTGCAAATTGTACTTCTTTGTGCGGTGCGCCCCCCCCTCCCCCCGCCCACTCCCTGCCAAAGACATATCAGTATCATGGGATTAGACACATCAAATTTTCGAATTTGAAGGTATTTCTTGCCCAATGGAGCCCCCCTTAGTGATTAAGACATCTTGCCTTTACTGTCTTTTTTGAGATTCTAAATCCTGACCTTAGGAGCCCTAGATCCCATTCTCTTGTTTATTAATTTAATAACCATTTACTGGGAGGCAGTTATGTTCCAGGCACTGTGCTGACTTAGATAGGCTATGTTCTTGCCCTCAAGGAGATCAGAGAAAAGTAGAACACGGGGGCAGGGGATGGAAGAAGAGTAGAGATGGCGTTTTCATGGAAACTGTGTTTGGAGGAGAGCTAGCTTCAGCTATTGGCAAAAATGCCTTTCGCCCTAGGCATACAGAGTGAGGTAGTAAGGATAAAGTGCCTGTGAGCAAGTGTGGATTGGATAAACACTGGTTTACAAGCTGCTGAACAATCTTTAGAAATTTCCTCGAGCATATCTGTAAAGCTACTTAAACTAACTGCTTTCAAAAGGATGATTCCAATATGCCAGTGATATCCTTGGATCTTGAAATCATAGAACATCTCAGTTTAATCAGCTTGCTTTCTTTTAATTTTTCCTGAATTTTACAGGATCGTTGATGTAAAAAGATTAATGTTATGTCAAACTGGCTGTCTGTGCACATCAAATGAAAGGAATATCACATCATCAATCAGTGTATGTTAACTACTCTGATCATTAGCTATTACCAATCTACTTGCATGCAGCTATTGGTGTTAACCTGCCAGAATGTTCTGAATGAATGGATCCATCCCACCGACACCTATTTTGTGATGCTTGCATCTGAAAAATCAACAAATAAGTGACTGGAATAACTGAGGAGTAAGTCGATCTTAATTAGATATAATGTGAGATGTAGATAAATATTTTTACAAGAAATGTGGTATTATTAGTTTCAGATATAGTAACACACTTGCTAAAACCGGGCTAACTGAGTCAAGTAGGAGAAGTTGTGCCTTATTGTACATATAAAAATAGTTTGTTGCTAAATTACCAATATTTTCAGAGTCTAATCAGAGCTAACTACTGCTTATTACACATGCAAATATCTTATTTAGTATGCAATGTATAGTGCTAAACAGTGACAAAAAAGTAGGTTCTTTTAAGCTTGTACGTATTTCCTCTATAAAAGTATATATTCTATCAAAGATACTTTTAAAGTATGCTATGAAATCTTCACCCAGCCTAACCATACAGTATAATTAACAAAGTAACTTAAGTATTCTTGGATATATAGCCATCAAACAACTGAACCAATACAAATATCATTGGAAATGTCTACTCTTCTGAAGTAAGTGAGTTCAGAGTAGCCAAGAATAGCCTGCATGCGTGTAACTCAGTATACGATTCTTAGAATTTGTACTTCAGTCTGAGTTCCCCTGGCTAAAGTTATTTTTCTAATTCCTTGAATAGCGAACCACAGTCCTCAGTCAGGTCGAATAGATGAATACCACATTCCAGCCAACAGATTTACGGAAACCAGATTTACAATTGACCATACTTAATTGCTTTCATAATTAGAAAATAATTTTAAGGCAAAAGTACACATAAATTAAATGAATTATTCTACAAAATACTTTTTCACACAATAAGAAAAATTCCTCCTCTGATTTTTTTCTTAATAAAAAATTGAGAAAATATTTTCTATCTCCTCTTTCAGCTTAGACTGACCCTTTTCCTCTTCTACCAGCAGACGGGAGCAAAAACTGAGAAAGCCAGTCTTCACTCTCAGCTTCAATCTGGATTCGCACCAGCTCGCTTTTCCATTTCAGTGACCATGGTGGGCAGAGCACTGGAAATAAGTTATGTAAAAGGTTTCCGCCTAGTTGTTGTTTTAATTAATCTGGGTCCCTGAATGACACACAGGCTTAATCGAGTGGTATGGAACCTGTCGCCGTTAAGTAATTGGTTTGAACCCAGATGCAGGTTGGGATCAAAACTTGTCACTGTCCAATGGCTACTCATTGGCCCATATGAAATGGGTTGGTGGTCTCGGTCTAATTCCTTACGGACTAGTGTCAGTCTCGTGAAAAGCATTACGTAGAGTAGCACTAATTGGTTGACATTCTCAGCGTGAAAGAGTGAATAAAGAGATTGAAATCTAAAATAGCCTTCAAAGTTAGGCTGAGGAGGAAAATGGGCAAGGTGGCATTGAAGGGGTTACTTCTGCCGACAGCCATGATGCTGTAGTGGAAAGACAGGACTCCATTTCCAGAGATCTCAGCCCAACTCCTATTTTCATAGGCAGTAGGAAGCTGAGCCTAAGGAAATTGAAAGTTTCGTAAGATTTCTAAAATCCTCAGCCTTCCCCCCTCACAATCCAGCCTTTTACACAGATGTCCCTGGGGAAATTTGAGCAAAGATATTTTACCAAAAGGCAACAGGCTGAAACTGACTTTGCTAAACCTTTAAAAAATTCTCAAAAGGAAATCTAGCTTCATTATTACCAAACGCTGTGTGTTCATCACTTTAATTATAGGAAAAAATCGATAGGGCATATAAAAGTACATGGCATATTTTACCTGACGTTTGTGCCTCTTCACTTTGTTAAGCATGCCTGTCTGAGCAGAAATAACAGGCTAAAATTTACCAAAAGTCTCAGTATCTGAGACCAAAGACTTCTCTTGCACTCAATTTATCTCGTGTATGGTGTCTTTACCATTTCAAATAGCATGTTGTTAGTAAACGAACATGAAAACAAATTGAAAAGGCAATAATGGATGCATTCTCCCATTAGTGCAACCAGGCAGATTACTAATTCACAAATATTGAAACTAGCGCTGATTGAGATGAATGAATCTCTCATAATTTAATAATGCAAATCACACTAACAGTGGCGACCTCCGGTTACTAGTGGTACTAGAAACATTACTACAAATGCCAACTGAAAGATGCGGTGTCGATACAGCTATTCATCTTGTTGCCTATTCAAAATCTTTTCTGCTTTTTATGGTACTTATTATTTACTCTGTGTCTCGTTACCTTCTTTATGTTATGAATGACTACTTTCTTCTGAAGAAGATCGAGTGCCTGAGATTATGGCAGCTAAATTTTGGAGGTTCATAATTCTGATTTTTTATCAGGTATATTTCCATACATGACACACTCAGGAGCCAGCAGCTGTTTCAAATGTGGAGTAAACATTACTAGGAGCATTTTTCAAAAATTATCTTACAAAAAAACTAGCAACATCTCTTTATCACAAAAAGAAAAGCAGAGGAAATGCAAACCTGTTTTAAAAGAAAAAATATCCAGTGAAATGCTTTTTTTCCTAAAACTTCTTGACAGATAAAATGTACTATTTAAGACATAGTTTAAGTAGCTCCATAATTCCAAACTTCTACCATGAAGCTTCATTAAAGTATATAAATTAGTACCACTGTCAAGGATGGCATTAAGTATTCAATAACAGTAGACTTAATGCAATTAATAGCAATTAAAATTATACTTTTATGATGTCAGCCACCAGCATTGGAAAGATATAATTGCTTGTAAGGACTTTTGTACCATATTTATCCTCTAAAACTGTCCAATTTATATGAAAAATGCCAAAAACATATCCCATATGGGTACCATTATCTTCTCGGATTTTTAGAAGTAATCTATCTTATCCAGCATGTGCACATTAGGCTAATTTGCTTTAATTAGTTTTTTTCTCATTTTGTTAATAGGCGTGTTGATGTTAAGTTTTTATTTCGGAGGTGCAGATGCTAACTTCACTCATTGTGCTCCTATTAAGGGGTCAGCATACTCCGATAAGCTGGACTTATCCACTTAAATAGCATCTTTCTTCCAAATATTAGGTGATGTGGTTTATCAAACACAAAAACTACACTGCTGTTATAGTAGTCGCGAGCAACTTGAATTCTCACCAATTAATTAGTAGTTAAATATGAAAGTACAGCTTCACTGTTTCTGCTGTGGCAAGGCATTTCTGTATGGACATAACAAATTAGATAAACTAATGAACTGATTTCAGAAACACAGTCATTTGTGACTCCTCAAAGCAGTCATAAGAATTACCATGAATCTATGCCAGAGTTTTGCACTAAGCCAGGAGGCATACAAAATAAGAAACTCTTTTATTTCCTGTACCCAATTATGTCTCATGCTTCAAACTTTAAAGATATTTCCTTAAAGCTGACCTATTAAAATAATTTTATTAATTATTATTATTGGTTATCTTACCTGTAAAACTTTCTAACACTGAATTCGTATAAAGGAAAATAATTACATATATGCAAAGAGCAAAACATATAATTAAAAATTTTGTCTGTTGGAACCCAGAGGACAGAATTTCTTTTGTACAAGTAATTTAGAAGGTTCAGCAGCATTCTCAAATGAAACTTAGAGAAAGTAGGGGAAATATTAAGAGTGGGTTTGCTTTTTTTCTCCATTTGATAAATATATTTAGCTCCAAGTTGGTATATATGTCTTTACAACAAGAAAGATAGTCATTATATACGTACAATCATTTCCCGTTCTTAGCTTATTTTTCAATTATTTAATATAATTATGCTGTCATCAGGAAATAAACCATGTAAAACCATGTAATTTTACAACTGTAAGATTATAATAAAATCATTGGATTTATTTAAAATCGGAAGTGCATTGTTTTACAATAAGCAATAAAATAATTATCAGATTAGTTTCTTTCAGGAAATTTCCCATTTAAAAAGTGCGAGTTGGGTGGTAAAGGAGATAATCAAGGGAGTGAAAGTTAAATTATCCAGGAGCCGGCCCCATGGCCGAGTGAGTAAAGTTCAGTACACTCCACTTTAGCCACCCAGGTCGACAGTTCGGATCCTGAGCAGGCACCTACTGCACTCATCGAACAGGCTGTGGAGGCATCTCACATACAAAAAAGAGGAAGAGTGGCAACGGATATTAGCTCAGGGTGAACCTTCCTCACCAAAAATAAATAATAATTAAATTATTCAGATATTTTTGAATAGGAAGGAAATACAATTAGAATGTTGTTAAAATACGTAATTATTTTACATGTCATATGGTATACATACATTATTTTATTCTCAACCTAAAGAAACATATTTCTTCATATATCTATGTGTCTGTTAATAAAAAGACATACTCTCTGGACAGTATTACAGAATAGTTATAGTAGCTCCCTGAAAAACCAGCTTTTGATTTTTTTTTTTGTTTTTGCTTTGTTTTTTGGTAAACTCAATTTGTACTCTCCAAGGCTTGAATTGTTTTCTGGCGACAGTCAATAGTTGTATTGATAAGATCTGTAAATTACACATTTTCAAGTAACGACAAGAAATAATTAAGAAATCAACAAAATTGAAAGAAGCAAAAACTCAATTGCGTGCTTCATCCTTTTTAACTGTTAGTCTCCAAGATTAAAGCGGCTTTCGCAAGCAAGAATGTTTAGCTAACAAAAAAAGAGAGTAAATAAAAGAAACTAGAATAAATTAGGATATAACGGTCCTTCACAGCCTATCACATAAGCCTTTTAGATGCAATTTGAATGTAACAAGTTTTTCTGTATTCCTTTTGTCTCAGTTGTATTATAAAGCATAGTGATTACTGTTCATTGGGATTGAATTACTCTTGTTTATATTTAGTTTCTTGTTTCTAAGAAAAATAGGATGAATTACACATCTGCCTTTGCCTCATTTGTGCAGTGAACATACACTCTACGTCAATTGTTCGGTAACAATGGGATGAGCACTGGAATAATAGGACTGGGAGCAAATGTATACATAGAAGCGGCTTGGTAACAAAATGTAAGCACAAATATTTGTTGTTACAAGTAATTCTCAAATTGCAACCAGGTTGTATTCCAAAAGACATTTATATGGGAGTTGGTTGTTTCGGTATATAATTTCCCATAGAAACTATTTTAAATTGTGGGCTTAAGCTTAATTAACCCCAAATATAATTGAATTCTAAAAGCAATCATCTGCGTTTGTGGGGGGCGGGGGTAGGAGAGTTTTTTTTAACTGAGCACTTGCTATAGATTAGCCTCTTTGTTCAGGATTTTATTCCCATTTACAATCCTATGAGACAGATAGCATAATTATGTCCACTTTATAGATGATGAAGTAGTCATCTATTTCAGGATTCAAAGCCTGATCCTTCATCCTTAAGTCGGATGTGGCCCAGATTTCAAAATAGCTAGGATTCATCCGAGAAAGCTACTATCTCTTCTCGAAGGCCCCAAATGTCTCTGTGGACTTAGACAGTGTTTGGTCCCCACAGTGACACCTCATCAGGCTTTCTTTTCCTTCCTAAAGAGCTCCAGACTCAAAAGTGGATTCTCTTCTTCCTTAGACAAACTCAATAACGCAGAGTGGCTGATCATAGCTGGGTGTTAGGAAGAAAGCACTGTGACAGTAGTTGACCACTGGTTATTGAGCACCAGGCCCCATTACAAAAACCAGGGATGCTGTGATAAAAATACAAAATCCCTGCCTTTAGGGTTACATTCTTCTAGGGGAAGAAAGTTGAGCCTAGACACAAAAAAGCAGACAGCGAGGGGTCAGTTATGCAGAAAATAAAAGGGTGTGGTGACTGGTGGGGATAGGGAGAGTGGTGGGGGAAGAAAGGAACTGGAGGAAACAGGGTGTAGGGGAGAGGAGTCTGTTTGCCATGGGAGTGGTTTTAGGGAAGAGATGCTTGCTTGATTTGGTTTACTTTTTCCTCATCATTCTGTCTGCCGAGTGGAGTGTGGACTAGGGCACAGTTCAGAAGTGAGTGGAAAAGTCAAGCTGAGAGACACTGTGACTTGGATCAAGGTTACTCTATGGCACTTAGAAGTGTTCAGGGTTGGGTGCATTCTGGAGCAGAATAAACAGGAATTAACAGGACTTGAGGATGCATTGGGTATGAGATCAAGAATGGCCACTAGATCTGTGGTCTAAGAAATGGGTTTATGGTGATGGTGCTCACGGAGAGGGAAGACATGGGAAGGGGTGGTTTGGACTGGCTCTTCTGAGGACTGGGTTGTGATGGGGTAACATACAATGGATAGATGACTGGTGGTCCTGTAAGTCTCCTTTGTAAGTATTGTTGCAAAGAAATCGTTATCTGATGGAATTTTAGCCGTTATGACAGTGAAATAAAAAATATAGCATAGAGCTGGATACAGACTTTGGAGACAGGCTGGGCATAATGTTAGAGATAAGTCACACTTACTACACACATCAGCCTTACCATACTTTTCCAGTTGTTTTCACTTATTCCACTTCAAACACCACGAATTATCAAACATTTCCATTTTATTTCTAAATAGCTGGTCCTTTATTGCTGTCAGGTGGAGCAAAGGTGACAGTGGCCGTTTTATCTTGATGGCTTATTTTGCAATTCAGTCCTTGGTAAGTAAGTGGGAGGCTGCCTGTGCAAGTGGGATGCCTATCAAGTGAGAAGAAAAACGTGGACCACCTAAATGGGGTGGACGAGTATGTGCATACATGTACTTGCTTAATGTTCCTGAAGTGCTGTCAAGATGAAGGTTTATGCTTAATATCGTGAGGTTATTCTTGGCCTCATATCCTCTCATGGGAAACACAGATGCCTAGTTGTAGGGCTCTCTGTTGAACTTCTGTCCCATTTCGTGAAAGGCTCTATCAAAATGCCAGGCAAGAGAGAAATAGGATTGATGGGTGTTTGCCAAAAGTGTGGAGGTAACGTCAGTGATAGAGCCTCTCACTGAAATAATCCACAGCCCAAAAGATGCCTTGCTTGGAATTTTAGCACAAGCTGTGTTGGAGATGTATTATGTGACACAAAATAAGTCATAAGCTCTCTGTTCCTCAGTTTGTTTATCTGTAAAATGGAGACAGTAACCCTCACCTACTCCAGAGGAATTTATTTTTAAGACTGACTAATAAAAAGGAACTCAGGTATTTCAAGTACTCGAGAGAGCTTAAAGTCAAACAACTTTTATTGCTGCAAGAACAAGGTTTATAATCTTCTTTAAACATTAATTTTTCATAGGAATTCTGCTTTGTCTTTTACTTGAAAAGTTATATAGGATTTCCCAATTTCATTAGGGCAAGAAGATCCTTGAAGATTCCCATAGTTAAAGGAATTGCTGGCCAAAATACAGACAACTGGTTTCTGCAACAGTTCTTTAAAGAGTACTGCTGTTCGCCACCAAAATTCTTTCAATCACTGAAGACCTGTGGAAGATATAATGGATTTTCTTTTATTCTGAACATCTAATGAGACTCATTGTCATTTTCAAATTTATGGCCTTTTTTAACATCATGCACAGAATGCAAAAGTTTTTATTAGTGGATGATTGCTAACTGACCCGTGTGTTAATTGAGAGTGACCCAGTTGTTAATTGAGACTTGCCAACCTAAGAGGGATCATTCCTACAACGAGTATTTAGATGAACATCATCTACAGAGGCCAATATTGAATAAACTGAAAGAATAAGAGTAGGAAGCTCAAAAAGCTGAGCAATTACACTTTGTTTTCTCCTGTGCCTAAATCCATCCCCATTCTCAAGATATCCAAGATATCCAAGAGAGAGGCATTGTTTCCCCTAGACCCTAGCCAGGTATTAAGATCAAACAGTACCTAAATAGCATAACTGGATAAGCTTTCTCCTATCTATGGTTTGTAATTAACTGCCTGATGCCCTACTCAGTAGCTCCTCCATTGCCAAGGTTTTAGGAGACTACTTAAGACAGAGCTGCCAACACAGCTCCACCCTAGATGTTGAGATCCATTCCCCAATGTGAGCTCAGAGGAATAGCATAAACTCACCAGCCACTCAATCATCATTAACCTACTCTTGTTAGAACTTCCCACCCCAGTTCCAGCAACTGTACTTTTGCCTTCTTTATTGTGAAAAAGACTTGGGCCCTTAGAGGTATCTTGAAGCAGCATAACACACTGCTTAGAATGTAGGCTTTTTATCAGACTGTCCTGGTTAGAGTCGCAGCTCCAACAGTTATTAGTTCTGTGAACTCAGGAAAGGCATTTAACCTCTCTGAAGTTCAGTGTTTTCAAATGTAGGGTGGTCATAATGAACATCCTTCACTTCTGGAAGAATTAGAAATACTACATGGAAAGCAGCTAGCAGACCTCTTGGCTCATGGTTAAATGCTAGTCACTATTCTGGTTCCTGCAGACTTGGTTTTCATTTCCTGAGTCCTTCCCTTTAATCCCAGATTTTGAGCCCCTGTAACAATTGCTAGATTTTCCTAGCACCAACAATCTTGTCTCTCATCCTCCTGTTACGGGATATGCTTGATTTCATTTACTGTTCCATTCTACTGAAAAGAGACTTTTTGAATGACAAGATGAGCATGAAAAGAAAAAGTCAGGGCATCAGAATAGCTAGGTGCTCGAGGGCATGGTAAGTTGTCTTGGAATGTCCAATACGTAGACAGTGCAAAGGAATCAGGACAGACAGGCGAACTTCTGAGGTTGGCTTAAGTATTACCTGCTCTGAGCCATTTGCACCATCCACTCTCTGGAGGGTGCAGGAGAGCCTGCTCTGCCACTGACTCCGTAGGTGACTTTGTGGCGATGAGAAGAATGTTACACATATACCACATTTGTGAAGCAATGAGAATACAGCACTTCCACGGAGTAGAGTCAGTGTCATAACATTCCGGAAATAACATGAATTTGTATTATTAGCGTGTGATAATGACAATATGGCATGAGATACCAAATGTCATTAGAAACGTCAGAAGTCGAATGAGGAGAAAACCTCCAGTATTCTTCAGTATAAAAATAGCCTACATCCCTCTACAAAATGCAACCCATCTTTATGTCTAGATGACAGTAAAGTCTAATAAAGACGTTTTGTTATTGTGGAAACTCTAATGGAACAATGCTTTATTCGGGATAGGACATAATGAGAAATTCATTTCCAACCTCAAACTGGGTCCTCCAATTTTGATATAAATTCATTACAGAAAAGTGCAGCCATTCATTAACTTCCAGAAACTTTATGCTTATTAAGTATTTAATGAGTTTAACCTTTATGTTAAATATAAAATAAGAAACTCCGTAACTTCCAAACCTGCAAAACGTTTAATCCATAGTTATTTTAATCCGTTTGATGGCAGTTATCATCTACAGACTTCAGAGCTTTAATTTGTGGAAATTTTGTGCTTTAGCTTTGGGTTGTTTACCTCATACCAACTGGTTTTATCATTCGACTTCTACTGCCGTCAATTCGATGAGATTATTTCATTTCCAAAGACTGTTTTTACACAGGCTGTGTAACTGCTCAGTGAAATATAATCCAGCTCAGCCCCTTCTGCATCCAATAAAATTGTCAGTCAGTGTTGGGGGAGCAATCATTGAAATGATGAAATAGCAATAGCGCTGAAAATAAGCAATGGAAAATTCTGCAAAAGCTAAAATTATACCACCGGGACTTCCTTGAACACCACAGCCTTTCTCTGGCCCAAAATCAGTCCTCCCCAAGAATTGAGAACCTGTCTTTACAAAGGAAGCTGTTCTCAGATGGTAAAATCACCTTCCAGGGGAGGAGTCTCCTTTATCTGACCATGTCTCATATTTATAAGGTGGTCTCCACTTATCTCTTTCACGTTATCAAGCGTTTGCTCTTGCTTGGAGGCGATAGTGCTGTCAGAGATATTTGGTTCAATGGGTTATTGATGATGAACCCACAAGGTCCAGGCATTAGTGCCTGCTTGGTCATAGGCCACACTTAAAATGTTTAGACCGATACAAACATAGGCATTAGAATAAATACATAAGAAAGGATGTATTTTAAATGTCTAAAATATTTTTGCTTCCTCTAAGAAAACAAGTCTACAGCCGATCTGGGAAGGCTAGAAAGGTTATCATTTGCTGGATTGGGAAAAAGCATAAAAGAAATCAATGATAAGTTAGACTCTTCTAGAGCTCTCTCTTCAGTCCCAAAGACCATTAATTTGCCTTGATTAGGGAGAGTAAATTGAAGGGGGACTGATTATATAATGAGAAAGGCTAAAATAATAATTCTGAACGTGAAAGTTAAAAGCAAGAGCAATGTCGGGAATGTTTTGAAGAATTAATCAAGTGGTCTGAGGACTGACCAAAGCAAAGGAAGGCAGTTTTCTTTCTTTCATTTTTTTTTTTAATAATTCATGCAATAGAACGAACCAGAAAATCTTACTTGTTCTAAAGTTTAAGTACCATCACCACCACTACCCACCAGGGTGTTTGCATTTAAACTCCTATCTGAACTGTCTCACTTTCATCCTGCTATTTATTTTTGTGTGTATCAGTGTTAAAAAAAAAAAAAGAAAAGAAAAGAAAGGGTGCCGGCCAGGTGGCGTAACCGTTAAGTTCACGCACTTTGCTTCAGCGTCCCAGGGTTTACCGGTTCCAATCCTGGGCACGGACCTACACAGTGCTCATCAAGCCATGCTGTGGCAGGCATCCCACATACAAAATAGAAGAAGATGGGCACAGATGTTAGCTCAGGCCCAATCTCCCTCAGCAAAAAGAGGAGGATTGGTGGCAGATGTTAGCTCAGGGCCAATCTTCCTCAAAAAAATAATTGCCTTATAAGTAATGGAGCCAAGATAGAGTCTTCATCCTCTGGTACATTTGATGTCAAAGCTGACATTAGTAACCACCACACACACCTGTACTGCACCTATAGCACTTTGCACCTAGGGGGTGCCAGATGGGGAACAAAAGGCAAAATCTTTGCCCTCCTAAAGTTTATAGTCTAACATGCAACACACACATGTGCTCAAGCAGGATTAATTATAATGTCTTGGAGAAAGCATTGACTTTTTTCGCCAGGCACTCTTTAAGAGACTCATGAGAATCCTCTTCAATTTCTCAACACTGCTATGCAGTGAATGTTTAGCCCCATTTTACAGATGAGGAAACTGAGGCTGAGAGAGGTGAAGCAAATTACCAAACTTTCTGTAGTTACTAATCCTTAGAGTCTTGATTCAGTCCAGGGTCCTAGTCCCTGTGGTCAAGTTTAAAAAAAAAAAAAAAAATCAAATGCTATGGGAATCCAAAGGGAGAAGCCTGTAACGTTGAAAGCCTGATTATGTTAAATCCTTAGAAGTGCCTTTGATCAATCTTCCTGCCAGCCCCAGTGTTCTAGAAGAACAGCGTAGTGCATGACTTTGGAGGCAGTGTGATGTAATCAAAATGGGAAGGAACAGGAGGCAGAGGTCCAGGTCTGAGACTCCTCCCTTGTTCCAGGTGAACTTGGAGGCCTGGTAGCTGAGGAGAACATCCTGGCTCTTGCTTCTGTGTCCTGCTTGCTGTCACTAGAAAGAACACTGCTATCTAGAGCACAACTTCAAAATTATTGGAATCTCTTTTCTTTTCCTTGTAGACCCTTTCTGTGAACTCCAGAACCTGTTTATCTGAATGACTATAAATGGCTTTAAAAAAAAAAAATTTTAATCAATTTATTTAAACTAAAAAACACGCACACACACACCCCCCCAAAAACAGTTCACCCATTTCTCCCATCCCCCACTGCCTGCCTCTTACAACTACCACTCTGTTCTCTGTATCTATGAGCTTGGTTTCTTTCATTTTTTTTAGATTCCACATATAAGAGAGCTCGTACAGTATTTTTCTTTCTCGTCCTGTTATATAACCTGTTTGTGGTCAAGCAGTTCAGCATTAGGTATCAAATATAAAATATTTTCCCTAGCTTAATGGGTCTTGGTGTTTTTGAATATATATTTTTTTAAAACTATTAAAATGGCTGCCCAGAGAAGAAACAAAATAACATAGTTCGCAAGTGTGGGTGGTCTTTTGAAACTATCATTTGTCTTGGCATAAAAAGAAGTGGTCTCTGTTTCTTGCTCTCTATGTATGCGTAGATGCTGGATGTGAGTGAACTTTTCTCGGCTTCAGTTTCTCCAGCTATTACGGGGAACCTGCCTTGGCTTGGATGTAATATATCACACCAAGTTACTGTGCAGGAACTAACCAAACAAGATAGGAAACCAAAACTTCCTATGTGAGGGTTGTTTCTTTTAGGGGCGATAATGACTCTTTCAGACCAATAGGGTACCACTTAGTAAATTATAGCTCTGTCAACTACTACTTTCTCCACTTGCCTCTTCTGAAAAAAATATAAGCATCATGGCAAGTCTGTGAGGAACAACTTACGCACTTAAGGAATTCAGTCGTATATCTTTGCAGTGCACTGAGTTCCTTAAAAGGATGTTAGTATATATGTTTATACTCATTAGAAATTCAAGGAGATAAGCAGCATGTAAAAAGAGAAAAGTAGCCTTTTTCTAAGACTGATTAGTTGAGTTTTATTCTATATACAGGACCTGGAGTATTTCTGAAATGAAGGAAAAAAAATGCTAGTTAGATCAAGCCAATTGGCTCAATGATTGTGACTTTATCAATTCCATAGATCATACAGCACAGGAAACTGAATTAAGTTTATAATACTATAAGCTTTTCACATACTAATAAAGGAAGTTTTTAAAAGGCTCTTAATGTCATTGATGTTGTCCCAAATTCCAGTTGAACTTGTTGTCTTGCCCGCCTTGGTTTTGGGCTTACTGAGGAGAAAAGTTAATCACATTTCCTTTTATATTAGGAAAAATATGTAAATGTCTCGAAAAGCAACCTCAACACCATTTATGTTCGATCTCTGCCAGAAAGAAGCTCTTTTAAAATAGACACAAGTTTTCCACTGAAAAGGAAAGGATGTTTACATCAGCTCATTTCCTGATATTTCACTGATGCTGAGATGTAGGAAGCTATGCGTGAAACAAGTCTGAGTCGATGAAGATCAGGGGTTCAGATAATCGAGGGAGAACGGGCTTCTCCCTTTAGGTAAAGACTCGTCGCTGATTATCAGTAATGGGCTTTGAATTGGGGCTTTTTGCTCTTCATACCTGTAGGTCGTTGGCCGCTCATCCTTCCTGAGGCTCTATCCTTACATCCATGCTCTTGGATGCTTGTCCCTAAAGCAACCAACCCTTGGCTTTACTGTCATCTCCTAATACCCAGCCTTCTTACAAACACTCGTATTGGCCTTGCCTCTTGACTTTGCCTTTCTTGTTCCATAGACCATTATACTGAGTCTGACTCCAATGTCAACGGACTTCATTTTTTTGTGTAAACTTTGTTGTGAGATCAATTGACATATTATACTTATTCTAGTGAGATATATTGGTTATTTTTTTTAATTGAATGGCCACTAGTGATTTGAACAATGAGTAATTCTGTAAATACAAATAGTTAGTAGATACACAGCATGCAAGTCAGTTAAGCACCAACTCTACCTGGGAACCAGCAGGTATTCTTCATGACTAAGTACCCACATTTCCTTTCTCATAGCTCAGCATCTCTCTAATTACAATTATATTTCATGTCCATCTTATCAGGGTTCTTGGAAGAAAACACTATATATAAATTAATGTAATCAGATGGGCTACCAACATTTTCTTTCTTTCTTTTTTTTTTTTTTTTGAGGAAGATTAGCCCTGAGCTAACTACTACTCCCAATCCTCCTCTTTTTGCTGAGGAAGACTGGCCCCAAGCTAACATCCATGCCTATCTTCCTCTACTTTATATGTGGGACACCTACCACAGCATGGCTTGCCAAGCAGTGCCATGTCTGCACCCAGAATCTGAACTTGCAAACCCAGGGCCGCTGAGAAGCAGAATGTGCAAACTTAACCACTGCACCACCAGACCGGCCCCCCAACATTTTCTTATAGTTTAGAATTCTGTGATCTAAGCATGCAACCAGTGCTTCCTTCCAAATTCTGTGAAGTTACATAACTCAACATAAGGCTTTAGAAATAAAATTAGACCTAATATATTATACCCATGGGTCATCAGCTTAGAATTAAATAAACATATTTACATATTAATCATTTTTGACAAAATATCTCATAATTAATTACAAGGATATTTTTAAAATTTGGACAAGATTGTAGGTTTTCCCAAATGATTAGATTTTTTATTTTTATTTCAAAGGAGACACATTGCTGTGGTAATTGTGTGCACAATTGACATGTTGACTTTGTTTTCTTGTTATTCGGTCATTGTGTACTTGAGGTTGATAAAGGCAATTATATCCCACTAACATTTATCAGTCAATACATATGGCAACTGTTCCAACTTCGTGTGAAGCAATGATTAGATTTACAACCCTACACCCTTTGATTGCTATGTGTAATTCTCCTGAAATTACTTTTAACCTTATAGCCCTCTGAGTTTGAAAAATATTTCCCAATGCATATGTTTGCTGTTCTGACAAGCATTTTAAACGTAACACATGGTTTTATTTAGTTAATCCACTCATGAACGCTGAAAAAAGAAATCAGACCTTTTAAAACTTAACCTGTTTTCTTATTCTCATTATTTTAATGCCAGTAAAAAAGCACATTCATTTTTGTAAGTAAAGAGATATGAGGAATATTGGATCTGTAGCCGTATTGTGGTTAGCTTGTGTTAAAAATATTCTAGTCTTGATAAAATATAGCGTTTTATAAAGGCATATTGAATTATTACTTTATGTTTCTCTTTAATTTAGGAATTGAGTTTCATTCTGAAAAAGAAAACATTCACGTTATGCTTAATAGTCCCTCTGCATGCATACAAAAATATGCATATACACATATATATGTAAATATATTAAGAATTGACCAATTGGAAATAGAAATGTGCTTTAGAGAAATTATCAGAATATGATTGAAAGATATATGTTCATACATGTTACATACATAATTATGCATATTCCAACATATATAGGAATTTTTAGTTTAAAAATAATTATCAACTTATGTGTTATAAAAAGTGTTGTAGGTTAAAATAATCAAAATCTGACTTTTCAAGGAAAAAACTAGTATGGATTATGTTCCTGAGAAAAGGCCTGATCTTCAACTCTACATTGAAACATTCTCTCTCTTATTTTCTGGTGCCTGTAGTAGAATAAATAATATTGTATTTTATATAGCTCAATATTATATTATACTTTCTGAAGTTCATATCTTTTTTGTAATTCTTGTTTTATTTTTAATGTAAAATATTAAAAAATTCAAAACAGCAACAAAGCATTTTAGTTCATTAAGCAAATCCCTGTACCTCATGCTAAGAAGTTGTCTTCATCCCAGAAGTCATTCGATTCAATGAACACGGTTAGACCTCATCTGATGGAAACTCTGAGATGCTTTCTAACCATCAGCAGTGACCTCCTCCAGCACTGCTTCCCTTGGCTTGTATGAGACCACTTTCTTCAGTTTCCCTCGAATTTCTCTGCTGCATCTTCTCTAGCCACTTTGCAGAATTGTCTTCCTTTCTATATTCAACCAACATTCTGTATTAAATGTTTACACTCTCTCAGAAAAATCTTATCCATGTTAGCGGCTACACTTACCATCGATACTTGTATGACTCGAAGGCCTGTCTCCAGCCCTGACCTTTCCTTGGAAGTCAAGCCCCAGGTGTTCAGGTGCACACTTGGACACATCCATTCATATCTCTCTGAAGGTCAATACAGAGCCCACGATCTTCCCCTTCAAATTCTGATATTCTTCCAATTTTCCCTCCCTTGGTGATAGACACCACCATGCTCATAGGTGCACAGCCCAAATATTGGGAGTCATTTTTGATACCATCCCCTCTCTCACTCCCCATATCTAGATACACTTGATTTTACCTCATATATTTCTTAAATGCGTTCACTTCTCCCTATTTCTTGCCACAAATGTGGTCCAAATTCCCCTATATCTTGACTTGTTTATCATCTTAGTTTCCTAACAGGACTCCTCACACCCAATTTTGCTTCTTTCTAGTCCATTCTCTCTGCTGCAGCAAACCATAATTTGGTATTCCCATGCTTAAACTTCTTAATGACTTTCCATATGCTTTGGACCAACATTCATAAACATAATATACAATATTCTGAATAATCTGATCCTTGCCTACCTCACCAGCTTCATTTTAAGCATCTTTCCCATTGGCTCCTGCACTTCATTGCATTGTATTTTCCAAAAATAGCCATGATACTGTCTCTAGACCCATGCTGTTCTAGAACCTTGCCCTTCTCTATCAAGACGTAGAGTCTTCATCTTTCCTTTGAACCTGAGCAGGCTTATGACTGCTGCAAACAACAGATTAAGGCAGAAGTGATGCTGTATGACTTTCAAGGCTAGGTCATTTTAAAGGAAGATAGCTCCGAACTGGCTGCTCATCTGGGGGCACGTGCTTTGGGAAATGAATCACTATGTTGTGAGGAAAGCCAGACCTAGCCCATCCAAAGAGACGTCACAGAAAGGCCTAGATAGAAAGGAACCAAGGCCTGAGGGCAACAAACATATGAATGACAAGTCTTCAGACTATTCTAGTCTCCAACATGCAGATCTACCAGTTAAGGCCCCAGAGATCATAGAAGAGAGCTGAGCCATCCCTGCTGTGTCCTGTCCAAATTCTTGACCCTTAGAATCTGCGAGCATAACAAGTGGTTGTTTTATGCCGTTAATTGAGTGAGTGATTTGTTAACGTAGCATTAGTTAATCAGAACAATCACCCTAGCCTTTTTCAATCTCATACTCTTAGGACACTGTCTCTTGCTTTAGTGCTTTCCCTCTTCTGGACTTTTCTACACAAATCTTCACTAACCATTCAATAATTAATTTTTCCTTATGCTTCAGAAGTCGGCGCATGTTTCAGCAAAGAGCAATATAGTTCTGGGGCGTAAGAAGAATGCATTCCCAGAAGACCATGCAGCCTGTACCAAAGGAATGGACGTAAAGAATGGTGGAATTATCTGACTTGTCATGGCCATTAGAGGCACGGAAACTAAAAACTTTACTAAAACTTAAGAAAAAACAAGAGAGAAATGAATCCAAATTTCATAGGCCATGCCCAGGACTATGTGCTGGATAACACTTTTTGGATCATTTTTAGGTTTTTAGTAATTTCTTACCCCCTGTGAAACATTCGTGCTCACTTTAGGTCAGCGTTAGAATAACCACTGCCAGAACAGCTACAGCTGTGGTTCTCCTACCAGCCCGGAGAGTATTCTTAGAAGGTTCAGGGAATATGGAGAAGGTTCATTGGCTTTAGGGAATACTGGGAATAACTGTAAGGAGATATAGGACCACTGTAGTAACTTCTTATGAAGATCCAAATAATCTGTTTTATTTTGGTTGGTGCTTTGTTTCACATCTTTGTCTGCAGCAAGCAGACACCGTTTCTTCTTTCAGCATCAGCATCTCATCAGAGCAGTTTCATCTTACACCTTTATAGTATTTTAGGCATTCCTGCCTCCCGGATAACCCTCCCACCCATTTACTGGTCCATCATATCAAAATGCGCCTCTTTTCTTCTTGAATGAATGGTGGGCATGCAACGAGACAGATGGACATGTTTGATTCCGAAACTGCATCCAAAGACTTTCCATGTCATCCTTGAGCCCAGGGCTTGGCCTTATACCACATTGCTGCTCTTACTAAAATGGAGCTTTGGGGGTTTGTTGGGTTTGGGGTTTTTCTTCATTTTTCTTAATTAAGGTATAATTGACATATAACATTATGTTAGTTTCAGGTGTATGACATAATGATTTGATATTTGTATATATTGTGAAAGGATCACCCCAGTAAGTCTGGTTAACATCCATCACCATACATAGTTGCAAAATCTTTTTTTTCTTGTGATGAGTTTTAAGATGTACTTTCTTACCAACTTTCAAATACACAATACAGTATTGTTAACTATAGTCACCATGCTATACATTACATCCCCATGACTTATTTGTCTTATAACCAGAAGTTTGTGCTTTTTTGACTCCTTTTACCCATTTTGCCCACCTCCCACCTCTGGTAACCACAAATCTGTTCTCTGTATCTATGATCTTGTTTTTTGTTTGTTTGTTTTTATTTTTTTTTCTTTGCTGAGGAAGATTGGCCCTGAGCTAACATGTGTGCCAGTCTTCCTCTATTTTGTATGTGAGATGCCACCACAGCATGGCTTGATGAGCAGTATGTAGGTCTGTGCCTGGGATCCGAACCTGCAAACCCCAGACCACCAAAGTGGAGCACACAAACTTGACCACTATGTCACTAGGCCAGCCCCTGTGGTAGTTCTATTTTTAATTTTTTGAGGAAGCTCTATACTGTTTTCCATCATGGCTGCACTAATTTACATTCCCACCAATAATGCACCAGGATACCCTTTTCTCCACATCCTCACCAACACTTGTTATCTCTCATCTTTTAGATAATAGCCCTTCTAACAGGCATGAGGTGATAGCTCATTGTGGTTTTGATTCGCATTTCCTTGATGATTACTGATGCTGACCATCTTTTCATGTACCTGTTGGCCATCTGTATGACTTCCTTGGAAAAAATGTCTAGTCAGATCTTCTGCCCATTTTTAAATTAGCTCTTTTTATTTTTTTCCTATTGAGTTGTATGAGTGCCTTATATAGTTTGGATAATAACCCCTTATCAGATATCTGATTTGCAAATTTTCATTTCTTTTTTGAAATAATGTATAAGGATCCAATTCATGACAGCAGTAATAACACTGATTTTTTTCCCAGGAGATATGCTAGAGTTCATACAATCAACTAAGTGCCCTTCTCCAAACTGGCTCCCTTGGGAGGCCCTTGTCTTAACAGTCCATATTGCTTTTGTTCAATGCATGTTGCAATTGCCATCAGAGAGAAGCTTCCAGTTGCAGAAGAAAATCAGTTTCATTTCTTTGGATTCGTTGAACATGTTTCCTTGTTCTGGTATAATTTTATTTCTCCCTCTCATCCCTTGTTCCCTCTGGCCCACTTTACTCTTGGCCTCCCTTTCTCCTCTGATGCTAAAGTCAGCCATTAAAGGATTCATAGGGACCAGTCTAGAACTGAGAGAAACTCCTCTGGGAAGAAAAGCTATGAAGCTCAGGGAGCATCTGTTGGATCAGCATCTAAGAATGACATAGAAACAAGTAACTGAGGCCTCTGAATTTGCCCAGTATAAGTCAAATTTTGTCTAATTGTATATATATATATTTTTTTTATTTTTTAATTTTTTTTTTTGCTGAGGAAGCTAACATTCATACCAATCTTCCTCTACGTTTTAGTATGTGGGCCACCAGCACAGCATGGCTGCTAACGGAGTGGTGTAGATACACACCCAGGAACCAAACCCAGGCCACCAAAGCGGAGCATGTTGAATTTAACCCCTAGGCCACTGGGGCTGGCTGATAAAATTATATTTTCATTTTAATGAAAGCCCTAACCTTTCTCTGTGAGCAAAATATTCTTATCTATCATTTTGAAAAACGTAGTTACCCTAAAATTAGTAAAATTGTGAGCTAATATGCTAACACACTAGACAGCTACCTACCCTTAACCTCCTGCTCTGTTAACTACAGCAGGGTCAGCAAGTACGTGGCAAACATTCTTGACCTATGGAGACATCACTAATCAACCTTGAAGCACTTTCCCACAAAGCCTAGCCTAGATGTCACTGTCCTCACCATAGCCATCAGGCACCATCAGTCAGTCTAAACTGGCTCAGAAAATGGCATTTATTTGCCATTTTGGAAGTCGAGGTCCAGAAGTTAATTATGAAAATTGAGGTTTTTATAAGGAAAAGAGGATGCTAGCAGCAAAGAACTTAGAGGTGACAATAGGGCCCCTCCTACAGTTTGCTCACAGCAGCACATTAGACTAAATTACATTGATTAAATGAGCTAATTGTCACGTTGGAAGACAGGAGCAAGCGGATCCTGAGATGAGAAACAAAACAAATAGGTTGTCGCAGCACGGATGGGGCACTGGGGAGGTGTTCAGCCTCACTAAACCCCAGGCAGCCGGTCCTAATGAGGTGCACCGGGAGCAGGAGTCTTCACAGAATCTCTGAGCTCCAGAGAGCAGGTCCTGGAACCAAAGACCCATCTCCAAGGGGTCAACCTCTCCAACTGACACACAGAGAGATTAACAAAATGTTTAATTAATGGTAAAGTTCATCAAGCCAAACAAGCCAATCCCGGGTGTATTTGCTGTAAAAGAAAAGTCCAGTATTAGTGGAAGTATGCTTACAAATAATCAAAATGAGACTTAGGATTTTAAACTAAGGGACACCGGACATATCCCATTTTTAAAAGGGAGTTTAAGGGAATTAATTCCACTCTACTTTTTCTTTCTACTTTGTCACTACAACCAGTGTTCAGGGCAAACTTTACAGTGTTAGCTGATGCCGGGAGCTGTCTGGGTGCTTGTGTGTGAACCCAGGGCTCCTCTGGGACCACTCCAGCTGCCCCCACCCTCCTGCAAGGGCTGTTCACTTGTCAACAATGACTGAGGAATGAACCCTGCATAATGGCAGCCAGGTGGTCTTCTAGTCCTTGAATCCCCTTCCCTCTTGTTAGAATGTTAATAGCAGGGGAAAAAAGAAAAGTCACACTTAAAAATAGCATCCTGAACATCTTTGTTTTTCTCCATTTGGGCTTTCTACTAGATTTCATAAAATGGCAGTTATCACCAAACACAGTCATTTCTTGTGCAGGTGTTCAAAAACCCCAGGAATCTCGTTGTTTTACATTTTTTAAATCATAATTTTAAGGTAACCATTTTAATCGTATTTTGTCTCTAGTATATTAGAGAAAACCTTTGTTATCTTAAAAACATAGAGTTCACTCTCCAAAAATCTTGGATATTCTTAGGTTTGTATCAATGAACAGTTTCACAAATCAGTTCGTCCTCATTGATTATTTTGGGAACCTGATATTTTCAGCCACTTAAAATGCCTCTCTGACGACTCAATTTAATGTGGGGTGTCTTTTTTTCTCCTGTTTTGGAAACATTTATCCTTTAATGTGGTATTATATGGATGACTGAGATAAATAAAGTACTGTTCAGAAATGTGCTATAGAAAGCAAAATATTATTATATCCATTTTTCTATTTTTTTCCCTATTACCTGGAATTTCTCAAGATTTTGGTGCTACAGCCTAGGTACTTGAGGTTATCTGATCAAGTCAAACTTTTTGCCCTATTTACAGAAATGTGCTTAATTCTAAGTTGTCTCCCAGGAACACAACATTTGCTTTCACTTCCTTGTTAGCATGGCATGATTTTGTTTTCAGATTTTTACTTAACACCGTATTTATAAAGGCGAGTTTCACAGCTGCTCTATACTCATCCCCGTTGATGTCTGCCAAGAAGGTCTTGAGCCTGGTCTTTGTGGTCTACGAGAAAACCCTTGGCTTCAGGGGTCTTTTGAGAGCAGAGCAATCACAGGATTGAGGCGTAACCAGAATGTGATAAGATCCACCGGTCAAGCTTATATCTCTAACATTCTCCACAGACAACTTCTATTTGCTTAACAGAGCACTAGAAATATATGATTGGGTGCAAAGTATACCCACAATATTGTTAAATAATAACATCCTAAACTGAAAGTTATTTCTTTGCCAATGAACATAGGGCATGAGCATATAAAAATTGGATGCTTTCTCTCATTTTTTAAATTATCTTGAAATTTGTTACTAGTGTTCATTTTAAATCATTTCTCCAGCATTGATTGATTTTACGTAAAAAAAATTATAATCATTTTTATTGTTGATATATAAATTAACCTACAGTTCAAAAGAACTTAAAATATAAACCTAGCATTTGTAATTTGTGCCATTTCATATTTTTCCTAGATTTTATAAAGAATTTTCCTACCAAAAGTCATAAAATCCTCCAAATTTCCCCTCCTCGTTTGCCTTATAATTAATACATATTTCAAACATAGACAAGATGATATGCAAATGCAGGCGTTTTGTGGATTTTAGATATAGGCCACCAAGCAAGTTTCAGATTTAACTGTCTTTAGCCAATTTCCCTGGGGGCTGGTCCTGCCCCACCCCCACCCCACGCCCCTCCACCCTCACGCCCCCTCTGGCCAGTGTTCTCTGTTGCCATCCTCGTCCAGTCCCGTCACGTCCCAGCTGTGGCTGTCACTGCTGATTAAGCTCTGCTTCACCCTCTCCTGCCAAAATACAGGTATGAGCAAAGCAAGAAATTTGGTGGGTTATAAACATGAATTGGTTGAGAGGTTTGTTTGTTTGGGGTTTTCTTGGGTTTTTTTGTTTGTTGTTTGTTTTGCTGAGGAAGAGTCACCCTGAGGTAACATCTGTTGCCAATCCTCTTTTTGCTTGAAGAAGCAAAGTTGTATTTTATATGTGGGTCACAGCCACAGCATGGCCGCCAACAAGTGGTGTAGGTCTGAGACCAAGAGACTGAACCTGGCCGGAGGTTTGTTTGTTTTGATCTCACTAGTGAAAAGTAGCTTGCTGGTGTATATAGTAAAATAGACTTTTTCCTAGGCTGAATTTTACGTCTTAATTAAGATGAATGCTGTAGAGGTAACACTGTTTATACTTGTATGCAACATTTAGCCTGGTCTGTTTTGACAGGAGAATATGACTTCTGAGAATCATGTCTTCACTCTAAACTCTTTATTAATAATTTCATTTGTGCCAACATTATAAAATCAGATACACACACACAACTTATTTAGATAAGAACCTAAGAAATGTAGTTGCATACAGTAAAATGATGCAGGTTTTTAAAGGAATTTTTCTTCTAGTTATTACATGCTTTGCATGAGGACCACATGAAGAGAGTGACAGAATCCTGTAAATTGTCATAGTATTAACTTGCATAACAGACTTATATCAGCACCCCAAGCGGAACTTCTTAGGAGCTCATGAACATTTTCAGAAAGATTGACTAAGATGATTTTCTCTCACTCTTTTACAAACTAAGGCATGCTTTGTGATTTATTTGTGATGTCTTTAGAGGAAGAGAAAAACAGAACAAAGGTCTTAAAGCTTCTGAGCAAAGTAAGGAGCTTATGATATTATATCAGATGATAATGCACACTGCAAGAAATTTATGGTGAGGCAGGAAAGAGTGTTGTATATTTCCCTAGAGCTGGAAATGATGTGAATATTTGGAGTCAGGGAACATCTAATTCTGAAGGAGTAGTTATTTGGTGTGTACACCCAGCTAAATTATTGTTTCTTTCTCTTCTAGTCGGGGATGATTCTTTTGGTTTTCAATATTAATTAATTTACACAGTATGAGATTGACTTACTCACTTCTCCTGGTCACCTTGTAAATTGATGCAAAGAGAATCTTGAGCCTTCCATCCTCTACAATCGTCCATCCTGATTCGCCAATCCCGCAGTCGCACAAACTTGTAGAGTTTCTTTTTTCTCAACTATTTGTTTAATTCAGAGATGTGAGCTGAATGGAAAAAAAAGAATTGGCTGAGTTGTAATTATTTGGAACGTTTGAAATGATTTGAATGGATCGGGATTTTTTGCTTCAGAGAGCCTTTGTCTTGCAGTCTTCGTAGGAGCTGGGAAAGCCCACATGCTAATCCCAAACTCTGACATTCTTTGATGAGTTACTCCAGTTCGCTGCATCGCTCTGACCTTTATAGAATGAGGATAGTAATATTTATCTAGCTTAGCTGAAATCTTCCGTTGTATTTTTCAGAATACTTCACATTGATAAAGTGACATCCCCTTCAAGACTCTTTATAGGCTTTATGAATAAGATCCATTGAACAGTTTGGCGTTTCCTATTGCACGGGTGAATAAACCAAAAAACAGAGAAATCACATTTTACCACAGAGTTTGAGATATGATAATAGCTAACATTTGCTAAGCGATCCCCTCGTACCAGCTATTGTGCATGATCTCATTTAACTCTACAGCAATCCTGTCAGGATTTTACACCTATTTTCATTGTAAAAGACAAAGAAAGTTTCCCAGGATGGCCCAATGAGTAAGTGGCAGTGTCCAGACCATGGTACAAACATCTACACTCTCCCAGGATGACAGAGAACAAATCCTGAAACCCTGTCAAAGCCGGATCTCAGGGAGGTCTGCCTGAAACCAGCTCATGGAACTGCCTAATTTGGATTCAGTTGTCCCTTTGCCTGAGCCGATTACCTCGCTAATGACAATAATAATATTTCCCTTTGCGTGTTTCAAACTATGCTCACGATGTAATCCCTTTCGTGGATATTTGGTGTTCCTTTGGCTACACAGCATCCTGTTGTGGTACTGGTAGCAACCGCACCCCCAATTTGGAGGTCTGCCCTCCCTCTCTCCAAATTCGGGTGGAACTGAATGTAAAAATAGCAAATCCCCTCTAAGGCATGCTCGCCCTATCCTGCCAGCACATGTGAACAGGGTCTTTGGTTCTAGTGCCTCTAGCAAAAGCTCCCTCTTGTCCTCTGCTTCTTGTGTTCTGCAAGAGGAATTAGAGAGATGCTGTGGACTAGCTACAGGTCATCACGTGGACATTTCTCCCTTTGCTGTACATACAGTGTTTTCACTTCACTGTTTTTTTCTTTGGGTTTTTTTTGTGTGAGGAAGATTGGCCCTGAGCTAAGATCTGTTGCCAATCTTCCTCTTTTTGCTTGAGGGAGATTGTCACTGGGCCAACATCTGTGCCCATCTTCCTTTATTTTATGTGGGATGCTGCCACAGCATGGTTTGAGGAGTGGTGCTAGGTCCGCACCTGGGATCTGAACCTGCAAACCCCAGGCTGCCAAAGCAGAGCACACAAACTTAACCACTATGTCACCAGGTCGGCCCCTTCACTAAGTTTCCATATCCCCAATTCAACTGCTTAGACCAGTTCCCACAATGCTTTTCACTGAAACATCTCGCTTGCATGTACCACTTCTGTTGTGAAAGGATAAAAACAACGTAAGACAAAAATTAAACAGACTAGACATTGTACCTCCAAACCAAAATTGACCTTAGTCTTGACCTCATTTCTCTTGGAAATATTATAGTAGAAAGAGGACTTCGGGGGCCAGCCCGCTAGTGCAGTGGTTAATGGTGGTGCATGGGCCACTCTGCTTCAGCGGCCCATGGTTCAGGGGTTCAGAGCCCAGGTGAGGACCTGTGCAGGGCTTGTCAAGCCATGCTTTAGCAGGCCTCCCACATATAAAGTAGAGGAAAATGGGCATGGATGTTAGCTCAGGGCCAATCTTCCTCAGCAAAAAAAGAGGAGCATTGGTGGCGGATGTTGGCTCAGGGCTAATCTTCCTCCAAAAAGATAAAAGAAAAAAGACTTAGTTGAGTTTTTCTACTTTGTGGCATAAGACTCAGTGGCCTGACGGGAGCTAACAAACTGAACGGTTTTTATCATTGCACAGAGCCAAGAATCCCTAACCAGCTCCATAAGAGAAGTATCCATACCTTCCACTTGCCATGAAACTTGTGTTTCATGAAGCTTCGGGAATATCTTAAACATATTTATTGTGCTTTAGAAGTGATCGTTCAAAGTGATGAGTTGAGTTGAATCATGTCACTTCCCAACTTAAAAATTCACCAGTGGGTTTCCATCTCTCCCAGGATAACAAACATAAGTAATGTTCACAGTGGGTCTCAAGCCTATGAGATCAGGCTTCTACCCAGGAATCCAGCCTCACCAGGCACCATATCCTCCTTGCCAGTCAGTCCTGCCAGTTCTCGGCCACACCAGCAGCCTCCTGTTCCAACGCCTTACACGTGCTTTTCTCTTCCTCTTCACTTCCCACTTCACCGAAGTACTTCTTGTTATTTGTCATATCTCATTCAAACTTCCCCAGGAAATCTTTAAAACACACGCAAAATTAGAACAGACCTCTGTTATACCCTTCCATAGAACATCATTCTTTTCCATGAACGAGCGTATCAAAATTTGTAATTATAATGTATTTATCCATCGATTTCATGGTCTTCTAGACTTCTTACTCTATGAGGGCGAGATTGGAGGTTGCCTTAGAAACAAGTGTGTCCCCTCACTTAGGAATATTCTGACAGATGATAAGTGAACAATGAATATTTAGCAAATGAATAAATTTAAGCAGGAAAATGTAATATCAAAGTGTTAAAAGTGGCCAATCTCTTACTTTCTCCCTTAAATGTTTATGTATTGAAAAGAACATATACCATCTTTCTAACCAGAAAAAAATTTCCAAAAGAGCCATTTACTGAAGTGCTAAAAATTTATCTCTACAGAAAAATAAACATAGTCTAAAAAAATGTTCAGGCTAACAAATTTATATTTTAATAAATATGAGTAAATGTAAATGTGAATAAAATTCCTACCATGGTTTTCCTAATTCATTTTTTCCTTTGTATTTCAAAGCCTAGCTTTTTCGCAAAGCATTCTAGAGAAGGAAAAAAAATTCTGTCACTTTCTAGCCATTTCTTAAATATCAAACATCATCATGAAATGTCAAAATTTGGGTTCTAAGTTTGAATCAGAAAATAACCTTAAACATACTCTAAACATGTGTAATGGTAATAATAATCTTTACTCAAACCAGTTTAAAATTTTTAATAGCATTTCTAGCCCAAAGTGGATAGTGGCTGAGGGGGAAAAACTCTTCCAGCTTATTTTTTTTCAAATACAAAAGCTTACCCTAAGCAGACGCATTTTTCACAGTGCTGTCAACAGTAGGACTAATTGCTTTTCATGTAAATTAGGAATATGTACCCTTGTTTAAACAGTAATCTAGGTCAAAATGAGCGGATGGCTTATTTGTTTTAGCTTATTTGAAGCTTTGAAATGGCACTGAAACCATGGCATGAAAGTTCTTCTTGACTTCTATTTATTTAAGTAAGAAAACGTTCCTTTTTTAAACTTTTTTCCCCCAATTTCCACTTACCAATAACAATGATCCACTCGACACATCACGGAGGCATTTAAAGACACTGAACAGCTTTGTAATTTTTCAAAACTTGGGATTTCTGGTTGCTGCTATTTATTTTTAAGTATTTTATATTTGTTAAGCTTGATGAATCTGAGAATATGGGGAGAGGGTAAATATTGACTCGAGACCATTTGCTTTGAAATTTGCCTCCGTAGAATTATGATAGCTTTTTCCTCCCCTCCTGGATACAGACACATTTGGTTTTTTTATCAAAAAAGAGATAGAACTACCCTGATGATCAGACAAATTTTGAACATAGATTATATCGTGGGGAGGGATGTCTGACTGACCCCTTCTGGTTTATGGCAACAGTGAGTTTAAGCGTGTGCGACCGATCGTTGGCCCCCTGCGCATGGAAAATTGTATCTCAGCAGGTTCCACCTCGAATCTGGTGGAAAGGCTTGTGCATTTGTTTGTGTGTTTGTTTTAAACATTTCGTGATGGGGGAGTATTTTGTGGACAATAAGCCACAAAGGAAGCTTATTTTTAAAGATCAAAGAAATGTGTTTCTCATTTATATAATTTGTGGTAGTATAAGAGAGCATCTGTACCAGTATCCATCGTAATTGTGATCCCTTTGTTGTCGTACTCTCGTGAATATGATGTATTGATACTAAAATAATTTAGAAGAATTCCAGGCCCCGTGGAGGTCCTGGAGCTACATGAGTCTAAAATATAGGCACTTTCCATCGAGGGGCTCGTTCTTTACTGCTAATGCACTGTCAAGTTATTTTATTCCATTGTAAGAGAACATTACAATAATGTACTCGTGATCATACATTTCATTTTTTAAATGTGTTGTTAATAATAAATAAAAATATTAAATGCAAAGTACAGATTTGGGAGAAAAGCCGCATTCAAAAGCTTAACTATTGGTCAGAAAGAAAATGCAGAGTCAGGATTCTAAGAGAAATCTTTTTCCTTAAGAGGCTAAAATACTTCTTTACAAAAATAAGTAAATAAATAAGACAGACATTGTATTTTGTACTTGTTTTGCTTACAAGAAGGTGAATTTTTTTTGTTTATACTGAAAACATCTATCTAGCAAAAGTTCAATAATGGGGGTGGTGGAGAGGACGGTAAAGCTAAAACACTGTAGCAACTTAGGTAATTATGAAAGTATTTAAGTATGAAAGTATTTAAGTATATTGCATGAAAGTATGCAATATTTGCTGCCTGTTGTGTGAGTGGGATAGATCTTGATGGTTGTTTGTTGTACATATTTATGTACTATATTTGCCCCTTATCTGTGAGGAATATGGTCCAAGACCCCCAGTGGATGCCTGAAACCATGGATAGAGCTGAATCCTACATACACTATGTTTTTTCCTATACACACACACCCATGATAAGGTTCAATTTATAAATTAGGCACAGGAAGAGATTCACAACCATAACTAAAAATAAAATAGAACAATTATAACACTAGACTGTCATAAAAGTTACCATAGGTTTTAGCAACCTCAGCAGAGGATTTTTTTCTTTCCTCATTGAGTTGAGAACTTTCACCTTTTTACTTAAAAGAAGCTCTTCACAGCTTCTCTTCAGGGTATCCGAATTGCCAGCATCGCTACTCTTGCACTTTGAGGCCATTGTTAAGTGAAATAAAGGTCACTTGAACACAAGCACTGTGATACCGCCGCAGTCAATCTGACTATCAAGAGGGCTACTAAGTGACAAAGGGGTGGGAGCATATACAGTGTGGATCTGCTGGACAAAGGGATGATTCATGACCTGGGGGAGATGGAGTAGGCTGGGGGGGAGATTCCATCATGCTACTCAGAATGGCACGCAATTTAAAACTTGTGATTTGTTTATTTCTGGAATTTTCCAATTAATATTTTCTGACTGTGGTTGACTGCAAGTAACTGGAACCATGGAAAGAGACAAGGGGGGAACTTGGACAAGGGAGGAACTACTGTGTATAGTTTTATCTATGCTCTGCCTTCTTTCAAAAATGACTTAAAGTAGCTACATCTTCATGGAACATTTATAAAATGATCTGTTATTTTTATTAGTAAAACTATGAGATGCACATGTAACATTTAAAAAGTCTTCATATTAACTTCTTATTTGTATGAAAAGGAGGGTGGTAAAAAAGGAAATATACTGGAATTGAATAGGTTTAACTTTTAAGTATTCAAAAAACTAACTGAAGTTTCAAAGATGGGTAGTAGAAAATTGAGATTTGGTTAGATCATTTATAATATCCAACTGCTCACATTCTTTATATTCGATAAATATTCAGGTTGGAGGGAGTCGGTTAACAGGTTCCAGACATAGTTTAAATTTTGACTTCATTGTTCAGCAGAAAACATCTTTCAAATACATCTTGTAACACTATGATATTTAACAAAGTCTCAAATATCACAAAAACTGAAGATTTCTTTCTATCTGAAATAGTTCGACATTTGATTTGTTATTTAAATTATTTTGTTTTGCATGTTGAGTCCAAAGTTTAAATCTCATTACTGCTGCTTTACGTGCAATAGAAAGCGTGGTAACGCAACGCAATCTGGCAGATTGAGTTTGTTCTAAGAAATATTAGCAAGATAAACAAATTATTTCAATGAAGTTGTAACTGAGAAGTATGTAAGTAATGTTATGTTAATCAGCAGAATCAACGTCATTTTTTGGTCTCACTTGCCATTTTAATACTAGCATTTATCCTCAAGACAGGCAACAAACTAGTTTTTGACACTTTGGAATTCATGAGAACATAAATTCTGGAACCCACCACCAGTAGAATTAACAGAGCTCTGAAAATTCTGCACATTCAACATGTATAGGACATTATCTATTGACTATTGTTAATCTTACTTCCTAAATTTCACCTGAATCGTTTTAATGCTCTCCATCCGCACAGGCATCTCATTTCTGTTTCTCTTACTTCTGTTGTGGCTATTACAATAGTTCCCAGTGGGTCTTTGAGCCATAGTGATAGTACTCTCAAGTCACAGATACGTCTCCTGCTTAAATCCCTTCAAAGCTTTCCATTGGTCTCAGGAGAAAAATTAAAATCCTGAATGTGCGCCACCATGTGCTGTCCAGTCTGGCCCCTTCCTGACACCCCAGCCTCCTGCTTCACACAGGAGCTTGCGCCCACGGCTCTGAGCTGCAGCACTGGACTTGCTCAGTTCTTCAAACCCACCATTCTCCCTTCCATCCCAGAGCCTTTGGACAAGATATGCCCTCTGTCTAGAAGGTTCTCCACTCCCATTTCTCACTCTAGCTTCATTGCACCCAGGTAAATCCTATGAACTTCTTCAATGAGCCTTCTCTGGGCCTCCTTGGTCTTTCTGCCATGTGGTCTTGTAACACCGTTATTGTATATACACAGCTGTAGTTGTGTGACAATTTGATTGTCTCAGCTGCTTGAGGCCAAAGGCTATGTCTGCTTTTGCTCATCTTTATATCCCTAAAACCTAAAACAGTGCCTGACACATAATATGTACACAATCATATTTGCTGAACAAATGAATATATAAATAAGAAACTGGCGTTTCAATTAGCTAGTTTTACCCTTTCGCATGCAAAGACCACTGAACGAATTTTTAAAGGAGTTAGGATAGGAGCCACCACTCTTGGCAAGTGAGACCAAAAAAATGCTATTAATGCTGATTAGAAAAAAAGTCCTTAATAGATCTCAGCCACAACATTATTGAACTAACTTGTTTATCTTGCTGCTGTTCTTTATAAAAAGCTCAATTTGGTTTTTGAAATGGTTTTAACAAATTTGGTTTTTGAAATGGTTTTTCAAAACAGACCTCGCTGTATTGTTGCCAGCTTATTTCATATTGTTTTAAAAACTGCTCTAATCTCCTAAAATGTCTCCTGCTTTTATATGCTATGTATTTTTGTTAATAATGGTAGAATAGATTTCTGTATATCTATACTCTCATTCTGTTGAACTGTAAATAATTCAAACCATCTCCATCTGCAAACTTCTTTATCAAATATATTGTAAGTACAGTTTTAGATTCTTTTCCAGACTATATTACCAAACATTTATTGCAATTGTATTTTCATAGTAGATAAGTGTCTTGTAACAGCAGAATGGGGCTTAATAATTTTTCTGCAGGAGTCAGCTGCCACCTCGAGAGCAAGACGGCAACTTTCTTTCAATGATGTTATTTGTCTATTTTCATTGGCATATTTAAATTTTGTTTGCATATATTTTTTCCTACGGTGTTAAGTTAATCAATTTACACAGAAAGAATATGCATTATTGTTATGCTTACTGTGCTTTGTTTCAAGATAAAATTGAAACTTGGTGGGGAGTATAGGATATATTCACTACATAGAGACATCGAGGATTTTAAAAAAATTTAATCACCGTAAAGATGAAACCTCATGGCATAAAATCATTGTTATCCTTTCTCCATTTTACCTGATTTTGCATTTTCAAAACAGTCCCATCCTGTATTGTTTATTTCTGGGTGGACTATAGTAATTGAGAAGTTAGTTCATTCTCAAGCAATATGACTAATTTCATTTTGAATCCAATCAATCTCCAAAATCCTTTGAAAAATATCTATTTAAAATTTCCTATTGCCAGTCAAGATTCTGTCCCTAGGCTTAGAAACAATAATTTCAGCTGACTAGGACAAAACTATTTTCTTTTAGCATAGAAGTATAAATTATAATTTAGAATTAAAAAGTATTTTAAAATATTAACAAACATTCTAAGTGCTTTACAAATACTTAGCTCAGTTTATCTTCATAAAAAACCCATGAGAAAGTTTCATTTTATTCCCATTTTAAAGATGAAGAACCAAGGCATAGAGAGATTGAGCATCTCGCTCCAGGCACAGCGGTTATGTGGGAGAGCTGGGTTCATTCACAGGCAGTTGGTTTCAGAACCTGCATTTTCAGTGACTTATACAGGTGAGTTGGACAAGTAGCACCAAGAGGAACAGCAGCCCGAAGCTGCAGGTGCTGTGAGAGCATCGAGGGTGGTGTCAGAGTGGAGGCCTGAGCCCCGCCTGGCGCTAACAAGTTACATAGGTGCTATAGTCAAGCTCACACATCAACAGTAACATGTGAAAAGATCCACACAGACTTGAGTGCAAGACCAATGCAGAGCTCTAAACTTCTTGAATATCTGCAAAAAGCTAAAATATACATTTTATTTTATTTTATTTTTATGAGGAAGATTAGCCCTGAGCTAACATCTGCTTCCAATCCTTCTCTTTTCCCTGGGGAAGACTGGCCCTGAGCTAACATCCATGCCCATCTTCCTCTACTTTATATGTGGGATGCCTGTCACAGCATGACTTGCCAAGCGGTGCCATCTCTGCACCCAGGATCCGAACTGGTGAACCCCAGGCTGCTGAAGCAGAACGTGCGAACCTAACTGCTGCACCACCAGGCCAGCCTCTAAAATACACATTTTATTTTATTTTTAAGGAAGATTAGCCCTGAGCTAACATCTGCTACCAATCCTCCTTTTTTTTTGCTGAGGAAACTGGCCCTGAGCTAACATTTGTGCCCATCTTCCTCTATTTTATCTGGGATGCCTGCCACAGCATGGCTTGAGGAACAGTGCATAGGTCCGTGCCCCAGACCCGAACCAGTGAACCCCAGGTGGCCAGAGCAGAATGTGTGAACTTAACCACTGCACCACCAGGCCGGTCTCTAAAATATACATTTTAAAAGATGAAATTCAAATCCAACTTTCTAGAAACCCTGGAACACCTCCTCCAAACCTTGGGTTTTCAGGAGCCGTTTGAAGTCCCCTGTACTCAGAACACTAAAGCATTTACTCCACTGCTCATTTTCTTTCCGGTGCGCAGTGGCTGGAACATGAATTCCATAAGAAGTTTGAATCCTATTTTCTTGGTTAAATGATGATTTTATTTTTTTCTTTCAATAAAGGAATACTGATCTGCGGGCATAGATTACCACATACCAGAGTTGAATTACTTTTCCCTGCTGAAGAGACCATTTCCAATTTCAGGATGCCTCATCATTCTCCCCCTAGCCCTTGATATTTTGTAGAAAGCTCCCTTCATTTGGGTTCATCCATAGCGCTTATTTGCTGTGCACAGCAGCACTGTTGCCAAACAGCATCCTTAGAAACACAGCAGTCAGTCTGAAGGAGTATGAAAGCTTTAAAATGAAAATACTGAGGACGTATATATAGTATCCTATATCAGGTACCCACTGTGTGAAAAGACCAGATGAATTAATGTGAGAGAATAGACAAACATGAATGCTGCTATTATAGATATACGTATAGTGATATTCACACACATTATATAAATAACATATGACACTCGTATAGAGAGAGCGAGCCTAGGATAGATGAGTGTTGCTGACAGGATTATAGTGAAAAAACTAAGTACTAGGAAGTGACCTCATCTTCTCCACAAATTCTTGACCTCAGAGCCACTTACCCCGTCCTATTTGGTGCCTAGTGCAACGTATGGAAGAAAGAAAGCTCTCAGTAAAATCTGTTGAGTAAATAACTCAAGGAAGAATGGAATGAAGGAAGAGAAGGAGGGAGGGAGAGAAGGAATGGCTTAGTCAACCAGTTGAAACATCCAGCCCAATCTCCAAAGTCATCCATCTCCTTACTCTTTTCTATGTCTTGTGTGCCTCCTTGAGCTTTTGCCAAGCAGATCCCAACCTTGGGTTAGCTTCACCTTTTATTTTCTCAGCTGGTGGCTCACACAGAGTTTCTTGGGAAAATCATGAAAATCTCCCAATCTCACTGTGTTCCTACTTGAACTTTTGTGTTAATTTATTTTTAACACTTAATCATATTGCCCAAGCAGCCTCTTCGGTCCTTATTCACATTTCACAGTTTCTCGAGTCATCCACTCCACCTAGGTGCATCTTAACAAGTGACTTCCTCCTTCCTGCCTCAAATAAAATGGCGGCTCTCCTCCCTTACAGCCAGCTCCCCACCCACCCTTCATCCTAATCACTGTCACGCACTTGCACCCACCTCTACCCCACCTCATCTTCCCCTGCCGTCTGCTGCCTTTCCCTTGTCATTGATTTTTACTTCCATTTCATTGGCATGCTCCGGGTGATACATCCTCAAGAAGCAAAGCAAAATTACTACCAAGAAAACAATTCCACTGCCAGCCCTGATGGCCTAGTGGATAAAGTTTGGCACTCACCGCTTTGACAGCCGGGGTTGGGTCCCGGAACCACACCCCTGTGTGTCAGTTGCCATGCTGTGGCAGCAGCTCACATAGAACTAGAATGACTTACAACTAAGATATACAACCATGTACTAGGGCTTTGGGGAGGAAAGAAAAAGCGAACAGTTCCCTCAACTCTTCCACACTTTTTTTCTCTTCTCATCGTGATCTAGCTTTCCTCCTCCTGTTAGCTGGCTTTTGTACCCTCTCTCTGACCAAAATATCTATTTCAGAAGTCACAAGTGTTTTCCAAAATCAAATCCTATGATCTTCAGACAGTTCTCATCCTTTCAGACCTACTTGTAGCATTTAACACTGTTGACCAATTATTTCTTCTCCAAACACTCTCTCTGTGGCCTCCAGTGTGACTCCTTGACCCTGATTCCCTTCCTCGTCCTCCAATAGTTCTGTCTCTTCTTCTTTCCCCAACACCCTGCATGTAGATATTTCAAGTGTAGGTCAGCTTCTCCCCATCCCCGTGGAGAGTGATGTCTACTCCACGACTCCAAACCCTATAACGCAACATTTTCAGCCAATATATTAACCAGACATTGATCTGGCCCCTCAGTATGTCTGAAAAAACAGAGACACCAGCTTTCTGAAAAACAAGTTCTTTCTCTTCGTTTCTCTTCTTCAGATAATTACATCAATTATCTCTTAGTCAACAAGGTTCAAAACCTAAAAGTCATCTCTGACTTCTCTTTGCCTGTCTTACATCCTCTATGCTTTGTTTGTTTATTTTCATTTTTGTTTTTTCTTTCTTACTTCGGGGTAAGAAGGAGGGAAAGAAAAGGAACAGAGAGAACTGGACTCATTGTTTGACACTTGAAAACCACAGCAAAGGATTACAGCGCTAAAATGAGAAACTCAGGGAAGGGATTCATTTTAGCTGCGATTGCTGTTTGAAATGACTGAGTCAAATGAAAAAAAAACAAGGAACTCAGGCATTTTTTTCCTTCCACAGAATTAGAAACGAATACTTATAAATTCACACTGAAGTAAACATAATCTTGAGCTCTAGAGATACAAGGTGACATAAAATATCTCCTACCTTTAATCTAATTACCATAATGTGTAAACAGAATTAGTAACCAGGGCAGAGATGGGTGGGGCTTTAAAGAAGACGGAAAGGTAGCAGGTCTCAGACAAATTCACACACATTTCACGCTTCATAAAGATAAATAAGCCATATACATTTCATGCTTTTACTACTGGAAAAAAAGCAGAAAGACTCTACATGGACACTTGAAGTAAAGCTTAGCTTAACACACTGCTAGGGTGGCCACAAACTCTTTTTATGATTATTAATAATTTTTTCTGTTTAATAGTTATAAATCAGCAGTAATTCCTTGCTATAGTGCATCTCAATTTTTAAAGAGTTTCAGAACTGAAATTATTCATAGAAAACATCAGATCACGTTTTCTTCTAGCTTATATATTTCATTTATTTTCTTCCAGAGTTCCTGCTTTTCTAAGGCAAAGTGATTTACAATTTCTGTGCAAGCAAGAGAACTAAAGAACTCTTCAAAGAAGAAGGGAAGGTAAGTCCCCGGGACTAAAATGTCTCCAGATCTACCAGATGAAACAAAAAGCCTTCTTAAAATATATAACGTCTTTGTTTTGACAAAATAAGAGACTTTCACTAAGCTGCGGTGCACTTTATAGCTCATTACTTATGCAGTTGACATCCGCGAATTAGCTGTAGGTAAATGATTGTGAAAAGTGTAATTAATCTGATTTTCATACTCTTTCTGATAAGATGAAAGCAAAGGCATTTCTACAGCCTTTTCTTTTTGCTGGAAAATTAGATGAATGAAGACATTCTAAAATATAAGATCTCTTTTTTTTTTACCCATAGAGAATTTCCTTCCAAGAGAAAGTGAACCAAATAGAGTGGATTATGGAGCATGTGTATGTGCTCTTGGAAGCGATTTTTTGGGGAGTCCTCTTGTTCTCAGGGAGTCTTAATCCTTTCTCCTCAGCACTTACATGGCAACCTTAGAGAATTAAACTTGTACCTGGTTATTTTTTTCTCTCCTTGATATAGCTCAGTGCGTTTTCTCAATGGTACCCATGGTCTAGTAATCTAAAACTTTTGAACCTTGGGAACAGATTCATTTAAAACCATATTCTGAGGGCTTTCCAGAAAATGAAAAGTGTCTTCTCCCAGGAAGCTATAAAAGAATTTAAAACAGAAAATCTTAGAAGTGTCCCGCTCAGGCCGTGCATACGGTAGTGTGCCTACAAGATTCAGTCTCCTGGAGTAAATCATTCGAAAAGTACCTGACTCGTTTGGCTTAATGGGTTGAGTTCTTTGAGTTTCTTTGCCTTCTGATTGATGGTTTGTTTCTTCTTGTAATACAAAATTCAGTCAAAATTTCCCGTGGAGAAAAGGGCTTTTCCAGATTATGAAATAATTATGAAATACAAATATGTAAGAATGGTAGCATTTTTATATCAGAAAGCTCGAGTTGCTTGAACATATTTCTTTTTGATGCCACTCATTCAAAGACAATGGACTGTTCTATTTTAAGATGAGAAAAAAATCATTGCAAAAAGTTGAGACGTTAAGTGCCTACATCTGTAGAGTCTGTGACAATAGCTATGATTGTGTCACTAATAGAATTTTATATTTAGGTTGCTAGATTTGAATTAATTTATATCCAGCTAAAACAAGTAAATTTTTTCCCCACATTAAAGTTGACACAAATTCAGTACTTGCAGAAGAGTTTCTCGCTTTTCAGTTTACAGAAGGGCAAAGATAAGACAGAAGATTTTTTTTTTAACAATAAAATTGTGGTTTTATTGTTAGATAAAATAGTAACAACCACTATTGTTTTCCTTTAATGCTCCTCGCAGGCGCATACTTTTTACTTTTTCCCTAGGGGTGTCTCAGAGAAAATTGATACTGAAATCCTTTAACAAAAGTTCTTGTGTAAACACACACACTTTCTTACATACTAAGTGAGTAATTAATCAAAACTTAATCTGGAAAGAATGGCTGTGTTATGTATCATCTCGCGCATGCACGATATCACTCTCCCTTGATCTCGATTTAGGTAATGGTGAGATTTTGCCATTAAGATAAAACAGTCAATACAAAATAGACTTATAATTTACCATCGTGAATTTCCTCAGTAACTGGTCTTTTAAGATCCTCTCTAAGAATTTTAGCATATTTTGCACAGTCTACGGAAACAAAGACCCTGGAAATGTATGTGCAATCTATAAAGCCTGAATAAGAAGTGGTTTATCTAAATTGCTATGCTGATATTTTCCTCCAATCCTCCTCCTGACTTTTCTTTTCATTCAAATATGAATCACGACAAAGGTACACACTGTAAAAAGCCTATCTGTATAGTTTTATAGACTTCAAAGAAATTAACTTTTTAGGATACATTGTCATTGAAGTATTCCAGGAACACTTACTACTAATGGGAGCCACACACCTAATTTCAGACACTCTAAACTGAAAGCTAATCACTTATGTATTTTCTCCTATAAAAATATAACTCAATGTTCGGTGCAAAAGCAATACTTGGCTCTCTGAAACCCACTGTCGATGGGATTCCTTCAGATCTCCAGCATTTCACCTTAGAAAAAGCTCTTTCTATGAATACCACTGTAATAAAGCATGTCAACCTCCCCCTGTCTTTTAAGTACCCTCTCTTCAAACTCTTCTCTTGTCAATTCATGAAAAGCACTCTTCCCATACTGGGAGATGCTCTAGGACAACCATTGTGTCTTTAATAGCTAATATATAAACTTGAATGTTTTAGTGCTCCTCTGAGATACGCATTGAATGATAACTTTTCACGTGGACAGTTGCCGCTCTGTCGGCAGGCTGCGGCCTTAAAAACATATAAGCGTCTATCTTGATGAAGAAACAAGTTATCGTCCACATACCTCCAAACTCTTCCTTAACCAGGCAAAACAACTACACATTTTCTAACCCAGGAAAAACACCCAAACAAGAACAAAACAACACAGCTCTGAAAGAGTCTCTCCATGCTGTTTTCTAGGAAGATTTCTAGAGTTTGCCTGTTCTGATTGAGACCAGACATAATGAGCACGCTTTTAGGGCAGATGCTTTAGCTGATATTTTTCAGTGTGATTGTAAATGTACTTTCTATTTCCTAAGGTTACCCAGATATTTTAACTGAGCCTAACAAATACTCAGAATGTTTCCTAAATTTAAAAAATTACAAAATGATGTGTTGCAAAACGTGGCACCTAGAGCTAAATATCACACAATTCCCATGGTACAGAATCCTGCCATTGTATAAAAGAGACGGTAGGAAGAATGGAAAACGTGTAAAATGTTGGGTGGTCTGTTCTAGAAGTGGAGAGAAAGAATAGCATAAATAATCGAAATCCACAGATAAGCCAAGGCCGTCATGTTCTGTCAGGAAGCGCCACACTTTTCCAGGCCTTTATAAACTTGAACTCAAGAGTGCAAAACCTTTAACTTGTATGAATTTTTTTTCTTGGTAGATCCACAATGACTAAAAGAGAAAGGGAAAAGCTAAGAAGTGACATAATGCTCAAAATGAGCAGTCCCTCACTGCCTCCACTGGCATTGGAAGCTAATTGCATCACTATTTGGTGAATAATCAACGAATTAAATGAGATGAAAGAAACAGCATAAATTAACAATGTCAAAAAACATCGTAAGCCACCCTGATGATTATAAGTGGCTCTGTTTGTTGTTTTGTGGAGCAAAAATCAGGGTGGCCGACTACAGATTCTACTTTTCATCTGGATGTTTTGATGTTTTGCAGACATAGCATTTGGTGCAAGAGAGAAGTTACGGTTTTAAATTTGTGAGATACTGGGGTAATTTTTCACGATGCTTCTTAGTCCCTTCCTCCTGAAGAAGCGGGGTTATCTCTGAGCCTGGACATAAGTAGTGTGGTTCAAGGTCTCCTGTTGGCCTGAATTGTGCAAAAGAATGATTGAGCTTTCTGAAGCTGCCAGTCTGACTTCAGAATTTTGGGAAATCTGTGCCCAATGGAGTGTTCAGGCTGACTGGGAGCTTTCACTTCATGTTCGCAACTGACTCTTTACGAGGGGATCTCTGAGTATGACATCCGCATCTGTATTCTGTCATTTGGTCAAGGTGACACTTTGCCTCAATTAAAAGAAAAATCCTAAGGGGCATAAGCAGATTCTCTTACTAATGTATATAACCTATAGGAAAATAGGAGCCAAAGACAAGATGTTTAGAAAAAATTTTCCCTTTTTTAGGTCACTGCTTTTTTTAAATTGTGAATTAAAATCGAATAGCAATTTGCTCTAGATTAAGAAGTTAGAGAGCGAACAAAATGGATTTCTTGGGGCTGTCCCAGGGATAGTGAAGAAATGGCAGAAATAACTTTAATGCAGAGAGGTCACTGGCAAATTCACTTTAAGACATTTAAAAACACCATTCCGAAGTTTATTATTTTAGTTTGATCTGATATCAGATACAAAGCATTGCTCTCATAGCGTTAAAGTATCTAGCTATTTCAAGGCCCTTAAAAAAGCTACAGTGTAATTATCCTTGGACCTGGACAGGGACCGCACTGTGCGATGATATGACAAATAGCTTTCCACACAGGGGCATGGCCTGGGCCCTGGGCCTGAGTCTTCATGCAGCCAGATTTGCACAGATGGAAAGCAGGATCCTTGCAGAACACCGTGGATAGCTGTCGCTGTGCTGAGATGTGTCCTGCATCCCGAAGGGTTTATTCTTGGCCCAGTGCCCTCTGTCCCCAAGGTCCTGGCCCCAGGGGACTGCAGGTGTCCTCTGTATTGTGGTAAGAGCCAAGGCTGTGGAAATGCACAGCCTAGAATGAAGAGATATCCCTCAAAAACTTCCCACTGGCTGTCTGAGACCAAACCACTTGCTTCCCAGCAGGGGGCCCAGCTCACTGGTAACCATTTGAAAAACTAGCCTTTACCATCCACGGAGAACAAAGAGGAGAGGAACAAAGCAAGATGGCTAAAGGCAGAGGAGCAAATCTTCTCTTTATAACTCAGGAATCAGAAAATGTTTCCTCAGGGATTCCGTGGACAGTTTTTTTTCTAATAGGTGGTACCTTTTTGCCTTCAGTGTTCTAATCAGTAAATAAATAAATAAAAACAACATTACATAGGATGCAGTTTGATGTAATGAAGATAACATCGTCCGTGGAACTAATGAACCTAGGGTTAAATTCTTATTCTATCACTTTCTAACTTTGAAAACTTGGCACTATTAATTAATTTCTCACTTCCCAGTTTCCTAATCTGTAAAATGGGAATAATAAATCTCCGTACTATTATTTTATGAAGACAAAATTTGATTAATATACTAAGGTACTTGTTTATATAATACTCAATAAATTGTGCCTATGACTATTATTTGGGGTAATTATTTCACAAGAGCACCATGTTCTATAACAGGTTTCTATTTTGACTTTCCTTTCCTAAGAGCCATTAGTTAACGAATAGGGTGCCAATATTTCCAATGTTCTTATAGTTT
Source organism: Equus quagga (assembly GCF_021613505.1). NCBI lineage: Eukaryota > Metazoa > Chordata > Mammalia > Perissodactyla > Equidae > Equus > Equus quagga. Next base: position 26,150,189 of record NC_060288.1, on the reverse strand, counting down.
ATCATATTTATTGACAGAGAAGGGATGAAATCCTAAACTTGATGGGTGGAAGAGAGAATGGAAACAGGCAATGCTGAGAATTTTTTCTTTTTTGATAAGGCAGCCACAATTCAAGCAAGCCACATTCCACCTCTCCAATCACACTACAATGAGAAGATTTAGGGAGGCGCGATGAGTGTTGAAAGTTTTACCTCCAGGAAATGTAGCCAATTGCCAGAGTTCTCTCGAAGTCATCTTTCTTGTTGGGTTCTGAATAGAAAACTCTGCTTTATGGAGGATTACAGAAGTAAATAAGCCTGATAAATCGGAGGGTTAGAATGGATAGCCAAAAAGCTAAGCTTCTGTGTCTAGCTTCAGAGGACTCCACAACTAAAAAGACGGAAATTATTCTGTTTGTTGCTCTGTCCCTGGTGCTGGCAGAGAACTGTGCGTCAAGTACATAGTGGAAATGCTGTAAGTATTGTTGAGTGGATGAATAAATGAACCATTGTCCTAGGAAATAGTATACTAGGTGGTCTCTCTTCTAGGATCTTGGGGATGGTTTCTAATAACTGAGACTGATACCCTTAGCCTTGTGTGGAGGCAGCCACTCAGAATTCTTTGACTTTGACCGTTTTTGGATTTCAACATTTCTTTAGTGCGCCTTCCTCTCATCCTTCTGCTGTGTCTGTCTCCAGACTGAGCCTGATTAGAAGAAAGCTGCTTTGAGATCCTTTGACGAACATCCTTTACAATTATTAAATTATTTATGAGGCATAGTTTTCCATAGCTGGCTTATTTCTTGCTTTGTGAGCCTGACCATAAAAGAAATGTCACACTAAATGAGCCCAGCAATGCATGCAGCCAACTGTGGCCCCCAAGGAATAGTCTCTATGAGATTGTGGTGCTATTCAGATATTACCTAACTAAACTCCTTCAGCATCCCCTGAAAATTCAACAATAGTTGTTCATATGAGAATTCATTTAATCATTTTGAATGTTATAAGCTAAAAATACCTTTTCATAGGTCCTCCTCCAAATTTTAGCCAAGTCCCTTTTTCTACAAATTTAGATATTCCAGAATTCAGATGGTGATGGATACTAAACTCTGATAAAATATGATTGTCCAGAAAGGGATTGTTACCTAATAACAAAGTATTTTTAATTAGTAAGCATTACAAGTAAAAGTTCATATCAAAGTAAAATGTTGACTTCACAAATTTCTGCCTACTTCTGGCCCTTTTTTCTATTTGCTGGTTCCTCTGAGTATGGTATTTCCTAAGTTCACAGATTTTGTGATATTTGTTTTATCCAAATACATAGATATCACCAGATAATTTCCCCCCCTTGGTGATTTGTAACATCCAGATGAGACTAATAGTGATAAATTGTTCCACTACAGCAAATTTTTGGAAGAGTCAGTTGTCAAAAAAAAAATCAACTTGAGAACATAATAAAACTGAGTTGAATTAACAAAGCTGACTTTGAATAGCATGCACAGGGTAAAAGATATTTTTTGTACCTCTATAAAGGAAACTTTTTTCTTTTTACACATATACCATTCAAGTGACAAAAAAATCCCTCTCAGACACTGTTTATTGAAAAAAATTTCATAGGAGCCAATCTTACTTTTCCAGCAGAGCAGCAACCTAACTTTCTGAGAGGAGCAGGTAATGCTTTTGAAAACACTGCCTGCATGTTGCAGCATATTTATTTAAAAATACCACTTCTATTCTTCTTGAGCACTTAGAGTGAAACCTCATTGTAAATGGTATTATCACCAGGAATGGTAAGTTGTTTTCATGCAAGTTCAAACTCTCCTCTGATGTGGTCAATTAGGGGAGCTTTATGTAACTCCTTAGGACCGACGAGGGTACATTTTGTTGTAGTTTTTTTGTGTAGTTGGTTCTCATATCCTTCTGACCTACATAGCATGGGGGAGTCAGCCATCAGCTGGTGTTTCTCGGAGCTGCTCAAGGCGAGTTTCTCTGGTGCGGACTGGCAATTTATGTGCTGGTTTCTGTGTGCGTCTATTTATACGTCCAGCTATAGATCCACCTATCATCTTTCCCTCTGTTCAGTTACTTACCATTGACACACTTTATGAACAAAAGTTCTTTGGTGCGAGCGTGACTTTAGAGTAGATTTATACAAAGTGCAATAGGCCTTTATCCGAAGAATGAGGTGTGCAAAGAAAATCCTGGATCAGTACTCCCTCCTTTGTATGAGATTTTGACCTCAAGACCTATCTTAGTATAGTTTGTAGCCAGTTTGAAGAGTTCCTTTCCTCTATCCTGGAAAGGGACAGTGGGAGGTGGGCGGAGAAAGCACTTTAACTATTCTTCTCTTCAGAGTGGTCAGCAACATGGTGTCTCTTGGAATCCCCTCCTATGTCCTCCATTCGCAGTCAAACACCACCCATTAGATTCAGCTGGGAAGTTCAGTGTGCAAAGCACTTGCGTATAAAGTCTCTCACTTATGTGAGCCACATTCTTGCTCTCTCGATGGATTTTTAAGATCTCAATTATATTAAATGCCAAATCTCAAAATCAAGGTGAAGTAGCGCTCAAAGAGAGATCTGATTACTACTTAAGAGGAAAAAGGAAAATCTACGAAGGATTTGAGCGTCAGTACTAGAAGACCGCATCTTAGTTTAAATGATGTTTCTTTGTCCTTAATATGTGTGTGAGATCCATGATTACACGTAAATACCTCTTGAGGAGTATCCTGTGTAGATCAGGAACAATGAAAGACTTGGCGTTGGTCCTTTTAGACTAAAAATGTTAAACTCAGACATTGAAAAGGGCAGGCTTTGTCTGGACTGTGTTTGAGAAAATTGGCTTAAGGGAGAAATTGAATCCTCAAAGACAAGGGTACATCCTTAAAAACGTCTTTGTTTATTTTTGTGTGGCATTTTGCTGGGCCATAGGAGCGATGCAAAAAATGCATCAGACGTGTGTCCGACCCACAAAGAGCTCTCAGTCTGTTGAGGGAAATAAGTCATAAGCAAAACATGTCAAGTAAAGTGATTCATGATACCACAGAGGTCCACATGACATGCCACGGGAATTAAGAGGAAGAAGGAGATTAGGCCAGAGTTTCTTAAAGACAATTCTATTGTTTAAAGCATTTGTCACAGGAATGTTAAATGGCCTCCAGGGATCACCTTCAGCCACTAGAGATTAGAGTGGCCAGTAGAGGGATGTAAAATGCCCACGTTCTCTCGTGTCCTTAGTTCACATCTGCTCTTAGTATGGCAATTAATATTGTAGAAAGAGGCGTTTTTGAAGACTCATTGGACCAGAGTTAAAAGCAAATGAAGCATTTCCCTATTCTTAGAGAGCGTCATTTATTCACTTAACAAATATTTTCTAAGTGCCTGCTTCTGAGGAACGAATGTGGTATAGTCTGTGCAAAGAATTTGTAGTTATAGTAAAGGTCACCCTGTATAACACAATTAGGTAGTTCAAGATTTTAAAGTTTAAATACTTTAAGTACTTAAGATCATTGGAATAATTTACTTACCTCATCAAAACGTCATATCAGAGATAAAGCACGGAGGGTTACCCTAAATGGTTGTTCCTATTTATTTGCTTAGGTCAATGTTCTCTACTGGGGACAGTTGTGGCCCTCAAGGGACATTTGGCAAGATCAGGAGACGGTTTTGCTTATCAAAACTTGGGAAGAGGGGTACTACTGGCATCCAGCGGGTAAAGGCCAGGAATATGGCTTCAGCATCCTATGATGTACAGGATGACCCCCTACAACAAAGAGTTACCCAACCTAAAATGTCAGTATTACGAAGGTGGGAAATCTTGGCGTAGGCTTGTATTCCTCCTTAAGTCACTAATTGCAAGCTCCAGAAACAATGAAGGTTCTGCTTGGAGATGCTTGATCTATTTATATATCCCTTATGAAGAATAGGTACCTCAGTTAGACAATCAGAGAACCCAGCTAGATTTCGCTTATGTTATCAGAAGCAAAAGAAAATTGTCAAAGAGATGGAGGAGAGAAGGAGGAGATAGATAAGCCCAGAATGGGGACTCTGCTGGGCTGCAGAAGTGGGCAAGCTGAGCTCCCAGTCAAAAGGCTGAAAACGGGCTTCCAGACAATAGTGGCCAGCATTAAAGCTAAATTTAGAAGCATCATTTCTCAAGGGCCAGCTGTGATGTTGATGGCTTGACACCCATTGCTGCCTGTTTATTGGGAGCAAGGATTTACATTTTCTTCTCCTTTTCACACCTGCTATCCATGTGCTTCCTTCCCCATCAATGCTTTCCCTCAGATCTTCACCTCAGAGCTCCTGCATTCACCCTTACCCCAGACCCGATGGCACCATACTTCCCCACCCTGCTCAGTCTTCCCCCTGCTGGGTTCTCTATTCTGGGCCTCTGAGTCACCCATGGTCATGGCAGATGGGAAATGGGGACAGAAGGACCTGCTTTTATGGCCAGGGGTGCATTGGAAGCAATGTGCTTCTGTACACCAAGAATGGGCATATGAACTTCTTTTCCCAAACAAATATTTTTATACAGGGCTATCAGACTGGTTCCATTAGGATATTATAATACAAATAGATTTTTATAAGTGTCTTTGAAATTTAATGAACTTCTATGTTTGTATATTTCATTGTATTTTAGCTCTCAAAGACCTGATTTAAAGATGGTGTTTTAGCAGGATTTTCTATGACCAGGAAATACATAACACCCCCAGGCTGCTTCTGGCAGCCTTGCAGGCTCTCCTACCCACCTAAAAGGATTCACACTGTATGGGGATTTAGGGTTGGAGAACATATTTCCCATCCCTTCTCTCATTTGTTTCTCATATGAGCCCAGGCAAGTTGGGGTTCCTTCAGCACAGTGCTTGGCGCTTAGTGGACGTGTAATAAACAGTTGATGAATTAACAAACGCCCAATTTTTTGGAATCATAAGTATTCTGATCACTGAAATGACTTACCCAATGAGACATGGTTTCTTAGTGACAGATCTAGAGTCCTGGGCAGCTGCCTCCTCATCCAGGGCTCTTTCATGCTGCCTCTCTGGGTTTGGCCCAGGACAGGCACACAGCCATAGGGGTCTACGGTGTGACAAAACTATTTCCTGGATCCCAGAGTGGCCAAGTGACTTCATCAAGAGCACTCTTTAGGAAGAGGTCCTGTGTGCCTGAGCTTTGCCTGATTCCCTTGCACACCTTCCAGTTGGGAGGTCACTTAGAGCAATTCCATCAGAGACAGCTCTCTCCTGCTCTTTAAGGCAGGGGAACCCTGCTTTTGATTTATTTTGTATTTCACCACAGGGCTGAGCACACCCTAGAGGCATTTAATCTGTTGACTTGAAATGATCTGAGTTGCTGGGCTTGGCCTGATGTGAACTTTCACACTGTAGGACTCAGCAGGTCATCGGAACTCATTTCAGCTAAAATCCAAGGCCCCTGACAGCTCCAACCCTCTCTCTCTGAGGTCCATGGGTCTGGTCAAAAGATCATAGCTTCAACACAAGATGCAGTTAAAGCAAAGACATACTCTTCCTTCAAAGTCTGTAGACAGTTGAAGACATAAGATGATCTCGGGGCAATAATATCAGTCTCCTACTCAAAAACTATCAGTTACCTAAGAGTAAAGTGCAAAGTGTATAGCCCAGCATTCTGACCTTAATTTATCTTTTCAAGTTTTTTTCTCATTATTCATTTCCATCTTCCACATGCCTCAGCCGAGCTAAACCATTTTCTTGACTCTATAAGAAACTCTCACCATTTGCTCTGCCAAGAACAGACTTTCCCTCTCTCCTCCTGCCCCCACCTCCACACACCTCCATATGACCCAGTCCGTCTGATTCATTCACTCTCCTATTCCACAAATATTTGTTACATGTCTTCTAAGTGTCAGGCAACATGTTCAGTGCTGGGAATACAGAGGTGACCAAGAGAGCCAAGGTCACTTGTGGCGTTTAAATTCTTCAGCAACAGCTTATATAAAACAAGTAAGTTAATTAAATACTCAAAGTGTAATGTATTGTTAAGAGGGACAGTAATAGGATCCTACGACAGAGAATAACAGGAGACTCTTACTTAGAAGGTGGAGTCATGGGCAACTCTGGGGAGATGCCATTAAAGCTGAGAACTAAAACTATGTGAGAGGAAGAGCGGTCCAGGAAAAGGGGCAACACACGTGACTCTGAGGCAGGAGTACTCCGCCTTCCAGTCTGTGTCCATGATGCTTTGGCTCACCGCCAACCTACCCACTCTGGCCCCCAGTTGGAAACAGAACTTACTGCCTTGAATTCCCATGTACCCTCTCTGTCCCCATCTTGTGATGTGTCTCACTTTCTGCCTCAGACTAAAATCATTTATCTCACCTCCCTTGAAGGCAGCATGCATGTCAAATTCCCATTTGATCTGAAGTCCCCCATGGCAGTCAAGGATGACCCTTGCCTCTCTACATTCACTACTCCACACCCATCAACATTCCACAAGGTGGCCTAGCAGAGTGGACTCAACACCCAGCAGAGGTGGCGGAGCTTTCCTTATGGGGCTGGCAGGTAACGTGCCCCCAATTCCACTGCTTCCACAGTCAACACTGCTAATTGCCTGATCGTTTATTCAACTTTCTTTGCCGACTACAGAAGTGGCATGGCACTGGGCTCTCTTGTAGGATTGAGAAGTGATACACTTTTTTCCACTTTGTAAGTCATAAGGACATAGGCCCAGTGGTACATGGGCAGGAGCTATAAATGCATATGACCTAAGTTGAGATGCTGAACTGGGACACGTGTTACACAAATTTTAAAATATATTAGTTATGTGTATGTAAAATATATATATGATTACTGATAGCAAAAAGTGTTGGAGGAAGGAAAATAGAATAGTTATCTAAGAAAACTCAGACACAGGATAAGAACACAGGCTTTGGGAAGCAAATCGAAGTCACTGTTAAAAAAAAAAGAGTTAAAAGTCATAGCACGAAAATTGGTTTCATAAAAGAACAGTGTTCTGCAATTGCCTTGTTATGATATTGAGTTCTACTTGAGTAAATTAGGAGTGGTGTTCTCTTGTTTAGCTGTCATTAAAGAACTCAGTGGTAAATGTCAGTGTCCCCACCAAGATCCCACTGAGTTTTGTGAAATTCTCCAAAAATCTCTCCAACAGGAGAATTTATAAGCTCTGCATGTTCGACCGTCTTAATATGTGAGACTGACTGAGAGATCTAAGACTCTCTATACACAGCTCAATTCCAATTTGTTTGTTTTTTAACAATGTCTCTGACACGTTACATTATGTCACGTTCCAATTTGATGGAAAATGACTTCCTGTGTCCACGAAGAAATACCTTTTAAGAAGCATGCCAACTACACTGTTATTTTCCTTGCTGTTTTCAATGGCAGGCACTTTGCCACATCTTCCGTCTTCAGAAGATCACTTATCAGCAATAGAGTTAGCTCCTGGTAAAACAGCCTGGCTCAGGCTGGTGCCCCTGTCACCTGCCTGCCTCTGAGAGCAAACTGAAGGGTTTTGCATTTTGCCTTACATAAGCAACCTTTAAAAAGGCTCCACAACGTGAGCTCCAAGAATGATATTGGAAAGTTTGCAAGTATTCTTTTTAAGAAAGGGAAATTATCTTTTTCGGAGCTAAATGCAGGTAGCATGCCATATCCTCTAAAAACAGCAAATGTCCTTTAATTTCGTTTGTGTGTGTTGTCCTCAGTTAATTCTTAGCAGCAGAGAACAGACGTTAGAGAAGCAAAGATACTTCATTCAACCCCATCAGTGAACTGACAGTGAGGGGGTCGCAGGAGGAAGGGATTGGGAAGAAGAAAAGCAATTCTTACAAAAGTTTGGTGATATCTAAAACTGAGTTTGGGGTCCTAGTGGGATTCCTCCCCCTTTTAACCACAAAGGGCAGAGTGAAAGAATATGCTCAACTGACTTTGTCTTCCTGGTTTGTTTGATCTGAAAGAACAATCAGATACGGCTGATTTCTGAAGACTGCTCAGAATAGAGATCTTGGATGCCCCCAGCGATAGCCATCATTGTCAACAGGAGGCATTCCAGGTACTGACACCAGCACCTGCAAACACTCAGATGCCCAACACTTTATCTTTCATTTGAAAATCTACTGCTGGGCATTCGCTTTACACAATGCATTGGATGATAAGTGTGTGGAGGAGGCATGGATCCTCAAGGAGAATAAAGCACATACCTCAGAGGCTGGGCATGGACACTAGAGAAATCAAATATTTTAAGGTTCAAGGAGAGAAATTTCTCTGGGATGGGGTGGGGGGGAAATTGAGAGGAGCTGCAGAAAGAAAGAAAGTGAAGAGGTTCTATCTACCTGGACCCATGTCTCTCATTTGACCTCTGGTTGGTCCTGCGGTTCTTTCCCTGTTTGCACACTGACCAACCTCATTAGGTGATCAGACAGTTTGGAATAAAGTGAAACATAATGAGAAGGACTCAAAGGAGTCTAAGGCAAGCTGGAAATCCCCTTGGAAGATTTCTGCCAAGAAATTTAGCACCTTTGTATCCCAGATAATGGCCTCAAGTTTTAAGGGATAGAGCAGATTAATCGTTTTTTTAAAAATCCGTTTTTAAAGATATGTATGTCATTGGCTATGTTAAATATTGAAAAGAGCCGTCTTAACTGGAGTGCAGGATTGGATTGCATGCATAATAAAGTCAGAGAACAGGTGATAAGGGCTTCGGGCTTTGCTAATTCTTAATTTATTGGGAAAGTAATACTTCTCAAAAATAACCTCCATGGATCCTTTTAATCATACAAGAAGGATGTTTATGTTTGCTTTTTTTTAAAGCAAGCACGCAATTCCACTGGAATACATTTGGTTTTATCTCCAAAGGAGGCAAGTTCTGGGGCTATAGATAGTTGTATGGCTACCAGTGAATTACATGTGAGAATCAAGAGATATGCTGTGTTTCCATCCTGGAAACTGTCTCCAGTGGCATACGAACTGCACTTTTTGAAATGCAAAATTTAGTTAGAAAAGAGTCCAAAAGCCAAAAGGATTTTAGGTCATGTGTTGACACTACTTTATTTTACTCAGTTTAGCACTTTACTAAATATAGTTAATAAAACTCAGGTTTGGTTTTTAGATTCTTGCCAGGAATACAGTAAAACTGGCCCCAGATATGGAAAAAAGGTCCTTTACCTTGAATATGAAGGTAAATTGGTCACCACAAATGTGCTCTTGCAACTTTTTTTATAAAGAAGAGAGAACTATAGTAAAAATGATAAACATATCCTATTTCTAATACCTTTATATATCTGTGATTCAACTCTTCAATTCTATCTAAATCTCTAAGAAGTAAATCCACCTTGCTACCAAACTGACTTTTAGTTTTTCATTCCCCAGAAACTATTTAAAATTCCTAATCTGTGATTATTAAAATTTTCCTTTCCATTGATGAAGGAGACTTTTAATCTTTGAAGAAGTAAAATGATTGTTAAGGTGCTCTGGACTATTATAAAGACAGATGATAGAAATTTGAAATAGGTTTTTTTCTATTTTTGAAGGAGCTAAAACAAAAATTTTGAGAAAGAAATCATAGCTTTTCTTTGCTTTTTTTCTGGGAAGCTAGTGAAAAGGCTAAGTGAAAAGAGGTCAGAAATAGTATCTAGAATCAGAGGCTGAGTGTCTGGGGCAGGATTAAGGCCAAAAGAGTGTGAAGAGACAGGCAGTGCATGCTGGGAAGTGTACGCAGGATCAGCAACAGTGGTAAAAGATGCAAACTGAAAACTTGGTCCATTTTATAAGCAACTAAATGCAATCTTCGTGCTACAGACATAATTGTAACCCATATGTCTTCAATTCATGATCCTCAATTTTCAAGAACAATAAGCTTTAGTACGCTTATTATCATATCGATTTCTTTAAGCTTTGCCTTGCCCTTATCAAAAAGATTTGAATCATTACAATATTTGAAAAGAACCTATTACCTAAAAAAAATCAACGCCAAAATTCCTAACCAGTTTTACTAAAATGCACAAAGTGAATCACAAATTCTTCTTGCTAATGTTGCTTTTCTGTTTCAATAATATTTCTAAAACAAATTTAAGATAATTGTACAAAAACTAGAAACAAATGTTTTGGTACTCTATTGGAAGGGAAGATCAACTCAAAGTATAAGGTATTGCGCACAAACGCACACATTCGTTTTGAGGAAAATATTCCAAATACAAGTACTATGGTATTTTCTTAGGAATACTATATGGGTTACCTAGAACCATCACCTAAACACATTTTCTATAGCAAATCCCAAGTTTTAGAAGTCCAACTTGCTACACACATACACACACACACATATACACACACATGCATGCAAGCATACACAAACTAAAGGTGAATTGTAAAATATCACAAAGCTAAGAGAGATAATTACATAATTGCTGATGTAAGCCAGATGAATGTTTCTGATGCTCACTTGCTAGGGAATTAAAATCTGCAGACAATGACTTGAAATATTATGTCACATATACCTAGAAATTAGGGAGCATATGTTGCCTAGACATGAAAATGCGTTACCTCGAATAGGTGGCACTTGCAATATCGGACATTGAAATATATTCGTTAGCTCATTTTTGAGGATCAAATAAATTTGTTACATATCTCAATATGTCACCTGTCTCTGAAGTTTCAGGATGTGGTGCCAATTTTGTCCATCAGATGAAACTCACCAGATCAGGCTGCACTTGGCTGACTCAATAAAATTCTCATTTTTTACAAACTGCCTACAACTGAGTTGCTCTGAGTTGCTGACCAGGACTCTTTCAAGGGAAGAATTTGAGATGGTATTGGAGCTGATTTTTGTCCTTTGACTTATCTCGGCCATGTCTAGTGCCTTGTTCAGCTTTCAGATTGCCACTGATGGGGAGATGGGCTCCCAGTGGAAAACAATGACCCGAAGATGGAAAGGCAGACCCTTCAGGTGATGTGCGAGCCTTTGGCTGTCACAGGCACAGTCTGGGGCCAGGTGCATTCGCTTCGTCTACCTGCTCTCTTTTCCATCTTGGTGCGCTTCTGCCTTCAATCATTTTTTAAAAACTACAAAGTTATTTAAAAGACTTCTCAGTTGTTGTGTTTTTTTTTCCTGAGCTGTCACTTTAGACCTTGTGTGAATTTCACACATCAGTTTTGATTACTCTCAATCCTGTACAAATAGGTCCTATTGCAATACATGATGAGAGGCTAATGTGATTACACCCTCCTGCAAAGACTTATAAAATGCTCCCCAAAGCACCCACATGTGTATTTACTTAGTAATTGGCATAGGGTTATGCAAAATCAGTGCCAACTGTCTCGCCACTTCCTTATATTCATGTGTGCTTTGAAAGTAAAAAACAAAATTAGATATTTGATTGTATCTATAATAACAGTATTGTATTGTACACTTAAAAATTTGTCAAGAAGGTCAATCTTCTGTTCAATGTTCTTACCACAATAAAATAAATTTTTTTAAAAAAGTACATTGTTGGAGCTTTTAATCTTTTTGGCAAATTTCTAAAAACTATACATATTTTTGGGTATGCATTTCAGCGTACACATTTAGCTACACTTTTCAATCCACTTCCCTGGGACTATTAGCATATGGTAGTATATGCCAGATTTTCAGGCTAACTTGCATTTTTCGAAAACGAATCCCATAACTAAGCACTTAGTTTCAGGTAAGGATGTCTGAGCACCTATAGAGAGGACAAGCCCAGCTTTGGTACATGAGACTCCTTCACAATTCGGTATTTGTGTACACAGGTTAAAGATATAGCCAAAAGCATCCATGTCAAAATAGAGCAGTCAAATTTACATATATTGTCTATTTTAGCTATAAAATCAGTCAATACATGTCCAGGCTGATTCCTTGGGAGTGACATTGATTTAAAGACTGTCTTGTTTATTTTTCACATGATGACTGAAATATCTATGCAGAGTATTACTTTTATATGTAAAGTTATACCGTGTTGATGGATTCTGTAGTCTTTTTATGACAAGGCAGTATAAAAAAACCTTTCTTACCCTGACTACCAGAGAAAGCATTGGGGTTAAATGACAGAACTCCCCTAGCTATTTGCCTGTCACAGAGAACGGTAAATTGCAGCCTGTCTCAAGGTTGGTGTTTAGACACATTCTGAGATTAATGGTTTTGCATAGACACTTTGGACTCCAAGAGATTTTGAGATGCGCTCTATGAAGAATATCCTCTGGTCAAAACTAAGCAGAAGGGCTTTTTGAAGTTTAGTGTTATTAGCTCTTTGTAAGTGAAATTTTATTGGTAAACAGACTACACTGACATTGAAAATTAGATGACTTCCTTTATATCTTAAAAAACAAAGAAAGATCTTTAGCTAAACCCACAGGAACTAGCCCCATTAATCGCTTGCTTTTATAAATCCAGACCAGAGAGTTATTTTATTTTTCTACTGAATATTTTCAACAAGGCTGTGCTTTTGTACTTAAAGAAGCAGATGTCCAAAAAACTTTTGATATGATAAATGAACAATCACAAAGAAAAAGTTAGTTAAGGAGTATAAGCCACATGAGAAAACAATTCAGCGAAGAATGTGCTGATTCATTTATTTTCAATAACACCAGGCTATTTTTAGCACTGCTCTAGGATCTGATAGGTATTCTTACAGCTGGTGAATTTGAACACCTTAAAGGTGATGATCTGAATATTGAAATATGCAGAAGTCACACAAAGGAAAAAGTGCATGGTAGTTTATGCTTGCATTTTTTACCAGTTATGCTGACTATTCTGGAAATTAATTTCTCTATATAGACCTATCATGAAACTCATGAGAATAAGAGGTTTAAAGTAACAGATTTTAAAAGAGTAATTTCTTTTCCCTTTAGTCTCAATGTTGGTTCAAGTAAGCACTTGGATAAAAACAAGTTTTAGCACTTAATATTTTAAGCACTTTAGTCGTATGTTAAAATTAAGATATTTCACTAATGTTCACTTTATTTATTTAAGGCTCCTAAAATATCAAAAAATCACATTTAGTAAAAGATGGCAAAGATAAAATCCAATTTTATGAAGAACTTTTAACAAGCAACTCTCTATAAAAAAAATATTTTCCTGGAAGGTATTCTGTAAGAACTTTTGAACAAAAAATTATTGAAGACCTAGTGTGAACAAGGTATTGTGCTAGATGAGGTCAGAGATACAAGTATCAGACATGGTCTCTGCCCTCCTTAGCATTATTATCGAATTAGTAGTGTGCTGATTAGAACTAGGAGAAGATAAGTGCCAGCAACAGCCAGAAAACATTGGCTCTCCTATGTGAGTTCAAAGGAAGAGAAGACCCTTCCAGCCCGGAGGGTCAGGGATGTTAGTTGGAGAAAAGCAGAAGAGAGTGTAGGAAGCCATTCTTGGAACTGGCATTAGGGATAGAATGCAGGAGCAGAAGTTACAAAAACAGGAAAGTAAAACACAAAATCAAGACAAGTACCTAGGGGCCAGCCTCGTGGCCAAGGGGTTGGGTTCACACGCTCCACTTCGGTGGCCCAGGGTTTTGCCAGTTCAGATCCTGGGCACGGATATGGCACCATTCATCAAGCCATGATGAGGCGGCATCCCACATAGCACAACCAGAGGGACCTATAGCTAGAATATACAACTATGTACTGCAGGGCTTTGGGGAGAGGAAGAAGAAAAAAGAGAGAGAGATAGGCAACAGATGTTAGCTCAGGTGCCAACCATGGGTTTTGACATCACACAGACCTGGGTTCAAATCCTGCCTCTGACCTTCACCAGTTATGTAATTTATTTACTCTCTCTGGTCTCAGTTTCCTTACTTGAACAAAATCTGGCTTGCTGGGCATTATAAAATTTAAATGAGATAATGTATGTAAAGTACTTAGCATTGGACCTGGCATAAGCCTTCAACAAATGTTAGCTATTAGCTAATAGTATTATTTTAAAAAAAGTAGAAAAGGTCAAATTTGGCTTCACTGTTGGGAAATGAGTCTAAACAGTAGTAGACAACGCTGAAAGTTAGACTAAGAAATTTGGCTTCATTGAGTAACCATCAGAGACCCTCTCAGAATTTTTGAATAGAGAGGGGATATCGTGAAAACCTGGTGACCACGGCAGGGTGAATTCCTTGCCTTGGGGGGAGACTGGAAAACAGAGGCCGTTATGGCTGACAAGACAGGAAGTGAAGCAGGTCTGCCTTAGGCGTAGAAGTGGGGACAGAACAGGAGGATTTGCAAAAGAAAATATCACTCTGCTATTTTGGTTGGAGCTAACTCCTTGCAAAAAACCTTCTACCCACTGAAGTCTTTGTCTTATTATTTATGTAACAAGCGCTGCAGAAAAACAGAAACTGAACCTTCATGGTGTGTCTTTTTGAGAAACATGTTTGCAAATGAGGGTAGGTGAGGAGAGCAAAGCTGGAGCTGAGCTCCTCGCACCTGTTTGTGCAGAAATTTCCCTCCAACTTCCTTTCCTGGGTTTCTCCCTCCCTCACACACATCCAGCATCCCTCTGAAACTAAATAGTGACCAGAAGATTCTGTAGCTCATAGGAGGATGAAGCAGGACATGCCTTCGCCTTTTTCCCCCTCTCTGCTTCCAAACCATTTTTCTTGCTAATTCACTGCAGACTGACAGGGAGGGTGGCATTCAGCCCGGTTGGCCAGGACTATGATTCCAACCAACACACTAATAGGACTTGGTAGCAAGCATTCGCTAAAACTGACTAGCATGTAGTGGTCATTTTACGGCTTCCTCAAAAGGTATATTCCTATATTTTCCATCATTTATAAAGTCCCATCCTAAATATAATGCCACATTTCCTCTGCTGAAAATACTATGTGTCTCAGTGGAAAGAATACTTCAATCATCTGCAAAGTGGGGGCAATCGTGCCCACATCACAGGTTTTTCACAGGGATTCAATGATTTCAAACGCTTTTTAATTGAGGTGAAATTCACATTAACGTAAAATTAACCCTTTTAAAGCGAACAATTCAATATCATTTAGGACATTCATAATGTTGTGCAGCCACCACTTCTATCAAGTTCCAAAGCATTTTCATCACCCCAAAAGAAAACTCAGTACCCATTAAGCAGTAATTCCTCCTACTCCCCTCCCCCCCAACCCCATATTTCTGGAAATATCTAGAACATATGAATTCTTGATATTTCATATAAATGAAGTCATACATCTTGTGACCTTTGTTTCTTTTACCGAGCATAATGTTTTGGAAGTTTATCCACACTGCAGCATGTATAGGTATTTCATTGCTTTTTAGGCTAAATAATATTCCATTGAATGGATGGAGCACATTTTGTTTATCTACTCATCTGTTAATGAACATTCAAGTTGTTTGCTCCCTTTTAGCTATTATGAATAAGGCTGCAATGAACATTTGTGTACAAGTATTTGTTTATCTGTTTTCAGTTTGGGGAGTATATACTTAGGAGTGGAATTGCTGGGTCATATGCTAATTCTACGTTTAACTTTTGAACACAGACAAACTTTCCCACAGCAGCTTATACCATTTTATACTCCCACCAGCAAGGCACAGGGTTCCACTTTCTCCACATCCACACTCACACGTTTTCCCCCCATTTTTTGTATTACGGCCATTATAGTGTGTGTAAAGTGATTTCTTATTGTGGTTTTCATTTGCATTTCCCTAATAACTAATGATGTTGAAAATCTTTTCACGTGCTTGTTGGCAATTTGTATATCATCTTTGGACAAATGCCTATTCAAATCAAGCAAAATGTCTTTATGTATACAAAGTACTTAGTATCCTGCAAAGAAAATAATAAGCATTCTATAAATAGTAACTAGCAATAACTAGTAATAACTAGTAACTAGTAATAGCAACAATAATAATAAGGAGATTTAGATTCTGGTCTGGGTTCCACCACAGCCAAGATTTGTGACTTTAGACAAACTTATTAGGAAACAGATTCAAGAACAGAGACAGAGAAAGCCCTGACTCCCTGTCTAGGTCTCATTTAAATTTTATTTGTTTATTTTTTGCACATGTTAGAATAAAGATTATAATAAAAATATAAGCTTGAATGCAGAGGACACAGCAGAACCAGCCACAGTTTTCAGTGGCACTTTGACATTCCCTTTCACCAACCAAGGCTCTGCTGGAAACTACAGTGGCTCTCTCTGCTCTGGGAGCCTCCTTATCTTTGATCCGTCCAAGTGTCCCTTCTGTCTTTCTTCCTCTGTCCTCTGTCCTCCCTTCACATTTGCAGCCCTTCTGACCTAAAAAGAAGGAGAGTAAGACTTCAGTGATGAGAGCCTGGCAGCGGTCCATCCAGGAACTCTTAGAGATATTACCTTATCTTTGTTGTTGAGTGATGCTGAAATACAACCGCAGAAGCCAGATATGGCATCTGTTGCAGGGACCATCTTAGATGAATGGAGTGTTTGCTAAGGAACCTGACAGTGCTGGGCTCATCAGACTTCAGCAGCTTATTTATGGCTGTAAACGAGTCAGCCCCCAACCTCCAGGGGATTCAGTGTATCTCAGGGAAGGCTACCAAGACATTATTACATGTATTTACACTGAGTTTGAGGCCGACACAAAAAGCTACTGTAGCAGTATCATCAACTTACAATGTGTCTGACCAAAGCTTTGGAAGATACGACCCAAAGCAATAATTAAGAAAGAATCTTCCTGTCTGGATTAAGTCCCAGGAGTTGCAAAGGATAGAGGAAGCCCCTGGTGGGCTTTTAAGAGCTCTAAGTTACCTGGAGAAACCTAGTTCCGCCTCCTGAGATGGAGCCGACTCTCCGTTGCTGGAGTCTTGGTGATTTCTCCAAGGCCTTTCCGATGTGGTGAGACTCCGTCGCTCTGCTTAGGGACTAACCATTCGTGGTCTCTGCAGTGTAGGACGATTTTAATCTACTTACTTTTAAATGTGTTTTAATTATGTTTAAAAAGTTTGTGCTTCCATTAACTGACAGTCTGATTTCTTTATCTAGGACTGCTTTTTTAGGGTCATTTTTTTCTGCTCAGTTACATTACTACGATTTTAGCTAAAATTATTTACACTGTTCGTGGACTGTACTATCTGCCAGGAAAGGGAGCTAGCAGTTTCTGGAGCACCTTCTGCATCAAGCCCCATGCTCGGTATATTATTCCTGAGACAATTCCTTAAGGTTGGCAGTGACAACATCCCCACTTTACACAGAAGCGGAGGCTCAGAGACTCCCTCCAGTTCTATAGTTGGTGGGGAGCAGAGAGGTGATTTAAATGTTCTTCTGTCTAACCCCAAAGTCTACTTTGTTCCACCAAACTTCTGCCAGTAGAATAAAAAGACCTTTCTAAAGGACTTTCTGCTGGGAGGGGGAGCCGGGCGAAGACATCCAGGTTCGTTTTCACCTAAAGGTGCCATTTGTCCCATGGCTGCAAAATTAAGAGTTTGAGGATGGCAATGGGACTTTGTAAGAAGCTCCTCGTTCTTGAGAATAATGAGAATAGAGAATCTTTATCTTTTAAAGTTAGAAAACAAGTACTATCTCCATGTGGAGTTTCATTACGAATCACATTTTTTAAAACCTAGATTGCTTCTACTAAGCAATAAACGTCTTTTGGTCCCTAGGATGAAAATTAAGGAAAATTTTCATTATAGCAATTAAACTGTCTAAATGAAACTGATAAATGAAAAAAAAATTCAAGAAATGTAGTATTTTTCCTTACTTGATGAAAATAGCTTCCAGTTTTATATTCTCAAAAGAATATTTAATTAACTTTTGAATAAGAGTATGAACTTTACTTCCCTTTTTAGTCTAAGGTTTCCTAAAATATTTTGGTAGCGGATCTTTCTTACCCACACATATGCGCAAAGATATTATAAATAAAAACACATTTCTGGTGATGCATTTTAATGAATCTTACAAAATATTTGAGTCATAATCTATAAACATGAAGGCGTTTGGTAGTTAAAGATAAATAAATGTATTAATGATTTACATTGAAACTTGATGATATGCATTATCTATGAGTACAAATATTAAAAATGAACATTTTATCCTATACTGAAATAAATGTAAATCGATATAAATTAATAGGTGTTAGATTTTATACAAGCCTCTACATGGAAAATGGATTTAGAAATTAGAAGAATATGATAGAAAAGAAAGCATCACAAAATGAAATAAATTACAGAGTTAGAAAAACTTCTCGATTTATAATTCAGTACAAGAGGAAGGAAAAAAACAGCTTCATGAATGCAGTTAAAGGTCATGAAGCGACATAACCAGTTCCATCGCGGAATAGTAATAGTTCCAGTGATAGGTAAAGTGAAAAATGGATTGAAAGAATTTGCAGGGGTAACTTTGAGAAAAGAGAATAATGAATAAGGCAGCAAAAGTATAATTTGTTTCATAGGGAGCTGAATATTACAGTTTCATTTATGGCATTAAAAGATCACCATGCCACTGGACAGCATTTTGATGCTATATTACCTTATTTTGTATCATAACATCATAAAATGAATTCAACCCTTTTCGGGACACTCCTTGTCAGGCCTCTATCTTGCTTCCTGTCATTGGAGGAGACTAACAGGAAGAACATGATTAGAACCAAATTTCCAGAAATTCCTCCCAGCCCCCTTCTGCCACATATCACTGATGCCTCCTTTTGAGGCCCTCGACTTGAATATGTACCTCATCTTTGTTTCCTTGTCCCTTGACCAGACTTAGCCTCGTGTGCAAACTTTTTATAGTCAAGGTTTGCCAGGGGTGTTTCACACCACGTAAATGTTAGTTGTTTCTTCTTATTTCCAAAACCTGGGATATGCCTCAGGAAAATGCATACAGTACATGCATTCATATACCCAACACACACACACACATACACACACTCATTTGCACACATAAGAGATCAGAGAACCCGGTCATGACAGCCCTCCCACTGCTCAGAAATCTTGAAAAGCTTCCTATGCCTACCTACTAGACACTAGGACTACAGATAAAGAAGGTGTTTCTGCCCCTTCTTCTTTATGATAAAGACAGCCAGTTAAATAGACCATTGTAATGCAAGGCATTATAATAACACAGCATGATATTTAGGATCATTGACATCAAACTGGGATGTCAGAGAAGGCCTCCCCGAGGTCATATTTGAGTTGAGTGTTAAATAAGAGTTTATTAAGGCAAGAAGGAAGCTAAGAATGTTTCTAGGCAGAGGCTGCAGACTGAGTGGAGATACAGAGGTATGAGGTGGCCCAATATATCATGGGACTGACAGGAATTCTGTATGACTGATTTGCAGCGTGCAAACACCAGTGGAAGGCAAGCGACAGCTGTGGGCAGGGACAATATATTGTTATCACTTATGCTCATATCCATTCCCCCCAGACTCGAAATGCTTTATGCATAGACAAAGCATCTTATGTGTGTTTGCATAGCTCCACAGTCTCTGATGTTGCCCGACAAACAGAAGATATTGAATTGAAGATTGAGAATACTTATATACACAGAATAAAAATAGGAAACAAGAAAAGTACTTTAAATCATTGAAATATGTCAGTCATACTAAAATCTAAGATCCAAAGATGGAGAAGAATTCAGGTTAATAAAATATAGTTGGTATTCAATTATGTTCTGAGAAATGATGCGTATTTCTCTTAATTCCAAAAATTGTGGAATGTGCTATCTAGAAGATCAACTCTGGTCACAGATTCAGGTACAGATACCCCACAGCGTACTCCCATGCTATGACTTGGGGGTACCTTTCCACTGTTTCTATTCACCACTTCCTGAACCCACTCTCAGTTCCTTCAAGACAATTCCCCATCCATTGCTTTTGTTGAAATTGTTTGCTCTCTGCTTCTTCCAAGGACTTGAACCTCACACCTCATTTCCCTTTCATTCCAGCCAGGGGTCTAGCTCCCCTCTGAAATGAACCCACAAACCTCAGGACCCTCTTTCAAAGCCAGCTACTGAAATTTCAATTGGGCAAAGCATTGGCCCCTTTTTCGCAAGAGAAAAAACAAAATTCCATGCAAATATAAATTCAGGAAAAGCGTACTATTTAAGAATATTGATATATTAATGTATATGGCTATTTTACTTTCAAAACATGTTCTCATTTTACCCAGTGCCTGACACATTGCTCGGTACTAATAAATCTACACCGAAGATAGAGTTTCAGAGTTATTTAAGAAAAGCTCAGGCATCTCCATATGTAAACAATTGTAATTATTCTCATACCTGCTCAGCCACCTCCTGGATCCTGCCTAATCATGCATATTTATAGCAGAGTCAAAGTGTGCCTGGATCTCCTCTCTATCCCGTCTCGTTATTCCAGACTTAAAGAGTGAACACTCTCCTTGATATTTCTTCTTAATCATTTCTCTTTTTTGGACAATCGTTAGACTTCAAGGCTTCTTTAATGTGGTTTTACAGCTGCAGAAACTTAAAATCATATTCAAAAGATTTTTAAAAATTATCTAGAAGCCAAAAGAACATTAAGGTTTGAGCCAGTGTCAACACATTGCAGAAAAATTTTCTTATTCATTAGAAGCTCATTTCAGCAAAAATGATAGATAATGCTATCAATGCTTGATTATCCATCACAGCTTGAACACATTTCTGGCTACCCAATTGTCTTGTCTTGATGCCTCTTTTTTTATGAGGATATTCCTTACTGTTTAACTGCCATTGGGGTACTTTTCAACTATCAAGCCCATCTAGGATCTCTCTTGCTCTGTCTCTGGCTGTCTCTGGCTGTCTTTCTGTCTGTCTCTCTTTATATAGATACAGATATAGATACAAGATAGATATATACTGATATGCCCTAATATATGATGATGTATATATATATACTGGTCTTTCTATTATTTCCACTATTTCTCCTGGGAAACAACAGCATAGACGTTGTTCATAAAATCAAGTAGCAGGCCTTGGATGAGCTGACGATCTGGCAACACTTCCCCGTGATGTGGACAACAATCAGTTGGTGCCTGATTATAGAGTACTAGCTGTGGAAGCAAATGATGCTTACTCCGAAGGGGTAGGCACACGGCAGCCTCTGTCTACCCAATCAGTTTTGCTCGACCTAGAAAACTGAATGAAGTCTAGAAACTAAATCAATTTCTAATTATTGATAATAAATGAAGAAATTATTTGAAACAATATTAAAGAAATATACACCTACTGTAGACACAATCAGGTATTTTACGTAGTGAACTTCAAATTTATCAATTGCTGCTTAATCTTTTTCTTGAATTAAGTCTACAAGGAGGTCGGAACCCTGTCTTAAGGGAGTCCACTGTTTGGGTTGTATATGTGGTTCTGAATAGGGCTCTGTGGTGGGTCGGGAACTCTGTCAGGGTTTTGCATATGTCCTCTCATTTTACTCTGTCTCATCTTCACAAGGACCCTATAACAGAGGTGTTAGGGACCAAATAGTGTCCCCCTAAAATCCATATGCTGAAGCCCTAACGCCCACTGGGACTGTACCTGGACATAGGGCCTTTAGGGAGGTAATTAAGGTTAAATGTGATCATAAGGGTGGGGCCCGATCCCAAAGGACTGGTGTCCTTCTGTGAAGAGGAGGAGACACCAGAGATCTTTCTCTCTTGCACATGCACAAAGGAAACGCCACATGAGGACACAGTGGCCATCTGCGAGCCAGGAAGGAAGGCCTTACCAGAAACCAACCCTGATGGCACTTTGATCTTAGACTTCCAGCCTCCAGAACTGTAAGAAAGTTAATTTCTGTTGTTTAAGCCTCCAGTCTATGGTGTTTTGTCTTGGCAGCAAAAGCCACCTAATATAATAGGTATTAGCCTCTTTTGCAGAAGAAACCAAAGGCAGAGACATTGAGTAAACAGCCACGAGGTTGAAGAACTCGAATGAGGACCTTAGTCTGTCTGAAGGGAAAGCCTCCACTTTTTTCACTTCATCACACTGGCTTTCTGTATAACCACTCAGTCTTGCCCCATCTCAACTCTTACCCCAGGGAGAAATTGGGGCTTTCACCAGCTTCTTAGTCCATGCAATTTGGCTCAGGCATCATGAAAACCTAGATTCCCTATGGACAGGCACAGCCCCACCATCCATCTCTTAACTCACAGAGTTGGCACAAAAGCAGCTTGGGATCATCTACGTTAACCCCTTCATTTTGCAGACAAGGCAAGGGAAAGTTAGTCACAGAATTAGGATTGTGGCTGGCCTAGTCCAACTAGAATAAGACCTTGCCCTAAGTTTTTGGTACTCAATAGTATAATACGTATTTTTTTATAAAACACTAAAAATTAGTTTTTAAATCTTTTGGCAGGGTCCCAGCTCTGTTATAGACTGCTTTTGACACAGAATTCTGGCCTGAACTGCTTTTCAAGTGCCAAATCATTTTTCTTGAAACATAAAACACATGTAACCAGATCGCAACCAGGCTTTACACATGGATGTGTGTTTCTAACGCTTGCTCAGCAGAATCTAGCATGGGGTCTGCTCCCTACTTAGGGGGCAGTGTGTCAACAGTACGTTCAGTGTCCCAGGGAGGGGTAACGGGGAAGTACCCCAGCTCACCAGGAGTGCAAACAGATTAACTGCCATTTATAGCCTTTCTTTCCCTTGGAATGGCATATCATCAAGAGTTATATTGAAATGCATTGTAGCCTATTTTTAACAGCCAGGCGAAGGAAGAAAAACACTGTGAAGAATTTTAAAGAACCCTCTTGAGAATGTAACACAAGCTACCCTCTTAAAAAACTTTCTTGGAAGAAACAGTTTTTGTTTGAGGAAGAATTAAAAATAAAACTACTGCAAAGCATAAACAAAAGCTGTTGTGGTTCTTCAAGCAAGAAGGAATAAATGGAAACTAGAATATTAGGAAGTGAGGGGAGGGGGTCAGAATGTTTGGTTTGCAGGTAAGATGTGGTCTGTGAGAAATTAATGAGGAAGAAGAAGACATGCCGCAATGGAATTAAATCAGAGGCCTTAACCTCAAGGCAGATACTCACCTCCAAGATCTATCACACCCCAATTAAGAGTCTAAAACACACAAAAAAATCCCCACTGTTTAAAAATGAAGGAAGTGGATCTTCAGAAAGCTCCAGAAAAAACAGTCTACTGAAAGTTCAGGGCAGGAAAAGAAAGGTGAACATATTGGCTCCATTCCAATTAAAGACTTTTTCAAACTTTATGTCCAGATTATGGCATAATAGGCCACAAATTCCAATGCCTACAGGGGTGATGTTATGTGATTAAATGGGGTCTGCTCTGGCCAACTGCACACAACAAGCGCAGCTCCAGTGCACTGCTGCCATGCAAGATTGCAGGCCCACTGTTGCCAGATGCTCTGATATTTTAAGAAATCGTAGAAATCTAGATTTTTCTGTAAAATATCCTTCATAAATATGGACAGCTAATTTTTTTAAATGTTCAAACACAATGCAGATGAAGAAAGACCTGTCTGTGCCTAAATTTGCTCTCAGGTCTCCAATTTCTTCTATCTTCTTCAACAGATTGGCTCTGTGGTCTCCTGGATTCTTTCCTGTTCCACGTCATCAGATTCAGTCTAAAAATCTATTCCCCTTTTTCACATCATTGCCTTGGACAAGAGCCTTCAAAGTCTTCCCATTGCCTTCATGGTGAATTTCAAATGTTTCAGCCTTACACTCAAGGCTGTCCATTTATTTCCCCTGGCCTCACGCAATGAAGTTTTCACGCCGTACTTCCCAATGGGAACCTGTGGTCCAAACAGAGTTGTGTATATTTCCCTCCAAATAAGATTTCTTCATTCCTGCATTCTCCCCTCAGTTCTTGGTGTATCCTCTTGTTCCTTCTTATTTCTTTAGAGTCAAATTCCTACTGATCATCCGATCCTTCAGACATCCCTCAGACTTCTGGCCTCCCTTTCCTGACGAATTAAGCATTTCTTCAAGTATTCTCCTGTGAAGTCTCTGGTGTGTCTCTTCTCAGCCCATATCTCATACAATTTTTGGTGTTTTATGGCTGTCTCCCCCACTCAGCCCTGAGAGTTTAACTCAACAGTTAGCAAACCTGTGCTGGAAAGGGCCAAATAGTAAATACTTTGCATTTTGCGAGCCACAAGATCTCCATGGCAACTACTCAGCTCTGCTATTGTGATGCCAAACTGCCCACAGAGAAGGTGTAAACAAATGGGTGTGACCATGTTCCCATAAAGCTTTATTTGCAAAAACAGATGGCCAGCTTTGGCCCGGGGGCCATAGTTTGCCAACCCTTAATCTACTTAGGCAAGGACTGTGGCTCAGTCTTGTTGTTATATAATAGATACTTAACATATATTTGTTAGACAACGAATCTTTCAAAATTCAATGCAAGTTTACTTCTTCCATCGTCTTTCCCTGACACCCAATGGCACAGCAGTATTTTCCACCTCTGAACCTTTCCACACCTTGTTATATACCCCAGGTGACTCTGAGCATCATTTAATGCTGCCTTGATGAGTTAGGGTTGATCTATTTAATTTCCAGGGTCATTTGTTCTGAAATTCTGAGTCAGTCTATCATCTTGTATTACCACCTACTTGCATATTTTTGTCTTTTCTCTCTCTCTAATAAATTGTAAGCTTCTACAGAATAAGACCATATCTAATTTTCCGCAGAATTGCTAAAATGCCTAATATGGTGCTGTTGTCATAGTGTTCATTCATTTATTCATTCAACGCATACGTTTAGATCAATATGGTATATGATGCAGACACAAAAATAAGCCAAATGGAAAGGGTCCTCACTTACATCAAAGTCAAAGTCTAGTGAACTAATGATTGTATGATCTGGAACTGAGATAAATGCTCTGAAATAAAATGCATGGTTTGTAGATAACATTTCATACAGAAATCGAACAAATCCTGGAAAAGAGGAGAGAAGGAAGGGCAGGGACATCTTCCTTGAAGGAGTAATGCTTGAGTCAAGATTCACTTATCAGCCAATATCTGTTCAGTGCCTATCATGTGACAGGCAGTATTCTAAGCGCTTGGAATACAGTCGTGATCTGAAGAGACTGAAGTTCCTGCCTTCCTAGAGCTTGTTTTCTAGTGGGATCTGAAGAATGAATAGACCTTAGATAGAAGGGAAAGAGGATTTGAAAAACATTCCAGAAAGACGGCACAGCATGAACATAGATCCTGGGTGGAAGGGAACATGGCACATCCCAGGAATGGCTAGGGCAATGTAGCTGTAGCTACAGAGCTAGAGAGAGGCCAGGGGGAGGGAAGGTCATACGACCATATAATTTAATCTCTAAAGTAGAGCAATCTTGAGAGTGAAAGACGCATTATTAATCATTTGTTGTTGTTGTTAGTGCTGTCGAATGGATTCCAACTCTTGGCGACCCTGCGTACAGCAGAGCAGAACCCTGCCTGGTCTTTTTGCACCATCCTCTCACCTTCCAGTGCTCTATCAGATAATGCTGCACTGCTTTTTGTAGGGTTTTCTTGGCCATTTATTTTTTTTTTTGGAAGTGGGCAGCCAAGTCCTTCTTCCTAATCTGTCTTAGTCTGGAAGCTCCACTGAAACCTGTCTACCATGGGTGACTCTACTGGTATTTGAAATCCCAGTGGCATAGCTTTCAGCATCAGAGCAACAAGCAGCCACCACAATATGACAACCAACAGAGGGGTGGTGTGGTTCCCCGACCGGGAAACAACCCTGGGCAGCGGCGATGAGAGCAACGAATCTTAACCACTAGACCACCGGGGCTGGCATTGTTAATCATGACAATAAGCAAAAGCTGGTACAGTTCTAGCAAAGTGGGATGCGTGGATATCCTAGTCAGAGGTCACGTAAAGATTTTAACATGACCACATTGACATTGTTTTAAAAAGATCCCTGTGATTACTGTGGATGACTGATTTGAGGGGCACTGCATCAGTGTGTGGAGACCAGTTGCTGTGCTATTGCAGAATCCAAGTAAGAGATGAGTGTGGCCAGAGCTAGGTGGTGAAGAGCACCAGAAATGGAGAGGGAGGAACAGCTTCGTAGGAGTTTAGGAGGCAACTTTAACAAGACTTGGTTGGTATTAATTATCTGTTGTAGAAATGAGTGGAAGAGGGCGTAGGAGTAGGGAGGGCTGTGCTGGAGGAAAGATAGTTTAAAAAGAGGTTCAGGTGCCAAGACCTGCCCTTGACACCAGCAGCTAAGTCCCCAGGGAGTATTTTGAACGCTGATTTTGATGAATCTGAAGATTGCAGTGAGCAACACGACTTCCATTAGTGATTATTGGTGAGAGAATAACCGAGGCTTTGATACTGGGGAAAAGTTGATAGAGCTAAGTGTTCCCCACCAGACGATGAGGACCAATCTGTGCTTTCATCACAATCGCAGACAGAGTTCATGTGCTTTGAAGAGAATTGGAGATCTTGGCAGCTTTTGTGGCTCAAGAAGGAAGAGCAAGGAGATGGAGGGTGGTTTAACATCGAAGGTTCCATGTTGGGTGCAAGAACACCAGAGTCAAGAATAGAACATTAATAGGAAATGACAACCGGACCAGCAAATAGACAGCAAGAGCTGTGATTTGCGGACATTGATGTTTCGGAGACATTTAGCTGAAATGCTCAACCAAGGCTATATTTGGAAGCTGAGTTTAATACATAATTCAAAAACCACCTTCACTCATTGCAGTTTGAAATGAGATGTTGAAGTGGTTGTCCTGTGAGAGTGCAGAGTGACTCTTTATCAGTCATTTCTCTGGCCAGTGTGTGCTGCCCAGGTAGAGTTGTGTCTAGTTCTCTGAGAGCTTTCGATCAATCTGATTGCATTTGACCAGGAAGGCCTCAGTGAAGATGTCACTTCATCCTTCACCCTCAGGCACAGTCAGGACAGAAAACAAAGGAAACTGGAGTGACCAAGGCTTTCAATTACGGGTCAAGAGTCCTTTACCCTTCGCTCCCAAGCTTCATACCACTTCATGGTTAGCCAATTATTTTACCCCTTTGCCTAGGAGTACCCATCCACAAAACTGTTACGTGCAAAATATTTCCTTGTCTTTACCGAACAGAGGTACCAAAGAAGAGAAATGTAAGCTCGAACAGTGAGTCTCCATGTGTGTGCACATGCAGCATTTTTCTTGAAATATCCTGACCACCTCTCACTTCTGCACAACCCTTATTTTAAAATTCTCTAGAAATAAGATGTGGCAATAGTTCAACCCGAGACCACATGTGAAATTCAGGTTGAGACTGGGTGCTGTAAAATGATGTACCTTGACTTCTCTCAAAATCAAAATATTCAAGTACACAGCCATTTAAAAAGGTATTATCAAAATATAAGTCAAGACACTGGAAGATGTTCATGATAAATTATTAAATCAAATATTAGGTTATAAAAGAACATGCTCAGTATCATTAAATTCTTATTCTTCAAACAGGTATAGAAAAGGACTTGAAGAATATAAAGTAAAATCTTAAAAGTAGCAATCTCTAGGTGGTGAAATTAGTAACAATTTTTATTTTCTTCTTTTGGATTACCTGTGTCATCTAAATTTCTTACAATCATGCACCACTTATGTTACATGGAAGCATGTATCTTAAGATATAACATTCAATATTCGTAAATATACATGGAGCCTTACTATATTGCCATCCAGTAGGTGAAACATGGCTATAACAAGGCCAATTTAGTGTAATGGCTAAGAACACTGACTTCAACATTGGGCTTGCTTTGCTACCTTTGGTAATTTAATTAATCCCACCACAACTCAGGTGTCCCATTTATAGAACAGGATCTTAATAGTCACTAACTCTAGAGGTATTGT
Organism: Equus quagga; assembly: GCF_021613505.1. Taxonomy (NCBI): domain Eukaryota; kingdom Metazoa; phylum Chordata; class Mammalia; order Perissodactyla; family Equidae; genus Equus; species Equus quagga. The sequence goes on along the minus strand of NC_060288.1, from coordinate 26,122,482 downwards.
ACAAACAGAGGAAAAATATGTTTAAAAAACGTTTCGTGCGTAGGAAGCTCCCAATAAACATTAGTTAACCTTACTATCACTTAAAGTTATGTTCATCTTAGGGGCCGGCCCAGTGGCATGGTGGTTAAATTCACATGCCTTGCTTCAGCAGCCCAGGGTTCGCAGGTTCGGATCCCAGGAGTAGAACTACACACTGCTCATCAAGCCATGCTAGGCAGTGTCCCACATACAAAATAGGGGAGGATTGACACAGATGTTGGCTCAGGGAAAATCTCCCTCAAGCAAAAAGAGGAAAATTGGCAAGAGGTGTTACCTCAGGGCCAATCTTTCAGACCAAAAAAAAAAGGTTATATTCATCCTGAATAGGTGCCAGGAAGGTTCCACAATAGAATGTTACATTTTGGGGACAAAAAGTGCTTTCAGGATGGCTGTCTCTCATGAAGATGCATGCCAAACACATGATAAAATGAGTGGTTTTATTGGCAACTGTTAGCCAGAGGGACGGACCCCTCCCCCCCCCCCCCCCCCCCCCCCCCCTCGCATGTGATTATCTCACAGCCTTCCTGATACTTTTAAGCAGTTCTGGCTGCCCACAGACTCTTGATCCATCCAGTGTAGAAATTCCAGCACTGACCCTGGAAAACATACCCGTTACCATTCCTGAATGTTTTTGTTCACTCCAGATACTGAACGGAAGCTTCCATTTGGGGAATATCCAGGTAACTTCAAGGCCAGTAACTGGTGATCACAAAACTTTATTGACTGAGTCAGTTTCTTGGCACTACAGAGAGTTTGGGCTAAATGTGTATTTGGGGCAACATAATTTTACTCTTTTTAGGACTGTGCTAAAAAATATATATATTCATTGAAAATGTCCAAAGTACAATTACATAATTTGCTGCTTCAGTTATTTGAGCTGAGAAAGTGTGAGAGATGCATCTGAGTGTAACCCCCTTGGCCAAGTCCTGCCTCTGACCTCAACGGAAGTCTAGCAGCAGCTGCTGGCCTATCTTACTACCGAAGGCTCCTGAATGCTGACAAATTCAACAACTAGACCCCGAGAGCCACTGAACATAGGACAATTAGATGGGAACATGAGATCATGTGTGTTTTCAATACCAAGGGCACACAGGAGCCTATTTTTTCAAGAAATTCTAAAGTATAAACATGTCTATGAATATCTAGTCCTCAACCCACTTCCTTCTGACTAATCTTAATGGCCTTTATTAAGGTGTATTTTATATGGATTTTGTGCGATAGAGGAAAAAAGTTCCACTTCTTGACGGTGTAATATACTAGACCGCTTCTCTTTTTTGAGATGTCAAATACCTACTTTATTGTAGTGAGAAAGTGACAGTCAATTTAAATCAAAATTTATGGAGAACATTAGGAGCTGGAAGGACTTCGGCTAATCACTGTAATGTCCCCAACAAATGGTAAATGAAAGCATAAGGAAATTGAGTTAACACAAGTTAAAAGTTCACATACTTACAGAATTATATTAGAAGACCTACAACTTAATTAAATTATCCGAAACTGCTCATTTAGCTTCTATTGTACTAGTGAACATTTATGCAATTTTACTGTTAGATAGATATTAAGTAATAGGTTTGCATTGGGTCAAATTGGGAGAACCCTAATAAGGCAGAACAGGGGAAAGTTGAATTCATCATGAAGCATCTTTCTGAATCTTTACATTGAATATTATTAGGCAGCGATGTCCCTAGTTAGTTGGTTACTCTCTTATATCTATCATTCTGACATTTTGAATAATTGAAAAATCAAACAGGAATTTTGTCCATGGAAAAAATAATCTGATGGAGAAGAAATGTGTTATTGATCACCTAATCTTTGAAACTTTTTTCTTAGTCTTGTTTTTGCTTTGTCAACTGTACAAGCTCACAAAGTGGTCAATGTGTGGAATTTTACAAATTAAAAGCATTATTTTTTTTTTTTTTTGGAGGAATATTAGCCCTCAGCTAACTACTGCCAGTCCTCCTCTTTTTGCTGAGGAAGCCTGGCCCTGAGCTAACATCCGTGCCCATCTTCTTCTAGTTTATACGTGGGACGCCTACCACAGCATGGCTGCCAAGCAGTGCCATGTCCGCACCCGGGATCCGAACCAGCGAACCCCGGGCCGCCGAGAAGCGGAACGTGCGAACTTAACCGCTGCGCCACCGGGCCGGCCCCAAATTAAAGGCATTATTAACAGATTTGAGACACAGGACAATTTTGTGAAATGCGAAAGACAGAAATTTACATATAAAATCACATAATACTTGTTTCCTTACTTTGAATCCATTTAAGGTCAGAAAATTCTTAAATCCAAGGTACCATGCTGTAGAATTGTTACTTTCAAAATACTTTTAAACACACAGTGCAGGGTATTCGATAACTGAATGTATGTGGTGTTTCTTTCTTGTATGGCTACTAGCTTAACTTTGTCGAGAAGAGCGGAAAGTCTTCATAACTGAGGTTTGCCACAAATTACACGTGCATGGCTCTTTGTGGGGACATCTGCAGTAAGCCCAGAACGGAGCTGTGCTCCTTCCAGAGAATGCCAAAGCAGCTGGAAATCTTGTGAGTGACTGAAGCAATGTGGCCTGTCATTCAATCCTTAGTAAACAATTTACACGTAGATCTGTCATTCTTTTGTGTTATAAAACCTTTGGAAAAATTCTCCCTTTTTTTTTTTTCTTTTCGGGTGGAACTACATGTAAAGAATACATGAATTGCCATAATACTTGGTAACGTATACATGCACACACTAAGAAATGAGTAAGAAAAAAATATGGCTTCCCGCAGACTTGTTTCGAGCTGCTTGCTGGGGGCTGGGGGGGAAGCTGCCTCCTCTCCACTGCATTTAGAGAATTAATTCTCATATGAAATGAAAGGTCCCGTCCGATCCTATTTCACGGTAGCTTTGAGTGCTTGACTGTACCAAAGCAAAGGGCATTACTTGATTGTTCACTGTTGACATCACTTTACACCAGAAGGTGGCAATTGTTTTAATAATCACACTAACAAGTCTGTTTTGCCTTCAGATTGGTTTTTTAGAGATAGTGTTCATTTGGTTCTTGTCAAGCAGATGCCTTTTAAAATCAGTCGCGTTCACTCACAGATTTATTTCTCAGGATGGTTTTCCCACTGCCACCAACTGGCTAAAATATTATATGTCTTTTAGGATAATGAAAGCTACAAATTTCCTATATTTCTCCTTGATAAACCTTGTTTTTTCACCTGAAACAATTAAAAGATGCCATTGAAGGTGAGAACGCTAGTGAAGTGATAGCATGATAAAGTCTAAGTATATCGTATCCTTCATAACATGAAGAATGTGCCTTCTTTCTCACTTACAAGGAAAACTGGTGAAGAATTTCTCCAGCTGACCAAGATACCTGTGAAGTGTAGTGTACTCATAAGATTTATGTCGATACACAATGAAAAATCATTCACATATAAATCACAAGGCATTTATGTCTAACTTACCTCCCAACACTGCAAAATCCCATAAATTCTTCAATTAAAACTGAGTGGAAGATAAAAGACTTCTTGAAGCCCAGCAGGTCACAAAGAGCCCATAGGCCTCCTTAAGCGTATGACAAAAGGCACAGAAACATCCAAAATACCAAGACACGGTAACTGCCTGAGGATTTATCTCCTAAGACAAGGTTCCAGAACCTGTCATCTGAACACTGTTGCCATCCATAAAGAAAGAGGAAGAGGAGAGGGGGAGAGAATAATGTTGGCTCTGTGAAACCACAGCATTCTTTCCAGATGGTCTCTTTTTCCACAGCTTAGGTTACCTACACGACAAAAGGAGAAGAGGCCAGGGGTGAGCGCTCTTTTTTTGTAAAACTGAGAACTCCAGACATTTGTCATCCAGAAAAAATGCCTGCCGCTCAGCAGGATAGATTTTTAAAAATTTTTCTCAGAGCCTTTCTCTAATTGGGCTTCCTCAAATTTTCACACATCCTTTCCCCCAACAAGTTTACAAAAGCCAAAGGTCCCCCACACCCCACCACCAGTGGCAGGCCCATAAATCACGCGAAATTGCAAAGGATTTTCTTTCACGTTGTGCAATTAACTCCTATAACGTAGAAAAACATTTTATAATATGTAATATGGGAAGGCAATAGCAAATAGCATGTCAACTTCTCATTAGTAAATCCTAATAATGGCTAACATAAAAATGCAACTATCTATTAACATTTTTTTCTTCAATTCACGTTTAAAAGAAGAATATTGCAATGTCTTTTAGTATCTGTACAATACTCGTGTAGGAATTTATTATAGCAAAATGATCTGGCAGGATTAAACTAGCGTGAGCAATATGAAAATTTAAAGATAGCTTGAATGCCCATTCTTTAATTTTACTAAAATAATGAAAAACATATATTATTTGAGCTTACGAAGCATGTAAATACTAACTCAAACCAAGCGTATGTTTTGTACATATATAGTGCATTTTTCTACCCAGTATTAAAAACCATTTCTCTTTTTATTCTTTACTTGCTTGTATCCCCTAGAAGTAAAAAGAATTATGAATCTTGAAAATCATCCACCAGCTCTTTCTAACCTCCATCATAGTTAGCAAACGTTTCTCTTTAACTTTGAGGAATTGCTCCAAGTGGAAATGTGAAATCTAAATAAGAGCTTGTAAATTTTAATAGCATAAGTAGAATAGAAGGAGTTCCTCTGTTCTTCCTTTGAAACAGGCTGGCATTAAAAGTTAGGCTGGTTGGGAGGTTTTGTTTGTTTGTCAGGAAACATTTAGATGTAAATATTAGACTATTAAAATGGGACTCAGAGCAAGAATTGACTTTTGCTTCCCAGCTCCTGGCCTGACCCTGGCTCAGGCCTCCAAAGAAAGCCCGTCTACAGTCACACCCAGACTGGGACACACCCAAACAGGGCCTTGCCCAGACACTGCGCAAATTAACACACCACTCGCACAGCCCCAGCCCTGCAGGAAGCTCACCAAGACACCATCACCCAACGATGAACATTTGCAAATTCTAAACATCCTCTAATATTAAAAAGAAAAGAAAAATCTGCACCTTCCGTGTCTCTTCTTGACGCCTATGTCTACCCACCATCACGCACAGGCCTTTTAGTATTGCCTGAGGAAAGGGAGAAGCAAGCTGGGGCCGAGGAAGAGGAGTGGAGAAAGATAGGAAATACATTCATCAGTTTTCTTTCCCATTCATTTTATGGGCTTTCTATAGGAAAGTGTTTTCTCTTAGTTTTCTGCCTTATTTCCGGCATCAGCTATGTTTGAGTCAGCTGTTGAGTGAGGAAGATTGAACGGTAGATTGAAGGTAAGATGCAGCAGGACTCTGCAGGAGAGTTAGGTTATCGGTACAAAAACCTTCTTACTCTTTTGTTTTGTTTTTGGTTTGAGCACTCTCAAAGGTAAAATGGGTCCCTAAATCACAGATTATGGCTCTGGGGAATTTACAAAACATCTTTTAAATATAAAGACTGAGAGGCAGAAGGCCTTGGGAGGTACTAACTTTGCCAGTTACTCACTGAGTATTTTTGAACAAGTCCTTTAACCTCTGTGGGCCTTGATTCTTTATTTCTAAGATTATTCTAACTTTGCAAGTGAATATTTTGAGTTCTACCCAAGTGTATTTGGTGTAAGGAAGAAATATAACATGTTTTTCTTTTTTTTCTTTCTTTTTTTTTTTTTTTGGTAAGATTGGCCCTGAGGTAACATCTGTTGCCAATCCTCTTTTTTTCTCTCCCCAAAGCCCCAGTACGTAGCCGTATATCCTAGTTGTAGGTCATTCTAGTTCTTCTATGTGGGACGCTGTCACAGCATGGCTTGATGAGCGGTGTGTAGGTCCCCGCCCAGGACTGAACTGGTGAATCCTGGGCCGCTGAAGCAGAGCTCTAGAACTTAACCACTCGGCCATGGGGCCGGCCCCCATTTTTTTCTTGAACTTGTGTTTCATAGAGAAATTCAGAAAGAATTGCTAACCCAGCATAGATATGATCACAAACCCTCCCGGCTAATCACTCAAACCCATTCTGAACTTCCTCCTCTCCCTGGGCTGTCCGGTGCTCATAGGCTACAGAGTTATGGTTCCCATGATTGAATTCAAAGAATATGAATGAAAATGTACCGATTAAAAGAAATGCTTATTTTTTGCCGATTTACAAAATAAGTTAATTCCTACAAGCTAAGTCTGCTTTCATTCAAGGTTATTGTGGGTCAATAGATGGGACAATTGTTTAAAAACTAAAATTGTGCACTTTTGGGGGGAACACACAAAATAGTGACTGTGACCACCTCGTAGTGAAAGGAAACGCCTCTTCATTGGATAAAAATGAAGGCATATGATGTAATATGAGACCATTTGGTGCTTGATGTCAATGAATATATGCTAAGGAAGCATCAGAACATTTTTCTTGTATTAAGCTTTTAGGCCGTGTTGTGCCAACATGCACTGGTTGAAGACAGCATTAATATTAATGAAGGATGGAAGTCTGAGATTTAGTGACTCGCACTTCCCGACCCCCACCTTACTTCCTTTCATGCTAAATCCATTAGTATAGATGGATCGACATTAATAAACAAGAAGGACAAATAGCTCTCCATTCGGGGACAGTTTTACTTGACCCTTGTACACCCTGCCCATACATGGCCACAAGATGTTTGACCTATTCAATGACATTTATTTATTGATTTGTGAGCCGATTTTTCCCTAGGTACCTTACACTTCTTATACTTAATATGTATTAAAAAGTTAAAATCTCTGAACAGGGAATGCTTCAAAAATAAATTGAGGAAAGAGCCTGTCGTTCATCTTTGCAACCCTTGGGACCCTTATATATGGTTTTTCACAGTGGCGTCTACACCGCAGGTGCTCCATAAATGCTCATTGAATGGAACTGAATTGAATTGCATTGTCAGATTCTGAACTGTTTTATATGATCTTATTATCACCTTCTCTCCCCCTGTAGTCATAGACACATACCTGAAGATATATGTGTATTTACACATTTTTAAAAATAATTTTACTCCAATGGATCCAGACAAAACATATATTGAATTTTTCTATAATGGGTTGATATTGAAGACTTTAAACCTTATGTTTACAAGTGACTTTTGTTATGAGTATGAAAAGAACCATAGGGTTTTCTGGATGAAATTCAGGTTAAAACTGATTAACTATCTGATAGTTGAAAGAAAGCGTATCGATCATTTGACCCTATGGTCTTCAAAGTATATGCCTTGTCACCTAGGGGTTTCTTCAAGCACCCCAAGGGCTACCAAGAGGCAGGAGGGCAGATAAAGGGACACAGGCAGTGATTAGGGCTCACAGGGTCCCTCCATCCCTTCAACAGAGAAAGTCCACTTCAATGTGTTTGATTTACCAATACGTTGGGCTTCTCTGTAAGAATGCATTTGAATGACAGTATTCACTGCTTTAAAAGTAATTAAAGCCGGGGCTGGCCCCGTGGCCGAGTGGTTAAGTTCGCGCGCTCCGCTGCAGGCGGCCCAGTGTTTCGTTGGTTCGAATCCTGGGCGCGGACATGGCACTGCTCATCAAACCACGCTGAGGCAGCGTCCCATATGCCACAACTAGAAGGACCCACAACGAAGAATATACAACTATGTACTGGGGGGCTTTGGGGAGAAAAAGGAAAAAATAAAATCTTAAAAAAAAAAAAAAAAGTAATTAAAGCCACAATCTTTAATATAAAAGGAGAGAGAGAGAAAGAGCTCTTTTCAAACAGGTAAGCTTAGGTGCAGGGACTTTAGACAGCTCTGTCAAGGTTACACGAGTTAGCTACGGCGTATATGAGTCACGACCAGAAACCAGGTCTCCTGACACCTGATCTGGTCACAGCTTACCTAGAGGTGGAAAAAACCATGAGAGAAAAACAGACTTTCCTAGATTAGTCTGGGTCACCCCAACATGCATCCTATTCTATAGCTACAACCACAGTAACTCAAAAGAAACCGAAAGTCAACTCGCCATCAACTAAGACCAATGTTGACCTTCGCTCCCTGCTAGTCACAGTAATTTGCAAGAGGCTAATGCCTATTGAGCCTTTATTGACTTTTTTAAAACTTTCAGACTCTTTCTCTAATACTGCAGAAAACAAAATTTTTCGGCTTCTTACTCCTAAGGCTATTAAAAAATATACATAATCGCTCTGTTACTTCAAGATGCTAGGATTCTGGTTTTAGTTCACCCCATGATGTCCAACATACCATAATATCCACTTAATTTGTAATTCTACTCTTCAATTTGATATTACTTGTAAAAGAAGTTTTAGTTTTATAAATAAGTATTGCATTTATCTATTTATCTAGCATCATATTTATTATTAAGAGTTGTTAGTCAATGCTACCAAATATAAATCAATGCTATATAGTATTAGCTATAAGTATATTTGAGAAAAATACAGTTTACTACTTCATAGTAAAATTTAATGCTTTTAATGTGCTGTCATATTCATAAAGGCAATATTGACTCAGTCCATCTGATTCTATGCTACAACAAAAAAATCGTTTTCATTATTAACCAACTGAAATCTCATTAAAGTTTAAGATTTTCAGTATATGAAGAATTATTTATTTGATGATCAGGCTTATGCTTTAAACTCTTAAAACTGCTCAATGACAACAAACTTTAAATTCTTTATGTAATATCTAAGGTTAATTTACCTTCACCTAATGATTGCACAAGGTGACATTATTCTAGAGACTGTGTTTTGAATAAAACACTACCCCAATCTCTGAGAGTATATACGGGGGTGCTTTTGCAATGGACAGGCAAAAGCAATAAGGTTTAGCAACAGACCACCCCATAGTGGGAACTGCTTTTCCGCCTGGTTTTTGTCAGACCAACAGCTGTTCCATCAGTCAATTAGTGACCAGGGACAAAATGCATTTTTTTTTAAATCAATTAGCAGGCCCTCCAACTGAATAAAGATCCCTGGGTATGCTTTTCACCAACAAAACAAGAGCTAGGAGTGAATAAAGCTAAGGAGATCATAAATTCTTGAAAGTACAGTCTGAAAACCTGAGAAAGCCATACAGAGGTTAGCAGGTTATTCCTGCCCTTGGCAGGACTCCAGTAACTCAGCCAAGGCAGACAAGAAATATATACATATATTTTCCAGTATATTTTTTCAGTATAAATGTGTATATATGTGTGTGTGTGTATATGTATTCAGAGAATGAGATCCCCATTCTTTCTTATTGGTTAATTTTACTAACAGCCTTCGCTACGTGGAACCCATTGTTATTCAGTCTCTTATTCCCCACTCAGTGGTGGAAACGCAGTCATGTGCCATCCCAAGATAGACATATAGAATAGCTATTGATTATCTTCCATAAAATCCTTTGTAATTTTAGTATTAAACATCTTTCTGTCTTCTTTAGAGAAATAATAAGAGTTTATTTCATCTTTCTTCCTAGGTTTTGTCTTCTAATGCTTTAGTCCTACTTTTGAAATAGCATTGTTGTCCTCAATTTAATTTTCTAAGAATAATGGTTTGACTATATTAGATGCTTTAATAGTATTGCGTTATAAAATTATAATTTCCCCTCGTAATAACAAATTTAGTATTCAGATATACGTATTTAAAAGCTCTCATTAAGCGTGTATAGTTGACCAAACTTCAGAATAGAGAAAAGTGAAAAACATAATTCCCACTCAATAAAAAGAAAGCTGCGAGCCCTCCCTTACAGCCAACATACTGACATGTATTCACTGGAAAGTTCAGTAGACCAATTTGAGAAAAGCAGCTCGAAAACCAGTAGATCTTTCAAAACAAGTTCAAATAACCAGCCAGAAAGACAAAAACCATGCTAGGTAATTAGAACTGAAGAAAGTTCATACCAAGAACTAGTTGGAAGGGTGAAAGAGCACAGAAGGGATGCTGAGGTAAACTAAATATCAGTAGCCACTGGAAACAAATACAAGCCTAGGGCTGATGTCGCCCAGGGAACAGTAACTGCGGTAGGTAGCTTGCAACCCTTGGCCAGAGGTCCTAAAGGAAAGGGCTGAGATTTCCGTAAGGTAGAACCTGAAAGAAGGGACCCTGCAGGCCTGGTGCTCACACCTCTGAGGTGAACAGGTGCGATGGTGGTTTGACCAGCAAAGGGTGGGATGACTGGTGATGGTACCTCCCAGGGGCATAGCAGAGCTGGTACCAACATTGCCAAAGGACACTGGAGGCTGGAGCCTTATCTTTCTTCTGCTACTAGGGTGTTGCTATTGGGGTCTGGGAACAGAAAGGAAGGTTTTTTTCCTTCCTCTTGCTTTCCAATTGTCTACCACTTGCAGAAGCTTACAGGAAGCCAAATGCAAGGGAGTGTGGGAAATGTAGTTTGCAGACTCTCAGCCCTAGCATCGCAAAGCAGAGTACAGAAGAGTGGACTTGAGGCCTAGAGACAATAGGTAAATAACCAGCACACGTTTGTGTCTGAAATAACTTGCCCAGACTGGATTTTGTTCTTTAAAAGACGACTTATGGCAGGTTTACAGTTCCGCATCAATCATTTGGCCTGGCAGTTGGTAGAGTTAAACAGATTTACTGCATTTTTGAGGAGGCAGAAAACATCAAGAACAAGCTGGCATCTGCACATTGTGAGACTTTTCCTGCCTGCCGGGTGTTTTAGGCAACCACCATTCAAACTCCCAGGAGTGGAAATGCTATCTTCAGTCAGGCCAAAATATTTATTAAGATAAATCAATACAAGTTGAGGTTAAAGGGGAGAACCTCTGGTCTAGATAGAGGCTTTTCAAGTACGTAGGACACTCTGCGGTTTGGTTGACAGGCAAAATTCAAAGTCTATACAGTGTATCTGGTTCATCAAGCCTTTCTAAGGATCCCACCCCTTGTCCACCGTGTATTCAGAAGCTGGATCTCTGCCAAAATAGCCCAACTTCAAAATTATCTCTCATCTCGGGGGCCGGACCAGTGGCCAAGTGGTTAAGTTCATGCGCTGTGCTTGGGCAGCCCAGGGTTTCACTGGTTCGGATCCTGGGTGCAGACACGGCACTGCTCATCAGGCCATGCTCAGGCGGCGTCCCACATGCCACAACTAGACGGACTTACAACTAGAATATACAACTATGTACTGGGGGGCTTTGGGGAGAAGAAAAAAAAAAAGAAGATTGGCAACAGATGATAGCTCAGGGCCAATCTTTAAAGAAAAATGTCTCTCCATCTTTACCTCACCCTTATCTCTTAATGCCCCTCTATGGATTAGGAAAGCCAAGATCTCTAAAAAATATCACTCCAATGTAAGAATCAATGCTTACTCTCCCATAACCATTTCAAAGATACTTTTATCATAAAGTATGCTAGTTACCTCCAAACCAAGCCTTTACTGTTAGAATTTTTAAAAAGAATGCATATTCGGGAGCAGTAGGATCGTACTTTGGACTTATGCGACAAGTAAAGAAGTTCTCCTGAATTATTGAGAATGGAAGTTTATTAAATGCTCTTAGAAAGGAAGATGGCAGCAGGAACAGTACAGTCCAGTCAAAGGGTACCAACTTCCAGTTATAAAAAAATAAGTCATGGAGATGCAAGCGTGATGACTCTGCAGCATGGTGACTATAGTTTATATTATTGTTTTGCATATTTGAAAGTTGCTAAGAGAGTAAATCTTAAAAGTTCTCATCCCAAGAAAAAATTATTTAATTATGTATGGTGACAGATCTTAACTAGACTTATTGTGGTGATCATTTTGCAATACACACAAATATCGAATCATTATGTTGTACACCTGAGGCTAATATGATATTGTGTGTCAAGTATATAAATTTAAAAAAGAGCTCTTAGAAAGGAAGATGGCAGCAGCAGCACAGTTTTTCAGTCTCTGTAAATCCAAACATAAGAGCAGATACAACAGCTCCATAACAAAACCAAAAATCCCCAGATAGGGGCCGGCCCAGTGGCACAGGGGTTAAGTTCGCACATTCCGCTTCCACGGCCTGGGGTTCGCTGGTTCGGATCCCAGGTGTGGATCTAAAGAACTGCTTGGCAGGCCTCACTGTAGCACGTGTCCCACATGTAGAGTGGAGGAAGAAGGGTGCGGATGTTAGCTCAGGGCCAGTCTTCCTCAGCAGGAAGAGGAGGATTAGCGGCAGATGTTAGCTCAGGGCTAATCTTCTTCTTCAAGAAAAGATCCCCAGACAACATTTGCCAACAAAGGTATTCTACACAAACCAAAATACGAGAAGGTGGAGACAGACCACCAATACCCAAAGAACTGCCTGGTAGCAACGTCCGTGTAGGAGGACGCAGAGCGAGGTGAGAGGGTGGCATCGAAGGAACCCGAGAACATGAGTCCCCGTTGTGACCAACATGCCAACTTGTATTCACTGAAAGCATGGTGGACCAGTTTGAGAAGAGCGCCTGAATGGGGAGAGTTTTGCACAATCCAGTACCAAGTGATTGCAAAAGACTCACAAAGGCCAGAAGGGGTTGGGCGGTGCAGGCACTAGCAATGCTCAAAAATGACCAGGAGGCACTTTTCTAGCACAGGGCCCCTCCAGACCAGGTTATCCATCAGGCACGATCTCCACAATGCCTGGGGTCCACTGTCCTTGTAGGGCCTCAAGGAAGGTTTAAATTTCTTTTAAAGTCAGAAGGAAAAAAGTTCACTTTTAGGTCAAAAAAAGTGTTTTAATATATTCATCTTTCTGTCCACATGGTTGTAAAATATATTTTTAACATTTTTGATGGAGGAAGGAACCCACAAAGGCTTAGGACCTACAGAACTTATAATGAGCCCTGGGCCCACTACAGAGCAGAAATTGCTGGGAGTGGCGTCAACAGTGAGCAGGACAGGGACAATAGAGATGAAGTCCAGGGAAAATCCAGACCAAAGGTAGGAGAAGAAGAGAGCCAGAAAATCTCAGGAAGCCAGCCACCGCACTTTTACAGAAAGCATCAGAAGAGGGAGCTCTGTGAAACAGGAAAAGCTTCCCTGAATCCCGCCGCATTCTTAAAGTTCAAGAAAACTAATTTCGTATGGAAATGAATAACAGAAAAGTATGGAAGTCAAATCCCATACAACATTACGATGAGAAAAAGAAGAGAACAATAGCACGCCAACAATGAAAGCACACTAGAAAGATGTGTCCTCAAAAGACATCAAAACAGTAACCTACTATTTCAAAACGAGCTAAAGACATTAAGAAAATGATACAATATGTGAAAGTGCAACATGAACCAAAATTAGAAAATCTCAGAAATGAGGTGACAGACTTTAGGAAAGAATTATAAAGTAAAGTAAAAATCACTTTAGAAATGAAGACTAAACCAGAAGGAACACCAGAGCTTAGAAACACAATAGATAACGTCTCAAGAGAAATAGAAAGTGAAAAAGAGGAATTTTTAAACATCAAAGAGAAATGAAGAAATGGAGTAAAGGGGTTCAAGGGAAGATGATCCATATCGAAGGAAAGAAAAGGAAATTAAACAAATGGTTAATACGAATCTCGGAAGAAGGAAACCAAAACGAGAAAACAAAGTCAATTCTAAAAATGATAACTCAAGAAAAGTCCCCTGAAATAATGATTGAGAACTACATGTTAAAAGTGCACACTTCATTCCTGAGACTCCAGAATGACCAATATCAAAACATAATATAGTAAAATTACTCGACTGCAAATATAAAGAAAAAATCCTTTGGGTATCAGGAAAAAAAACTTCATGACTTATGAGGAAAAGAAAATTAGATTATCATCAGACTTTTCAACAGCAATGCTTTATGCCAGAAGAAAACAGAGTAACATATTTAAAATATTCAAGGGAAGAAAGTGTGAGCCAAGGATTTGATAGCTAGCAAAAGTGACTTTCAAGAATAAAGGGCACAGTTAAACTGTTATCAACATGCAAAAACTCAAGAAATATTGTTCCCATGAGCCCTTCCTGAAGAAGCTAGTGGAGAGGAGTGTATGGCTAGAGAGACATTAGCTTAAGGGCTGGTGGTGAGCATTAAATATATATTTACTCATAAAAGTAAGAGGAATTGAGGGGTAAAAGGTAGAGAGTATATTATGTAATAGTTACATGCTCTGACAATGCAGATGTAACACAATTATTAACAAATGGGGGGAGAATGAGGAGAACAGATACAAAAGAATCTTTACGTTCTCAGTAATCACGTTGGTGATGATATTTATACTGTTGTTTTGAAACTGTTGTATGTATGATTTGAGGTAAAAACAAATGTGTAATTATGGGTTTTTCTAATTCTATCATTTCCTATGTCCTTAAGAATTGAAATTCAAAGTATTAAAAAACAGGAAAACGTAATAGAGAGGCAGCTATGGAAGAAAGGAAGAGATATTGATGAGTTCAAGCTCTATAATCTCAAGTTTGAAGTAAAACATAAATATGAATTCATAAAATATTTTATTGTTAATTGTATATATATATTTCCTAGATCTTTGAGCTTAAAAGAACTAGAGACAGTGATCAACCTAGTAGCAATGAGCATCTCTTGGCAGCTTGTAGCCTCGAATATCCTTTCTCATTAAAAGAAATTAGGATTTCTGGGAGAAATGGTGAATTCCATGTTTGGAGCAAGAAATATACAAGGTGAACCTGAAACGTCTATATTAAGAAGTAGCAAAGAACCTGTGAAAGACTACTAAGGTCGTAACAAAAGATTTCAAGAGCCAGCAAAGAGACCTCTACTGGCCAAAGACTGGGCACATTGAACTTCAATAACGATAATCATTGCAATAGATATAAATCCATACAATTTGCTTAAGTTCATGAGTTCGTAATGATATATTTTTAAAGAAAGCATTGGATATCTTCAGAAGATAGGGAATCAATTTATAATCTTAAAAGATGGTAAATAAAGGGAAGGAATCCACTGAGGAGCCAAATAGTAGATGAAGGGAAGTGTCTATGTATGTAAGTATTCCAACTAATAAATGAAAAGGAAATGATAGAATTAGAATATCACTATTTTTGCAGATTTCGTGAATGAGTATATATGGACATTTAGTATCAATGGCTGCTAAGATCACAAAAAGTGAGAGAACCAGACGTTTGTGCCTCATAGAGTCTTGCCAAAAACCATTATGGAAATGATGACTAAACTAGAAGGAACACTGGAGTATATAAAGACACCTTGAGTCTTGCCAAAGGGATCAAACCTGGGTCTGATCCAGTCTCTGGATTCAGCCGCCAACTTGCAGGAAATTCAAACAGCAGAGGAACATGTTGAACTGCACCAAGAGTATCAAATCAGCAAAACGCAGACTGTGGGAGGCTCTCCATGTTAAACAGCCCAAGTTCTTCAATAGAAATGCACATTAGGAGGATAAAAACTATAAAAAGAGAAACCCAAGGAAGAGGTTACTGTAAAAGCAGGATAACAGTTACTTATGGCAGAAGGCAGGGGCTTACTTTTGGCATGAGTCACATAGAAGAGGCTCTTAGGTGGCTGACAGCATTCTCTTTCTTGACCTGGATGGTGTTCGCCTTATAATAATTTATCGAGCCCAGCTTTTGATTTGCGTGTTTTCTGTGTCTCTGTTTTACTCTATGGGGAAGGGATTTTAAACCTTGAAAAGCCCTTAGAGCAGCTTTCTGTCGCACTGTGACTTCTCCTCCTCCTAAAACAAGTTCTTTCTCTCAATGTCAACCACTCTACCCCCTCTACACCTCCCTAGGCTCCATCCTCTGAAGTGTTTCTTCCCTCTTCCCTGTTATATTAGATGATCCGTGGATATTAGTCATGATTATAGACCAGAACATGATGGTTTGAGTACTTGCCCTGCCCGCAGACCCCTTCTGAGAGAGCAATAACCTGGAGCTCCGTATATCTAGGTCACTGTGCTTTGTTGCATGAGTCTCTTCCACCCTACACAGGTGAAAGAACTGAGGATCTATGCATTCATTCAACACACACTTATTAAGTACCGAATACCATGTACTATAGCAATGAACAAAATAGACCAAGGCCCTTCTCTCCTGGCCTACTTTATGTGTCGTAGCCGTGTTTGAGAGCTCTGAGATCATCACCAATATCACAGCTAATACTTACTGAGTAAATGTTTACTATGTGCCACCTTAACACCATCATATCTTGTTTGATTCTCCCATCAACCCGTGGAATTAGATATTAACTCTAACTTCATCTTACGTAAGAAAAAATGAAGCTCAGAAAATTTGAATAACTTACTTTAGTTTATGCAACTAATACGTGCTGGAATCTAGAATTCAAACTCAAGCAATTCAACATCAGAGCCCAACAAGACCCAAAACATGATCACTAGTTAAACCACTAAATATCCCCTATGTTGGAAAATATGAATGTGAATGAGAGAAGGATCTAGACCAAGGGTAGACAAACTACAGCCCTCAGGCCATATCCAGCCACATCATCTATTTGTTTATGACCCCTGAGCTAAGAATGGTTTTAACATTTTTAAATGGTTAGAAAAATACAAAAGAAGGATAATAGTTTGTGACATGTTAAACTTACATGGAATTCAACTTTCAGTGTCCCTAAATAAAGTTTTATTGGCACACAGCCATGCCCATCGTTTACATGTCGTCTATGGCTACTTTTGTGCTACAATGGCAGATTTGAATAGTTGCAACAGAGACCATACAGCCTGTACAGCTGAGGCTGAAAGTCTCTGGGTCCAACAACACTGCTATAGTGCCATGCACTCAGGAACAATATCTGACACTGAACACATGAATACGAGCTAAGGTGGCTGCAACTCTCAGTGGGACATAGCTGAGACCTGTGTAGGAGCCCAAACCTTTAAGAGAACACCAGGGAGTGGGCTGCAGGAGGAGATTGAACTTCTAGCTAGTAAGAGCATGGGAGGCTCCAGCAGTTTATTTAAAGAATGATAGAGCCAAGCCTATGGCTGCCCTGAGTGGCAAAACCAGTCATGATCATGGCAATCAGGCTGTCTTGTATTGGGAGTTATCCTTTTGTGTGTCCTCACAAGATTGGAAATTCCATGAGAATGATGTAATTGATCTGCTAGACTTGTTCAATTGATCCATGAATCAGTCAATTACCAGCAATGATTAGGAGACAAAGCTTGATACTGAGTATTGGGATGTCCCATCTAACATCACGGCCGAGACTCAAGATGCTCTTCTTAGGAATTTAATCTCATTTCTCAAATGATACAGAAGAGCTCTTTTCTAGGAACTCCTCAAATTGTGCTAAAATTGTTTCAGAATCACGTGTACCTGGTGAATCAATTCTGGGATCTTCCCTCGCTCTGTACTGTCTGAGTCTGAGACCTAATAGGAAGAGAGTTAAGAGCACAGCCTTGGGTATCAGACTGTCTGGGAGAGCCCTGCCTCTGCCTCTCAGAATCTGTTTGACCTTGGCCAGTTTCTTAGCCTCTTCAAACTGCAGTGTCCTTATCTGTAAACTGGGCTCAACGCCGTGCTTATCTCCTGGGCTAGTGGGAGGATTAAATGAGATAAAGCACATCAAGTACTTAGGAGAGCATCTCGCACTCAGTAAGTGCTCAATAAATGTTCCTGATCCTTTCAGCTGCATTATCTTTTACACCAGAAAATCATATTAGGAGCGGCAATTTAAGGAGACAGTATTAAAGCAGATTAGCTTTATGAGAAGTTGTGACCAGTTTTGTTCTTTCCGTTAAAACAAGGAATTTCCAAAATTAATCTCCTTTTTACAAGCCTAAAAGTTGACCCACTTCTAAAAAAATGTTTCATGAGGGATAAGAGACTAAGATAAAAATTATGCACAACTGATACTAACAAAATTTTTATAAGTATATATAAATCTGTACAGTCTGTAAGAAGCAGGCTCCATCTAAAAAGTTCCTGGACATACAAATATGAATGTAAACCCAACTAAGACACACTTTTAATATTGCCCAAGGACATTGGATAAATATTTTAAATACTAAAATTTGGTAAGAATAAAGGCAGAAATCAATTTTTCTTTCATTTTACTTATAAGATCTTAATAATTTAGTGCAGGAAAAAAGAATTTTACTTTTCTCTGACAGCATTAGCTTTGAATTCAATCAATTGCCCCGATAATGAAATTTCTTAACTCAGATTTTTAAGTTACAATGAAAGATAAACTAGAAGGGAATGCCAGTGAACCTACGACTCATGGCTCACATACCCCTTCACCGTGAGACAAAACCCAACTCGCAAAGACCTGCCGTCCAAAGGTACCTACCACTTATCCATCCCCAGAGTAGTCCCTTTTCTCTGCTGACAGCAAAGCCAAAATAAAGGAATTCCCTTCAAGCAACTTCAGAAAAACTCCCCCTTTGGAAATCAAAGCCTGACTGTTAAGGCTCTTTTTAAACCATTATGACTGTACCATTATAATAGCAATCATATGAATACTGAGTGACAAATAGTACTTGATATCCAAATGGCACTCATAAAATTGAGATGAACCTCATCCTCCAGAGATTGATATAGATATGCAAATGACCTGTCTTGTATCCTGTGTCCTTTTTGTTTGCAGATATTACACTCTGCATTCTTCTGGAGTCAGATCCAGGTTTTTGAATGTAAATCACAGCTCTCTTATTCAATGCAGGTAAAAGGATGAGAAAATGTCAAAATCTCCCTTTGGCACCAGCTTGGGCTTGAACCAGTAAAGTGCTGGTAAATATTTAGCAACAAGTAGGGTTGGGGCCTGATTTGTACAGTTTGCCTATTTCTATGGTGTAAATACTCCCGCCCTCACCAATGTCAACCTACCATGTGATGTCACTGAACGTGAGATTGGAGAGAGAGACACACAATCAGCTCCCAAACAAAAGTTGTGAGCCAGGGTCAGCACATCACTGGCTTGAACCCCAATTCTTTCCTGAACCAGTGTGTCCCAGTGGGAAACATGACTTCAGACTGGAAACCAGAAATCCAAGTGAGACCTGGTGCGTATTACTCAAGACGATCCTTTTAAACAGGGTCCTGCTACCTCTCCTTTCCTTTGGTGAATCCCACCACGACACCTTGTAGGCGTCTCCTTTCTAGGACCTGGCAAGTGATCATCATCCTTTTCTGTGAAAAGCTGGAGAACTGAGAAAGAGTAAATCCTCGCTGGAGCCTTCCTGATGACCATCCAGAGTCATCACTTTTGGCTCTTCTTTAACACATTGGATTATTTTCCAAGCCCTCATATTACCTGGAAAACTGAACAGGTAAAGATGCTGGAATTACTTCTCCAGATCCTCTGGCATATATTTTGTAGCTGGTCAGGTTAATTTCTTCTAAGATTGGGGTCTTTATTCTCTAGACCAGTGGTACTTCAGAGAGCCTAAGAATCACCAGGGAAACTTGCTAATAATGCAGTTTCCCAACCTCCGCCACTTCTGATTCAGGAGGTTTGAATGGTATTGGGAAGCTGCATTTTAAACAGTCACCCCAGGGAATTCTGATTCTGGAGGATGAATCTGGGCCCACTGTGACAAGTTTTGGCCAACTACAAAGTTTAGACGGAACAACTGACTCAAGACCACCCTTACTTCTGGCACCAATTGCACATTCAGGGGCGTTCCCCAAACCACTGGGTTTGGTAATTTACTGGAAGGACTCACAGAACTCATTGAAAACTGTTATACTCACAGTTCTGGTTTATTACAGGGAAAGGATACAGATTAAAATCAACCAAGGGAATAAGTGCATAAGGCAGAGGCTGGGGAAGGACCAACACAGAGCTTTTGTGGTCCTTTCCACGTGGGGTCAGGACACATTACTTTCCCAGCATTGAAGTCTGACAGTACATGTGGGGTGTTGCCAACCAGGGAAGGTCACCCAAGCCTCAGTATTCAACGTTTTTATTGGCGCTCCATTGTGTAGGTATGATTGATTGATGGATTGACCTTGACCGCATGGTTGATCTCAGTCTCTAGGCCTCTTACCCAAAGCTCTCCCCCTAAATCACATTGTTACTATCTGACTGGCCCAAGGCCCCTGGGCAAACCAAGATTCCCTCCAAGGCTAAGGGTAAACTTCTTCTAGGGCAAGGTTACACTCTTTGCTACATACCTACCCTTTGAGACACCCTCCCAAAAGCTAACCTCCATCTTTCCTCAGCAGTCAGAATTTTGCTTGTGGGAAAAACACTCTGGCCATCAAAAACAACTTTCCTATGGCTGAGCCTTTTGCTTGATTGAGGCTGGTGAGAAGTTTGCTCAGATTGTTTCTTCAATGTGGTGCCAATCCATGAGCCAAGACCTAAAACAGGTCTTTTAGAGTTTTCAGGATTATGTGATAAACATATCAAATATCAGATCCAAATCTGAGCACCTTTGAAGCTTGGCACATGGTGAGTGCTATGTAAAAGTTTGTTAGTATCAGTGTTAGTTAGTATTACTATTACTATTAGGATTAGTATCATTATTAGTATTAGCATCACTGTTAGCATTAGTATTAGCTGTGAGAAACTGCAAGAGTTGGCCTACTATGCACAGAAATAAAACCATAATCCAGCTCATGGGACACCAAAAGTGAGCTAACATTCCAGGATGAAAGCTGGGAGTGAGAGAGAAGAGGTGCAAATGGGGGACCCCGCTACAATACACCCGCAAGGATGAGGCTGACATTTGCTCACGTAGAGCAGAGGCTCTGACTGCCCTTCTCAGCTCACCTCAGACTCTCATCCTGCTCCATCCAGTTTGCAGTTGTCTGAAATATATTCTACTGTATGGACCTTTCCTTACTGAACAAAAACCAGTGACACCGGTCCTTTGGAGTCTCACAGCTTGTTACTCCAATGAAAGATAAGTCCATCCACGAAGTCAGCAAAGTCACAGCCTTTTAAAGAAGGGCAGGCACTTTAAAAAGGATTTCCTTTTTTTCTGTTAATGGCGTTTTCTGAGGGACTTGAAGAAAATCTGATAGGAAGTTTCTTGATTTACTGAGTAGGCTTAGGTTTTTTCCTTATGATGCTTAACTTCAAGAGACACGTTCAGTTAGAGCCACTGTATAACTAAAGGACTTATTTCCAAATAGTTTCACAGCCCTTGGAATATTTAAATTGTTACTTTACCCATTTTTTAGATAGGTAAGTGCAATACAATAAAATGCTTAGCATTTTCAAGGAGCATAAATCAAGGTTCTTAAAGTCACTTTAACTTTGTTTTGACATTTTCTGTACTTTATCACAATCAGAGAAGCACCTCATATATAGTACCAGTAAAACAAGTGACATAACTTTTTATTCCCTACAATAGCTGGAATCTCTATTCAGACCTGCCAGCTCGGAGCCTCATTTGCGGCTTCAACAAATACCCAGCTTGAATGGGTGTCCCGCCACTACCCCAGGCTCTCAGCTGTTCACAAGTTGCTGTTACCCACAGGCTCATGAGAAGTTACAGAAAACTTTTTGTCTGCTGCTAAAGCATCTAAGGTTGTGGCAATTCACATTTAGATCTTTAAAAACATCTATATTATGATGTTTTGATCCTAAGGCACTAATAAGAGAACTTCAAATATATGGGATTTTTCCTTCCTTTCATGGAGGCTCTTAGGCCAAAGCAACTGAATCAGGATCACTGTTTCCTCTATAAAAAGGTAGAAGAGGGAAATATGAGATAGCCTTGTAAGTAATCCAAACAGGTTGATTCACGAGATAATGCAATTCACTCATTCTGCAAAAATGTGTTGAGTCCTTACACTACTTTAGGTGTTTTGCTCATTCCTGGGAATACAAGATGAATAAGACATATTCCCTCCCTTGCAAGAGCTTGTAGGCTAGTACGGGGGTAGGAAGTGGATCATGGAAGCAAATAATTCCAAATATACTGGACAATTGCTAGACAAAATGGGTTAATGAGAAAACTAGGAAAGCACACAGGGTAGAAATTATAACTACTCACAAAACTCAAAATATGATCTTATGTTCTGTTTATTAAGCAACTTAGAGACTTTCATTATTAATAATTTTAACTTAGGAATATTCGTACCTTGTTTTTATATTAGCATGATGAAATAGATGATTTATCATTAAAAAAGTATATTAATGATCATATTTAACTCAACTTCTTAAACCTAAAGTATGTTATTGTCTACCAGCATTTCTAGATCATTAGCACACCAAATATGTAGCTAGAATGTAAAATTAGTCTACATAGTCAGCATACTAGGCCTCAATTCTACAAAATATCTATTAGAAAGTCGAAATTTGGACGCTTACACCAACATTTTGATAAAGAAGTATTTCATATCAGATGCAGATATTGCGATTATGCTATAATTATTTATATAGAATCAGTGAGATTTGGACAATGTCAACAAATAGTTTCAGATACTGATTCATTCTTGCTATGACAGAGAGAAAAATACTACACTTAACCTCATATGCTATGAAAGCAACCAAATTAATTAAAGTGTTGAATGAAAGAACCAATAAGAAAATCAATGCATTTCAGCATAAAGACAAGTTGAGGAAGGAAACACTATAATCACTATGCTTCCCAGGTGAGTCCACAGTAACGGAGCCCAGAACAGGACCACACCTGCACCGCTCAGCTGCCTTGGTTATGTGACTGAAGTTGGGACACTGTCCTGAGGTCTGACTTTATTTTTCCCCTTGTCCTCCAGACCTTGTTACAGAAAATGCCCTATGAAACGTGTTGATGATTTACAAAGGAAAGTGAATCAAAATTAATAACCTCTCCTCTAAAATAAAATGGGTGGATGAGGCTTAGAAATCATTGTAACCGCCTCGTCAAGAACAGGGTTTGTCATTATGGCCTGTGTGCCAAATCTTGCCTGCCCCCTGTTTTTTATACAGCCCATGAGATAAGAATATATTTCACATTTTTAAGTGGTGGGGGGAAAAAAAGAAGAATATTTCATGACATGTAAAAATTATATGCAATTCAAATTTCAGTGGTCATGAATAAAATTTCATTGGAACGCAACTACGTTCTGCTCATATGTGTCTTACCTATAACATTTTCATGCTGCTATAGAGTTGAATAGCTGCTATAGAGATCCTATGGCCTGCAAAGCCAAATATATTTACCGTATAGCCTTTTAGAGAAAAATTTTGCTGATCCTTCTTAAAGAACATAGGTATCTGAGCAGCTCTTTTAGGATCTTAATAGGCTAATCCAGAATTAAGGAACGAGGTTTTCAGTTTTGGCAGGGGGATTGATGATAATAAGACAAAACTTCCCATATGTGATTTAATCTGACTTCTGATGTGCTTTCCAATTAAAATAGTGGAATTCTCTAAAGACATGAAAAGACTGAATAGACACCCAGCAATTTGGCATAATTTAGATTTAGGCTTGCCTGAAGAGACGGGGCTGAATCTGAGGACTAAATAGATAATCCCAACTAGAGCAACTCCAAGACCATTATAACCTATTTAGAGTAAATAACTTTTAGACTGATTTTGTGAACACATACAATTTGGGGCCCCTTAACCAGCTAAGAAGAGAAAGTGATATTGTTAGTATATTGAAAGCTTCCGTGTAATTTTTTGTATGCATTCTCAATTTTTTATAATCTAAACTAAAATATGTCACCAATAATGGGATATGAGTGGTTATGTGTAATTTTCCTCATAGTTTCATGTGAAAATTGTACAGATTTCTATTAAAATTTTGGAATAAAAGGACTCTAAATCTGTATTTACAAGTTTTCTTTTTTTTAATTAGCATTCTTTCAGAGCCAATTTAGTCTGACAGGTAAATCAGCATTTAGAGACTTTTATTGCTCAGGCACTAATGCCAGCTTCTCTTCACACACTTGGTAGTATTCGGCTCCCAGAAGCAATAAACTCTAATGGTCGCACTCACAAAGGCCTTTTAATTCATAGACATGATCATAGACATGATCAATCATAGGAACTCCTTTGGTGCCTTTTTGTCTAGAAAGGCCAGATTCTTGAAAGCCAAATGCAGAACACCTTTTTAAAGGACATCTACTCACTTGAATAAGGATGTTTATATTCAAGAACAGAAAGTGTTTACAGATGCACGTGTAATAGAAAGATAACTTTGAGACAAACGTTGGCCCCAAAATATCTATGCTTCTATGGACAGATGACAGAGGAGTTTTTCCTAAAATACCTTTGGGATTCCACTTCCATCTCCTAAAGCCAGTTTCCCATTTCAAGGAGGCAGTTGCAGGGAATTCGTTTCCTTCTCTTGAGGGAAGATATTTTTTTGTAGCTTTTTTGAGATGTAATTGACATATAACATTGTGTAATTTTATGGTGTACAGAGTGAATGATTTGATATATGTATATAGTGCAAAATGATTACCACAATAAGGTTAAACACATCCATCACCTCACATCGTTATCTTTTGTGTGTGTCTGTGATGAGAATTTTTACGATCAACTCATAGCAACTTTCAAGTGCATAATATAGTAGTGTTAACCATAATCACCATGATGTTATACATGGTATCCCCAAAGCTTTTTCACTTTATAACTAACATTTTTTATCCTTAGAGTGTCACTCATTTTCCCCAATACCCACCCTACCTCTGGCAACCACCAAACTACTGTCTGTTTCTATTAGTTCAGTTTTTGTAGATTTCACATATAAATGAGATCATATAGTATTTGTCTTTCTCTGTCTCACTTATTTCATTTAGAATAATATCCTCAGGATCCACCCATGTTTTTGCAAATAGTGAGATTTCCTTCTTTTTTATGGCTGAATAATATTCCATTGTATATAGATGCCACATTTTCTTTGCCCACTCCTCCGCTGATGGACACTTAGGTTGTTTCCATACCTTGGCTATTGTAAGTAATGCTACAATGAATATAGGGGTGCAGATACGTTTTAAAGTTAGTGTTTTCATTTCCTTCAGATAAATACCCAGAAGTGGAATAGCTGAATCGTATGGTACTTCTATTCATTTTTTTTTAGGAACTCCCATCCTGTTTTCCATAGTGGCTGTATGACATTTCCCCCAACAGTGCACAGGGGTTCCCTTTTCTCCACATCCTTGTCAGCACTTATTTCTTGTCTTTTTGGAGATAGCCATTCTAACAGGTGTGAGGTGATATCTCACTGTGGTTTTGATTTACATTTCCCTGATGATTAGTGATGTTGAGCACTTTTTCATGTCCCTGTTGGCCATTTGTATATCTTCTTTGGAAAAATATCTATTTAGGTCCTTTGCCTATTTTTTAATCAGATTATTTGGGTTTTTTGCTATTGAGTTGTATGAGTTCCTTATGTGTTTTGGTTATTAACCCCTTATTAGATATATGATTTGCAAATATTTTCTCCCATTCTATAGTTTACCTTTTCATTCCACTGATTCTTTTGCTGTGCCAAAGCTTTTTAGTTTGATGTAGTCCCACTTATTTATTTCTGCTTTTGGAGTCATCCAAAATATCATTGCCAGGACCAATGTCAAAGAGCTTTTTCCCTATATTTTCTTCTAGGAGTTTTATGATTTCAGGTCTTGCTTTTAAGTCTTTAATCCATTTTGAGTTAACTTTTGTGAGTGATGTAAGGTAGGGATCCATCTTAATTCTTTGTATGTGGATATACAGTTTCACACCACCATTTATTGAAAAGACTACCTTTTTCCCATTGAGTACTCTTGACTCCCTTGTCAAATATTAGTTGACTACATATATGTGGGTTTATTTCTGGTCTCTTGATTCTGTTTTATTGGTCTATGTGTATGTTTTATACGAGTACCACACTGTTTTGACTACTATAGCTTTGTATTATAGTTTGAAATCAAGAAGGGTGATGCCTACAGCGTTGTTCTTCTTTCTCAAGATTGCTTTGGCTATTCAGGGTCTTTTGTTGTTCCATACAAATTCAGGATTGTTTTTTCTATTTCTGTAAAAAGTGCCGTTGAAATTTTGATAGCACTTGAATTGACTCTACAGACAACTTTGGATAGTATAGACATTTTAACAATATTAATTCTTCCAATCCATGAACATAGGATGCCTTTCCATTTATTTGTGTCTTCTTCAATTTTTTCATCAACCTTATAGTTTTCAGTATACAAAATCTCACCTACTTGGTTAAATTTGTTCCTTAGTGTTTTATTGTTTTTGATGCTACTGTGAATGGGATTTTTTAAAAAAAAAATTTCAGAAAGTTTGTTGTTAGTATATAAGAACACAATTGATTTTTGCATGCTGATTTTGTATCCTGAAATTTTACTGAAATGGTTTATTAGTTCTAACAATTTTTTGGTAGACCCTTTAGGATTTTCTGTATAGAATATCATGTCATTTACAAATAGAGACAGTTTTACTTCTTTCTTTCTGATCTGGATGCCTTTTATTTCTTTTCCTTGGCTGATTTTTCTGGTTACAAATTCCAGCACTATGTTGAATAGGAGAGGTGAAAGTGGACACACTTGTTTTGTTCCTGATCTTAGAGGAAAATCTGTCAACTTTTCATCATTGAGTATGATGGTACCTAGGGGCTTGTCATATATGGCCTTTATTATGTTAAGGTACGTTCCTTCTATACCCAATTTGTTGAGAATTTTTATCATAAAAAGATGTTGAATTCTGTCAATTGCTTTTTCTGGACCTATTGAGATGATCATATAATTTTAATGTTTTATTCTATTAATATGATGTTTTATTGATTTGTGTATGTTGAACCATCATTGCATCCCAGGTATATGATGGTATATGATCCTTTTAATGTGCTGTTGAGTTCGGTTTGCTAGTATTTTGCTGAGAATCTTTGCATTTATACTCACCAGGGATATTGGACTATAGTTTTCTTTTCTTATAGCATCTTTATCTGGCTTTGGTACCAATATAATGCTGGCTTTGTAAAATGAGTTTGGAAGTGTTCCCAATGGAAGACGTCTGGGCATCACTCAGGATAGGCCAGAAGATCCAAGTTCTCTTTGCTGTAACAGACAGCCTCAGGAAGGTGGAGTAACAGAGGAAGAACCAGTTAGCAATCTGTTCTAAATAGAATTAACATTTAATTCAGCTTATCTCCCGGAGGATATAGACCCCAGGCTGGGCCACAAATAACATATTTTTTTCAGTTCTAAAAGTTCTGTCTATAAAGCCAGAAAAATTCTATCCATGGTCTACAATGTCATACCTCTTTCTCTTTCTTCTATTCTTATATCAATAAAATTACTACATTTTTCTCCTTTCTTCCAAATATTTGACTATTGATGTGACCAGAGATAGAGTTTGAACCTCCACCCCAGTTGGGCTGTCTTGTCCTCCCTTTGGAAGCAGTTTCTCAAAGCCACATTCACAGACTGGCCCCTCTTCCCTCCCTTCCTCAGGAACACAGAGTTTTTTACACAACACTCATCTGACTCAGTTCTTCAGATGAATTTTTTTTTAAAAAAAGGCAGCATCAGTAATAGTGTTTCAAAATATTCTGACCCTTTGTAACATCAAAGTTAATGCTAGTTTATAAGATTCCATTGGCTCTTCACAAAGAAAGTAATCAATGACTATTGACAATCTACAGCACAAGAGGTGTTAAATTATAGTGTTCGTTTCTATGTATCTAAAAGGAGTTTATTTTACTCTTTATTTAATGCAGCTTTTCTAGGGAGAAAAAACAATACTCAAGTTCTGGTTCCCACTTTCCTTGATGTTCAATAAATATCAAATATAAAAACAGTATACAGATTTGAACACATTTCTTTACATGATCTTTTCATTTTTGCATTTATGCTAATCACCATCCCAGAATCTCCACTGAGTGGTGTTCTTTAGGATTAGCTGTTAAGAGCTTGGAGTTTCAGCTCGATATTGATTCCTTGTTAGATAAATGCTGTTCACACTTACTAAAAGGTCAATCTTATTGCTAGTTAAGGAACAGCTCGGAAACCTGTTATGACGCTGACTGTCTGGATGACATGTTTGTAAGACTTTGTTAAATTCTGTGTTTAACAGGGTTGTTAAATAAAGTCTTACTTGTCCTCCTCATCTGTGGATAATAAAGTGTATAAAGATATCATTCACATTTTAAACCTAGCTGCTATTCTCAAGGTTAAGGCACATTTATGCTTATCTTATAAGAAGCTGGCTTCTAAAATGATTAAATGGTTTGCAGAATAGATGGTGCAGTTTAATAAAGGGCAATCAACTGTTTTATTGGGAAGTGACCCACGCTTCCAGGGACAATATTTGAAAAATCATCCCAGTTTGTTTTCTTTGATAGGTCGTTAAAAATTTCATTTGTTATCTTAATTTTAGGAAAGGATTTAAGATCATCCTGTGTTTGCTTCTTTTTCTGTCTTGGGTTGTTTTTCTTAAGGTCATTCCACAATTGAGTCTACAAAGAGGGGGAAAGGAAGTATTTGCTACCTTGTAAAGAACTCACAGAGAGGAGATTGAAAGTTGTGTTTGGGGACTAGAAATAGATTTCATCTGTTCATTCTGTCCTTACTCTCTATTACCAGAGATAATTGAGAGTTGACTGGACTTAAATGCATAATGAATATACACCAGTGCATCTTTTAATATATAAATGAAAATGTTAGATTTCTTTCAAGGAAGTAAAACTTTATTATATCTGGATTTTCTTAAAATATAAGCACACCATGGTTGCAAAGTGTGTCTAAAACAAGCCAAACACCTAATAGGTATTATAAATAAAATCAAGTGTGTGTGTGTGTGTGTGTGTGTGTGTGTGTGTAGGGGAGAAGAGGGAGGGAGAATGAGAGAGGAAAAGAGAGGAGGACTGAGAGGAAAAGGGAAGGAAGGGAGAGAGAATTAATGAACATTGAGTTACTCTGGAAACATCAGAAGATGATTCACTCTTACTACTTTTAACCGTTTTGATGGGGCTTTATCCATATGAAGTTTCCAAACTTCTTAACCAGAATATTCTGATTTATACCCACAATCGAACCTTTTTCTAATGACACAGGATCATCATTATAAATATTGTACAATGGCTTTCTTGAAAGATACTGAAGAATGTCCAGATATTTCCCCTTTATATTAACTGATGCCAGACAACCCCTCTTTTTTGAGGACCTCCGTCTACTGTTAATATCATTTCTGGTCAGCATTATTCTTTTCAATGCCTGTAGGTAGACTTTCTGATTTTCTGTGTCTAAACCATTACACATTTCAAACCCATATAATCAAGTTTGTTAGAAGTACACACAAAGTAAAAGTGGTTGCTGAGATAGAATTTTAGACGTTTGTATAAGTGAAATGCATAGAATTTAGCCTGAGTGCTTGTGAACACCTATTTAGACCCCCCAAAATAATTCCTCCTCCTCCTTCTCCTCCTCCATCCTCTTTTTTTCTTGATCACAGTCCAAATTGCTATACAGTTGATTTCCACATAGGAAGGTTTAATTTGGGATAGGATCAGGGAAGGGAAAAGTCTAATGAATGGACACTGAAGATTGTTTATATAATGTATGCATATATAAAATGTTTTCCTTGAAATCTATTTCTGTATATGTGTGTACACATATACAGTATATAATTGATGTGTAAATAATATAAATTGTCTATGATGTAAAATTTATATGAGCGTGTGTTTAGTAGATTCAGAGCTAGATGGGCACTTAGTGAGCTAAATCCTCATTTTGCCATGAAATATATGCAACATATACACATAAAATTATGCTTAATGTGTCTATAGGTACCCTTTTTACTTTTATATAGGTACTGCACGAACAGAATCCACAAGCCCCCCAGCTCTCCCCATCGTTGCCAGTTTCTTCTATATTTATATTCTCATCATTTAAGAAACTATCATTGGGTACTTGTTATTTTAAATCCTGTCCTGGGTGCTGGAAATGGAAAAATTATAAGACTTGGGGGCCTCTGCCCTTGAAAAGCTGACAAACTACAGGTAGAAGGTTAAATATACGAAGTAATTATAGTTCATTCATTCATTCAACAATCCCTCTTTGGATGTCCTTTATGTACCAGGCTCAATGTGACAAGTATAATAGCTGGGATATTAGCTAAGTGCCATAGGGGTACCTTGATCCTGGACTCAATGAGAAGTCGGCTTCACCAAGCCTGGGAATGAGAAAAAGAGAATTCTAGGCTAAGAACACATTTGATAAAGTTTGATAACTCAATTGAATTAAAGCAGATATCCAGTTCAATGTTTTCCATATCAAACTTTTCAGGCTGGCAAGGCAATTTTTTATTTTTCTCTTACTCACTCCTTGCTCCACACCTCCCCCCTGGCTGTAGCTTGGTTTCCTTCTCTCCGTATACTTCTCAGGTCCATGCTATCATTTGGATTGAAACATATTGATCTAGTCCAACACTCATATTTTATCAATGAAGAGACGGAGGCCCAGAAAAATAAAAGATTTGCCCCAAGTTACTACTTAGTTGGTCGTTTTTTAATTAATAAACTTTACTTTTCAGAGCAGTTTTAGATTGACACCAAAATTAAGCAGAAAGTACAGAGAGTTCCCAGTACCTTGTGTCCCCAAGCAGGTACAATCTCCCCCACTATCAGCATACTTCACCAGAGTGATATATTTGCTACAACCACTGAGCCTACCTTGACACATAATTATCACCCAAAGTCCATAGTTTATGTTAAGGCTTATTCTTGGTGGTGTATAGTCTATGGGTTTTGACAAACGTATAATGACATGTATCCACCATTGTAGTATTGCACAGTATAGTTTCACTGCCGTCAAAACTTTCTGTGCTTGGCCTGTCATCTTTCCCTCCCCGCAACACATGGCAACCACTAATCTTTTTACTGTCTCCAAAGTTTTGCCTTTTCCAGAAATTTCTATCATTGGAATCATACAGTATGTACCCTTTTCAGATTGGCTTCTTCACTTAGTAATATATACGTGTGTTTCCTCCACGTCTTTTCATGGGTTGATAGCTCGTTTCTTGATGAGATAGTTCATTTTTTGATAGTGCTGATTAATATTCCATTGTCTAGATGTACCACTGTTTATTTATTCACTTCCTACTGAAGGACATCTTGGTTGTTTCCAAGTTTTGGCAGTTATAAATAAAGCTGCTATAAATGTTTGCATGCAGGTTTTTGTGTGACATGACTTTTCAGCTCTTGGATAAATACCAAGGAGTGTGATTTGCTGGATCACATGGTACAAACATGTTTAGTTTTGCAAGAAATCTCCAAACTGTCTTCCAAAGTGGCCGTACCATTTTGCATTCCCACCAGCAATGAATCCTTGCCCTCCACATCCTTGCTGTTGTCAGTGTTCTAGATTTTGACATTCTAACAGGTGTGTATCTCACTGTTTTAATCTGTCATTACGTGAGGACTTATGATATGGAGCATCTTTTAATATGCTTATTTGCTATCTGTATATCTTCTTTGGTGAGGCATTTGTTCAGGTTTTTGCCCGTTTTCACCCTGGTTGTTCATTTTCCTTTTTCTTTTTGCCTAAGAAAGATTCACCCTGAACTAATATCTGTTGCCAATCTTCCCCTTTTCTTGCCCATTTTTTACCCCAGTTGTTCTTTTGTTTCCCTCCCCTGAGCCCCAGTGCATGGTTGTATGTCCTAGTTGTAAGTCCTTCTAGTTCTTCCATGTGAGCTGCTGCCACAGCACGGCTACTGACAGATGGGTGGTGTGGTTCTGCAACTGGGGAACAAACCAGGGCTGCCGAAGGGGTGAGAGCACCGAACTTTAACCACTAGGTCATCAGGGCTGGCTCTTCATTTTCTTATTGTTGAGTTTCTAGAGTTCTTTCTATGTTTTAGATAACAGTCTTTTATCAAATTTGTGTTTTGCAAATATTTTCTCCAAGTCTGTGTCTTGAGTTCTCATTCTCTTGACATTGTCTTTCACAGAGCAGAAGGTTTTAATTTTAATGAAGCCCAGCTTATCAATTATTTCTTTCATGGATCACCTTCTGGAAGAGAGTGTAGAGAGTTGGTATAACTTCTTCATAAGAGTTTGATAGAATTCACCAGTGAACCCATCTGGGCCTGTTTTCAAAGTATTGACACCTTTATCATTATGTAATGCCCCTCTTTAGTCCTGATAAGTTTCCTTGCTCTGAAATCTGCTCTGTCTAAAGTTAAAATATCTATTCCTGTTTTCTTTTAATTAGTGTTAGCATGGTATATCTTTCACCACCCATTGACTTCTAAGCTATATGTGTCTTTATATTTAAAGTGGGTTTCTTGTAGACAACATGTAGTTAGGTCTTGTTTTTTGATTTATTGTGACAATCTCTGTCTTTTAATTGGTGTATTTAGACCATTAATTGATAGTTAAGGTGATTATTGGTATAGTTGGAATAATATCTAACATGTTTGTTACTGTTTTCTATTTGTTGTCCTTGTTCTTTGTTCCTATTTTTGTCTTCCATATTTTTTCTGCCGTTTGTGGTTTTAATTGAGCATTCTATATGACCTCATATTCTCTCTTTTCTTAGCATATCACTTATATGTCTTTCTATTTATTTATTTATTTATTTATTTATTTATTTTGGTGAGGAAGACTACATCTGTACCAATCTTCCTCCGCTTTGTATGTGGGATATTGCCAAAGCATGGCTTGACGAATGGTGCTAGGTCCATACCTGGGATCTGAACCTATAAACTCTGGGCTGCTGAAGCAGAGCACATGAACTTAACCACTATGCCACCGGCCTGGCCCCTCATTTTACTTTTTTCAGTAGTTTCCCTAGAGTTTGCAATAAACATTTCCAGCTAATCCAAGTATACTTTCAAATAACAGAATAGCACTTCACTGGTAGTACAGGTACTTTATAATAACAAAATATTCCTAATTCCTCTCCTGTCCTGTCCCTTATATCATTGTTGTTATTCATTTCACTTATACATAAAGATATGTATATATATAATAAATAAAAATATAAATAATGTTATATATAATAATATATAAATATATGTGTATTATATATAAGACATGCATTCACAATTGAATACATTGTTGCTACTATTACTTTGTTTTTGTTTTGTTTTGTTGAGAAAGATCAGCCCTGAGCTAACATCTGCTGCCAACCTTCCTCTTTTTGCTGAGGAAGACTGGCCCTGAGCTAACATCCATGTCCATCTTCCTCTACTTTATATGTGGGACGCCTACCACAGCATGGCTTGCCAAGCGGTGCCATGTCCACACCCAGGATCTGAACTGGCGAACCCCGGGCAGCCGAAGCAAAATATGTGCACTTAACCACTGTGCCACAAGGCCAGCCCCGCTATTATTACTTTTAACAAACTGTTCTGTTAAATCAATTAAGAATAGGAAATGTAAAATGTTTCATTTACCCTTCACTTATTTCTCTTTCAGTGTTCTTCCTTTCTTTATATAGATCTGAGTTGCTGACCTATATCATTTTCCTTCTCCCTGAAAAATTTCTTTTAACATTTCCAAACGGCAGATCTACTGGCAACAAATTCCTTCAATTTTTCTTGGCCTGAAAAAGTTTTTATTTCTCTTCCAATTTTGAAGGACAATTTCACAGGGTACAAAATTCTAGGTTGGTGGTTTTTTCTCTCAATACGTTAACTTTGGTTGCACGGTTTCTGAGGAAAAGTTGGATGTGATTCTTGTCTTTGCTCCACTAGAAGTAAGGTGTTTTTTCCTCTGGCTTCTTTCAATATTTTTTCTTTATCTTTGATTTTCTGAAGTTTGAATATGATATGCCCAGGTACGGTTTTTCTGGAAAGTTATGTTTTCTGTGTTTCCTGGATCTGAGATTTGGTGTCTGATATTAATTTCAGGAAATTCTCAGTCACTATTGCTTCAAATACTGCTTCCGTTCCTTTCTGTCTTTCTTTTCCTTCTGGTATTCCAAATTACACATACATTACACTTTTTGTAGTCATTCCACAGTCCTTGGATATTTTGTTGTCTTTTTTTCAGTCTTTTTTCCCTTTGATTTTCAGTTTTAGAAGTTCCTATTGTCATATCCTCGAGCTCAGAGATTCTTTCCTCACTCATGTCCCATCTACTCATGAGCCCATCAGAGACATTCTTCATTTCTGTTCTAGCATTTTTAACCTCTACCATTTCCTTTTGATTCTTAGAATTTCCATCTCTCTGTTACGCTATCAATCTGTTCCTGCATGTTGTCTATTTTTTCCATTAAAGCTCTTAGTGTATTAATCAGAGGTGTTCTTTTAAATTCCTGGTCTGATAATTCCAACGTTCCTGCCATTCTGACTCTGGTTCTGATGCTTGCCAATATCTTCATCTTTGCCTTTTCACATGCTTTGCAACTTTTGGTTGAAAGGCAGACATAATGTACTGGGAATATAGGCCTTTAGTAATATACCCGTAAGGTGTTGGGGGAAGGGGAAGCATTTTATAATCTTATTATTAGATCTCAGTGTTTTGCTGCATCTGTGACCCTGGACTGTCAACTCCACCAATGCTTCTCAGTCCCACCACCACACCCCCGACTCCCCACCTTAGATGGGACAGGATGGCAAGAGGGGGCTGGGCTTGTGTATTTCCCTTCCCCCACATGGAAGGCTGGAGGGGAATAGAGCTGTGTGTTTCCCTTCCGCCAGGTCACTTAGGCTCTGATACAACCCCAACAGGTTAGACTCTAGTAAAACGGTTTCTCCTGAGGGCAGGCTTTATTAAGAAGAACAGAATTCTCTAGTATATTTCCAAATGGTTCTTTTTGTCCTCCGTCTGACAGAAGCAAAAAGGGATTTCTCTCCAACATTCCCTGCGAAGAAACAGTAGAGCTCCTGCAGGTAAAACTCACAAAAGTGTGTCCCCCTCCCATGATTGGGCCCCTGGAGTTTTTCACTCTCAGACTTGTCCACACTGATCCTCCAGCAAGTCATCAATTACAGTTCAGGTTTTCCCACCCCAGCCTGGTTCCCTCAGAGCTTTCTGTTGGTGTTTCTGCTCTGGTAAGTTTTGATTCTCTGTAATTGCCTGTCTCTCTCTCCAAATTTGGGGGCAGTCGATTGCCCTATGACCTCACTTCTCTGACAGATCAAAGAAAAGTTGATTTTTCAATTTGCTTAACTGTTTACTTATTGTTAGGATGCAATGAAGACATCTAAGTTCCTTTCATGCCAGGCTGAAAACCATAGGTCACCACTTCATTTTTAGATAAATGTAATCTACAGTTTGTGAGTTCAGTCAGTTTTTACCTTACTACACAAATGCACACACACACAAACACACACCCCTCTCCCTTCTTTGTCTTTGCCCCATCCCTTGAAGGGAGGTTCAGGCACTGAATGAGAAGACGAGGAGGTGAGCAGGGGAGGCTGTAGAAGGTCTATCTACCTGAGGAGACTGGGATTCGATGTAAGGAGTTAAGGCTGTGAGCCTATCAGACAAGTTCTTCAATCTTAACTCAGACACTGGCAAATAGTAGTAGGATTTTCTGTCTAGAAAAATTAAGAATCAGCAAGTTATTTTTGTGTATTACACTCTCACTTCCCTTCCCAAACTCTCCTACTTTGTTGCCCCCTATTTATTACCATCCCCTTTAGCTCCTACAATAATGATTGATTGATTCAAAGAATATGTATTATATACCTACTTTGTGCCAGCCTCCATTCTGGATGTTTGGGATACATTAGCAAACATAACAAAGATCTCTATCCTCGTAAACCTTACATTCTTGTGGGGGTGACCTAAAAAAAGAAAGAAAGAAAAAAATGTGTGTATATACATACATATAACAAATAGGCAAATTATCTAGAATGTTATAAAGTAGTGATAGCTGTGAAAAGAATATATACACAAGAGCAGGGTATGTGAAATCAAGAGTGCCAGTGGTTGGGGGAAGAGTCATTTGCAACTTTAAATAGGGCAGTCTAATTAAACCTCATTGAGAAAAAGAACTTTGAATGAAGACTTCAAGGAAGTGATACAAAGAAGTGAGGGAGTCAGTCATAAGGGTTCTGAGCAAGTGAAATGCCTAGTGCCAAGCATGCCTGGTGTGGTTAAGGACCAGCAAAGAAATTAGTGTGCCTAGAGTGAAATGAAAAAGAAGGAGAGTTCTAGAAGTTAAGGTCAAAGTGGTAACAGGCCCTCAGAAGTCATTATATGGATTATGGCTTTTGAGCTGAGTGACAGGTAGAAGCATGGCAGGATTTTGAGCAAAGGCATGACACTGTCTGACTTATATTTTAGAAGGTTCTCTCTGGTTGCTGGGTTGAGAATAGACAGGAAAGGGGCGAGTGTAGATACAGGGAGAAGAGTTAGGAGGCTATTGCAAAAATTTGGCAAAAGGTGATTGTAGCTGAGCATAATAATGATGGAAGTGGAGAATAGTTCCGATTCTGAATGTATTTTTAAAGTAGAGCTAAAAAGTATTTCCTGGTAGGTTAGAGTAGAGGAGTGAGAAAAAGAGAAGAGTCCAATGTGACCACCAAGGATTTTGGCTAGACTAACTGAAAGCGTTGGAGCAGCCATTGACTGCGATGGGAAAGACTGCAGAAGGAGTGGATTTTAGAGTTCAAGAGTTGTGTTTTGCACATATTTATTTGAAATTACCTATTTAGGCAACCAAATAGAAATGTTACATAGATAACTGCATGTATGAATCTGAATTTAAGGAGAGAGAGAGATCTGAACAGGAAATATCAAAATGGGAGATGTCAGCATATAAATGGTGCTAAAGCTTTGAGAGTGAAGAGTTCACCAAGGGAATGAGTCTAGAAAGATAAAGAAAAAGGAAGAAGGACTGAGCCCTGGGATATTCCCAAATTAAAAGATTGGGAATATGAGTCAGTGAAGGAGCCTGAAAGGAATAGCTAGTGAAATACAAAAATCAGGAGACTCTGGTGTCCTGAAATTCACGTGAAGGAAAGTGTACCAAGAAGAGTGAAGCGATAAACTGTATAAACGCTGCTGATGGATTCAAGTCAAATGAAGACTGAGAATTGATCTTGGGATTTAGTAACGTGGAGATCTTTGGCCACCTTGACTGGAGTGGTTTCTGTGGAATGGCAGGGATGAAAGTTTGATTGGATTTAAGGAAGATGGGCAGACGTAGAGCATTTGGAGACATCTAGCATGGGCAACCTTTAAGGACTTTTCCTACAGAGGGAGCAAAACTAAATTAATTAATTAAATTTAAAAGAGGTCGCAGCTGGCAGGGAAATCAAGATAAGGCTGTTTTTTTAAGATGGAAGAAATAACTACATGTTTTAGATAATGGCTAAAAATAGATAATACAATAATATGGATGAGAGGTTAAATTGCCGATCGCAAAATACGGTAACATATTTTGGGGGATCTGAAAGACTATGTCCAGAATACATATTTAAATTAACAAGTAACAAAGTAGTGTCTAGTCTGCAAATTCACCCTTTTTCTTTGCATTCCCTTCAAAATTCTGACTCAGTTAAGAATCATATCACTTAAGTACTGATCTCTTATCTAACTAAAATAATTAGCATTAAAGCGTGTGTTAGGCTTAACATCTCATCTAAAGTCAATTATATTTTTTAAAGATTTGCAATAAAATGAATCTCTAATTGGAAGATATTTTCGGGTGACATATTTTGGCCACTTGAGACATTACTCGTTCCATATTTAGTTTTTCAGAGAGTAAAATAAGTTGAATTATCCAGAATCAAAACGCCCAAACTCAACCCTACATCCAGGAGAAGGACAAAAAACTTTAAAATGGAAATACCGTTCACAATTCTCCACCATACCCATGGGTAAACCCATCCCCACCATAAGCAACATAGAGCAGATTCTTTCCAGCATCCAACACCGCAAAAGCAGAGTCTGTTGTAATACTCAGGAGTCATACTGGAAATAGAAGTTGGTGCTTTAAGATGAAGAGTGTACTAAGTTGGGAGCAGGTTTGGGGGCAGGAAGGGGATTCAGGAGGCTTCTTACTGAGGTATTTTTCAGGGAAACAAACATCTTCAATCCAAAAGTATGTTTGTCCTCATACAAAGTTACCTTCTTGCTTTGCCCATGAAAACCCATTAGATTCCAAACCTCATTTACCTGAGCCAGCACGTTACGCACATAGATAAAATGGTGGCCCTTTT
Organism: Equus quagga; assembly: GCF_021613505.1. NCBI lineage: Eukaryota > Metazoa > Chordata > Mammalia > Perissodactyla > Equidae > Equus > Equus quagga. The sequence continues at coordinate 26,084,567 of NC_060288.1, read as the reverse complement.
CTTCCTCTTGTCTGAAGTCACATTGTTTTAACGTCCATTGACTAAATTAACCGTACCTGCCAACAGTGCTGAAACTCGAAACAAAACTTTGCCTGGCTGACCATCTATGACCTGTGGGCCCCGTAGGGTCTGATCAAAAACTCTACCCATGGACTTGGCTCCCCTGAGTGCCAGCAAACCCAAGAACTACCCACTCCCACCCCATTCTCAGCATGGACACTTTGAAAGAGAGATTTCCTGGACAGAGTAGAGATCACACAGCATATTACATTTCAGAGCCCCAAATCACCAACCCATCTTTGCCAAGGGTGGCTTTCTTGACCACGGTGTAGCATGCATACCTTTAAACGCGTATGTGGTGTTGAACACATATTAATGTGATCAATCCAAGTGAATTTATTCGTAGGATACGATATACTCCAATGATGCATAAAGTTGTATGAAAAATCAGAGACTTTTCATATAAATGATTAAATAACAATGATTTAAAAACTACCTATTCACCTGAACTGCCTTTCTGTTCCCTAAGAATGTGTGCATAAAGGGTTAATATGATATATAAGGTAGACGTTTAATGGGTAAATCTAAAAGCAACTAAGAACATAGCATCCTGTATATAACTTTCATAATTGTGCGTTCCTCCCGACATAATGGATATCATTATCAGCGGCGCCTGTCCTAGGAAACTTGGCAAGGTTATGATTGTTTGTTACAGCTTTGGTTATATTAACATACACATTAATATTTATAAATATTTGATGTCATGTTAATTTTTCATATAAGATGATTTATGTTATGTTGCTGTGCCCTGTTAGAGGGCATTTGCAATATGCTTCAAAAGGGAGCTGAACTGATGCATGTTCTTGAAGGAAACTTGCCTGTATATCACTGTTCTCACAATGCATTATTCTGAACAAAAGTGTTTCGAAATAAATTATGTGAATTGTGGATTTACTCCATTAACATTTTAAATAAAACATAAAGGAAAAGATCATGCTGAAACCATTCACTGCCTTTTTAAATGGAGCTCTGTTCTCTTGAAGCAGGACAAAGTTTACTGAAATACTCGGTTTCAAAAACGAAGTCATCAAGTAAGCAATGCATTTGAAATTTTGTTTTAAATATTGTATAGTCTATATAGCATGCAAACTAGGATATTCAGAAAAGGATAGTAACTTGGGGTGGAAAAACTGCTATGTTCTTGTTTTTCTTTGTCCATTTTCTTTTGCTAAAGTATATTTTACTGTGACCACATTTGAATATTAAGGAAATTGAATACAAATTAGGCAGGATACATAGAATAAATAAATCAACTATAAGTTATTAAATGAATATTTGCTTTAGGTGAAAAAAATAATTTGTTTTTAGAAAGTTTAAGTAGCTTTAAGCAGAAAGTTAGTTTATATATTATGGTGACTTGAAACCAATAATGTATAATATGAAGAATTATTGGTTTGTTTAGTATTATAGTAATGTTTTATAATATAGTTCATCAGTCTACATTCCCAAATGATATTATTAAGAATGCTTTACTTATTTTTTCATAAAATCTGTAGAAAACTCTCAAAAGCCGTATTTTATGTGGTAATTCATTTTCCTATTATAATGGATGTTACCTGTTTATTCCTTTTTTTATGTAGGCATTTTTTAGTATTGTCTGTAGTTATGCTACTAGCAGAGGAGTTATTAATAAAATTTGAGTTTTGGTGTACTTTTTTCTTTTTCAACGATTTTAAATAGCCCTGTAATTGTTCCTTTTTCCCTATTGAGATTCAAGTTTTCTTTAGGAGAATAACTCAATATTAACTTATTTTTCTCTTTCTGTGTATCCAAAATGAGTTATGACCCTGTGGTATAACTATAAGAATCTATCTAGTAAATTTGAGAATACTGGAAATCTTTATTTAAAGTATACATATATATATGTATGTGTATATATATGCTTTGAATTGAATATTTTATTCTTCTAATTTATCATCAAATAAAATTGTTACTTTTGAATTCATCCCTTGCACTATATCAAACCCTTGAAAAACTCAACTCAAGAAATTAGCTTTTATTTGACATTAGAAAATTCGGTTTGCTCTTACTATCCAGTTTCACAAAATTAACAGTTAATTTGAGTTAAATGTAATGACTTTTTTCCCTCATATTTTCATACTCAAATTAAGTCTGTCATTACAATTATTCACATTACTAAAAAGTTGCAAGAGGTCATGAGGGAGGAAAACGCCTTAATTTAAGTTTACCCAGAAAGATCGGTGGCAACAAAGCATGCAGAAAAACTGAGAATAAGGGTTACATTCCCAGGTGACAGACGGCTAGCATTCCACAGAGTATATAACTCTCAATTCATTTTGAATTCACGTAATAAATACCATGTGAACAAAATTTTGCCAAAGTAAATAGTCAAAAAAAGCAGCAAGCAGTGGATAAACTGTGTTAAGCATAAATAATTTGAGCTAGGACCTAAGCCTATTCGGCTTAGAATATTTCTGTTACACATGTGGAAATCTACTTATATTCCATAATGGGTAATACAAAGAAGAGGAAAATACGGAAGTAAGTATTTTAGGAGTATCACAAATCTGTGTTGTCAAATAGTAATCAGAATTCACACTTCAGAATTCTTACTTCCTGAATGAGGAATCTAAAATTCAAAAACTGTAATATAGTAGATGATCAAAAAGTTACAAAATGGAGTAACTGAAATTACCAAATACGTCAACAGAACCACCTTGTTTGAAAGAGTGCAATATATCACCACTCAGAAACATCCCAGAAATTAGAAGCTCTCGGTAGAAAAGGAGAGAGAACTGAAAAAAGGTAATCAAAGAGTGGATCCAACACAAAGGTTAGTAACATACTTCATATTGTCAGATAAGCCTTTAGACAACTGAGCTAGATAAAGAAATTAGACTGAAAGTTTTCTACGTTGCACTAATTCTTTTATAGGTATAAATATGTATTAGGAAAATAGCAAATTAAGAAAAAGAAGGTGGATTCTTAACAGTGTATTTTTTGAGAGAAAACTGCATACTTTATTCAAAATCATGTTTTACGAAAATAATTAATGGCATGAAAAACTTTGATACAATTTTCAGTGAAAATCAGTTCAAAAAAATGGTCTAGTGATTGATATGTGTGTTTACGTGTGTGTACACATATATGTGTATGTATATATATATATGAATAAGCCAGATATATATTTGTTCATATATAGTCGTATACATATATATATTCATTCACTATCTTTCTTTTTTTTAGTGAGGTCACATTGGTTTATAACATTATGTAAATTTCAGGTATATATCACTATATTTTGACTTCTGTATAGACTGCATCATGTTCACCACCAAAAGTGTGGCATTTCTAAAGCGTCTTCCTTAAGATTATATGCCCCCAAGGGACTGTGTTAGCTTAGTTTATTTTAAAACAAAGGCAAACTATACTACGAGATATGCATATATGTAAATATAGACACATATGCATCTATCTATCTATCTATCTGTACACACAAATAGATACACACACATGGATATACATGTATATGTGTGGTTATCTCCAAATATAAAAATCTATATTGAGTAAACTACTATTGTTCCTATTGTAAAGTTTCTAATCTACTCATAATATTGCAAAGAAATAAAACCATTATCAGAATAGTTCACTGCTCCACATTAGATGGTATTATTTTTCTAAATTTAGGGAAAACAGACTTTTTTCTTAAATGCACTTCAGAGAGAGAGAGTGGACTGAGAAATCATAATTACAAACATAACGTACAATTCAGTTGAAATCTAGAATTTTATATTTGGGGACAATTTAGGTATCAAAATTAAAGAAATGATGGCACTTCCAGATAAGGGTTTAAGTGCATTAAAATACTAAACTGCAAATCAGTTTTTCTAGATAAATGTGAAAAAATTCCATTAGTGGGATTCTTACCAAAATTTTATATCAAAAAAGATAATCCATAGCAGATCAACATTAGTAAGATTAAATGGATCCAACTCACACACATACAAATCACATTTCTTTTTATAGCTGATTAATACTCAGTCACACAGTGTTACCAGTCACTAAAATGTTGTACTATGTGTTTGAGTAATAGTGTCATAAATTAAGGCCTTGTAGGCCATTTTTTGAGAAGTCTCCTTCCTTAGTCCAAGACGTTAAATTCAGTCAGCTTACACATTTTCATCACTAATTAAAAGAAGTAGTTGTTGAATGAGCACGAATGGCTCAACATAATATATCACCACAAGAAGACAGAACCAGTTTATCCATCCTGTACGGTTTTTCTTTTTTTTTGCATCTTTAGATCTGTGCAGATGGCATTAAATAAATGTTTAAAATTAAGACAGCGCTGAAAGATTGTAGCATCGCTTCACACAAATTATCACATTAAGCCTATCACTAAAATATTTTATACTTATTTTGGTTATTACTACCTGAGTTGAACTGGAAGAACAGTAATTGGTTAAATAAATGAAAGATAATAAACTCTGTATCATCCTTTAAAATTTAAAAATGCTGTCTCATTTGATTGTCACAACATCTCATGAAAATAAGCAGATAAAGAGAGGACTCTCTGTTGCTTCTTATGTGACGCATTTAACCCAAGATGAAAAGAAATTGTTCTTTGACAAACAGTTCAGTTTGTTGATGATGATAGTGATCCTTGGTGTATCAAGTGAATTTCTCTCCCTGATCGTCTTTATAAACTAATCTGATCCTTTCAATAGCTCTCTTTAATATGAACTAGGTTGACATACATATAAAATCTAAGGTGGTAGGGGTTGGGGGAGTGAAGAGCAAACAGAAGAATTGTTTTCTACAATTTAACCCTGGACATATGGCATGTCCATACACGTAAAATTAATGTGCCCAGCACAATCAATCATATAATAGTTTATCGGTCATTACAGATCATGACAAAATATGTTTATCTGTACTGATACGCATCCGTTATGAAGATAACCAAAATTAATAAAGTGAGATCAGGCCTTAGTTCACGTCTCTTCTGATTTATGAATATGAATCTGTTCTTTGACTAAGTCTTTTCTAAAAAACTCTCCCATCGTAATACATCGTCTCCACAAAGAAGCAAAAATAATAGGTTTATTTTCTATTCCAGTTTCGGTTACTTATATTAAATTCTGCCTCTAGGAAGAGTTATGGGTAATAATTTTAGGGTTAATCTGTCACTGCATGATTAAATATAAAAGGAAACCAAAAGTCACAAGAATGGAAAGTCACAGAATGCACAAGGGGTTAATAAGGATCTGTATTTTTCCTCCCACTGTGATCTACTGCTATTCAGAACAATTGATTACACAAGTTCATTATTGTTTTGCAACCACACATAGACCATTATTATCCACATTGGCTCCCTAAGGTGTTCTCATGGATAGTTTTTCAATGATTTGTAATTTCAAATAGCAGCAAGTTTACAATTCACTCTGCTTAACTTTCCTAGTCCTTTAGAAAGCATTACCAACTTCTAAAAGGTAAAGGCCATTGGAGCAGCTACAGCCTTCCTGGAAATTTTTCATCAGAGTCACAAATGTTTATCATCCCAAAACTATATCCAGTTCTTAAAACAGTGAGTTAACTCTGTTCTGCATAGACTAGTCATTGAAGAGAGAACCATCATCCTGGAGCTGGAATCGTCTGCAAGTTTAGCCTTCAACCATCCTTTTAAAATATGTGCTGATAGTTGCAGTAATTTCATTTAGAGAAATAGATAAAGGAATTTTAAAATATGTTACCTTTGGGGCAATTTGATTGTGAATCTATACAACCCAGAAAATACAGAAAGATGAATAATCTTGCTGTAGGACGGGACCTAAAGTCTTGTCAAGCGCATTTTTTTTATGTAGTAAAATAACTAAATTTTCTCAAAAACAGACTCAAGCAACAAAAAATTTTCTCTGTGGAATGCTCATTAGCTGTGTGTTATTGTTTTTCAAGAGGCGTTTCTCTTTCATTAAGCTCAACTTTGTACATTTGTGCGTGCGTGTTTTCTATACGCGTATAAAATGTAAACTAATTTATGATCCAAACTGGTTCTATTCCTCCTGTTTCTGATAAGGAGGAATTATGTGTCATTGTGAAGTGTTTGGGCTCTGGAATCAGAGTTACTAATCCTGGCTCTTCCACTTACATTGGACAAATTACTTACTTTTCAATTTACTCATTTTTAAAATGGGGGAAATAATAGTAACTATTTTTGAAGTTCTTATGAGGATTATACCAGATAAAGCGTGTTATGTGCTGAGCACATCGTCTGCAGGAAAGAACATATGCAGGTGAGGTCAGTCAGGGGGAGGTGGGGTAGCGGAGTGAGCACTAAGCATACTAGTGGTAATTGTAACAGTGAAGACAATAGAGAAAGACTTATTTGAATGTTCTTCCGACTATTCATAATAAGGACTTGAAATTTGTAATGTAAGGGAAAACAGGCTCACATCCTTACTTATAATAATAGTACTTTGTTAAAAGTCACATCTTTCAGAGACAAGTAATTGTAAAAGAAGGAAGTGATGATGGCAGGGTAGAGGTAATGCTTTATGTTAAAAAATTTAAGTGCTTTCTGCATGAACAATACTTCTGAAAACCATCCTAGAAATAGCATGCGATGCTGATCTGTGAATGCTTGGCTTCCCAATAAAGCTCTTAATTTTTTGGATATATTTATTCTCGATTTCTGTTAAAAGCTATACATGTTGAGTCAGTTCCTACTCCATTTCACACAAAGAATTCTTTGATCTCTGATAATAAGCAGAAATAATACATATTTAAAGGTTCATTCAAAACCTAGGCAATTTTAGAATCATACAAATACTATTGAACAATATAGTCAGCAAAAATTTGTACCCAGTAATCCAACTATTAAGATACATAGAAAATGCTATCTCAATTCACAACTTACCAATTTTACTACTCTTAGAAAGAATGATTCAAAATCTAATTTTGAAGTGTCACTGAATTTTCAGCTGAAATTTCTTCAGATAATCTCACCCTCTTCATCTTGTGAATTTTATTTTCTTCCTTAAATGGGAATGTGTCACTTTTGAAAATGATTCAATTGGATTTATTTGCAACAACTTCTCTTTAATAGGCTAATGATAAAAACGGAAAAATCTATTTGCCGTATGCAAAATATTTAGCAATACTTCTCAAACTTCCCTGTACATAGGAATGCTCTGGAAGGCTTGTTAAAAATGCTGATGTATTGGTTCCATGCTTGGACGTTCTGACTCCATAGAGCTGAGGTAGGGCCCAGGAATGTGCATGTTATTAAGCACCCCCAGTGGTTCTGATACAAGTGGTCCAAACGTCACAATTAGGGAAACATTGGTCTGATTTTGTCAGCCTGTGTATTATCAAGATTATCTTCAAATTTTAATATAGAACCTCTTAATTATCAAAATCTTCTTCAAAATATAATAAAGATTGACTTCTAGCAAGTTTGAAAATAAGTATTAATTGTACCATGGTCCGATTCCAATCTAGTTTCTAAGTGGCACTGTAAACTCTTGAGACAAGATTCCAGCACTCACTCCTCAGTGTAAATGGAGACTGAAGATGAATGCAGACTGCCTTAAACCAGGACTCTAACCTCAGTCTCACCTGCACTGTCTTCCTTCCAGCATCCTAGGAGTTTATCCTCAGTTTAAGCTTGGTCTCCCTTCCCTCTCCCCACACTCAGATTCTCTCTCTGCCAATTTCCTCCCTCTTTATAAACTCTTAGCTCATAATCTTCTCATGGCCTACTTTTTTTTTTCCTCCTAGATATCTTATCCAAGGATAAAAGAGGGGAAGGTACATCCTGGTCTTTCATAGATTTTGTGGATTAAAAGTGCTGGATTTGGAGGTGAGGGCTAGGAAAGAAGTGTTAGGTAAACAGAAAGAGAAATCTGGATGCTTCCCCTGCCCAGCCCAGACTCTTCTTTCTCCCAGTCTGCCAGAGAAATGCCTGGCTCCTTACACTTTTCCCTAAACTGAGCAAACCCCAGAGCTATATCTTCATCAGAGAGAATAAAAATCAGATCACATGGTGTGTCAGAACTTGCTTTATTCCAATCTGAGTCCTTTAGGCATTTCGTGGCTTTAATCTACAACTCTCCTCTTAGGAATTTATCACAGTACAGAGCAAACTAGGCTTTGCTGTCTTAATGTCGTATAAGCAAAGGGCACCGAAGCTTCAGTCACGAGAATACTAAGATGTTGTTAGAAATACATTTTCCTGCCCATTTGGTAAGCTTTTGCTGGAGAGCAGTGGTATTTCCGGGGTCATCTTTAAACAATTCCCACAAAGACGATTACTCAGATTTCCAGACGCAAGCTCATGTGACCGTGATCTAATTTACTTCTGAAATCTGGATTTACGAATGATCCAGTTTCAATCTCTTAGAGAAATCAATTCTGAGTTAAACACAGGGCTCCGAGTAAGAGTAAAGAATGAAATATGTAAATCCCGTGCTGTACTTAAATTTTCTAAAGTCCTAAGGAAGTCGTTTGTCTCACATCTCCATTGCCAATGGGTACAATGGTCTGCGATATGCTTTGCTATTTTGAGAAAATAGTGTCTGAACATGAATCGAGTCGTAGGTGTGTGTGTTGAGAGGAGCAGGAGGATTGATGACGTAAACAGCTTTTCTTTCCCAACACTTTCAGACAGAAATGTGGCTTCTTCCACAATTAGTCACATACACATTTGTAGGCAAAATGTGAAACTCACCTCTCTGCCTGCGTGTCTCTAGCTGATATTTCACAGACAAGAAGTTTTTTGAGACGGAATCCTAAATGATCTGTTAATGATTTGGGATTTTAAACAGTTCGCTCTGAAAGCTGGTTCTTGTAATCAAGTTTGACATGAAAATAGTACTGTCATTAAATTCAAGGAAATACCATAGTTTAATGCTTAATCACATTAAATTTAAGGTAATTTGTATGTCATGAAGCTATATTTTGGAAGCATGAATGTGAACTTTACTACTGAGCAGACCACAGATCCACGCAGACTTTGAGCCTCAGAACACTTCAGTATTGAGTTGTAGTTTCAGGAACTTGGTATAGAAAAAATACCTATTTATGAATCACACTTAAATGCTTTAGAGAATACATACATGTAATTACAATGCCAATGATGACAAGTAATAATGCTATGATTAATTTCGTGTAGAATCAGTGTCCTTCTTTCAAGGGAAAAATTCTTGCCCCTTCACCTGTCCTGTGACTTCCCAGGAGTGTTCCTAGCCTCTGATTTGAATCATGTTAATGTTGTTCTTTTCTCAAGCAATTCTGATTGTTTGTCCTACACATTTTTGGCTGTAGTTTTTGTCTGGGTGATGGAAGGGTGGGGAGTAAGCTGGGCTTCTTACGAAGTCAGTTTTCAAAGTAAATTCTTTACTCTGAGCAAATGGTTTACATTTTCAAGCTAAATCATTAAAATGATGGTGAGTAATACATATTATAAGGATATTAACATCTACCTAATAGGTCAGCCACCCCCACACAGAGTTTTAGTACTTCTTAGTAATTCCATTTACTTGACACAAATGGTTTTGTCTGATTGCTCTAACCTATCATGATACCTTGAACAAAACAAGTGATGTCATTCAACAAGGAGTTAGGATCCATTAAAGGGAGCCCATTATAACATTTTATACAATCTACAATGCAAATGAGAACCCTGATTAAACATAAAATGGAAGAGAAAATCTGGAGGAGGCTAAAGCATTTTCTAAATCATAAAAAAAAATAGTCTTTACTCCTAAGAGTTCTTAAACATTCTTCAAAGTATCAACTCGAAATTGTGGAATAGGTTTTTGTCTTTCCAATCTAAGGATTCAAACTTCTCAGAATGGATAGAAAGATCTTCCAGTAAGAACACCGCCCCCCACCCCAATACCACGTTGTGTTAAACTTCATCCAATTGTTCAGCTAATTCTTATGCTTCTCGAATTTTACTGGATATGATGTTTTTATTGGGGTTCAGGGAAGCATGGCTAATGACATCAGCAAGCTTTGTAATTTCTCACTGCCAGTTTTCTACACAACTTATACTTTTGTCACTCAAACTGAACCAAATTGCTCCAACAATTAATCTTAAAGCGCAGGAGTAGGGGGACTTTTAAATGGACCCCTTCTTGGGATTTGTGTTAAAAACAGAAATGTTCCCATGAGTGAAGGGGGTAAGTTGGCTTCTCCAGCCTCTGCCTCTCCCCAAGTCGCACCCATCTCTGCCACCCCCCCAAAAGGAATGAATTACATTTCTCTTCTTGTCCTTTAAATGAATAGCATAGTTTGGGTGAAATTATCGGGCAATTGCATGCCTTTTATGCAGATAATGCTATTTGATGAAAGCGGTGTTTTGATCTGCTAAGGATAATACAGATCCAGGGTTGGATTCATTGGTGAGAGTAAAGCTGTCTTCTGTGATAACTTCATCTCAGCATGAGGTCAGACGGGGAAAACTGGGATGGGGGATTAAAAAATGACACAGTCGGAGCAGTATTCAGTTCCCTGCTGTGTTCCTGGCCGCACACTATAGCTTATGTTTCTGATCTGTTATGGTATTGTCTGCCTTTCTCTCTCGGAGCAGAAAGAGATTGCTTAAAACTTTTCTTTTTTCAGCTAGGGGATTAGTTCTGTGCAGCTTTTTTAATTAAAGAAACTGTATCTTTTCAAGGCAATTTAAAACTGCAAGGGAAGGACCATCAACATCCATAACTTAGTACTATTGTCTCTAACAAAGTGTAAGCTCTAAATTTGATATTCAGAAATACAGAAGGGAGCTGGAGAATTCTGTTGTATTTTTAACCTTCAGTGATTCCTCAGATCCCTATAGGAAGAATGGTAAATAAATTATTTTGTGTAAGTCCTGAATACGTTTCCATAAGTAGTAACTTCCAGCCGCTTGGCTTTTCAGCTTAGCTGAGCTTGCTTAATTAAATCTTCATCATGATGGCGAAGTGCACTTGAAAATAGTGTAAGAGGAAATAGATTTGACTATATATCCTTTCCTTTACCCAGAGATCATTTTTAAACATTTCCATTCTACTGAAAGTGATAACAGTAGAAAATGTCTGCTTAATATGGGCAATTTGCATTTAAACAGTGCAAAGTACAACATTATGGTACTTTATCACGGGGAACCTTTGCATTTGCGATAAGCGGTCATCATCTTTATTAATCTGAGGGGAGCGTGGATTGAATCCATCCAAAGTGATGATGAATTTGTCAGGACATATACATTTGAGTTGAATTTATAGCTCAATTTAACCCAGGTTAATGTCGAAAATCCACAAATGTTTCAAATAAGGCCCATATGGTTATCACTTTACAAAGCATACAGGCTCTGCGCTTGGGTTGCAACATACACATCTCCAACTAAATTCCATGCCAGATCAATTAGAAACAGTCCTCCTGAGTGGAGAGGAACAAACAGAGATTGTTTCCCCAATACCAGCTGAACCCTTGTCTTGAAGAAATAAAAAGCAGTCATCTCAGCCTCTCCACTTCTTACCATTAAACATCTAGAGGAAATTGGGAAAACTAAAGGTTTCATAGATAATGTCATATTTCATAGAAAATACTTACAGTGGCTCCATTTATTTAGTAGGCGCTTACTACCAATTTTCCCAAATTTCAGTAAATGCTATGTCTTACTAAAAAAGAGGGAAACAAAATTTGGTCTCTTTGCCTTTTCCCATCAGGTTTGTCTTTACTTCAAATTATGTTTTGGAGAAAAGTCAACCAAGTTCAGAGTGAATTGACATGACTTGCTTTTATGACTAGAATTTTTAAACCACGTGCCATTAAAAAACTGATGAGCAGAAAAGTAGAAAAGCATACTTAATAAATATATTTTCAAGTTGGTTTTATCTATGACATATCCTTTTTAAAAAGAAAGTCAGAATGACTTGAATACAATGAAAATATTTTGTGTATTCATTCATTCATTCAACAACCATTTATTGAGCATCTCCTATATGACAGCCCTGTGTGCTAGACCCTGTGGGTTTAAAGAAGAGTAAGGTCATTTCCTGGAGCTCCAGTGCTCTCAGCTATTGGGAAAGGCCCATACAAAACACAGCACCATCATTTATTCCATGCGGAAAATACAGTGGAAGCACTGTGTCATGAATACGTGCTTTAATAAGTAGGTGTTCCAGAGGCTGAGAGTACATAACATTCTAGATTAAGGAGTCAGCAAAGGGAAAACAGAGTAGGGCACTTCTGGGACATGAGGAAAATTCAATGGGTCTGATACTGAATTATAGTCATTAGATGCCTATTTTTTTTAACCTATGTTTATAAGTTAATTTATAGGGCAGATCTTGAAATAGCCAATGTGCCAAGGACATTGTCTTATTAACAAAATTGTCCTGTGTCATTAATTTATGATGAACATTGCTAGCAGCTAGTGCCTACCTTAAATATACTATATATTATACCTTAAATACACTATGTACTCTGTACTTTAACTATAGTATATAGATTACATAGTAAAAAAGTTGTTTATAGAAAATATGACAGATTTTAAAAGGCACTCCATGATAACTATTAATTATAAAAGTTGCATCTTTTAGTGTGGCATAATGTAGCAGGTCTAAAACACATCTACGGAGTTAAACCACAATGAAAAGGGTCACATGTGAAAAGATGCCTCTGTGTTCAAAATCCTTCGCGGAACCGGGTCTTTTATGTGGCTCGAGCGAAACCAAGTCAGCAGTTGGGCTGTGCTCCACAACTGTGGTTTCAGGGGTCAGAGCCATGGGTAGGCTAGGTTTATGCAGTGGAACACAAACTAATGTACTGGAAAAGCGTGGTCCCATTTAAAGGTTGGTCTGTCTGATCGCCGGTTCACTTTGGTGGTTCCAAAATGCCTGTGCGTGGAAAAAGGCCTATCTTGCTTTAATTAAGGTAATGAAAGCATATTTTCCACTACAAACAGTCATTTCATTTTATGACTTTGTCAGTGATCGAATTAGAATATTTGTTTTGGCATTGCCCTCAGTCTAACAGCCGAGGGAAATAAGTTAACTTATTTTTTCAAGAGAAAAAAAAAAAACAAAACCAAACCAAACACCTGATAAGAACTTTAGAGCTACTGGAGAGACTTCTGTAAGTTAAGTTCCAGCGCTGGAAATTGTTCCAGATTAATTGCTTGCTACATGCAAAGTGATTGGTTTAACTGCCAAACTCCAGGAGCCTAGAACTCGGTTTTCCTCCCTTGACTACCAGGGTTCAGCCTCAGTTTTAAGCAGCCCATCAGTTACTTCTTGTTCTCAGTTGAGACATAACCTCCTTTTGGATGTATATGGATTACGGGCTTTGCTGATCTTTTCAGAGGCGGGGCCAGAAGGTCTAGCTCCCCAAGCTCTGGCTCCCCATTTCCTCTCTTCTTTCTCCGCGCCTAGAGCCCCATGAGTGGGACAGATCGCGGCCCCTGCAGCTCTCGATTGGAGCCCCGTAGCGGGGCCACTCCTGCCTCAGTTTGCTAGAGCAGATGTAGTAAGTCCGGAGAATACCTATGATGAAGTCAAGGGGTGTCCACGAGCTTCCTTGGAGAGCCCCACACCTGCCTGACCCGATGCCCCCCTGCTGCGTTCCCGAAACAGTCGCGCGTAAACGGAGGAAGTGGCTGGGGTACCAGCTGCTCCCCACGGGAGGGAGGCGGGAACATCTGTCACCCAGCCCGTTCAGCCCCAGGCTGGATCCTTAGGACAGGAGGAGAAAACTGACAGCCCCCAGACAACAGCCTCCAGGGAAGGAGCACCTGATGCTCACCAAAATGGATAAGCATCACCTTCAGGTGGGGAGCGGGAGAGTGACGCTGGGTTGAGGTGGGGAGCTGATGGAGCGGCTGAGCAAGGTGTTGTTGGCTCTGCCTGAGCAGCAGGCCAAGAGCCTGTCCCTCTCCCACCCCACCTCTGCCCTCACGCGCCTAACCCCAAAGTGAATCTGGAGGTTCCAGCCATTATCTTCCTCCGGAGCACTTTTTAGAGGCTTGCAAAGGCCGCAGGCTTGCATTTCCAGGGGTGAGAGTGGGGGCTTCGAGGGGAGCTCGGCAACGTTGTTTTTTTTTTTCGGAGAACTGCGTATCAGTGTGACAAGAGGGCCCCACGGGAGGGCGATGCCGCCAGCTCGGTCCCATTATCCCGTGCACGACCGGCTGCGTTAACACGGCAAAGTCACCAGCAGCGCCCGGCGGAGTTTGCAGCGAGCGGCCAGCGGTTTGCAAAACAGACAGCAACGTCTTGCATTTCTTCTCCCGCTCGAATTTTTATTGCAGCCCAGGGCACGGCGTGAGCTACCCACCCTCCCTGCCCTCCCATGACAACAGCTTAGCGAGGCAAAAAGCCTGATGGTCACGTAGCAAGCTGCCTGTCTGCTTTCCAGGGATGCATTTGGAGGAGAAAGCGCGTGGTATCGTTTGGCACCGCACAACATCAGCTTTTCCTAATAGCCTCAAATGATGGAACTTCTTTGTTAGGGAGGGGGAAAAAACCACGAAGCCCCAAACTTACACATAAACTGCCTTGATGGCGGGCTTGCCTCACACAGGTTGTCATGGAGAAGGACACCTGCGCGCTTTGTCCACCAGCGACAGCCTGGCACAAAGTGCACAGGACAGAATTAATGAGTTCTAGAGTATTTTGTCTATACTGCATCCAATTAGTGCGAATGCTCAGCATCACATTCTGAAAAACTTTGGCAATCACCTAACAGGGAGCTGGGCTAGCGACAGGCTCCAAGATTTATTACCATTTCTAAATTTTATGAGTTCTATTGTTTCCTACGCTTATTACCAGCGTTAGCTATAATGAGGGTTCTAGAAAAAAGAGCTGAAAAGAAAAAATATGCCGCGCACCCCCTTCACCCCAACTCCCACTTGTTCTACCAGCAATTTAGATCTTCCGTTCCGGCCTCTTTAAGATCAAGGAGACTGTCTTTTCTCTTTTTTGTGTATTCTTAGATAGCAAAGTACGAAAGAGCAAGGAGGAGTGTTACCTACATACTTAGAAAAGTTTGAAACGCAAAGTGTTTTTGTGGGAACTGGGCCACAAACGTGATTAATGAAATACCCTTCAAGCTTCCTTATGTTCATGTCAGGGATGCAAATTTTAAGCAGTTTGTGTGGCTGTCATGGAATATCTGGGGCATACCTTCATAATTGACAAGTTGTCTTAAGAAAATCAGAATCGCTAGGATGAGAGGGAGATAATAATTAATGTGACCTTGCCACCTTATTTTTTTTTCAAGTGTGAAATACACGTGGTAGGAAGGAGACTGATCCACCCCAGGGCGACCCTAGATTCCTCCCCTGAAGATGCGCGCGTCGTGTTCAGCGTCTCAGGCGCCCCGGGAGCTGGGTCGTGTTGCTCTCGTATTACCGCTCCTTCTTGAGGCGCTGCAGCGCGCTGGGTCTCTCAGCAACTTTGGGAACTCAGACTGTGGGAGTGGGCACACTAAGTCAAGTTCAGGTATTCTCCTTGTCAGTTCTATCCCAAACTTTGGAGAAACTCTATCATAAAGGCTCAGGCTCTCCTGGGAGGTATTGCTCTGGTTTTCCGAGTGCTTACTCTGTTTCTTGATCTGTGGTTACAAGGCAAGTGTATTTCCTTCCGGTCCGAGTCAGGTTAGGGGCAGGGCGGTGGAATCCTCTGCTCTGAAGTTGAGAGTGGCAGGTGGAATGAGAAGGCTCGGAGCGCACTAGTCTCTCTGCCACGCTTCCAAGGACAGGTCTGCGGCGGCCCGGGACGCTCATTCTCAGCTACCCCCCAGGGTGGGTACGCACGGGCGCCCCAAGAGGAGCCACGCTCGCTTGTCCGTCCCAAGTGCGCACGCCCCAGCCTGGCCGCAGCTGGGTCCCGGAACCGAAAGGTGCCTGCAGGTTCCAGGGGCTGGAGAGCCAGAGAGCCGCTCCGCGAAAGTCCCCGGTTGGGTCTTCCAAAACTCCGGAGCCTCTAGAACTTCACATTACCCTGGCGGTCTCTCTTCACGCCTGGGGGCGTTGGGGCTGGGGATCCAGAGCGGGAGTTTCGGAGGGAACTTAAGTAGAAAGTGACAGTGTCTGGTGGAAAGCAGTAAACTTCTATTTTCCTCCTGCAGCAAACCAAGCCAAGGCAGGGGTAGCGTTCGGGGACTAATCTGAGGGGACAACGGAGACAGAGGAGAGCAACTGTGGGGTGTGGAGCCCTGGAGAGGACTCCGGGGTCCGTCCCTGGCCAGTGCGCGCGTGTAGGAGGTCCTGGTGCTTGAACTCGAGGGGGGGACACTTGTTCTACGACAGGGCCCAGTCCGGGCTTGTAAGGAAGTCTGAGCGTTTAGAGCCCCTCCCCTGTCCGAAGGTCATTTGCGCTTTTCAGTCTCGGACGTGAGGACACTCAGGAAGGGAGGGCGCAGGTCACTTTCAGAGGTTCTGTAAAGGACGGGCCGCCCAGCGGGGGGTGGAAATCCTTAATTACACCCTTCTGCCCCGGGATCCATCTTCCCGGCAGTGTCTTGCACTCCCACCTCCTCGGGTGACTCAGCTGACCTGAAATGCCCACCCTACGGAAGATCAAGAAAAGTAGTTTTCTAAGAAGGTTAGAGGTTTGATTACACAGAGAAGTGTTTCCACTTAGGTCCAAAGCAATTACCCGCCCCCTCCCCCTCCTCCCCGCCACCGGGAGAAGAAAGCGACAGACCCCCGCGCACGTACCCCCGCACTTTGTTGGTGCGTGTGAATTTCAAATGGCGCTGTAAGTTCGTTAGTGTTTGCAATCAGCGGCGCGGAGACCCCTCACCGGAGCCGAAAGCCGGCAAGAGCCATTCATCAGCGTGAAGTGTTATTCATGGATGACCCCTAAATCACGGCGAGAGTAGTAGATGCCCTGATTGGTCACAGCATGGGAGCCTCGGTGCTTTCCCGTCCCCGACGCGGCCGGGAGGAGGGAAGGAAGGAGGGGCGGCGGACGTGGTTCAGTCCGGCAAATCCCATTTGACAGAAAAAGGCAGTAAACGGGGAATCTCTCTCTCTCTCTCTCTCTCTCTCTCTTTTTTTTTTTTTTGAATAAAGAAGAAAAAGAAATAAAGTACCTGTCATCTTGACAAGTGGCGGAGCGGAGGAGTCAAGGATTATAAATGCTCACAGCCAGGTCCAGCGCGCCCTGTGATTGGGCCTTCCCGCGATCTGCACTGGGGGAAGCGCATGGTAGGCTCCTCTCCTCGCCTCTCTCTCTCACACACTCGCACACACACGGACACGTGTACGCGCCTGGTCTCGGGCACACTCGGCCTGGCGCGTCCCCCGTCTCACAATTAAGGTCTGGATGCTGGTCCCTGGCACAGCGCCCTGCTCGCCTCCTCACCTTCTCCTCTTCCTCTTCCTCCTCCCTCACCGCCTCCATCCTCCCGCGCCCAGGCCGAGAACCGAAAACTCCGGCCGGGCCTCGGCAGCCGAGGAGGAGGCTGGAGGGGGCCGGCGGGAAGGGAGAGGGGGAGAGCGCGGGGGAGAAAAAGAAAGTGAACTCATTGGCGCTCCGCGCGCGCTTCCCTCCCCTCGCCGCGTCCCTCGCCGCCGCGGCCGGGCGGTGGGCAGGGAAGGAAGTTGTAACACTTGCTGTTCTCCCCCCTCCCTACATCCCCCCCGGCTCCCCCACTCCGCTGCTTCGGCGGGGCCCCCTCCCCCGCGCCCGGCTCCTTTGAATTTAGCCAAGTGCTCTGTGTGCGCGCTGCTCGGGTGGACGCGGCGGCTGCGGCCGGGTAGCGAGCCGGCGGCGCGGGCGAGCCGAGCGCGGTAAGTGCGGCGCCGCCGCCGGCGCGCCCTCCTTCCTTTCTGGGGTCCTAGTGCCCGGGCCGCGGGGCCGGGAGCGGGGGGCGGGCGGGAGGGCAGGCAGGAGCCAGCTCGGACGGCGGCGCGTTTCTCCGAGCTGCTCTAGGAGGCGGCCGCAAGTTGGCCAGCCCCGGTGGCCCGGGAGCATCTCCTCGGCGTGCAGGCGCTCCCCGAGTCTGGCCTCCCGGTCCCCGGCCTCCTGGTCCCCGCCCCTCCCTCGCGTCTGACACCTCTGGCTGCCAGCTCAGGTGGGAACTTCGCCGGTGCTTCTTGCCGGAGGAGCTGGGCACCGCACCCCCGTTCCAGGGAGCCCCGGGCTCCCGGGTTCCCCGAGAAAGGCAGCCCAGAGGCTGGGCGCTCAGTGGGGGCAGGGACGCCAGCCTGTCTCGCTCTGGTCGGGGTGATCCCCAGTTTTGTGGTGGGGGGCCGCGTCCTTTGAGAAGGTGTCTGACAGGATCCTGGGGGGCTTCCAGTGAGCGGGAAGCCCTGGGATGTCACCACTTTCTGGGGAAGTGGAAACGAGGCTTCTCCAACTACCGGGGAGCCAAGTTGGGAAGGAGCGAAGGAAGGAGACGAGGGGATGGGGTGGTGTGGGGAGTGGTGGATCTCGACTGAAACTTGATCTGGAAACTCTGGATGGGGCTGGAAACAAACGCATATCCGGAACTGGGCATTTAAAAAATTACAGATTTACGAGTCTGCAACTCAATCTAAGTCAGTATGCTGTTTAGCAACCGATTAGAAAGAGCTTCAAATGTGTTAGATTAAGGTAGGTTGTCTGATCTCTGCTGAGCACCTTATTATGCGGTTTGAATTGCATTCTTACTGCCTCACCTTTAAGGTAGTTGAAATGGTAACCTGCTACTAATTCTTAGTGCGGAGAAAGGGTAGCAAACATTTCGACCGTGTAATACAGCAAATACATTTGTTTTCTGAAGTCATTATAATTGAAAGCTGGAGAAAAGTTTCCAGGTATTTTTGGCTAAGTGCAATGGAATTGAAAGAGTGAGAGCTGTGTAAGCACTTTTTCCAGGGCCCCAGGCAGCTGGGATCCCCGAGAACAGGACTGCCTCCTCATAACACTCTATTTCTTATCTTCTGACAATGTATTTGTCAAACATTTGTAGGCTCTGGCAGAATCCACTGGGTGGTCTTTTCACTGGAAATAGAAATATGTTCTGGCATTACCTTTCCCTTCTGTTGTCAAAAGGAAAAAAAAGACAGGACTGGCATCTTTGCAAAGCTTGGAAGAGTACCCCAAAAGGTGGTATTGCAACTTACAGAACTTACTCATTTGATTCGTTTTGTGAATTTCTTTAAAAAAGGATGCACAGTCCCCCCTCCCAATTGCCTACCTGGAGAAGTATTTGTAATCTTTCTAGTATATTAGGAACAGAGTTTAGAATTAAGAGTAATCGTATAATTAAAATTCATTATAGATTTTAATATTTCAGTTGAAACAAAAGATTTTACAAATACACCGACGATCTTGCTTTGTGCCTTTCTTAATACAGTCTTAATTATCTAAAACTTCTAGCTTGTATTTCCTGATATATGAAATTTGTGTAACAGCCTTGAAACTTTCGATTCGTGATTCTAAATGCAGAGCAAATATTTAATTCTTGCTCTAAGAGTGAGAGGTTAGTTCAGTAATAAGACTTGCTAATCCTACTTTAAAATGTCATGGCATTCACAAATTATTCCTAAATTCTTCAAAGATACGGGTTTATAATGAGTTTAGTTATTCTATTGTGTATTTCAGGATTGTATCTCTCTTCCTGTTGCATTTTCCTTAGCAATTTTGCCTTTTTTCCTACATGAATTTCAATATTCCTCTTACTCAAATGTACTATTTTTTCCAAGCAGAAAATATATTTTATTTTAGATAATTTTTAAAAGAATATATATTAGGAGAAAAAGTAGTTCCTTTGAGTAAGACAAATATATTTTTACATATACTCTACTATTTTTACGAAAAATGTATTTATATCTAATAACCATGCCAGTGCTTATGTATCTGAAAAATATTTTATTATCCTGTGCCAATAGCATTAATGTTAGCAACCCAGAGACAGAGACTATCTACCCTAATGAGGATTGCTTATTTAAAATAAAGCAGATTAAGTTTATAGTAGAATTGTGACTAGTTATTTTTCTGAATTGAATCATTTTGCATGGCTGTGTTTATTTTCTAGAAGGAAATGTTTTAGGTAAATTATAGAGGCTTTTCTTACCCTGATCTTGTAGGCGTGTCAGGAGTCTTTTGGTTAGCAAAGGGAACCTGCTTTATTAGGGTGAAGACAAAGAAAGATAAGGATGCTTATCTTTGAATAGAAGAAAGCACCTCCATAGAGTGAAAAGTTTTAAATATATTCGGGAAGAAAACCTAGCTAAACAATAATAATCCAGTTAGCAAGTTCAAGCTAGTCTTTCTTAGCTTTGCTTCTGAGAGCCAAGAGTAATTATTCTCTTTGTAAAGAGTCAAGCAAATAAGAAACCAGATAAAAGTGTGTGGGTATCATTGTGAGCAGAATGACGTATCAGAAATACTTGATCAACTTTGAGCTTGATGTATAAAAAGTGATGTTTTGCAATAACTGTAAAAGTATGTTTGGAAATGCTGAAGTTTATCCTAGAGTGGGTAAGAAATAAGTCCGGATGATGGTCATAGTCTGGCATAAAAGTGCCATAAAGATAGCTTTATTAGTTTATTAATATTGATTATTTTAATAAATACATTACCTCCTTTCTGTTAAACTTTATTTCACCCTTTAAAAATCTGATTTCTGGGTGGCTGAGGACTGTCATCAAGGTATTATACTTGCATAAATCAGTGTATTCAGCAGCATTAATGAATTGTCAGCCCTTTTCTTGAAGATATGCTCTAGAAACCTGTTAAGCATGTTCAATTACACGTTGCTTATCTCCCCAATGTTTTATTTGATAGTCGAATGTCCATTTTGACTTTAAGGACATACCTCACTTTGAGAACATTGGCACAGGATACAGTAATTTGCAATCAAACTTTTGCTCTGATCCGCAACCAATTATACATCCCTTTGAATTTTTAGTTAACATGAGTGCTCATATTTGTTTTAAAATAAAGTGAAATGATAGTCCAGAGAGGAATGTAACAGGCATTCAGAATAAAGAAGCATGCAGAAGAGCTAGCACAATAAAGCAATGCTACTTAAAAGTTTCAACAACTAAGTATTAAAAATTATGTCTCATAAGCTTCTTTTAGAACACATTTAAAACTACTTTTGGAGATATCAAGTGTTTTAAGAGCCCTGATGGAAATTTTGTGCTTAAAAAAACATAAAAAACTTAGTTTGAAACCTGATTAATTGTTGTGTCTTATAAAAACTGATTTATCTCATACTTTTTTATACTAAGCATTACCATTATGAGGCTCTCCTTCTAATTGAGATTAATGTTTCTGAGCAAAGAAGTGGTTTGGAGGGCTACATTCATTTTGAGTGCTGTTGTAATCAATTTTAGATACAGCATTCCACAATGGATCAGTTTGCGTCCAAACCTGCCTTATTATGTGGAATTAACTTGTTGGTGATGGATAGGAATACTTCTACATCTTGAGAAGTCATTTGTTTCCAAACAAGTGTGATGGCTCGTGTCAGTTTCAAAATATTGCTTCTCATAATTAAAACATCCTTTTGGGGACTTAATTTGAACCTTCTCTAAGAATTACATAAAGCATGAGGAAGCAATTTATTAATACATTTTTGACTAAAATAGCCTTTTCTCCCCCAATACAGTATGCCTCAAGGTGCATTTTCTTGTGCATCAAAGGATTTTATGGTCTTTTGAGTCATAAATGGTAAACATTAGACATCGAGGTTATTTCCTTTTTTGTTTATATCAACATTCTGGTTGAGTTTGGGAGGATTTCTTGGAATTAGAGATCTACATCTTGTGCGTGTGTTATAATCTTATTTAACAAGGTGGTAGAGATAATGCTGACAAAGAAAGTTAAAGCATGGGGAGTTAATTCTTTATCCTCTTTGGAAACCTGGAAAGATGGTAAATTAACGTTGTAGTCCTTACTGTGATGTTTGCATTTGTTTCTTAATTGTGTCTAGTCGGCCTCAGCTTTATCAGCTTTTTATGCTCTTCTGAAAGACCACGTTAAGATTTTATTGGGCTGTCCATATTGCATTGCTTGCTGTGCTCCATGCTGGTAGTCTCAACAAAATGAAATATGAAAAGCATAGAATATAAGATTAAGATAGATATGTATTCTAGTATAGCCTTAGTGTATAGGATTTTTAAATAAAGATGTGTCTGCTTTCTAGTGCATATAAAGTTCCCACAGTGACATTGTTTTTTGTTTTCCAGAAGAAAAGACTTGGTAGGAAATATATTTATTATATTTTAATTTTCTTCTCTATAATGGTTGATTATTTACATTGAATTAGTGTTTTTCCAGTAAAAACATTCATTTAAAACAATTTTAAGCAGGAATCTAATGCACTTAACATTCCATTTCAAAGTGTTATTTTAGCCAACTGTTAGAATTACAAACTATCAAAATGCAGAAAGGTGCTCTAAGACATGTAGATGTTTCATACACCAAAACGACAATAGGATTCATTCATTTGGACGAATTTGGATAATTTTTTTTATGGCTTTGATTAGGTGACTGGGTCGTTAGAACAGCTACACAGAATTCTCTTAAAAGATGGTAATCTACTCAAACCTGCTTCTTTCTCCTTTAAATAACTCACTGTGCAAATTAAGGTCTATATCATAGAACATACTCATAAGTCATACAAGTAAATGATTCAAACCATATCGTATATCGTATAATAAAAATAATAAAAAGGAGACGTTACTGCCCTATCGATATCCTTGCAGTCTTAGAAGAGTAGCAATGGGGTGGCACTGACTTTTCAAACTAGTTTGTGATAGGTGGCAGTCTTAACTGAGTTCCATGACTTCGATGAGCTAATAGATGAGTCTGATGTGAGCATATGTAGAATGCAATGTATTGTGTTACCAAACTATGCTTACATTCTTTTTTGTATATTAAGGAGTTGATCATCGCTTATGGAGATGTGGCAGTTTAAAAATCATTTTCCCCACATTTATAGTCCTCTGGCTTACTCTGGAGTGTGCAAAAAAGAGATTATTCCTTTTGGAAATGAAGTGTTTGGAGAAAAACAAGTACATATATTCACACTTGTATTTTCATGTTCAATTACATAAAAGTTATTGTGGGGTGCTCTTTGTTAAGTGTTTTCGAGTATCGTGGAATACTTTTTACTTCTATTAGACAAGTTGGGGGGGGGGGGGGGGGGAGAATGTGATTTGGTTTACCCTGGGGCCAGGGGAAGGATCGTATTATTTAATAATAATCAGCTGTTTTATAACTGAGTCTACAGGATCTTTGCCTCAAAACCAAAAGGCAATACAGAGAGAGAGAGAAGTGGGCAAGAGGAAGAGGAGAAAATATGAATACAAATATCTTTTGTAAAGAGTGATGGTCCTTTGAGCATTTTCTGTGGGCAGCGGTGTGTTTGATAGGAAAAACAGTTTATAAAGGGCAAGTTTGGTCATTCAAGTTAATTAAGTGCAGAAGAAAATTAACTTCTAAATTTTTTCACTTATCAGTATGTGCGTTTTAGATTCCTGCGTGAGAATATGAACATTATCATTTTTAAAAATTAGTCCAAGAAATTCCAAATATTATATCTGGTTCTTCATATTGATGAAGAAAAGAAAATGTATTAACAGCTCTATTTTATAGGTATACTTTGTATATGAGACTGAACACCAACTTATAATTTTATCATTATAAAATTTATATATAGACTTTTAAAAAAACACTGATTGTTTTAAAAGATTACTTAGGAGGTAACATCCAAGATCACTTATCTTTGAAGATAAGGCTCATAATCAATATATTTTAGTCATTCTGTCATTTCTTCCATTATTATTTACACTTGGCAGAATTATTGTGATCATTCCTCTTCAGGTTGCCATAATTTAGGGAGAAATAACAGCTTGGTAATGACTGTCTTCCTTCAGTCAGATTCTGAAACACTTCTGAATAGTAGGATGATGTGAATTTGTGATCCCCACTTTCCCCAGAAAAAAAAGAAAAGCTGTTTTTTTGGAGAATGGATTCTTTCATCTCGAGTTAAGTTTAGCTCAATGAATATTTTCTAATTAGAGTCGTGGGCCCCCTATCTGAGTGAGGAGGTGCGATGTCTTTTTGATAACAGGGGCGTTTCCAAAGAAGAGGACCTTACTTCCTCGAGAGCAACTCCAGTATCCCTGTCGGGTCCAGCATTTGGCTTCTGTACTGGAGTGGTGTCTTAGGAGAGCTAATGTACTTGGATTACACACTGGAAGGTATGTTATGCAGAGAGTGATAAGACAGGATTGAAATTACTTTAATTTAATTTACAAGAAATGCATGAAATATGTTAATGAGTTTGCATGAAGCACATGCAAATATGTTAATATTGGGATATGTTTATTTCGGTAATCATAAAATCGAACCTACCGAACAGTATACTTATTGTTTATTCTCAGTCTACCAAATGTTCTTTTAAAGTGTAACATCTATGCTAATACTTTTATCAGAGAATTTGGAATTTGTCAACATGTAGGTGGAAAAAATTGGCAAGGGACTTGTTCTTTTAAATAGCTAAAAAAAAATAGCTGGCACAGGGCTTGTCATTTAAAATAATTATGAAAACCAGGAGAAGACAGCTGTAAATTTTATTTCTTTCAGAATTTATAATAACTTCCAGCTAAAGAAAGCTGTCAGTCCTATAGTTCTTGAAGAACAAATCTGTGACTTTTTTCCTCTGAAGAACAAAAAAAAGCATCTTGAACAGTCTTATTACATTTTTCTGTATTTATAAGCAAAATGAAATGAATATTTGAAAATGTAAACATTTTTCACTTTCATTTTGTGTAATTATGAGAATAATAAATATAGGCAAAAAATACTGCAAATAACTAATCTAGTAATTTAAATAAATATGTAAAAGTGACTTACTATAATATCATAAAGGAATAAAAGCTGTAGTATAAACAGCCTTATTTTATCTCTTGATTGTCACAAAAAGAAGACATTCAGTGATGTTGCTGAATTTTATCATAGCATCAATAATAGTGGGAGAAAAGCATGAAATAATCAAAATAACTGAAATATTAATCCTCTTCGTGTTTGCTAATACTTTAAGAAACATCCCAAAAGAATTAGAAAACTTTTGAAAATAATCACAGCTTCTTGGAAGAAGAGAATGTGTTTGTTGCCTTCCATGAATTTGGGTTCAGAAAGGGGTGAAGGTTGAAGAGAACTCTGCCAAGTTATTTTCCTTCAAATTAAAGCAGAACAGACATTTTCTGTCTATAATATATTTCTAAGTTGCTATTTCTACTTTAATTTTCAATTTATCTTTCTCCCATGAAGGTGCTAGCATATTTAACATTTAAAATAAATTTCAATATAAATGAAAATTAAAGTTATTACTTGTAGGTAAGGTGTACCTGTCAAAACAGAATTGAATCCTCACTTTCAGAGTAATTTTTATGCTTCCGTATAACTTTTTTTTTTTTGCCAAATATGAATAGACTACTCTATTCTGTATTTCATGTGGTTAAAAAATTAAGTAAAGCAAATTTTTTTTTAGTGATTGCTTTTGCCCTCGAATATACAATCTCTGAATATGAACACTTTGGCATTACAAAATTTTTATAAACAATGTTGGCATGTTATGTTGATTTGCCAATAAGAATTTTTTCCCTTAATTGTGACTAATTTTAAAAACTGCATGAGTGGCAAGGACTTTGAATCCATACTTTTCTAAAGAGAAATGCTTCTTTAATGTTTTCTATCCTGTGTTTTGATCATGATACAATTTTCTGTATTTTAAATTGTATGATATTAGGCGGTAGAGTATATGTGTAGTGTTATAACTTTGAAGGAAAATAAATCATTGCAAAGGATGTAATTTTTAAAACATTTATTTTTTAAATTATTCGTGTAAGGATTTGAAGCACAATGTGTTCTGGTTAAAAATGCAGTCTCAAACAGAAAAGTCCTCATTATATATTTTTTTAAATCCAAATATTATTTTACTAATGATGTATATAAATCTTGCTTAATAATTTAAATTATTTACACTTATGGCTTTGAGCTTTTATATGTTTCCACTGAACAGAACCTCGGATTTTTGATTATATAGATAATATGCTCTATAGTCCATGGTTAAGGAATTTAAAAATGTTAGCAATCAAAACTTACACTAACTCCAATCTAAGTTTTTAAAGAAACCTAAAAAGAATTAAGATGGTTAGATAAATGGTGTTCTAGAAATCATAAAAGTACTTTAATGAATATCCCATTTTACACAATCTTGACACTTCAAGAATGTTATTAATACATATGTATGCAACATCCACACAGATAACCAAAAAGGTATTTATTACAAAAATAAAAGATGAGTGATGTATTCATGTTATTATCCTTAGGTCACACAGCATGAATGTATTTGTAAAATAAATCTTATGTTTTAAGGTAAATCATTTACTGATATTCTGATTTAAAGGAATCTCAATAAAATTCGTATAACCTTGCATTCATTTAAGTATGATGTTAGCAAGTTGGGTCGACCCTCAGTCAGTATGGCCATGACAGAAGTCTAATCTCGTTTTCTTCAAGTTTTATATGAAATCTGCGCCTTCCAATAAAATAGTTCCACGCCACTCTGCAGGTGTTTGATATCTTTGACAAACGAGAGATCTGAAGGAGAGAAGTCCATGCTTGCTTTATGAGATGCCATCAGTTAATTCTCCTCACGCCATCTGATGAAAGTGGCTTTTAAAAACTGCGTTGTACTTCAGATAGGAATTTCAGCATATCAAGTTTGGTGAATTTTATATTTAGCCATCAGCAAGGGTTAATGGGAATTACGTAACACAAATCATTAGTGTATCACGCTTTTCATTTAAGTGCGATATAAGGTATATGAATTGGTTGTGTAATTGCCACTTGAGCTTTGAAAGGGCTACAGTTCACTTTGAAAAATTTAAATGTGGAAGAAAGCAAAGTATTAGTAGCTCTCAGTCTTGGAAATTGTTATTGTCAGCCTTTTAGGGACTGTTTGATTTTTTATTATTTTGTTTTCACCTTTTTTTAAAAAAACTTACCTTCAAGGGTGTATTTGATCATTTAATTTTAAGTCTGGAACGTAACCATTTGATTTAGGAATAGATGTAAGTTATTAGTGCACATTATGCATTTTTTTTTCCCGAAGGAAAGTATCTCAAGGCTTTCTGGGTGAGGTTCTGGTTCTTTTAGGATTAAGAATCGTTGGCATAAATGGCTAATTTTGGTGGAAGAGTGTTACATAGTTTTTAAGTCCTCGTTATTACTTTTAAAAGAATGTCTCATCGGGGACAGGAAGCTTTGTGGATAAGCTGCCACTCTTTGATGAGGGATTATGCATTCTCCCCTAATTCTGTGATCCCAGAATCTATTACACAATAGTTTTATCAAGTAGCACTAGAATAGCTTGGCCATCATTTCAATTCCTTTAAAAGTTAATTGGTTCCTTTCCTAAATCTAATATTTATGTAGAGTTTTAGTCTCAGTACGTATGTCAGGCATTAATAGATTCAACTCCTAAAATCCAGAGGTTAATAATTTGATGCAAGATAAGGAAACCAGAAAAGTTTCGAAGGATGCTTTTCCGTTTATAGCAGACGACCAGTGAATTGATTATTGCAGGTAACTCGGTCCCTTAAGTGGTTTGCCCAGCCAGTGAAGTCTGCTGGGTCTGTGGCCTGATTGAAGTTCTTTGTAAGATTTTCCGTGTTAGTAGCATTGAGAGCAACTTCAGAAAGAAAGAATAGCATGTAAAAATGAAGCCATCGCATATTAGGAAGGTTACTGAATTTTCTCTGGACATTTATGTAAAATAGTGAGCATGTTATAGCATGCTTTGGTCATGGATTTAAAACAAAAAAGAAAAGATATTCTGTTATGTGATTATCTTCCCATTTAGAATGACCAATTTCTTGCAAAGCGTTAAGAGTTTGATAAAAATGTGTGTTAGGTTCTAACGAGAGCTTATTTTGGCCAAAGAAATATATTAAAAATTGAGTGATCAGACTGGACAACTAACTGTACTTATAGTTAGTATCAGTTTTCATTTAGTCAATGTCAATCATGTAGAAGACAATTCATCCTATTAAAATACCAAATATCAAATATTTGTTAATTAAGACATCTTAGTTGTAAAATGCAAGTGATGCCACATAAAGAGCATAATTTATTATAGACAATTTATCTTAGTAAATGGATTCTTATTTCTGAGGCTACTACTGGCTTCTTAAAGTCTAAAAAGAGTAGCAAAATATACTCTAAAAAGAGTATAGAAATTGCTAAGTGAAGAATTAAGTAATTTTTTTACAATTCAAATAATACAGGTTTTTCTATGTGTATTCATTGAAGCATACTATAAACTTCAAAAGATGGCTCTTTATAAGGTTCATATTCCTCTTCTGAGTTATTATCCTCTTAGAATCTTGTATACACGTATGTGTATATCTCCACTGTGAAAGATATATGAATCTAAAAAATTGTTTTCTATTCTTAAATATTAAGTTGAAAATATTTATAAGGAAACTATTTTAAAACATTATTTTTTATGATCACTTTAGTATGGCAATTGATTATTCAAACTTTCATGAACGATTCTAGACTTTTATAGTTGGTATAAATAAGAAGTCAAAAAATAAACAATACTACCTAGAAACTAGCTAGGTGTAACCAAGTTTCAATTACTTTATGAGATCTTTAGAAGAAGAATTTAAAGCAGACCTTAAAATAGTTCATGTAACTATTGTCCAAGTTTTCAATTTATTACTATTAAAACACAAGGTTTAATACATTTTTAAATAATCATCTGATCGAAAAACATTAGTCTTTATGTTTCCTATTTCTAATTCTTAGACTATATGTGTTTTAATTTCATGTATAAAAGTAACACAGATTTAGAACTTTGCAGAGCAGGTTTTCCTTCTATCTTTCATCAGCTCTGTAGCTGAACCCTGACAATCCCCTTCTTCATTATTCTAAGCCACTATCAGATTCTAATCTTTGCTGTCTCCACAGCTGTTTGAGGATTATTTTTTTTTTTTTGGAAATGTAATTACAAATACATGTGTTTTGTGCACCTCGCTTCCTATAAACGTTGAAAAAGGAAGGTTAATGGAGAGCAGAACTGTGCCATGTATAGGTCTGTGGATGATTCTGTTAGTTTTCAAATCATCAGATCATTATGTCACTGGTTATTACGAAGAATTGCAAAGATTAAAACACAACTTTGGCTTCACTGATACGGAGCAATAAAAATCACCGAGAATTCAGTAATTTCTCCAGAACCAGTACATTTTTATGGAGTTAAGGGCCCGTGAATCAAGTCGTTACACATTTCTATGGGTCATTTTTTACAGTGATCGTCATGATTTAAACTCCAAACAGAATATGATAGTTTTTTTCCCTCTTAAAAAAACTCCATTAGAATATGATATTGCAGAGAGAAATTTATGAATCCCTTGCATTTATTTTGGTGCACTAAGTTGGAGAACGATGTCATGTGGGCCCTTAACAAATGTATAGTGTTTTCACCCTGTAGAAAATTTAGAGAATTTTAGAAATTTAGAAAATTTAGAAATTTGGAGAAAATTCAACATATTTACTTGCATGAATACTATTTCTAGAACAAAATTGGAAACTCTAGCTATATATAAACCTTATGAAATGTTAAATTTGTCAGCTTTTAAGGACAGCCTGTCTTTTTTATTTTTAATATCTTTTATAATATCAGCATTTTCCCCATCTCTGTCTACAGTAAGACTGGCTATCTCTAGGAATAAGAAAAAGTACTTTCTGAGATTAGAAAAGTGTAGAAAATTATTGAGTTCAGTACCTACAAAGATGTTGCATAGAAACCCAATTATTTTTGTTTTCTTCTTATTTGAGATTCTAGAGAATATCTGTTGCCCGATGAAAATTCTTTGGTGTGCAGGAAGGCAGGAAGAGGGGTCGGATAGATCAGGCTTATTTTGGAGAAGATAGACCTGTATATAGTATATCATTTTTCTGTAAACATATGATTGTGTGTTCAAAATGTGGGGCCAAAATATGAAAAATGCTTTAGTTTTGGGGAAGGTTTTGAGAATTGTTCAGTGGAAGAAATGTACCACTTGCCAGTCAAAACTTGAAAATTTCCCCCTTTTATATTTAGTATATTAGAAGCTAATAGTGAACCACTGCTGTTGAACCTATAAAAATTATGAGGCCATCTAAATGTCATAAAGCTCTGCCCTGATTTGAAGGTCTATCTTTATTTTTAGGGTGCACCTTATTTACACAGGCGTTTTCCCTCTCCCAAGTCATCTAAATCAGACCCCACATTGGTCAATGTTCTATGTCCAAGGGACTGTGTTCTGGGGAAGTTTAGAGGAAATAAGACGTGACCTCAGACCCCTAGGAATTTCTCACTTCTAGTTGAGGCCTGATATAAAAGATTACTGACAGTCATTAAGGTTATTAAGAAAGCCAAAAGAGGTAATGGAAGAATGACTACTTTGGTCAAATGGTACTCACATAGCCCATGGATCTTTGAAATGCCAGAGAACTGGAGGGAGTCCAAAAACTAAGGCTTCTAGCATTAGAAGTGGCATACAGACACTAGCAGTGCCTTGAAACTCTATGGGACATTGAGAGGACCTGAGGCGGTAACCGCTAACAAACATCAGAAGTGCCCTGGGGCTCACAAATGTTTAAAAGGATAGATAGCCAAGTGAATCAGAACATACGCCTTACACTTCTCCGCTCCACGCATGCATCGCCATAGACGCCCAACAAGATGATGGGGCATTGGAAACCAGTGACCTGGGAAGAACAAAGATTGACCATTTGCCTCCTTCCCTGTGGAATAACTTGGCAGAATGTTGATGTCGCTTGCCCATAAAAACCCTGTGAAGGCAAAGAGCCTTCTTCCCTGTTTTCAGTGCAGCCTCAGCTTCTAGCACAGTGCCTGGCCCTGAGGAGTTCATCAGCAAATAATTGATGTGAGAATGAAATCTTCCTTCAGTCTACATCAGTGTCAAGTGTCCTTGCTAGAAAATAGGTCCTTTCTACAAAAGGTTTGTGGCGTCTGGACTTAGGTCATCGCCTAGGACCACTCCAGTTCTAAAAGTGTATGAATCTGTTATTTTAAGATGGCCTACAATTCCTGTGAAATATGTAGTGCCAACAAGGAGTTGTCAGCATTTAGATGAGAACCAAAAATATGGCTGTAGACTATAGATCTCTAGAAAAAGACAGGAGCTGACATGGAGAGGTAAGGGGAAACAGAATGAGCAACGGAGAGAATAGTAAATCCAAATTCGTGAACAGATAAAAACAATGCCGGCAGGCAACATAGGCGAATGAAATTGGCCAGGTTATTTGCACATACTTCTACACAGATTTATGTTCTCTCATATTTCTTAAAATAACTGGTTCTCTTTGTCTTTCATTTTTCCAGTTTTGAAAGAGACATGGGTGCAGAGAAGTGTTTCTTTACTATTAGAAAAACAATGGAGCAAGTTTGATAATAAATGATGTTGACATAGCCTCAGCGTCAGAGACACACGGGATGATGGGGACCGTGAACTAAAGGGCACAGTCTTCATCCAAAGGGGACACCACATCTCACCTCTAGACTGGTTGTTGCCATGTGGAGGTGAACCAATGTTGCCAGATTGTGAGATTTTTCAAGAAATGCCAGAATATGAATTATGTGAAATCTCTAGATTTTTGAATGTTGACTCATTAAAAACACACACACACACACACAAAACACACAGATAAAACAAAACAGGTCTGCAGGCTGGGTTTGGCAGTTGGGCCACCAGTTTGCAACCTGTGATTTAGATGCAGAGATCTGCGTTATGTGTTCGGGAGACCGTGGGTGAGCAGTAGGGCTGGAGCACAGGATCCCCCCATGGAGAAATCTGTGATGAGTTTGGAGAGAAAGCTTGGGTCCAGATTGTGGATTATCTTAAATGTCATCCTCTTCTACCCATTTTGGAGAAGAAAATGTTTTCAGTTTGCAGTATACTTTTTCCTGCTTTAAAACAGAAACCCAGGCTGCCAGCAAGCCTTGTAAGCATTAGTCATGCCAAGGCAGGTAAGGGTTAAGTGACAGTAGCAGACATGGCCTCCTTTCACCCTTTCACCAACGACTTCAGATCCATCTCCCCTTATCTCCATCTTCTTCCCATCAGGGACTGAATATGCTAGGCTCTTGACACCCTTAATACACTATCATTTGGGGGAAACTCCAGGAGCAAGCTACAGCTCACATATTTTTTTACTAGTATTTGAATATTATCTGAATCCAGATACTAAATTCTATAAGAAAGAAAAATCCCAAGTTAGACATGACATATTGCCTTAGGTCATACCCATTACATTAATGGAATGAAAAGAACGCCAAAATTCCCTTGGCATACTGTTTTTCCTTCTTTTGAGGTGACTGTGGGCTCTGGGACTAGAGAAGTCTGCTCAAATCCTACTTCTGTCATTGATTTGCTGTGTGACCTTGGGTAAAGCCACTCTATCTCTGAGCCTCGTTTCTTCATCTGAATAATGCGATTGGTAAAAATGGCTGGCGACATTGCTGTGGTTGCCAGGAGCCTGGCACGGTGCCCTGCACACCGTAGATACCACAGTGATGGTGGCTTCAGTCATTGGAGTGGTTGTCAGTGGCACCTTATCGTGAATGACATGCTAACTAGTATAGCTTCATGTGGTTTTGGAGTCAAATTTGGAGACCAAAATTCAAGTCCCAACAGTGCATCTTGGTTACTTTAACCTTCAAAAAATTGAGATGCTAACATACTCTCTTTTGGGCTGATTGTGAAGATGAAATGGGCTAACCATGGAGAGAGCTTACGTGGCGTCAGGTATGTAGTGAGTGATAAATAATGTGTGCATGTGTATGTATGTGACACACACTTCTTGAGCATCACACTCCTGCAACATTAGCTCTCTAAATTAGGTAAGAATAACCACAAAGCAGTTATAGAGTTTCTTCTTGTTATTTGGGCCGTCACCTGGAATCTTACTTTTAATTAAGTAAAAAAATAAATATACTATTTAAATCACAATATTTCGAAATTCCAGGAAATTTTCCATGAAAATGTTCTGCCTAAATATAAATATATTGATATATTAAGTACAAATAATTATAAAACAAACTTGAATATAGTAAAAAATATTTCTATTTTATTAACGGAATTACTTAGCATTTGGGTATATCTTGTTTGTTTCTTTAAAAAATGTATGATACAAAACATATCCACTAGCCTATTAGTTAGTCCAGTGGATTTCTTACTGTTTTGCTGAAAAGCAAACTTTAAACATTTGTCTGTGAAATGTTAGTTGGCTGCAGTGGAAGGTAGGCTCTTGTGTTCTTTTCAGCTCTAATGTCTTTGTCAAGTTATCATTTATTAAGCAGCTGTTATGAGTCCAAAATTGGTTTAGGCTCTGTGAGCAAAGGGTGTAAAAATAAAGATGTATATTTTAGAAGTCCCAAAGAAACATATCATTAGACAGCAGGACTAATAACGTAGAGCTGGAACTGAATCTCAAGATGTAGCACGAACTGTATACTCCATGGGAACTTGAGAAAGAGAAAGGAAGGGGCAGGGTGGAATTAGTTCCACGTCACCTCAACTTCGTCGTTTCCAAGACAGTATTCTTGATCACTTTTCTTTCGGGCTTGAGGAGCAAAGCTGCCCCTTCTGTATTTGCAGGATCATCCTCTTTGATCACATATTCTAGAAGTTTAAGAGCCATCTTCAAGACAGCCCCATTCCTCATTACTCCCATCTAATGGTCATCCAGCTCTGCCGAGTCTCCCTTTGCTGAGTGTCTGCACCCACCCGTCCTCTTCATCCTCACTGCCAGTTTCCTAATTTGGGTCCTCATCATCCCTCATCTTGACTACTCTAGATGTCTCCTGACTTCTGGCTTCCTGCCACTAGTCTCTCATCTCTCCAATCCATTTTTCTAGATTGCCCCCAGAGAGAATTCTTACTAAGATCCTGATGTGATCATGTCACTCTCCTCATAAACTCACAGTGGCTCCCCTTTTCTATGGGATGAAGCCCAAACTTCTTAGCCTGGTAGTCGGGGTATATTCTTCATGGTCTACCCAAGGTCCCACTAACCCCACCTCCCAGTGGGTCACTCTTGCACAGTGTGCTTCACATGGGTCGATTTACTCACTGTTTCCCCAAGCACAGGACTAGTCTTCCCCTTTCTGTGTCAGGTTAAACATTCTCTGTGAAATTGTTCCCAATTCTCTCAGTAGAACTGATCCTCTCTCTCTCTTGCTCACATACTATAGCATTTAGATCTGTGTATCGTTGACCTCATCCTGCACTGTCTTTTAGTTTATTAGAATTGGTTTCTAAGAGTAAGAAGGAATTTAAAGATCATATAGGTGAAGCACATTATTTCACAGAGGGACAAAACTGAGGCTGGAATGAATCTGCAGCTGTGCCCACTGCTTGTTGGTCATCCTTGCATTTGATCTCAGCAGCATTCCTCATGAAGCTGTTGCTTCCCTTTGCCCTGTGACACTTCTCACGCCTTTCCTTGCTTCTTAGCTGCTCCCTCTTTACTGCGTTAGTGTCTTGTCCTCTTCTAGTTGGCCCGCAAATGCTGGAGCTCCTCAGAAACTAGCCCTTACACCTCCTACCTTCTCATTGTGTCCACTCTCCCAACCCTCGTGATGTCATAGATTCCCATGGCTTCACTGTTCACCCATAGGCAGACAGTTCATAAATATTCCACTCGAAACTTCTCCTCTTAGCTCAAGATGTTTATATTGAGGGGTATCTTATAATTTATCATCCAAATAGGGATAATTTGAGAGTGAAAGTGGGCGCTAAACAGCAGGATGCCGGCACAACTAACATAAACTGGGATAGTCCAGGACCAACAGATCTCTCTGGTCATCTTAGGTGTATTGAACCATTTAACATATGCTTTTGGATGTCTCAAAGGCTTCTAAAGCTAACATGTGATCTGAGCCTGTGATCTTTCCATGAAAACCCCAGCCTCTCCCAATGGGTCCAAACTCAGTGAATGATGTGGCTATCCGTCAAGTTAGTAACCTGGAAATCTTGCATGAATCCTATATCCACTTCATCACAATGTCTAGGTTCTTTTTATTTTACTTTCTAAACACCTCTCAAAACCATATATTTCTTTTGTCTCCACCACTGCCATGCTCATCCAATTCCCGTGACTCCTGGACTGGACTTCCACAGTAGCTTCCTCGCCGATCCATTGGCTTTCAGTCTGGAGCCATCTCCAACTCATTCTCCACATCACAGCCAGAGTTACCTTTTATGTATGCAACAAGAATCATATCATCCTTTGTTTAAAACAATACATAATACGAAACTCATTATGTCTTTCTTTTCCACTTAATTGTAAAGCCCATACGCTGGGGACCTTGGTTTTGTGACAACGCAACCAACCAAATTGATAAAATCTTTGCTTTATCAATAACATAACATAGCACCTCATACATAATTCTTGATAAATACCAATTGGTTAAATAAACAAATGAATGGAAGACCCCGGATTCTGAAACCTGACTTCAGACTACTAGTTCTAGAGTCCCTGTATTCTTTTTTCCCCCAAAAGATTTTATCCATCTTTGAAGGTGAAAGATGTGTCATTCTATTATTACTATTCTGTTCTTTCTCATTTCGGAAAGTGGTATATTCCCATCTACCCTTTCTTTATTTGATACTTTTCAAGCCTGGCTATACCTTAGAATCACCTGGGGAGCTCTCAGAAAATACCGGTGCCAGGATTTCACCCTAGTCCAATTCAAAATCTCTGAAGTCGGGATGTGGTTATGATCAGTAACTTTAAAAAGCCTCCTAGGTTGCTCACACACGGTCGGATTTGGGAACCCACTGGTGTAAATCTAATCACCCTTCAAGTCCCATCTCAAGCACCGTCTCCTCCAGAGAAACTCGCGGATCCCTCGTTTTTCCTTAGGACTTAGTAGCATGCAGTGGAGCTGCCTTATACGGTCAAGAGTTATTTCACTATTTTAGATTTCCATTCCTCTATTGTAAGATCCATTACGGCTGAGATTATGCATTATATTTAGGAAGTTGCTGACACCTGAGAAGTGACTTTATAATTTTCTTTTATTTGACTGATGTCCACCTGTCACTGTGCAAAGACTTAACATTTAATAAGCAAGATCAATCTTTATAAACCAACTCTGGTTTGTGGCTGCTTCTAGAGTTGGACATACCAGCAAATTTTTCTTATCTACTCCACCTTATTCCTGACCCACCAGTGAGCTGTCTTGATTCACGTGGTCAACTGAGGTCCAGATACACATGGCCAGTCTTCAACTTGGAGGAGCAGCCTGGTCAAATGTCTCCTTATGCTACTTAGAAAACCAACTTTCCGTCAGGATCTCTGAGACTTTTAGGAATTATCTATACAGCCGCTGTGCACTCCTTTAAGATTTTGTTCCATTGTTGTAGCGTGCAGCACATTGAATAGAAACCTAAAATACACACTGATAAACCCCTTTTACTCATTCTTTTCGAGTGGGGCAGGGACAGGCATAAAAGCAATTTCTTAAATGTATGCATACGTTTATTGACCCAGTTACTCCACTGTCCCGTTAGTAAAGATCACCAGATTTAGTGTGTTTGTTTTGAAAGGATATTTTCCCACAGGCGTAGTGAAATAGCATGTTTTAAAACACAGTTTCTTTAGGCACAGTTGCTACTTTCTATGGGAAAATAAGAAGGCAGATAATTCAGAACACCTTTTTCTAAAGTCGCTCTTATGGGTTTCAGTGCTGATGGTATAACTGAGGAGGAGGGGAGAGGCACCTCCTTCCTTGGCCTGTTTCTGCCATGAGATGGAAGGATGACACCTCAGAGTCACCGCACTTCAGCATGGATGGATCTCAAAATATCCTTATTAGTGGCATCATCGACTGGAGCAGATTTTGCCATCATTTTGCAGCTGCCAGGGGATTCTTTGTGGCAATTCACCCCAAACCACAAAATATATAGCAAAAACGCCCATAGTATGGAAGTAATATTTTGAGTAGCTTTATGATGGATTTTGAAATTTATTTCTAACCAAATTCCTGCTGCCCTCTTAAAAAGTCCAGGTGTTTACTCATGTGCAATTATTTATTACAATTGTTAAATTCTAGTTTCTTTAAGACTTAGAACATCATAAAGGTAAAGAGAAAAGGCAAGCTACATTTAGAACTTTGGCTAAGTTTGTTTTGTGGATGCTACTGTGTGTTGGATTTAAAATGGGATTATGAAAGTGAGCTAACTATAACGTGGAGCTAATCGAATGTGAGTTTTGGTGTGTTCCATGGTTCGCTGTGGATCCCAAGAAGCTAAGTGTACTTCAAGTTCAGTACTTATGAAAAACCATGAAGATACCATCTCTCTATGTAATCCTTGCAGGGGCTCAAGCTGACTGATTACAATGGCTGGCATTTTCACTGTTCTCACACTTATAAAAATAAAATCAGAAAGCATGAGAGGATACAGAAAGACATCTGGTAGTACAAAATGAAGACGTTTATCAAAAAGGATGTTGTTTTTCCTTTTAAAAAATATAAACAGTTTGTTTCATTCAATGAGGCTTAAAGGTATAAATTTCACATAATTAGTAGAAAGGTGAGTGAACAACAGAAAGTTGAAATAAGTATTTTCTTTTTTATTAAATAGTAGCTTAACTTCATTTCTCTGTTAAATGTCTTGCTTCAATGCATTGATTATGCTAAT
This sequence comes from Equus quagga, assembly GCF_021613505.1. Taxonomy (NCBI): domain Eukaryota; kingdom Metazoa; phylum Chordata; class Mammalia; order Perissodactyla; family Equidae; genus Equus; species Equus quagga. The sequence continues at coordinate 26,046,829 of NC_060288.1, read as the reverse complement.
TCAGAATCCAAGTGTATAATTAAATTCAGGAAGTATATCACAGTAGTAAAATTTGATAAAGAATGAGAGTGACATACTCAGGAAAAAAGAATTCTTGTGCTTACCTATGTCTTTCAAAGAAATGAATTATTATTTTCTTTGGAGAGCTACACTTGTATGATATAGAATATCAGTCACTGCGTTAAATTTGGATATTATTATAATGATATTTAGGACAAAGGGCAAGCTTGACTTTCCATTCATGCTGTCACGCCTCTCAGAGATAGGTGAGTTACATACAATCATAAATTAAAGAGACTAGATTCAGAAGCCACACATGAAATTAACCACATCATCTTACATATCTCTTTCAGTATCAATAAATGTCTCTGTTGTTAGTATATTGTTGTGACTAACCAAAAAAACAAAAAAGACATCTTCATAATGTCAATATGCTGTATGTAATAGTTTAAAATGTGACTTTAAATGTAATACAAATTATATGGGAAAGAGCTTGCTCTAATTTTGGTAATTTGTGTTGAATTTTCTTCTCTAAGCTGATACCTCTTTTAGCACTGCTAATCAATTCAGCCCATTTTATCTTTTCATTTATGTGGGCCATTTTTCATTTATTATATGTTTTGAAAAAAGAACACTGAGTAAAATTATTTATTATATTGGCCCTCTTTTTCAGAACATTTGTTTACATATACATAGGCTTAAAAGTCATTCGCATAGCCCATAGTGATTAAAGTTAAAAAATGAGAATTATATGGGGGAAAAAAGTGTGTGTGTTTGTGTGTGTGTATATAATATAAACCAAAAAAGTACACATATAGATATACTTTTGTGTTGATGAATTTGATTTCCAAAGGTCTGTACATTTGACTGCCATTAATCAATGCTTCTTGAAAATTAATTAGATTAGATTAATTCATAAATCAAGTGATTTTGAAGCCTGCCATCCAGCTAGTTAGGTTGGTTAATTCTGTTCCCTTAGATAGATTAACTGAGTACAAAATTTGCAGTGTAGCATTTCGGAAGACCCTGCTGATTCTACTATTGGTTTTGAACATTTATTGTAAAGATAATTTTAAACTCTAATAGAAGAGACACCAGGATTCTCAAAAAAATTCAAATAAAATCTGCACTAGGAAAAAAAATAGTCTCTTGAGACAGATTGAATTCTTCTGAAGAGAAAAATATATAATTTACTGCCATCTAAAATATTAATGAAGATATATGTGAGGCACTTTTTAGAGAAGTTCTATTTATTATCAGAAAATGCTGTGCATTTAAAAATCTTTCTTTCACCCCAATCAAACAGAATTTCCAGTAATAATGAAAACTTTTGATTCTTGACCATTTTGCTTATCAAATATCTTGGGTTAGATATCTTTACTGAAATAATAACTTTCAGTGTAATTTACACGAGCGTTTGTTAACAGCAAAAGACCTCTCTGTTGGGGGTTAAGAAGGTTTAATCCTTTAAAGCTGACATATATAACATGTAGCTCTGTCAGCTACAGCTGTTTGCACACATCAGTAACAAAATTATAGACAGGGTTTGAAGCTTCTGTGGTGGGAATGAATACATCTGAGGATTCAACTTGCTGACGGTGTTTATGTAATTTAATCTTACCATCTGGTAGAAAGTAAACATTTTTTATAGAATTAAAGTTTATAAAGTGAATCTCTTACACTTTCCAATTGTCACGAATGACAAATTTAAATGTAGTTTCATGAAAAATAAATGGAGATTCTGTATCCACTATTTTGAGATGAGTACTGCATTGCACTCGCATTGGTTCCTTAAACAGTCAACAAATGGGCACTTTCATCTCAGCTAAAGACTCTGTATTTCATGCTGCTTGCATTCCTCTAAGATAACTTGCATGTTTTTATTATTTCTATTTTACATGAAAGAAACCAAGACTCAGCAGTGTTGCATATCGGTAATCTCAGAATAAGTGATGTTGCAAATAAAATGCCATGTCTGAACTGAAAATAAGTGACTTCTTTGAATTTCATATTATTTTCCCTAACATGGTAATCTTTATACAATATGCATTTGGCTATTATGTGAATTATTTGGCTAATCCAGTGTGTTCACTTTGCAAGTAGCACCTTTCTCTTTCCTTAGAAGTTGGCAAATTAGTAGATTTGTGAAACTGACAAATTAGTCTGCAAACCCTGCCAAGTTCAAACTTTATAAATCTGACCTAGACATTTTCCTTGAAATAAATACACAGGCTGATAGACTCTTGCGTTTATGGTTGCACCCTGTGTTAAATTGAAAGTCTATGCTCTATGTTGATGTAATAAAATTTAATTAGTTGTAAGTCAGGTTTTGGTTTAGTGGTAATTAGTTTAGTGTATAATTATTACATCTAATAGCAATCTGAAATCTGCAAGCATTTTGATCTTTTTCCAAGTTTAAACAACAACAAAAAAAACCTCTGTAAGATTTATAACAGAAATAGCAATAATAAAATCACATTAGCTAATTTCATTAGATAAATTATGGAAAATGTTAAGTGGCTGAATAAAATTCCAGTGATGACATACGTGTGTCATGTAAAATGTTTTAAAGTGTTTTTTCTTATTAAATATAAAGCAATCTAATGTGACTTTTGATGTTTCTTACTTTTTGAAATGTATCATCTGTAATTCTGCATGACAAAATTTAATGTTATTCTTGTGAAATCTATAGTAGAAGGAGCGTCAGGGGTGACACTCTCTTTACAAATCAAGGACATTTTATTAATAAATTTGAAAATTACCTTTAGTTCATTGAGTTCTGACGTGTTTAAAAATTTTACATGTAAGCGTTGCCTGCTTCCAACAGGATACAAAGTAGTGTTCAGCCCAACAAAACAATTACACAAAATACAGTATATAAATAAATCTACACTGACTTTTTAAATTAGTAAATTTAATAAATTTAAAAATGTGACGTCTCTCTGAGTTACACAGAGACTGTTGTATTTATGCAGTCTATCAGAGTCCAAGACTGAGTGGGGGGCCAGTGATAATTGCTTTTGGTATTTTCCTGCTTCTTTCAATCCCTTTCTCGAATATGAATCCTCTTTATTCTTTCTTGTATGACCCAAGTGCTGTCTCATTTCTATTTTTAAAATTATATTTAGCACCTTTTTCCCCCCAAATTTATTGTTACTTTTAACTTAAAATTTACAGCCCAGATGATCTGTTGTCCACAACACAGTTCAGGAGCAAGTGTGTTTCCACATCGAAGATAGCATTTCTCACCATTTGTCTGACTTCAAAATATTTAGATAAAAAATGAAAAGTTAAATAAATAGTGTGTATTGTAAAGACGGTAGTCTTAGTAAAAGTGGTTACGTTGCTATCACAAGGCTATTAAATAGTTTAAAATGAATCTTTATAGCTTACTAACTGATTTTTATAAGCAGAACTTAGGTTTAAATTTTCTATTTCTTTGGTAATATTTTTTTCTTCTTCATTCTTCTTTATTAGTAAAGGGTCTATTTTGACTTCAAAAGAGGTCTTATGTTACGATCAGTTCCATGTGGCAAGGAGAAAGAAGTGATTTGAAATAAAATATTCATGAACTGACATAATTAAAAATATTAACTGAGACATCTAAATTGGCTTTTATGGTATACCATTATAAATATTTATTTAGATCTTTGTGAAATGTCTGTGGTGATACACACGTCTTTTACATAGGATATCAGTTCAGTTTTTATAAATTTGAGTTTGTATTTATTTATGTAGAATTATATAACCCTGTGTCGATCTGGCATTAATGCTGAATGTGTATTCAAGAAGTATTTACTGCAGACCTAGTGGGTTCACAGTATCAGATCTGAAGGAAGATGGAAAGAATACAAAGAGGGAGACCCTCAAACACTGGGCGGTCTTCACAGTAAGATAAGACATGCCTGTGAAAGTTAGTAATACAAAGTAATATATAATTAGGGACAAAATGAGAGAGATTTAATAAATGATAAAGTTGGATTATTGCTTTAGGCTGTTTCTGAGTATAGTTACCATCTAGTCTTAGTTTGGTCATCAACCTTATAGAAATTTGACTTCATCAGTTCGCTGGCTGTGGAACCAAATGCACAAGATACTGTTTAACAAATCCACGATCAGTTTACCAGTTTCTACTGGGGAATAACCCTGTGTCCAAAATTTTTTTATTCATTACTTTGAGTACTGGCAATCAAGGTACCTAAAAAACTGAGAAACTATAATCATAACGTTACTGGGTAAATTTAAAATTATGTATTCATAAATTTAGTAAGTTACCGATTGAGTCCTACTCTGTACAAAGACCTACATTAGGAACAACGAGAAATAAAATATCTTGGTGGATACTGCCATCCATAAACATACAGGGTGGTAAAGATCTTGTATTAAAACATATAAACAGGGGCTGGCCTGGTGGTGTAGTGGTTAAGTTCACATACTCTGCTTTGGCAGCCCAGGGTTCACTGGTTCAGATCCTGGGTGTAGACCTACGCACCACTCACTAAGCCGTGCTGTGGTGGTGTCCCGCATATAAAGTAGAGGAAGATTGGCACATATGTTATCTTGGGGCCAATCTTCCTCGCCAAAAATATATATATAGTGTTTTGGTGAGTATTTTACCTGAACCCTGAGAGAATCTGTAGAATCTCTACTGTGATATTAAGGAATGAATTTTCCTGATGGTGGAGTAAATTTAAAAATTCCGTCCTGCATACCAGTGTGAATAAACATGAACAGTTGACTAGACTTTGTGACTATGTGAACATGAGCGAAAAGGAAGAATCCACAGAAGATTCTTAGATTTTGCCTTGGGTCGTGAGAGTAAATTTTAAAAAACAAACCTATTTCTATTCCCAATCTGAGTCTCTAACTCTCATGTTCCTATCCTGTGAGAGTGGAGAATGACAAGCAGCTCTTAAAATATTCTTTTAGTCACCCACTGTTGACTATGTGTCGTGCACATAAGGATTCAGCACCTCAGAGACAGCCCTTGCACACTTACAGCTCTGAGGTGTGTAGCTCCTGCCCTTATGTTTTTATGGTGACAGTGAGACATCAGAGTAAGAATCCAGTAGGATCTGAGGATTCATGACAACAGTTTGTGGAAAATACCTGAGAATTTTGGGTGATATGCATTTAGGAGAAGGTCCTAGTTAAACCCTGAGAGAAAATATGCCTGGAAAGAGACAAAAGCAAAGGCCTGATGACTAAAATTTGAGCAAAGCCTTCCGTGAGGAGCCCGTCATGGGAGTGGAAGTCAAGTTGACGGACTTTGGAAAAGTGTCCAGGCCGTGTGCACGGACAGTGGCCGTGTGACCAGAAAGTTTCAAAATAGGAAGATTGACAGGTAGTATTGAAAGGCTCTGAAGAATGAAGGTTGGGTGAGAACCTTTACACTTGTTTAGGAGGAAATGGCATCGCCTGCCTGGGGACTCAAGGACACAATGAGGGAAAATGAGATGTGGAATATGGGAAATATAGGGAAATCACGTATACAGCTTTTTACACAGATCCAACCGTAAGAGGAAGGTGACAACTTAACAAGTGGCATATCTACAGGAGATTTAAAAATAATGTGTGGATAAATGTTTAGACCAATTCTTATATGAAAGTTTTCCTTAGTGTGTCTGGAGTACTGATGAAGATGTTTAACGTTCTGTCTTAGAAATGTTGACTTTCGTATGGCTTGTTTGTTGGTACTAAATAGAAAAAAATTGCTATGTTTGATTAAGAATATATTATAGTTACCTATTTAAATACATACAGGCTTTATGCAAATTGGTAACTAAAAAATTGTTTTTCCCCAAAATTTACTCAGAGACTCTCGTCTGTGTATCTAGTTTATCTTGATGACCAAATTATGTTGTCTCAGGAAATTTCTCTTGATCCATTAACTAAATAAATTTTGATACTAAAGGTAGGATCTATAAGAGTAAGAATTGTTTCCTAAATTAATAAGTTCATGAAAATAAAAGCAAACTTAGAGGTCATCTATTAGAAATTTAATTTTTACACAATATTAAATCAGAATGGATTCCTTATTTTTCCTCTTTATTCTTTTGGGATTCTTGAAACACATATGTAATTGTATACGGCTGCAATGTCCAAGCTTTGGATAGCTGCCTACTTTCATTTCATAGCTGGCATTCTTTCTGTATTCTTTTTTTCTTCTTTTTTTGGAAGATTAGCCCTGAGCTAACTACTGCCAATCCTCCTCTTTTTGCTGAGGAAGACTGCCCTGAGCTAACATCCGTACCCATCTTCCTCTACTTTATATGTGGGACGCCTACCACAGCATGGTTTTTGCCAAGCAGTGCCATGTCCGCACCCGGGATCCAAACCAGCGAACCCCGGGGCTCTGAGAAGCAGAACGTGCGAACTTAACCTCTGCGCCACTGGGCCGGCCCCTTTTTATCTTCCTCTAATTTCATCTAAAGAAAGCCTTCTTAGCTACTAATTCATACACACACACACACACACATACATTTTAATAAGGAGGTTGTACCCCTCAAGCTCAGGTTACCTGAGTGACCCACAGGAGTGGAAAGAGTCAGTTAAATACCTAGGAGCAGGAAAAGTCAGATTGAGCCCCTCGAGGGAGAAGGGGGCAGTCGAACTGATATTAGGAAGTAGAGAAAATAATTGAAACTGGAGAACTCTAGTCCATTAATCTGGAGGTTCCTTGTATAACCAATGAGCTTTAATATCCAATTTAATGAAAGATGCTTATTTCACTTTCCAGAGCAGAAAAATTAATTGGTAGCTATAATTTAAGTTTGGTCTCCTTTCTAATTGAAAGAAAGTCTAAAGGGAGGGAAAAAAAAAAAAAACATTTTCATTCCACTCATTTTCATTTTTTAATTTCTTTTTTTTAGAAAAGTTTTATTACAAGTATTGACATTTTCATTATTTCAATTGGATATTTAATTTGTTACACACTATCTGTAAGTAGAAAAAAAAAAACCTTTAAAGACAACAAACAGTTTAATGAACTTGCAATCTATTCCCTGGATTTGCAAGGTGTGAGGATGATGTTTGTCCAGGAAGAAGCTGGCACCTGACACTGTTTCAGAAAATGCATTTTAAGGCAGATAACATGAGCACATATATTTTATCTTTTCACCATGTTAAAAATTAATTTTATTAGTGACTCCTCATAACCTACTGTGGTATTTTTTTTTAAGAATGTCATTGGTGGGGCCGGCCTGCTGGCATAGTCCTTAAGTGCATATGCTGCATTTCAGGGGCCTGGGGTTCAAAGGTTCGGATCCTGGGTGTGGACCTAGCACGACTCATCAAGCCATGCTTTGCTGGGATCCCACATACAAAATAGAAGATGATTGGCACAGGTGTCAGCTCAGGGATAATCTTCCTGAAGCAAAAAGAGGAAAATTGGCAATATATGTGAGTTCAGGGCTAGTCTTCCTCACCAAAAAAGAAAAAGAGGAGAATGTCATTGGCAGCTGGCCAAGCCCTGAAGCTATATTGAGTTACTGATGCTCACACTTTAGGCAGGTTTTTGTTTTGTTTTGTTTTGTTTTGTTTTTTATCTTTATTACCTCAGGTCTCTGATCTGCCTAATTTATTTTATTTTGTTTTTTTTTTAAGATTGGCCCTGAGCTAACATCTGTCGCCAATCTTCCTCTTTTTGCTTTTTAGATTTTCTCCCCAAAGCCCCAGTACATAGTTGTACATCCTAGTGGTATGTCCTTCTAGTTCTTTTGTGTGGGACACCGCCTCAGCATGGCTTGATGAGCAGTGTGTAGGTCCGAGCCTAGGATCCGAACTGGCGAACCCTGGGCCACCGAGGCAGAGCATGTGAACTTAACTGCTTTGCTGCCAAGCCCCTGGTCTGCCTAATTTAAATATACATATTTATATATACTATCTAATAAATATATGTTATATATAATTTAATATATGTATTTGCAAACTGCAAAAGTCTGTATGCTAGTGAACACACAGAAATATTTCATACCTGTTTTTTTAAAAATGCCCTTCTTTTCATTACTCCACTGCACAGTTCGCAAATCAAGACAAAATCCCTCAGAGCACTCGTGCAGAAATGCCACCAGAATAAAGAGGCCCATAGGAGTATGGCCTATTTAAAACATCTGAAAATAACTTGAGAGAAGACCCTCCCACTTTTTCCTCTGCCGAAGAGACAATGACAGCACAGGAAAGCTTCGCGTTTCTGTTTTATTGTCCGTTTTTCTCCTGGTGGAAGGACAGATGATGCTAGAATGCTATGTCCATTGGTGATGATTGCTTCTGTAAGGCGCATCCCAGTTTGTCTTCATGAGGGCAGTGTCGGGAGAGCCAGTGGAGTTGGTCTGCAGAGCCCCTAAATTTGAAAAGTCGGTTTATCATCTGAAGCCAGTATGCTTTTGCATGCCTTGTGCACTTGGGTGCCCATGGGTGCTTATGGAACGCTGGGGTGATGGCCAGTGGCTCTGAGAGTAGGGTTTGGTCTACACAATTGAAATAGCTCACTGTCCAACAGTTATTGAATTGCTGTATGATGGCTTCAATCATTTTGTGTTACACGGTGTAATGACTTATTTGATCAAAATTAACTGTGCCTTAAGTGATTTAGATGTTTTAGTTAATGAGTTGGGTCTTACTCAATGTGCAGGACAAATATTCTCTATGACCACGTACTCTTAGACCAGCATCTTCATACACAAAAGACACGATGCCTAGCATAGGGCCTGGTTTCCAGTACATGTGTAATAGGTGATGTTAAGACAATGAAGGATTCTGTAAATGACACACTTAAGAGGAGGTAAAGCATAGTGGTTAAGAGTGTGGCCTCCGAAAGGCAACTACCTATGTGTGAATTACAGCTCCATCAGGCTTGCCTGTGTGACTTTGGGCAAGTTTCCTACTCTCTGTGGCTTACTGTCGTCTTCTTGAAAGTGAAGATAATAATAGTATTTACTTCATTGCTTTATAGTGAGGCTTAAAGTGTTTATACATGTGAAGACATTAAAATCATGCCTGGCATTTAGTTAACACTCAATGAGTATTAATTATTAGTAGTATTATTGCGTAAGTAAATACCTAGAATATTCTTTGGTTTGAAAGTGCATATATTTTTAGAATCACAAGTTCTAAAGTAAACTTGTAATTATTTGTTAAAATAATCACTGACGTTTAAATAATGTTTTATAGTTGGCAGAACTCTTTTCATGTATTTTCAAAATTCGATATACTATTTTATTCAAGCCTTATAAAATGGGCAGGAGAGATGTTAGAATTTTAGAGATGACTAGTTTAAAGTTACTTTCAAGAACAGGTGACCTATGAGAATCAATTATGAGTGAAATGAGGCCCATGAGAAGCCCCGTGGGGTCAAGCCAGGAGCAGAGGCCTCTATTCTGTGTTCATCCAGTGTGGCCAGTGCTACTGGTCAGGTGGTTTTAATAAAGACTCATTGTTTCTCTTTACCTTGTATGAGGTGTTGCCATTGTATTAGTATATTAAGATACTGAGACCCAATGATAAGTTTAATTGTTTTTAACGTGCATTTAGGATGACCCAGAATTGAGCCAGATGGAATAGTCCCAAACCCTTTCGTTTTCTCACTCTAGAAAGTATCTTACAAATTCTTCTGCCCAGCTGTATATGGAGCTCCCACTCAGCATCATGCACAGGCCCACTCAGAGAATCCTGTCTCCAGGCTGTCTCCACCTGCTGTCCTTTGGCATCCGCCAACCTGATACCCCTCATTCACTGTATTTGGGGGAAATTTCTGCTGTGAAACCACCCTGAAAATTCTCAGATTAGGTGATTTCAAAATGATCTTTGAATCACAATTAAAATAAAAATGGAATTTTCTCTTTTAAAGTTATAGACTATTTGTCGTGTGTGTTTTCTTTCGCTGTATTCTCAAAACTACTTAAATTGATGATTCTTGCTGAAAGTTTTGAGGTTCAAATGAGCCAACAAGTATGCTACTCCAGAGAAGTCATAGGGTTTAATCTATGGGCAAAAGACTTCTGTACAATATTTTTACATTTTGGTATAAATTTTTTGCTCTGATAAGAGTTAGCTCCTGTAAAAACACTGTTTAAGTGTTTTATGTATGCAAAATGTATGTATCTTTCTAAGAGACTGTAAGCACCTCACGGGCAGGAATGGTATTTTGTAATTATGTTTTATCCTACAAAACAGAGCATCATATTTAATACATATCAACTACCGAATACATAGACGATCACATTGCCCATCCATAACTTAAACTTCTGTGCCTTTAATAATCCAAAATGTCTCCAAGATTTGTAGCTGCTGAGAACATTCAGATAACTAAATTGTCCACTTTTATTCTGTTAGATAGATGGCATCAATTTCTACTGCCTCGCCAAAAAATTATGTAGGCCAGGGATAGAACTTTCCTTATAAATTTTACAACCAGCTCCTGCGAGGCCAGTGAAAGATCATTACCTTCACAACACTGTTGATCTTCTCGGTGGCTTTCGTAGTGATTCAAACAATGTGACAGTAGCCATCCCCCAAGGAAAAGTCGAATGGAATTAAAGAAATATGAACCTACAAAGATATGTACTAAGTCTGCATAAAATCCTTGTCTTACATGTCCAGGAATTCTCTTTTTTGAGGCTTTCTAATTTCTCATAATATGTGCGTTTCCCTTCTAAGTTTAATAACAGTAATTGTGAAGCTATGGAAAATTTTAATGAAACGGTTTAAAAAAATTCACAAGTTGAACTCGTTACTTAATTGTTTGTTAGAAAAAAAATAAAACCACTTCATAATCATTTTCATATAGTATCTGTAAGGCTTCCATCTTTTCCCAAACAAATGAATAAGTATTTTATCCTGGGACAAATTAGACATTCTAAAATTTTTTCTAATTAATTTCTATATATCAGCTTCTTACACAGGTGATGTGGTTATAATACTTCATCTATACACATCTGTAAATTTTCAATTCTAAATCTTTAAAAGCAAAAGTCAGTATTGAAATGAAGGAAATATACCAGAGTATATATTTTAGAGCAATAAGTGAAATCATTTGTTTTCACCCGAGTCCTTCCTACGATTTTAATTCTTAAGTATTCACAGACTGAAGAACAGTTTAGTATCTTAAGGTGAGAATTTTTTGTATTAAATAACTAAAATAAACTTTTAAAATTGCTGAGCAAAGCCGTATCTAAATCTTGTATTTTAGTTAGATTTAATTTCAAAATGCTTTTAAGGACCCCTTTTACTTATTCTCTTGGTGGTCTTTCAAAAGCCAGGTGTCTGGGATTGTCTCCAGCCTGCTCTAAAAGCACCCCAGGCTTTGGATTAATACACGAGAGCTGCCTTTTATTCTGCAATGCCTATTTACATAATGCCCGTTCATTTAAACTCACTTGGAATGTATGGCCAAGATGAACCCACACCAGAGTGAGGCGGCAGTGCAGGGTCTTGTTTTTGCTTTGAATTAATGTAAAAATATCCCTCTCTCCCACAGCTGGAATTAAAAAAAAGTCTGCAGGGGTATCTCTTAATTCAACTGCTGTATCCCAATTTCAGAATAAATACTGTATACTTTATAACAACATGTAATAGAACAGGAACTCAAAATATCGATGTCTATTCTTAAACATTTCCGTACCATAAAATATATTATCATAATTTATATAACAGAGTAACAAAACATGTCACAAACCTCAAAAGTGCTTTCTGCTCTGAAATAGTCACTTCCATTTCACAGAATACATTCACTTCATCCTTTGATTCAACTTTCAGGTTCAAAAAGCATCTTTGTGTGTGAATACATATGTGTGAAATACGAAGCTTTTAATGTGACCTTTGTCTTCTAAATATTGTTTATTTTTAAAATACAATGTCAGGTTTAATATTATGGCATGAGATGCTCCTTTAAGACTTCTCCATGAGTTTTGAATATGTCTGTGGCTTAGTCAAGAAACCCTAACCTTTGTCATTTTTTTTCAGACTTCACATTCAGAGCCACTTTTGTGTTCTTCCCCAGAAGGTTAGATGGAATCGGCTTTGTATTACAGGCAGGAATCCACTTCACTAAATTACAGCTTGTTTTAAGTATTTGCTTAAGTATTTGTGGGACTGAAGTCCTTAATAGTTGCAGTTGCATGCACACTAGGAATTTAAATAAAACCTGCTTTCAGGATAAAAAAATATATTGAAGGATTTTCTTCTTAAAATAATGTGAACTTTGAATTAGGAAATGCCGCTTTGAGAAGTTAAGTTTTGTTCATCCCATTTTAATGCTTGTTTTTCCTTGGCTTCTGCCAGATGACTTGAACTTGAAAATGTTGATATTTAGTTACATATTTATGGACGATGATAATCTCACCCATGTGTCTGCGTTGCTTGTCTCTGTGTTTTTCCCCAAGAGTAGAGTTAATGTGATGTTTATCTGCTGTTATCTTTTTGAAATCCTACTTTGACATCTTTCTTTAGCATACATTTATGCAATGATTAAATCTTCTCGTCTTCCTTTATAGCATCTCCAGATGCTATATAGTAAAGAGAGCATTTTTTATACTTCTTTAAGTTGGATACATTTCGTGAAGTCATTCTATGTGAATAAATGGCCAGGACTTTTTATTTCCATATTATTCACTTTGCATGTAACATTACTTTTTATTGTGCTTCTTGATAACAGTCATTTTTTCTGAAAATATTTTTATTAGGAATTACATTGGTTAAAAAAACATTTAATTGAGCTTTCTTTCATTTTAATCAAATCTCATTGCTCTCCCCCTTCACAAATCACATCAATTCATTCAGTTTTATTTTATTTATTTTATCTGTTTACTTCCTGGCTCGCATCTGGCCTCAGAAGTCTTCTTGATGAATTTTTGTAAATTTTACTAGAGAGAACCTCGCTTTTTTTTGTCCACATGGATATCTGAATGAGCCGGCTTTGTGACCTTAAAACAAATCAAAACCCAGCAACCAAATAAAGCAAAAAGGCAACTGAGACTCTGAAAGAATGAAACAACTTTCTCAGGAATTGCAATCAAGTATTCTGCATACATGTCCTCATCAGAACAGTGTCATTTCTTCTCTACTATTCCCCTTGAACCTTGAACCTAACAATAAGAAATAATAGAAAACTGAAACCCTGCTATGGCTCACTAAACTAACACCCTTAAAAGGCATTTGACTGTGGCTGGATATGAATGAGAATGTTCCCCAAATCTTCTGCTGAAAGATGGGGCCTCCTGTGGGAGTCTTTAATTGTTTTCCTCTTTTTTCTCTGCGGGAGCCACAGAGCTCAGCTTCTTAACAAAACCAGTATTAGTGAGGAGATCAAAACCAAGGCTCTAATATGGTCAGTATTTGACCACCTTTTCATAAAGTTAATCAGACCTGTTAAGAAAAATGTAAAGTAACAGAATGTAATATTCTGGAAGGAAATTCCGCAATATAATATAAAATTCCAAACAGTTTGACCTTGTGGTAAGTGTTTACTTAAAAAAATAGTTAACTGATTTTCAAGACCGTTCAGTTCAAAGAGTTACTTCATTTATGTGTAGATCAGCTTTGTAAATTCAAGGCCACTGTTTACAACATACGTATCAGATTGTGTCAGACTATTTACATTCAGTGTTGCTTTATTGTCGTTTTACATATGACAAGTGTAAAAATATAGTGTAATCATAATCAATCACCAATAATATTTCATTAGAAATAGATCAGTTGTAAATGCCCCGTTATGATTTTGGCTGATGTTTTGCTTGTTTTATTTGGTTGTGAAAAATGTCTTTTAAGGATTTAATAGGTAACATGTCCTTTGACTTTAAAACATAAATCAGTGGTCCCATGTTTCTGTGCTCAGATGTAAACAGTTATCTGACTGATAGCAGGAAATCCTAACATACGTTTGTAAAATTGTTTCTCCTTTTGAGGAATTGCTGCTGATGGAAAATATTGCCCTTTCCAATTGGATAGTTATACTCTCCTATGTCAGCAATAAAAAAGGGTAGGAAAATGTTAGACTTGGTTCTAACAAAGGGCAGATGTTTTTGGATCTGATATCATTTGAAGGGCAGCTCCTTCCTTCAAGAGTCGCTTCTATTAATCTGTGATGCCTAAATTATCCCAATAGAATTTCCTTCCTATTTTGCATGAATGAACTACTCCCTATTAAAATGTTAATATCTCCTGGTCACTTAGATCTAAAATCTTCTGGTCACTTATTTCTAAGCTCAAACTTTTAAATATCAAATTTTGTCCTGTGTGAAGGAGAGAATAAGTTTGGGCTGATAAAGCACCGAAAACATGAAGGCAAGGATTTCTTGGTGTCAGTATCAAAGTTCTAGGAGGTGGAATAAGGGTGCTAAATGGAAAAATGGATGGTCACTAAAAATAAGATTGCCCTAATAGAAAATTCCGTTGTGGAAAGTCCTTGGAATGGTTCAGGTATAGGCACACAGGCGTTTCTACGCTGGCAGGATTATTTATCAGATTCTACGCGTCCCTTGGAGATCTAGTTCTTTCAAATGGCAACAGTATGAGCTTACTGAAGCAGTGATGAGCAAGAGTAGGAGTCTGAACCTAGACTCCCTGGGTTCTAAGCTCAGCCCTACTATCTATCAGTTATGTGTTTTGGTTTTTGTTTGTTTGTTTTGAGGAAGATTAGCCCTGAGCTAACATCTGCTGCCAATCCTCCTCTTTTTCCTGAGGAGGACTGGCCCTGAGCTAACACCCGTGCCCATCTTCCTCTATTTTATTTGTGGGACGCCTGCCACAGCATGGCTTGACAAGTAGTGTGTAGGTCTGCACCCGGGATCTGAACCAGTGAACCCCCAGCCACTGAAGTGGAACGTGCACACTTAACTGCTGCACCACCTGGCTGGCCCCTCAGTTGTGTGTTTTTAAGCAGATAACTTCTATGAGCCTCAGTCTCCACCTTCGTGAAATGCCTGCCTGCTGGGATGGTTGGGAGGATGAAGTAAGATTGTATGTGTAAAAAGAACCTGTGAGGCACAGGATTGATTATGTTAAATCACTTATTTTTTAAATTATCCAAACATTGCAAACAAACATGCAATATCATTTAAACCCAATATACCACTAATCTATTATGATAGCTAAAGAAGACCCAGGACTAATCTTTTTTCACCCTTACATACATTTCTTTTTAATTAAATTACTCTAATTAGAAAAAAAGATTGAACTCAAATAAGCATGATCTAGAATGAACTAACTTAAAACCACATATATTGTGATTCATTATGCTAACATATTAGACTGCATAATACTTTAATGGACAAAGTCACTGTTGGGTTTGAGCCATCTGGGTGTTTCTAACCAAGTATTTAGTTACTTCATTTGACTTTGTAGTACTTCTCTTACTCCCATGCAAACCAGGACTCATTGCAAAGACAGTCTCTGTATTCTGCAATTTTACTAATTATAATCTAGCTAAATATTTTCTTCCAAGATTTTTCATCTGTATAAGTATCATTATTAACATTTTGAGGAGTTAAATGAGTAGCTTAATGTTAAAAAAAGAACTCAGTGGTGCAATCAGATTTCTAAACTCGACATGTTTAACTTAAACCAAACTAGAAGCAATTTACCTCATGATGTGTGACTTCTTGTTTCTCCAAAGTGTTTGCACTTCAAAAGACTAAAAAGGAGATAATAGTAATCACTATAGGAAAAGCCAAAAAACTGTGGCATTTGAATTAAATACTTGGTTAATTTTTGTAATATATGGAAAAATAAGATAAAATGAATTAAACATGTTTACAGGACCGAATCTTTATTCCAATTAGGAGGACTCTCCATCAATTTGATGAGAATATTAGATGAAACTTGAACAGTTAACTTATATTAACACCTGAAAAAATATGGAGTTGCATAAAATTATGGGTGAAATTAGATTTTCAAAGATTAGAACTGCGTTTTAGAGGACCAGAATTTCCTGGGAAATATTGAGAGCCACCTTAATCACCACAAAAGCCACACAGAAAATGTTGCATTGTTTTTAACCAATTATTTAAAGGGTTCAGTGCTTTCATGCTCCAAAAGGATGGAGGTAGAGGTCCTTGTTCATATTTATCGCTTGACGAAAAGACCTTGATCATAGTTCATTAATATGCAGTTGCAAAACCAAGGACTACTTTGGTAGAAATAATTTCTGCTCGCATGAACTCAAGGGAAGTCTTCAAGAATGAATGATAAGGAATGACTTAGGAAAGGATAATTTCCTCTCCTTCTTTTCCAGTTATTTCAGCTGTAATTTAACATACCAAGAGACCAGATAACATATGTCCATTTTTGATCAGCATTTTCATTTTTACCATGTCCTAAACCATGTGCATATTTACAGAACTGTCCCCAGCAGAAACATGCCAAGATTGTGGGAGTTATTTGTGAAAAAGCAGCAAACCTTATCTAGATCATATTATATTAATACAACATGCATTTATTTTATATGTATTTTTTCCTTCAAGTGTTCTAGTTTACTTGATCTTTGGTAGCACATAAATATCAAACATAAATATCCTCTAATATTTGAGTTTAGTAAAGTTGAAAATATGTTCTACATTAAAACTAAAAATGTAGTTTGCTACATTTATATAAAAAACCCAATAGGTATAAGTTTTCATCTTGGTATAAAGAGTGGTAGTTCGGTCTATTTAATTATTCCAAAATAAATGTTTTATAAAGTTTGTAAAATGCTGACCAGCGGTTTGATTCCTCAACTTCAAAAAGTTCGGTATTATAAGAAAAAGTTCGAAATTACAGCAACAGTGCTTTAGGTTAGACAAGCAGAATATTTTTGTACAACAAAGATATTTGAACAGGCTCTACTAGAAGGTTATTACAAGTTCATTCCCAGTAGATCTTTAGGTTTCTAAGACTGAAATTTCTGGGAAAGAAGTTAATCAAATCCTTTTATTGAGTATGCAAATCACTCTACTGGGCCACTGGGGAGTTAATGAGATGTTTCTTTCCTTACAGAGTTTATGATTTGATGTAGAAGCAAGATAAAAATCACACGAAAGCACCAAAAACCTCTAAAACTGACCATTGTATCACAGACATAAGAATTTAGTAAAATGTATTTGATTTTGCTGATAATATAATCACAACTCTAAAGAGATTCACGGTTGAGTATCTTTTAGAAAAAGAATGGGTTTCTTATGGCTTCAATGCAAGTTTTTAGTGCCTGAAAGAATTAAAGTGTGTTTTAAAATTTAAGCAGTCCTTTTCAAAATAAACAGAGCCAGGCTATTTCTATTATTTGTCGTATATAAGCCAGTATTTTTTGTCTTATTTGGGGGGAAATTTAAATGAACTACCTGGCCAATCCTCCCAGAGAACAAATGATATGGTTTTGAGGAATAGCAAAATGAGTCTCTTTTCTTTCTTGATTTAGAATTATTTTGTTATGATCATGTGAAAACCATCATTGTATTCAGATTTTTGGAAGGAGGACAGAAGCTGTCAAAGGAGGGTGGCCAGTATGGCTTGGGGTATCTTCCATCAGTTTTAAAATCATTTCGTTTACTCTTTTCTTAAATTTTTCTAGTCATCCAAGCAATCTAACCTATTTTCTCAGTTCCATTAACTTCAGTGCCATCTTTGGCTTCTGATCAGCAGTTGAACAAAGTTTTAAGTTGATGGCACTGTAGCATAAACAGAGAGCGCTTTTCCAACACTTATCACTGTTTGAACAGAAACTGTTTTACATATCCTTTACAATGATCTGTTATTTAGACTATATTGGGAACCTGATCAAAGGAAGTGTGAGTCACACTGAATCTTTGGCTTTTCTGAATTTGAGGTCAGCATTTGAGTGAAGAACTAAAAAAGAAAAAAAAATAACAACTTCATTCTTACGTAGACAACAAAGGCGTTTTAGCCATTGCTATCTTGTTAGTCTATTTTGAGTAGTCTTACCCGACCAAGAGCTCGTCAGTTATAATTCCATCATTACCGTTTCTACCAGCCCTTCAAGCCTGGAGCTCTTCAAAGTAGCACAGAGCCCTGTATGCATTTGGTCCCACCACTCAGAGCAAGACGCTGAAACAAAATGATGCCAACTGACTTTAAGGCAATTTCCTTCCCTCTGTGGAAATTTCTGCTTCTCATATTGAATCGATTCACTGAGTGAAACTTGACCTCTTGTTACAGTGCATACACTTTGCAATGTGCTCAAGTAATTCAAAATGAAATACCAGTTGTGTATAAAAAATACAAAACCCTGACTTTAGTATGTCCATCTTATTTGAAAATGAAAATGCCTTTAAAAATCTGCTTTCCTATTAAGAGAGCTACATTTACCATACATTAGATTTCTCTGCTCATTGTAAGATAATTAAAGTAATGGATTCTGGCCTGAACTATAATTGTAAGCACATAGTTAGGCTTCCTTTATGTATGGAAGCTGAAATGGGGAAATGACACAATTAATTAAAAGGAAAGAAAAACTCTCTTTGTTAAATGATATTTTTGACCTCAAGTATTATGATGATCAATTTCCTGCATGTGTGTGCACACCCGTGCTTACGTGTGCATGTGTGTGTGGGTGTATGTAGACAGTCCAAAGGAGATGAAACACTCAGATTAACATTTTGCTAGTATCTGTTAAAAGATAGAGAAAGTTAGTAGGTTTATGAGTGCAAGAGATAATATTTGGATGAAATTGATATATATAACCACTTTTGAAATGTGTAATTGTTTAAATATTTTTTTTACAAAATTTGCCTGTTTCAAACAATAACTGCTAATATTTATTGATCAGTGCCATTAAATTTATACTGAAGGACAATGGGCTTACGTTTTTAATGATAGAAGACGACTTGCTTGTTTTTAATAACAGATTACTTACTTCACTGGAATTTGTTACATTTATTACATATTATTTCCTAAGAGGTAAAACTAAACCGTGTCCACATGCACAGAATGAATAGATCCCGAAACAGCCAATTTATTCTTTATCAAAACTGATCACTATGTTTGTCATAATTGAGTGCCAATTCATGTCAGTGAGATGGTTTTTTAACAAATTCTATTTATATGAACTCAAATAGCTTGGGTAAGAAATACACTAATGTATCTCATAAATATTATAGATATTTATACAGAATTCTACCGTGTTGAATAATTTGTGCTAGGCATCTCCTTTCTCCAGATTTTCTAATATTCAGGCAGTTGGTGTGAGGGTGGAGGTAGGAGGGATTGGCAGAGATAACACTGCTTCTTCAGATCTTTAATAAATTTAATTAGTTGAGTTTTATGCCTTGCCTTTTTTTTTTTTTTTAATAGTGGAGCAATTGCCGTGTTAAAAGAGCAGTTGTTTGGCTATATTATTTAATTAAACAGACTTTCCTCCCTTATTTTTGAAAAAGGAAAGCAGTTGTTCAAAGCATAAAAAGAAAAAAGAGATTAAAAATAACGGTCTGTAAACTTTGCAAAGTACATAAGAAAACGTCATTAATTCTGGATATTTCAAGTGTAAACAAAATCTAGAATAACTATGAGGAAATACAAGAACAGAGATCTTTAGAAGAAAAACAACATTCTAGTTCTTTTTTTAAAACACTGTAACAATTATAAACAAAAGCACGACTTTTGTCAGAACTCATGCAGTAAATTTATTCATAGCAGAAGCTTCGCTATAGGACCAAGTTTGTGAAGCTGTTAATACAGGTTTCCCACACTATCCGAAAGTTTGCTTTGCACCACTTCACCTTTAGGAAAGACCTACATTAATAGCTGTTTGCACTAACCCAATGAAATCAGAAGAGGAAAAGCGAAGACAGCTTCCAGGGTTGGTTTTACAGCAAGCCATTGTGGAGGCAGCACCACGGCCAGCAGCGAGAGTGGCGCCTCCACTCTGCTTCCCCGGGAACTACACTCAGCAACTCAGCATCCAGCTTTGAACTGTGTCTGTGAGCATCTGTGCTTTATCTCCATTTATTTTGGTAGATTATTTTTTGGGTCTTGGATGCTAAAAAAATTTTCTCATGTAAATTAATGGTAATTGCATCTTCAATTTATGCCCCTTTTGGCTTAGGAAAGGTTTCAGAGGAACACTCTGCTTTCTGATAGTGGGGGAACCTGTATCTGAAAAGGCTGTATTTCTGTGTATGAACACTGTCCCTTTCTGAGTAGTAGAAAATTTAAATTTTTGTAGAGGATAATAATTATTTGTCAACTCTCCCCAAGTGAAGAATAACACCTAAATGGGAAAGTACCCTCCTTAGAAAGATTTTTTTTTACCATTCCTGACCCTTTTTTTTTGAAGAGTAGAGCTCAGAAATGGGCTTGCTCCTTTTATGAAGGTGCAGTTATGATAGCAGAGGCCATAAAAGGAAAGAATTCTTTGGTTGAACAGAAATTAATTAGGAAAAAATGAGGAAGGAAAGGAAAGCTCTTAAGTCAGTGGCTTAAAAAAACTCTCTAACAGCTGTAATATGAGAGAACATACTAACACATTTTTTAATATAATTATATGAAAGAGACATTTTTATATTTCCCTCTTCTAGCATAAAAAGAGTTTTTTGTCAAGCAGTAACAATTTATTCCTTATGGAAACTGCTGTATTATTGTCGGATGGCCATTTTAGATCCATAAAACGAAATGGATTAAAGAAAATTAAACAGTATTTTTAAGCGTCTACAGCTTGTGGCATGTTAACAGCAATCTATGTGAAACAGCACCAAAATTAAGCTTGTGTTTCTAAGACTTTTTGGTACTGTGATACAATACTTAAATGTTTAACTCTGAAAGTTTGTTTCAAAATACAATGGTGGAGCCAGCCCTGATGGCCTAGTGCTTAGTGGTTAAGGCTCAGTGTTGTCACCGCTTTGGTGGCCCACATTCCTTTCCAGGTCACGGAACCACACCACTCATCTGTGAGCAGCCATGCTGTGGTGGCAACTCACATAGAAGAACTAGAAGGACTTACAATCAGGATATACAACCATGCCCTGGGGCTTTGGGGAGAAGAAAAAAAAAGAGGAAGATTGGCAACAGGCGTTAGCTTGGGAGAATCCTTTCCTGAAAAAAAAAAAACTATACAATTGTGATAGTCTCAATAATTTAGGGGAGGTAAAATGAGATACAGCCAAGTGTAAGCACATATTTTATATATATATATATTATATATTATGTGTAGTATATATGTGTATATATATATTTTTTCATTCTGCCTTATATTATTTGTTATAGGTATTTTAAAACTTAGATAAGTAAAACGAGTGCTTTTTGAGAGTCAGAAAAATTGCATTCTAACTCAAAATTTGTTGCTAAATTTGTGATCTTAGCTCAATCAATTAAACTCACGGGGCCTCAGTTTCCACATTTGTAGATCAGATGACTGGATGCCTCTTTTAAAATCTCAGGATATCTCAAGATTCTTGTTAGTATTCAGGTCGTCCTATGACATTAAGTTAAACACCCAGAAATGGCTCAGTATCTCTCAGGACACTTAATGCCCTGGTAAAATCTTGTGCATGTCCCCTAGAGATGTGTAACCTAGTGTAGTGGGTCTCACTTACATGTTGCAAAGAATGCTAGAGGTAGATACTTTGAATTGGGTTGAATATGATTTTGTGAGCTGCTGTGCTTTTGCATATAACGAACTGAGTCAATAAAAGTAAAAGTGGTAAGAAATGAAGTATAATGACTTGATAGTATCAGATGGTCAGCGTGTTGAAACTCTAAGTAGTTGCAAAGGGGGAGGCATGATATGGTACAATGTGAGTTCTCTAATAATTAGACCCCCTTGGGGCAAGGCCACCGGTCTTCTCCAAAGCATCTGGCCCTGCTCAGTGTTCTAGATGTGCAATGAATATTTTCTGATTACTCATGTCCACTTTGCTTGTCACATGTCTATATGTCATGTCAATGTGCAACTTTAACTTAGTTGATTATAATTCAGCATCTTTTTAAAAACTGTACTATAATTAAGAGTCCCTTAAATATTTATACAGTAAAGCATATTTAAGTAAAAGCTGTTAAGACTTAGAGTGAATGAAAGTAAATTGAGAATTTTTTGATGTTTGAAACTCAAAATATTAAAATTAATACAGTTCTATTATGTATGTTTTACACCCACTAAAATTTATTGTGAGATGTCGGTGTCGTTCATGTGGTTTTTCACATGACAGAGTGTAACAGGTGACCTGGGTGTGTGATTCTTGGTGGCCCTCCTTCTCCTTGGGCTGGAAGACTGTGTAACTCTAGCTTGGTGAGATTTCTCTGGATTAAGTGGGTGTGATTGCTCAAATGTCACCAGTACATCAATGCTTTACACTTTTGTCTCATACAAAAAAAATTCTATGATGCATAGACTGGATAATGAGTAGGAGATTTTAACTCTAAATACCACACCCATATTATTACAGCACAACCAGACACACAAAGCTGTATACTTGTTAGATGAAAGTACATAAGAAAGTCAAAAGGTGAGAGAAAAGACCCATCAGAAAACCAGACCTGGAGACTGTGCCACATGTGACCTGGAGGTGAGAAGACCGATTTTGTGTGTGGCACAAAGTCTTAGGTTCATTCCAGGCTCATTGCTAGGGATTTTCTAGGTGGATACCTGCATAAACATGGTTGCAATTCACCCCCACTCATCTCAAAAGTTGGTGCGTTTGGTGGTCTGGAATACTTCCAGAAGGGTGTGGACTGCAGTTTTTGAAGAAGCATAATTAGTCATGCCTATAAATCAGTAAGTGTGTGTGTGTGTGTGTGTGTGTGTGTGTGTGTTTGTGCGTGCTCGTGCCAGCCTGCACGAGTGTGCTCATATAGCCTACACATAGACCAGGCCACCAGGGGGGCCTTACTGAGAATTGAGCGGTGCTAAAGTCCCCTCCATCCAGAATTCTCTCACTTACTTGGAGCCAAATTTATGAGTGGGTAAGGCAGGCATCTACATGTCTGGAAGTACAGTTTTGTGGGTTTTACCCTTAGAATGTTTTCTGTTTTTTTAAGACTTTATTCTCAGAAACTGTTTTGTGGTTTCTTTCCTTTAAAAAATCATGAAAAAAATGACTAATGAGATGGGAAGATTGATAAATATTATATTTTGAGTTCTGCATCACTTTCTTTTGTTGTCTGTAAATACATCATTGTATGCATATACATTTATTAATAAAAATTGGGTGTAGTTGCAAATTTAAAGAAAAAGAAACTTTTTATTTCCTCATTTTGGTCCTGAATTTTTTTCCCCCAAACATTAATTCTAGACCCCTAGAAAGGGCTCAGCAAATACTTCCTAAATTAATTTTCTCTGACAGTA
This sequence comes from Equus quagga, assembly GCF_021613505.1. Classification (NCBI taxonomy): domain Eukaryota; kingdom Metazoa; phylum Chordata; class Mammalia; order Perissodactyla; family Equidae; genus Equus; species Equus quagga. The sequence continues at coordinate 26,023,566 of NC_060288.1, read as the reverse complement.
CAGACATTCTTAAGTATTTCTAGGGCAGCTCTGAGAATATCAGTAACTCTGATAACTACAGAAAATGGTGTCAAAAATCAGCACACAAATATTTGAACAAATATTCACACTTTTTTATGTGTACCTGACCTCTCAAATCTTGCTGTAACAACACCTGGACACAAGTGGAATTTCTGACCCCTCATTCAGTGGAGTTATAATTGGATATTCCCTAAGCATCTCATTTCTTGTGGTTCGTCATAGCACAGTGCTGTAACAAGGTTCACAGGGCAACTGAAGCCAATAATCCATTTATAACTATGCTCTGATGACAATTAAAAGACGAGTGGATATTTGAGAACTGAATTTACCTGGAAGTGTCAAGTTTAAATGTTGGCATTGTTTCTAAGCTCTAACTTTATTTTTCCATGTGCCATGTCTTACTCAATGAAACTTTTCATTGAAAAAATTTAAGGGTTATTTATCATCAGTGAAATTACCCTCTTATCATTCACATTTTGTCCACACAAATAATCCATTGAAAACGGAGGTGGGGGAATGTATTGGAGGGTCTCAAATTTTCATATTATAATGAAGAAAAAATTGAGTGTCTCTTAAACTTCAAATTTATACTTTATTTGCCTGACATTGGCATGGATCTGAAAGATAATGTGAAATTATTTACCTATTTATTGAACACCTGCTCTGTGCTGGGCCTTATTCCAAAATCCACAGATAGCCTGCTCAACCATTTTAATCCTGTGGTATGAAAGTCAAGTTGATTTTTATTCAGGGCAGTGGCAGGATTTTAGAAATAAGTGTATGGTCTTAAATTATTTTATGAAAATTTTCATTTTATGATTAGAGTATTGAACTTGGGTTATAAGGAAGATTTCAGCTTTACTGAAATTTCATTTGTATAATAAGATCTTGAAATTCTTGGCATTTATTTGCATAAAAATTAAGTCCAGATTTTTCAAGGTAACATTCAAATCCTTCTTTAACATGAGTCCCTCCTTATTTCTTGTCTACTACCAACACATCCCTTGAGGTCCTCTGAGTTCTCCTTGACCCCTGCAAACTGCTTCCCGCTCCTTTGCCTTTTGTCAGGCTCTTGCCTCTGCTTAGAATGTCTCTTTTCACCATTTCCCCTCAAGTGAACACCGGTGATTACAAGATGGTCTCAGATGCTGCCTCCTTGAAAATGTCTTGACAGAGCATCCCATTGGAGGTCTCCTTCCCCTGCACGTGTTATATCTCAGTTGCTAAACTTAGTGCAGATGGTTTTATGTAGAATTCTTGAAATAAGTATTCGTTTTTCCTTTTAGGATGCTTCAAAACCTAGGTCTTAGGAACAGAGCCTGCTGGTTTCCCTTCATATCATATTTGCCAATAAATGCTTCACAGTTTCAGTTGAAATCAATATGGATTTCCAGCCTCTGGTGCTGCATTTTACCCTCAATCCTCTTACCACGTGCCAGGAACTCTGCTCTCCATCAAAGATCCGAAGCTTTATTTGTCTTGGGCTTTCATTTCAAGGTTGCCACTGGAATAATGGTGTTGTCTTCAAATAGATTGTAACTGCGTTTTAGATTAGAGACTATATCTAATCTACTTTTGCATCCCTGATTGATTACAGTTTGAATTTTGTGGTTGTATGAGCCAATAAATCATGGTGGTATTTATTACATGATTATTTTAGAAGAAGGTTCAGCAGACTGTGGTTGGCAGGTCCACTCAGGCCCACCAACTGTTTTGTATGGCCCATGTGCTAAGAATGATTTTTTGCATTTTTAAATAGATGAAAAGACATTATAAGAATAATAATATTTCATGACATGGGAAAATTATCTGAAATTTAAATTTTAGCGTCCATAAATAGTTTTACTGGAACACAGCCACCTGCATTTGTATACATCTCGTCTGGGCTGCTTTTGTGTGACAGCGGCAGAGTTGAATGGTTGTGACAGAGCCTTTGTGGCCACAGAGCCTAATTATTATCGGGCTTTTTACATAAAAAAGTTCTTAATCCCTATTTTAGAGTACCTGAAAAACATTTTATTAGATTGTAAGCTCTTTGAAGACAAGGGCCATCTTTGTGTCTCCCACTGCCTCTTCAAAGGTCTGGGTCGTTGGCACTTCTTTAAATATCTGTTTATTAATCAGTTTATTGATATTTGCTGTAAGTCAGGTTAGAGCAGTGTGAACCGCAAACAGGGCTATTTCCTGCAGTAAGATTTGTGTCTTTCATTACTAACTGGCATACAGCGCAAGTCAGCAGAGACTCCAGTAATTTTTGGCCTGCAACATGTTGATTACTGTTTGGATACTTTGGTTAGTTTTCTGACATATCATTTTTTTCATGTTTTACAGAAAACACTAATTCTCACTTTGCAGTGTGGTTCCCATTTATTCCCAAGGGTGTTTATGCGTAAGTTTTTGATTAATGGAATGTTTTCTCCTTTACCAAGATAAGTGGAGAGGACGCAACCTATCTAAATTGCATCTGAGGTGTATATAAGGGCTGAACAACTGCTTCGTGAGCTAAGCACAGTTAAGTCTAAGGATTTAGGTAAAAAAAAAAAAAAAAAGAATAAGTAAATAAATAAAAAGGCACTGGATCTTTCTTCTGTATGCCAGCCACAGAGCTTTCCTAAACTTTTCTCTGTTGCTAGAAAAATAAAAGAGGAGATGAAAATTCCTGCGAAACCTTGTTCTATTTAGGCATATGTACTGAACGGGGAATTGCTCAGCTAATCCTCCTGTCGTTATCATGTTTTGTTTGCTTGCTGAACGTTAGCAATAGGGTTTCCACTCCTTCTTTCATCAAACATTAAGGTAAGCATTGTGTGTTCCCATGAGTCTATTATTGGGCATTAAGTATACCATCGTGGGTTTGGAATTTAAGAAACCAAGGAGAAGGCTGTTTTAGAGAAGTGTGTTTCATTGATAAACAAGGTTCTGAAAAATGAATGGGGGACTATGTCAAGGGTATAAAAAGTGTGTAACATTCATTAAAGTGTTTGATAAATAATGTATTCAGACTGACTATGTTTCCTAGCCTCTCCTTTGCCCATTATATGTTCTAGTAAATTAAAGCTCGGAAACCTTTGTCAGTTATAATACTCAAACTGACATCTAATTCCCCCAGACAATAGGTACAAGTCTGCGAGCCTCTCTAATTCTTTCCAGTCTTTACATTTATTGATTCTTTTGTGGGCCTGTTTCGTTCAATCTATTACAAACAGCACTGGTTAAAAGTGTGAAGTTTACCACATTTGACCAGGGGCATATTAAAAACAATAGCATCCTGGCACACATTCCATACATCCCAGGGGTGTAGCTGTTAATCTGAGCAACATTTTCATTTATAATTACTACATTAGATTTGAAGTGCTGGCTTGATTAAAAAGATTGACATGCTTATTTTTTGGCTGACCTATTTGGGTAGATCCAGATTTGGTTTATCTATTGTGTGTGACCCCGTGTTACAAATATTTTATTAGTTGAGCAAAAATTCTGTTTTATTTCGGAGTTAGCATTTTATCATAGATTTGAAAGCCGCTTATTATAGTTAGGCAAGAAATTGTATGTGCGTGGATTCTCACTTACCAAGATAGTATAAATTGATATATATTTCAGAATTCATTTAAGAGTTTTAGAATTATTGAAATTGTTATTGAAATGTTTATAAGTACTGCATCAAATGGCCTCTCCAACTGGATGGCCCGTGTTACGCTTTCAAGGAATTAACATGATATACTTCTTATTGTACGCCATTCCTCAAGATGATGCCGTTTCTACACATCTGATGTTGTAAAACATACTGTGTAAATAATTGATAATAAACAAACAAATTCTACTTTTGCCCTGGTGTACTTCACCAGTTTGGAGACTTTGAAGTTCTGTGAATAATTTATGACACTTATTAGTGCAGGCAAATCAAACGGTCTCCTTGATCCAAGCAGCTTTTTGTCCTCGTTGTTTCTGCACAGAATTGTTAAGCGAGGCTTCTGATGGGGTAACTAACCCGAACGCCAGTGAAAATCGCTGTGGCATTCCTGCTGGTGTATGCTGATGCTCGAAACCTTGCCAAACCACTGGTATTTACAGGAATGGAATTTGTAGAGTTACCAGAATATATTCTGAAACTAGGACTTGCTATGTCTTTTAAGAAAGAGAAGTGTCTCTTCACCATGCTTTCAGTTTACCTATAACTTCGTCCACTGTGCATGTTAAGAAAAGGATTTTGACTCAGTATATATTCCTTGGCAAAGACACAAACATGCTGAAAAACATGAACCAAAATATCAAAAGACAGATTATATGATCTTTTCTTAATGCCTAAAAGTTTAGGCAGCATGCCAGCTAGCCGGACTAAATAATCTACAATGGTCTTTCTTGGGTGTCGAAATGGAACCAGGTGATAGTGAGAAGTGAAGTTTCAGAAGTTATGAAAGATTTATGACTTCAACATTTTTTTCTCCTTGTGGTCTTCTGTGTTATTTATAATTACGTGAATCTTAACCAAAGGTTCCATTGATTTCATAATGAATTCAAATAAAGATTTTAGTTCCTGAGTGACCTTTAAAGGTTAGACTGGTTATGCATGTTTTTTCTAAAAGTTTTCTGTTGTGGTGAAATTTATTTTTCACCCTGGAAGTATTCAGACATAATAGATAGGGCCACATCAGACTGTGGTTGTAACTGCAAGGCAAATGAAATAGAAGGTAACCAATACAATTACATGGGCACACTTCTATATTCAGAAGGTCTTCTTTATAATAGTTTCATTCAAACAAGCCACGGAGGAGAAATTTTGTCCCTTTTTGAGGGGGGTCAGTATAAGATGAGCCATCTGTGATGCATCCCTTATTATGGTACTCTCCATCTCCTAGAGGGGTTTGATTTGCAAGGAAAGCCCCATAGAAGATGCCTTTTCCTCCAAACTGACATGTCTACCATGGCTCCCTTCTGAAGGGGGGGGCCTTGATTGCTGGTGAGGGTCGGATGGTCAACTGGTCCCCTTGAAGTGGATAAGGGAGAATATTTTAAAGTACCATGACACACTAAAGCATGGCTTTTAACAAATATTTTTAAAACCCTTGAAATAACAGTATAAATACAGCTTCACTACGTTCTGAATATTAATGACTAATCATAACCCTAAATTAATTTGTCAATATGCTGTGCAAAGACATTTAAAAAGAGATGCAAATGTCAAAAAAATAAAAGATTTGCATTTGTTATCGTTAACTCGCTTAACTTCAGACACTAATTATTATTATTTGTGAAGAAAATCATGGCTCTCCATTATATTCTCGGAAAAATTTCTAACCTTGAAAACCTACCCGAGGCCCTGGCTAGGCCTCAATTCCTGCAAGCAGCTTGTAGCTTTGAAATCAATAATCCTTCTGGCAACTTCTTTTCAGGGCCAAGATTAACTGCCCTAGAAAGAAAGCTTATCTTGGATTGAACTCCAGAAAAGAGCTAACAGTCAGTCGTCTTTGGGCTCCACTTCTCTGGTATCTCTCTCCTTGGAGTCCCCTAAGAATTATTCCTGAAAGAGAGCACAGAGCTTTCGTTCCCATGCCATCCCCTGGGAGGAGTGAATTTACTTGGCCTATGGTAGGTACCACACCACTATTTCCCCAAGTCTCTCCCCCATGAGGATCAGAGCCAGAGTAAAAGCTTTTTGCATAGAGTTGCTGAAGATCATCTGTTTAGTAGATGTAACGTTCAGATGGTTCAGGAAGAACTGTAGCGTGTCCAGGTGCAGGACAAATTGGCAGGGTAGCATCCAGAAAATCAGTGTGGGATTACCAATTCAGAAGGTCAGTAATTCACTGTTGCCAGATCTTATTTGGGAGGCAGGAAATAAGCCAAATGGGAAGTCTGAGCATCCCCCCATCAATATGAGCAGGTTCCAGGGTAACAGGAGGTAAGCCTGGTCCTTAACACTAGGCCCCTCCCCTTCTCCATCTCTGTTTTCACCGTCTTCACACTCTCTGGCTGGAAAGCTCCATCTGGGCTTGAGTCCTCAGGTGTGCTAAAGTGACTAGGGATGATTGTGGAGAAAGAATAGAGGGTTTGTTTCTGGTTCTGCTAAAGATTTCCAGTAGTTCCTTTTAGCTCTACCTTTACTTTTTAAGAAGACTTCTGATCATTGAAGACATTTTTTTCTTTTTCTTTTTTGTATCCTCTCCTAGACATTTCAAAGGAACAGACAGGAAGTTTTTAAGACTGTCGTACTTTGTTAGTCTCACATCTCTGTACCAAAACCCAAACCCTGTGGAGCATCACTCCTTTCAAACAAATAGCATACTTGCCCTGGGCCTTTGTATTTCCTATTCTGTCCCCGTGAAATGGTACCTTTCAGTTCTGGTCATCTTCGTAGGAGAAGGAACTCAACACCTGACCCCTCAAGAAGTCCTTTTTTACCTTCTCTTCTTTCACTCCCTTTTTTCCATCCTCAGAACCGATATTGCAATTAGTGGTAACATGTTATAATTTGACAGTTTAAACTCCTTCCAGTTGTTTTTCGATTCCACCTACTATTACTTTATTTGTGAATCTATTTCCTATATAAATGGCAAGCACTATTTTATTATTTTTGTTTTCTACAAGATTTTTAACAGAATTACACTGAAGGTGTAGGCGTTCAGGGTTTAACATTTGTTAGATTGATGGCCCTGAGTAAGTTGTTCACATCTGACGTCAATGCCTGTGGTTGATACTCTTACTACTTAGTATCTTCTATAGCAGTGGGTTAAAAACCATGTCCCAAGACCTTCTCCAGCCACAGACAGTCTGGAATAGGGAATAGCCAGTTGTATTCTGGGGGCTGCACCCCAAATTCAACAAGAGCAGTTCTGCTTTTTTCCTTCTAAGAGTTCATTTCACCACAGAGGATATTATTCAGAGGATAAAGAAAAGTTTCCAAACCACTGCTTTGATTACTTAATAAATACTCAATAAATAATTATCCCACCATGGCATGGCATAGGAAATAATAAGTTGCAGCTAGATAATACAAAAAAAAAACAGTAAAGGGCTGTAAATGTATACTGTAGCAAGAGTAAGTATCTTTTGCATATAAGTGACTGAAATAATGACAGTACCTTTAATTATTTAATGTAACAGATTTAGAGCAGCTCCCTACTTGTATATAATCTGAAGTGGCCTTTCAGTGGGGGCTCACAGCTTCTCAGAAATGCAGTGCTGGTTTGTGAAACCTGTTTTCCTATTTGACTGGGAGATAAGAGTCAGTGGGAAGGCCTGGAGCAGATTCCCGAGCTCAGAGAGCTAACGCTATTCCACAATGCTTTCCACAGATGAGAGATTTATTGGCACTAGTAAACTCCCAAAAGGAGTTCCTGTAGATATGGCTTCATTTATCGGTAATTTATACCTTAGTGTGTATTACTTTAAGCAGGTAACCAGATACTTTTCCCGAGGGAAGAAGTGCATTGAGTGAGGGCAAGGTAAGGTGAGGCCATATGTGAACTCAAGGCAAAAAGAAGGAAGCACACCAGGTACGTGCCAAAGCCAGAGAGGCTGACGTGTGGGCATGGGTTGGCTTCAAGACCCAACCAACCCTTTCAGGTGTTGGTGTGAAGCGTGAATGCTGCTGATAGCCTGCCACTCTGGTGAGAGGAGAAAGGACTAACAGCACAAAACTTGTGGCCCTGGATGATGGACGCTTAGAAGGAAGCTGGTGAGAAAAGTCAATGGTGGTGGAAATGAGTACATGCGACAAAGGCAGACAGGTGTCTGGCAATGCAGAGTTGGCTGTGGGCTGTCTCAGCTGCTGAGTCAGGCCCAGGCTACGTAGAGACCGAAGACTCAGTGATGAAGGACAGAGAAAAAGGAAGAAAAGGAGTAGTGATAAAAGCGGCATTTGAGAGAGAGATAAAACCACAGTCTGAGCCACATTGTAAAGGCACAAATGGAAATGGGAGAGGAGCTGGAGGGAAGGGCAGAGTGGGAGTAAAATCCAACAGGAAGAAACCAAAGTCAAATCATAACCACAAAAGGCTCCTTACATGTCAAGAAAGATGATGGGCCCTTCTTCCTTCTGCTTTGATCTCATTTTGCAAACTACATGAAGGTGTCTATTAGTAAGATTTGTACAAATAATTTAAGCATAGTTTAGAAAGCGTTGGGTCACAACAGAGAAAGCTATCCAGTAGAAACATTGACATAAACCTAGGAAGAACCAGTGTGGTTAATGATGGTGGTTAATCAGGACTATTGTACTTTCATTGTTCAGTATCTTAGTAGCAAAAAGCATTGGTGGTTAGTAAGGAAAATTAAACTTGCATAGACATAACTTTAAATGAGTTGAAAATTTGTGGAAAAGTGTTTGTGTGTGTTTGTATTTCTGTTTGTTTCATTGGAAAACATAATAGCTCAGCATCCAAATTTAATACAGGTGTGAAAATCCAGGTGCAAATCTCAAATTGCTGGCTCTGTAGCACTAGTGTGTGTATAAATGTATGTATATAACATAAACGTAGATGGCTTCACAGAACAACATTGCATATTTTAAGCTATACTTTGCTTGGGTTTTCCCAGGAAGTAATTAGACATTTAGTTTATGAAAAAAAAATTATATTAAACAGACAAATATTTCAAAGAAAGAGCTATAAAAGGTCTAGAAATGATACATATGGGACAGAACAATGTAGGAAAATATCAACATTTCTTGTATAATATAGAAAAGGATCAGTTCAAATGGGCCAGTTCTTTTTGCTAGAAATATAGCACAAAAATAGAAACTTTAAGTATTAAAAATACTATTATTGAGCCCAATTCATCTTTAAAACTTATTCCACTAACTCAGAACCAAACACTGAGAAGAAAGGGTTTAAAATAAAAGAAAATATATCCAATTCACACTTCAGGAAAATGAAAATACTACAGACCAAGAGAACATTCTTACTGAGCTTTTTTCAATGCTCTCATTTTAACCAGCTGGAATTATTTTTAAAGTACATCCAATTCAACCTTTGAAAATGACAGATTTGCCTTTTAATGGGAAATATGTATTTCATCATAAAGATGGAGCACAGTGTCCTTGGCTAAGTTCTTCTCTACAGAAGGATGCTCTTTTTTTTTTTGTACTCTATGCTTAGCCTATAAGGAAGAACACATATTATAGAAAATTTGCTCCTGGCGTGGAAGGTTAGAAGGACACAGACAGACTGATGGAGAAAAATTAAAACTGCACACAGTGTCCTGAATTCCATATGGGAATGTTAATGGTTATGTCGTCAGCAGTCCATACAGACAGAACCAGCCAAGGAGAAGAATAACCTGAGAAGTGAGAGTTCCTTTTGTAGTTAAAGAAGAGACAGTCACAACTTTAGATAACCAAATAGTACATTAGAAAAAGTATCTTTCAAGCCCCCTTATTTGGAGGCATTTTAGTTTCTTACTCAAGGAATATCTTAAATCTATACTCATTACAGCTTGTTTTGGGGGGGAGTAAAAAAGCATCTCCAATTTCTAAGGAAAAACAAACAGTTAGCTGATAACAATGGAGCTGAATTAAGCTATCTCAGTGTGTATGTTAGTAAAACTGACACATTTTCAATGAAGATTGACATTCCTGAGACATGGGCATGACTGATGCTGTTTGACAGAACAGGATCTGTGAGCGGAGGGTAAATACTCCAGGACAGTGTACAAGGGGGAGGGCTGAGGTCAACCAGAGAGGCTTATCCAAAGTAGGACGTGGGGACAGGGCTTGTGAGCAAGTGCTCGAGGGCTGAATGTGGGGCCAAGTGGGGACTAAAGGAAGGACCCAAGAAGATCCAGGAGTGAGGGGCAACAGCTGGTCAACATGGGCGGCGGGAGGGTGGTCCAAAATTGTTCCCAAGGTTGGGAGTTGGAAGTCTGGAGAGGAGAGCTGTGCTCCAGGAAGCATTCCTTCTGTTGAAACAACACGCAGCGTTTCTCATCCCTAGGGCTCTTTTATAATGGATTTATTTCAGAACACACAGCCTCCAAATAACAAAACATGGACTTAGGTTTGTCAACATCAGGCATACTATCTTATTAATTTAAGTACTAAAATTTTGTGGAAGTGCTAAAGGGTCTTTTAGGGAACAGAATAATAACTATGCATTTAAAGACGTTTTGGTGGAAATGCCAGCCTGGATTGCTGTATCTGTACAGTCTGCAAAGCTCTTTTATAATCATAGAAAATAAACTGGACCACGATTTACAATATGTAGACAAAAATACTTGGTTTATATGGAACCCATTCATTCATTCATCAAAAGAAACAATTGTCTATGCTAGTCCGTGTGTTCAATGTGGTAGGTTAAACGTGGAATCAGACCCAGAGACTGTTCCAGCTAAAGGATCCAAGTGAATTTGAAAGCATGGGACATTATAGCTCTATTTGACAGAAACTTGGGTACCTGAGGGGAAGAAGAGGGAACTAAAATTTATTTAAAGGGGTTGGAAGTTCCTGGTGAACTTTGAATGCACAACTAAGGTGTGTGAACTGTACTTTTAAAAATCTAAGTGTCAGATTCTATCATCTCACTTGTGGCCCTGGACGCTACCTGGGAATGGGGCATGGAGTTGAAGGTGACTGAGAGAGAATGCTGATGGACTAAACCAAACCCACTGCCAAGCAGGCAAACAGGAAGTGCAGGTGGCAGATCCAGAGAGACTGGGCATGTAGGGCATGGGCCATGAAGTGAAATGTCAAGAGGGTTGGAAGAAGAGGGTAGGTGGAAAGCCTGCATGACTTCCCTAAGCTTTGGGACACAATGGCATCATTATTAAAATGTATCCAAATATAAAGTTTTGTCCCTTCTCCTCCCCCCATTTAACCTTTATATAACATAAACTCATACCCCCCACTTCAAGATGATGGGTAGATTTGCCTAAGCATGGTTAATGTTTAGGGCATTGAAGAGAAAGAGATTGAGTGTTGGCTTCCTCCACCCCAGCCCCCAGCCTTGCACAGTGGTAGAAGGGAAGACAGTGGAAGGAAACTTCCAAAGAACGGCGGAGGGCAAAGAGTGCCTCGTGATTTCTGGAGCCCTGAGAGCTGCCTTAAGGTCTTCAATAAATGACACAGGCAGTTGGGAAACTGGAGCTCCTGTTTCTGGGGCCAAGAGTTTAAGCCAACAGACTTGGCTCTAAGCAGAGGTTGCTCTTCAGATCTCACATTCCCCAGGTTGCTATGCTTTCCTCCGCCCTCTTTCCAAACTCTCTCCCTCCCTAGCCTGAGACCGAGGGCTCTGGTGGCTGCACTGGAGCGGTTTGGGGCAGTTCTTGCTCCAGTGGAGTGTCTTTGGCAGGTGGCCTCTCGTCTTGGGCACAGCCTCATAGCCCCTCCAGAAGGACATCTGCTGCTAAATTTCACCATTGCCCAGGCATATGGCCTTACGCCTCCTCCTGAACATGGTGGAAGCCCAGAAGACCTCCTGGGGTCATTAAAAGTTTTGGAGCAGGGGAATGACAGAAAAAGAGTAATGTTTCAAGAAAATTAATTTCATCCAAGGTACAAAATGGATTCAAGAAGGGAGGTAGTTCAGAACTGTTGCTATCAACGTTAAACACTAATGAAGCATCTTATTGCTCATGGTAATGAATAGAGGGCATAGGGATTGATGGAGTAAAATCAACTGGGCTCAGTAATCAGTTGGCTGTGGGAGACAATAGAAAGAAAAGAGTCAAAGAGTCTGATGAGGTTTTGAGCCTCATTATGATTACAAAAAATAAGGAAAACAGGGACAGCTGGCTGTAGTATGAGGGATAATGGATTCAGTCTGATACAGATTTCGAATGGTGTTACTACAATGCTGACTGAAGGGGTGTTATCTCTAGGCTCATATAAGAGTTAAAATATTTTCAAAGTGTTTAAGACCATTATTTTAAGTGTGTATGGTAGTTGAAAACCTGTGAAAACATATAGTCCGAATTAATTCATAATAGATTTGTTTGGTGTTTTCTTTTGGCAAAGAGTGAATAATTCAAAATGAGTTTATCGTGGAAATACACTTGAAATAAATATGTGGTCACATTTGAGCTTCCTTGCAGAATTGTATTAGACACTGTGCACACACCTGTGTCTTCAATTCACCCTTTCTTTCAACGCAGGTTATCTCAATCATTGTGTCACGCAATCTGTTCTGCACAATGACTCAACATAATCACCACATCACGGTCTTTCCATTCACACGTTTACTTTCCTGGCCATTATTTTACTAAGAGACACATTAAATGGCTCTGCAGATTCCTGAAAACCTTTTCCTCCAACGATTATACAGAAGTCAAGTGTTAAATTCACTTGCATGAAAAATAATAATTAAATGCAAATTGAGAGGATTTTAAAAAGACAAAAGGAAGCCAACTCCTCTGTTTAATTAAAATTACAGCTTTACTCTTTCTTTATACAAACATATATGTTTGCATTAAACCAACTGGTGAAAGATTTCTCTAAAAAATAAATTCACATAAGATATTCAAATGGTCTTATATTGTTCCCCATTTCCCAGCAAGCTTTGTGACTTTCCAGTTTCTGCAGCTGTGGATCAGCTGATTCAAGGTCCCATAAGATTCACACTCTTATTCATCCTCTTTAGCTTTTCTGAATTTAAAATAACCCCATCGGCAGTAAAATACAGTTTGCAAATAATTCTCTAATGCTCATTTGATCATTTAATGCCAACTTAAGCTGTGACTCTGAAAGCACACATTAGCCAAGGCTTAAAAAAACAAATTTAAACTCTCCCATCCCTTTTCTGCTCACATCCTCTTCCCAACCATGTAAATTTCACAACCGCTCCTCCCTTCGTGAATATGACTCTCCTAGCTAAAACAGTTCACATAAGCTAAATGGTTCTTTACATTTAGTTAATCAATAATCGAATTTGCTCACCTCAGCTATTTGTACTATCACTTCTAAAAATTGGGGCCTCTGGATGACTCACTGGATGCCCTCCCTTTTTGGGTCCACCTCTCACGTGTGCATCTGACAGACCGCTCTCTTGGTGCAGCTGGTCCCGGGGCCTTGGCACCCTGCTCTTAATTCGCCGTGAATATATTTCCTTGGGGCCCCCCCGGTGCAGTGGAGCATTTCTATGACTGATTTACACCTAGCTTTTCTCCTCAAGGGTGCTCCCCTGGGCCTCCCCAAATCACCAGGCTACATCTGGCAACCTGACTCATTCTGAAGCTTCACTTCCCTTTCATTGTGCCCTTGGCACATCATTTGCATGTAGACAACGCCATGAACAGTTTTATTTATTTGTTTATTTATTTATTTATAAACTCTTCTTCTCACATTTGACTGCTATGGCCCCCCTATGTAAATTTTTGCCCTGGAAGCTTAGGGGAGTCTCTGTGGAGTGGATGTGGATGCTCTTGACTCGTGTTGGGTTCGGAAGCTCTCTTCCTAAGTTTGCAGGTAGTTAAAGTACCTTAGGCAGAATATTAATAAGTTAAGTGAACTGACAATTAATACTGAGAAGTCGTGCTTCACTTTTGAATGTGGACTGCCTCTTATCAACCATTGGGTGCTTTATTCTCTTAGGCTGGCCAAAAGACATAAAAGCAACTCATTAATTTAGACAATTCCCTGAAAGGAGGAATGCATAAAATGGAAAAGAATAATAACTGGCTAAACTAACATGGGATCTAATAAAAATGGTTGCTTACATTTTTCACATTTAAAATGTCCACATTTGTGTTTGCAAATGTTACCTTGGAAAACAGAGTGTAATCTAACGGTAACTAAAGTGATGGAGTAATCACCCTCCGTCCTCAGAACAGGGTACCTGGGCTCCTAATGCCCAGCACAGGACAGATGAGTCAAGCACAGTCCTGTCCATTCTCAGTTTTGTTTTCCTGTTTTGATGTTCATTGCTCTCCTCACAGAGCCTCAGGATTGCCCTTACTCTTAAAATGGTAAGTGCTTCTACCACTCCGGCTCTCCCCACTTAGAAGCATCTCAGATTCTATTATAGTCTAGTCCTGTGAGGATAGAGGCAGGAGGCTGCTTCTGGTGATTCAGGAAAATGTCTCCCTCTGCCTATGTTCGAGTCTTGAATTCCTGACGCTAGAGAGTGATTCCGTTATGAATGTCTTCCCCCTCGTTCCTAACCCCCATTATTTATTGAGAATTCTGCTGGCGTTCTTTATGACGGGTCTATTTCCCCTACGTGTCATAGACTTGGATTCATTCATTCAACAAATATTTGTTGAGAACTGTTCATGTTCTGTACTTGCTGAATGTCAGTTCCTAGGGCTCAAAAATCGAGCGATTTCTGCTCTTTTCTTCCTTCCCTAGCAGTCAATTCCAGATTCCTTTGTCCTTTCTCTTTTCCCAAGAAGTCAATTTCAGGTGATTTGCTCAAGGAGTAAAAAATTAGCAGGCGTTACGGAGTATTCATTTGGGGAGCTTCTTTCCGAGAGAATCTGGCATACCTGTCCAAGTTCTCTAGACTTTAAAATTCTCAATCTCTCTCTTTTTTTTTAATTCATAAAACACCTCTCTCTACTATTATTATCTCGAAGTCCCTACATGTGTTCTGATGTTATGCACTCAACCTGAGTGTGAGACTCACAGAAATTTGTTTGCTAAATCATCTGGCAAATGGTCTTGTTGATGTCTGCTGAGCTGCCCAGAGTCTGCAGTGGTTAAGTACTTATTACAGGAATCCAGCCGAGCAAATTAAGAAAGCTCCATGTTGGCTTGTTATTTCAGGACTATTATGCTATGCTTCTGAGGGGGCTGCATATTGGACCTTCTGACCTGAAAGGACTCGCTGTTCTTTAGTCAGAGGTTGCTGCGTGGAATCTGAATCTTTGACCTGGCAACAATAAAAGTGATTATCTTCCAGGGGGAGAATGTCCTCTATGTTGCTTTTCATAGTTCAGCCTGCTGGAAAAAATGGAAAACGCTTATTTAAGCAGCTCGAGGTTCACTTGGTGTGTCATATTTTATAACTAAACTGGGAGCCTTTTATACCTACAAATTAAGGTGTTTACTTCATGTTTAACTTAAGTGCTTTATATAAACAGTATTCCAACGTTTACGCTCTTGGTTCAAGGTGAGCTTTCCCAACCCCTACAGAAAGATCTGTGGAGGGGCAGAGCTCTTGCTGAAATCATAGCTGATTCTCCTGGTGCTTTTCTTGGAAGTGTGTGTTACAGATTGAAGCTGCCATATAAGTAACTTACACATCACATAGGGAATATTAAAAAATAACTTAGAAGTTCCTTTAACCTTTCTAAGAATCATTATTAAAGCAGATTGGGGTGTCTGAAAGATTTCTCAATATGCTAAAGATTAGGAACATATGATTAGAAGCGGTTTAAACGTCTTAACTGTAGGGTCCCTAAATATGCTAGTTTTCTACAAAAGAGGAATTTCTTATTGTCGTCATATTAAAATGTCATCTTTAGAGCCAGTCCTGGTGGTCTAGTGGTTAAGATTCAGAGCTCTCACCACCACGGCCCACGTTCGTTTTCCGGCCGTTGTCATACTGTGGGGGTAGCTCACATAGAAAACTAAACTAACAACTAGGGTACACAGCCATGCACTGAAGCTTTAGAAAAATAATAACAAAAGAAAATGTCATCTTTGGTCTTGTATTCTACCCAAAGTTTTGCCTTTGGCACCTCCTTTCTTTGTAAAAGGCCTCACAGCTGTGCTTGAAATCCCTCCCCAACATTTTAAGTGGTTGCTCTTAAGCTATTTCCAAATGTTCATCTGGTTAAAAATGCTGATGCTACCGTGATTTGGAAGAAAATATCCTGGTAGTAGGATATTAGTGTGTTTTCCCAAAATGTTTCTGTTGGTTTCACGAGCTTGAAAAATGTAAGCCATGCAAAGGAAAGTTGGCCTTCCCCTGTCTACTGCAGGCATTTTTGAATAATGCAAGCTGCTTAAGCACAGAGTTAATGTCTAACATGCCTTTTTCTAGCAACAGACTTTGTACTTTATGAATGCTTTATGATGTTAAATATTTGTGAGAAGTAAAGGAACTTGCCTTTTCAAAATAAAAAGCATTGGATAATCTTGCAGCAAACACATTGTAAAGAAGTCAGATGCCAAATCTGAAGGTACCTAACATCAAATCTGCCTGTGGTTCTCTCGTCTGGGGAGTAAAGTTACTTCTCATCAAGACTCTAAGGCAGGCGTCAGCACACTATTCCTGTAAAGCGCCAATTAGTAAATATTTTAGGCTTTGTGTGCCAGGAGTCCAAATCAAGGATAGCGTGTAGGTACTCAACAAGAGAGAAAACACATTTCCACAATTTTTTTTTTTTTTTTGAGGAAGATTAGCCCTAAGCTAACTACTGCCAGTCCTCCTCTTTTTGCTGAGGAAGCCTGGCCCTGAGCTAACATCGTGCCCATCTTCCTGTACTTTATATGTGGGATGTCTACCACAGCATGGCGTGCCAAGCAGTGCCGTGTCCGCACCCGGCATCCAAACCGGCAAACCCCAGACTGCCGAGAAGCAGAATGTGCGCACTTAACCGCTGCATCACCGGGCCGGCCCCCACAAATTTTTTTTGAAAAAATTCAAAATTTAATAATAGAGTGCACTCTTTGTAATACAGGTCTACCAATGACAAGAATGGATTCTTTTGGTGGGAGGAGTTAACATGTTGCTTAACTGAGGTTCAAATTCAGCATTCTCTAGCATCAAAACTATTGCAACGTCTGGCTGTAAAAACCATTCTTAGCTCAAGAGCCATACAAAAGCAGGCAACAGGCTGAATTTGGCCACAAGATGATAGTCTGTTGACACCTTCTATAAGGTGGTTTTTCTCAAAGTGTGGTCTTAGGGCCATCTGATGGCACATCACTGAGTTGATTTGTTTATTTATTTGACTTTTTCTTTTTTTGAGAAAGATTAGCCCTGAGCTAACATCTGCTGCCAATCCTCCTCTTTTTGCTGAGGAAGACTGGCCCTGAGCTAACATCCATGCCCAAATTCCTCTATTTTATATGTGGGACGCCTGCCACAGCATGGCTTGACAAGCGGTGTGTAGGCCCTCACCAGGGAACTGAACTGGCGAACCCCGGGGCGCTGAAGCAGAACATGCGGACTTAACTGCTGTGCCATTGGGCCAGCCCCACTGAGTTGATTTATTAAACATGCAGATCCTTGGGCCTCGCTGCAGATTCTCAGGCTCATCTGATTTGGTCTTTCCCTGCTGCTCTTGCAATGTTGGTTTAGTTGGCAAAGTCTATCCACCATCTTTGGGAAATCCACCTTCACTTTCCACAGACTTCCTCCCTTCAGCCTTCAGAGAGGCTCAACTTCCCTCTTTAAAAAATAAATAATATTTTGAGTGCTGCACTCCAGCTACCATCCCGTTACTGCCATTCAAAGCTAGATGTGTCAAATGTGCCCTCCGTGGTCATTGCATCTACCACCAGTATGCTTTTCCCATCCTTCTACATTATAGTTCTTGTCCTCATCATTCTATCAAAACCACACCCCAAAACTGCCAAGACTACTCTTTCAAATCCTCAGTCTTTGTTATCTTAAACCTCTACCTGTCATTTGACACTGCTGGCAAACCTTCTTCCCCCCACCAAATATCTCTCCTTTGTTAATACTCTTCATAGTATAGCTGGGGAAGATCCTTGAAAGAAATGTTACCTGGTCCCATAGGTCAGTTCTTCAGACACTGTTAGTCATTTTGAAAATATATCTTATACCACTTGAAGGGAGTATTGACTGGGCTTCGGAGTATAGGAGATGAATAGGCCCTGGCACAGGGCAAGATCCTAGGGCTCTGAGAGGTAGATGGAATCTGAAGGATTTGAACATATGAACATATCAGCCCCTGGGAGTGCTGATGTCTATTAAGTACTCAAAAGAATGTGAGATCCAGGACCAGATCTCTATTTCTCAGTTGATGAGACCTGGATAAGAAGCTCTAATACCTACTAAGGCTCCCTATTACCTTGTTGGTAACAGGGTCTATGTTTCTAAACTTATTTCCCACCAATCCCCAAACTGATTAAACCTTTATCCTACCAAGCAGATCTTGTCACTCTTTCCCCCATCCCTTCTCCATACTCAACTCATACTCTGCCTGCATCTGATTTCATTCGCACTCTCCCTCAATCTAGATACCCTCCCTGCAGAGATTTTGGTTCTTAGCGGAAAGGATGACCTTGCCAGGAAGAGAAAGACTGAGTTTGTGCTTCGGGTGTCTCCTCTGGCTGTGGTCACTCGTTTGTTTGACTCTCCATGAGCACAGGAGTGCCATCGCTCCGTGTCTTTAAGTCATCCTCTTCCTCTGTGGGTAACCTTCAATGAGTAGGGGATATGGAGCAAATCACACACGACAAACCACAGTCAACGTGGCCCCTGCCGCTATTACTGTCCCTCATTATCTCTTCTGGATTTAGAATCTCATCCTCAGAGTCTCATGTCATCAAAACAGGGCATAAGGCACGGTAGCACTGCTCCTCTTCAAGTGACTTTCTCTCCCTGGAATGAAGACAAGAACCAGGATTCTTTTTATGAGTAAAGATAATATTCATAAAACTCTTTGACCCCATGGACGAAAGATGTGGCTCTTGTTTACAAGAAGTATAAATACGGTGCATGCATTATTTTTTATACTTGTGTCTTTTTGTTTTCTGGTAGAAATCAAAGATGGCATTTTGGGGAGAACGCTAATAAATCAGATTCGTATGAGCTTCTGTGATTAATTATGCCATAATTAAATATTAACCACTACAGTATGTCTTATATTTATGCAGTGGCTCCCTTTTCCATTGAAAGTTGCTTGATTATATACAGAAATATGTCTAAAATATAGGCTCTATTCTAATACTGAATTTGAAAAGAAATTTGATGTGTACATTAAAATAAACCCTCAATGTTCACCACTTAAGACTTGGTAGATTATTCAGAAATCAAATCTACTGCCACCTACAAAAAATCGTTATCTAATAATTCACCCTACTAATTTTTTAAAAGATCCAGAATCCTTGCAAGAAAGTGTAGTAAAATTAATTTTTTTGTAATTCTGAAACCATTGAATTTCATCATGTTGAGGCAGAAGGAGTACACACTATTGAAGTACTTTGCGATTTACCAAAGGAAGTTTATTTTATTTTAAATACATTTAGTTGTTATTGTTTTTAATTCTTTGAAAACTAATCCTTTATGTACAATGCAGCTTTGCACAAATTCTTTAATTCTTGCAGGGCCTCAGTTTATTCATCTGTTAATTGGGGATAGAATAATTCCTAAAGGGTTTGTTGCTAGAATTAAATGGGTTTTTATATGTAAAGCATGTAGCAGAGAGCCTAGTCCGTATGAAATATAGCCAGTGACAGCTCTAGTATATATTTATTAAATTAAAATGTACAATTAACCAAACCCCATCCATATCTCTCAACTGCTATGAATAAATATTTTTTTATTCTCATCATTAGAATACTTTAAGACATGGAAAGGGAGATATAAACACATAAGGATTCCCTTATCTCTTTCATAACGTTTATAAAATGTTTGTACATTTTTCAAGCAAAACCAAAACCCATGCTGGATTGTGCCTGGCTCCCTGGCCGCATGCAGTGATGTGCTCCTTTGCAGGTAAAGTCCAGACTTGACCACCACATGGCTTCCACACTGTTTCCGAAGATAGAAATCGGAAGCCCGGAGCATCAGGCAGTGAGTGGAACAAACAACTTAAAAGAGAGTGCCACAGATGCAAATATTGCACCAATAGTAAGAATACTATTGGAGTCCCTGCAGATGCCTGTCGGCCACCTCTGCTGAAGTACTCAGGGCTCTGACTAATAATAAAAGGTCAGCCATTGGAAGCTCTCTTTATCTCAACTACTTAAAAAAAAAAAAAAACTTATGTCAAGTGAGCACTTTACATGTTGTTCACCCACTTAGCCTGCGCTTCCTCTGAAGCTGAAATAGATTGCTTACATAAAATGCTCAGAACTGTCGCCACAAAGTCTTCTCATGCTGCTTGCTTCCCTGAAAGCTGCGGCTTCCTAATCCTTTGATCCCCATACCACTGAACTCTTTGAGAGTGTAACAGAAGGGACAGAGTTGAGATTTTAGTGTGACAAGTGGAAGAAAATCAATTTTGACTTTCCAAAGATAGAACTAGTGGTACAAAAGATCACCGGTCACAAATAGATGTTCTTTATCTTTGTCTTGGGTGACTGAAAATGCCGAAGAGGCACAATGCAGTGCAGACAATAGGAGGCAATTTTTTTCTTTACTCAAAGAATGAAAGAAATTAAGACCGATGTTGGGACCACATTATGAACCTCAACACCCTGTCTGTTCTACTATTCCCTCTATTTTGGCCTGATGTTACAGATTTTAAGCACACTAGCATTCCACCAAAGGATTTACATGTTGATCGGCAGTTAAAAGCATTTGTCTGTAAGTTTAGTTGGATGACTCTTTCCTACTTCAGAAAAACCAGATCTTCCTTGTAATTGGCAGTCCTATTATAAGTGGATATTCTGTTAAGCTTCTAAAGAACTTCTAAGAACGTATTAAGTAATAGAATAAAGCAAAGTGCATTTAGTCTGGTAGTTGCACCATATTTCAGAATATCATGTAACCTATGAGTCAGTTCGAATGTTATATATAAGTAATAAAACATGGGATAAAAAGAAATACTGAAAAAAAAATTATGTGAATTACCATCCCACCCGCTAATACATTCCATCGTGATTTAGTCATCCTTTTTTCTAATTGTCCTGGTAAAGATTTGGTGACAACTATTTTTGTCTGCAGAATAAAGCTATTATACCCCAAAAGATATAAAGAAATTAAGATAGGCTTTCCATAATTCATAAAAAAATGGCTGTTTTGAATGTGCTTAATTATTATCGCGATTCAATTCAATGCAATGGTGATTTATTGCCTGTTAAGCGCTGTTTGTGAATGTCTCATTAGAACGAGTTACTAAACAGCGCAGTACAACCAATATGGAGGCATATTTAATGTCATCTCAGTAATAGAAACACTGCATCTTAAGCTCTGTGTGCATGCCAAAAATTCTAAGCAACAAACCAAGCCCACTACAATAATAGAATTTAAAAATTAGTCTATATTTTTTGGCTATTGTCTAGAGATAAGAAATGCAGCTTTTCTTAAATGAGAGGCAGAAATATGTGCGGTTTAGGTAACTAGGGTTAAATCTACGTGAAAATTTGAATGTCTTAGGGAACTATAATACATCACTTGTTGGAAATAAGAGATAGAATTCTAATTCCTCGACCCCTAATGTTTCTTAAATATGTGCTTACACTGTGATTGTCAAGAAAGTGAAATAAATTTAGGTGTAACATAACCAGTAGATTTTATTAGTCTGAATCTGACCTGTAGTTTAGCTATATCCTTCAAAAATTTGAAAAGTTGAATGGATATCATAGCTTAAGATATGAACACTTAATTACTTTCCCTTCTTGATCAAAAATACATATTTAGTAGTATGTTTTTGGATGTCCATACTCAACCATCACTTTCAGGAGCTTAAATTCTATTTATTATCTTATTTATTTTTCAAAACACCCCTGATGAAGTCTGGGTAGTTCTCTCTACATTTTTGGAAGATTTAGCAGAAATGATGTAACTAAGGCACTTACATTTTGACAGTGATTATATTGTTAACATAATAATGTTTATGACTAAAAGGCAATCTTTCTTATAATTAAATTCATTTGTAGTTAGAGTAGACTAGGGCTATGACGTTATCAGTACCTAAGAATGCATTGTAGATTTTCCTAATTTATCCACATTCTTGAGATCAAAACAAATACATTAATTTTCTACTATATCACCCTTTAACTAAATCGCGGTACCCAAATGAAATTCCAGCTAGAGATAAGGAAGGTGTCTGCAAGACCGTAATCATTTATCATGATTACAGGCGGGAAACTGCAGTAAAAGAACACATCAGAAACTTTGGAAGAAATGGCTCTGAACCAGAGTGCAAACGCCGTGCAGAGAGCCAGCCTTGTCACGGGCGGGGGCTGCAGGGTTGTAAATGGGATTTTCAAGAGCTTTAATAGTAGGCAAGGACAAGCAGTTAGTCCAGTTGACTCCTTAGAACAAATGTCATTAGAGGACAAGCGTTGTGCAAGCGACTGACTCAATCTTTATTAAGGAAAAAAAGAAAATATGATGCCTCCAAAATGAGGCCGTTAGAACTGAATTGTGGCAGGCTCTCTCTTCGCGGACTAAATGACCACTTTGCTCGTTTAGTTTCAAAGAAAGATGCAGTCGAGGTCAGCTGGAGGTGTTCTGTGGAGTCCAACGTGGGTTGTTGCTTTGCTTTAAAAAGGGTGCTGTTTTTCAACCTCCATGATTTAAAACAACAAAAAAGGAAGAATTGCCCAGCTTCGTCAAGCCAATCAAAATGAATTGAAAATATCTTCATATATTCTTTTATAACAGTAGCAGTCATGGAGCTGAACACTTGAATCAAGTTATCTGTAGACTGTAGGGTCACGGAAATCTATAGATTCTATAGGCCTAGGGCACAGAAGTGGCAACGGCTTTTCCTGGAATTCCTGGGGAGATTGTTGTTCATACACAGGCCTTTTTATCCACACCACATCACCAGTTAAAGGGTGATATAGTAGAAAATTAATGTATTTGTTTTGATCTCAAGAATGTGGATAAATTAGGAAAATCTACAATGCATTCTTAGGTACTGATAACGTCATAGCCCTAGTCTACTCTAACTACAAATGAATTTAATTAAACAGAGTCATCTTTGACTGCAAAGGACACTATTTCACTTACTGTCTCTTGTGACTTGAAATCAGTTCTCAAATTCCATCGATCTCTGGATACCTTTCTACGGTAAGCGTTCTCCTGTCTCTGGGAATCCCCTCTTAAAACTCACTTTTGGAAGTAATAAAACGTTATACGGAAATGAACACCTAATGTTGCATGAGGAAGGAAAGGCAGAGCTGAAGTAAAGGATGCTGCTCCATCCTGCCCACTGTGTCAGAGTCTATGGACAATTTCCTAGTCTTGGCCCCAAATCCTTTCTTCCTTGATTTTTTTTTTCCTAATTGATGTCTACAAAGGCCAGTGAACAATCCACACGTAATCATTACAAAACAATGGAAATTCTGCTTTTACGTGTCCTTGTGTTTACAAAACAGAAACGATGGCCAGCACACGGGCCTCAAAATGTGTGATTCCAGCTGGGTCAGACGACATCCACGAAGGAGACAGAAATATTGTTGACGCCATGCCTTCTGGCTGTCCTTTGATAGCTGTGGCCATTCCTGAAAAGCATAAGTCATCCAGGCGTTAGTTATAGTCTGGTGCATATCATTTCCCTGTCCATTTGGCTACTCCACCTCCATCATCAATCTTTCCTGAATAGGATGTGAGCCTCACACCCTTTGAAACGAGGGGATGTACATTGAGAGGAATGTTGTATTTTAGACGATATTTACCAGAATCTAAGAGTAGACCGTATCTTTCTTAACTACTCTTGAATTGCTAGCTCCTGCCATTGTGTCTGGCATGTAGTAGGTGTTCAGTAAAGGCTGAACTGACTGATGATTCCTCTTAATAATAACATCTAGCCACGGTGTTCGGACAATGCTGACATACTTAAAATCCTGTAACCAATTCCAGTCTTTTCTGGAACGATGGCAGGCTTGTATTCCATTACAGAACTCCACTGACCATCTTTGTCACCCAAGTGTTTACAGAGTGAAAATGAGCGTGATTCAAACCATTTCTCATGTAAATGCCGTAATCAATATATAAGTACATTTTTTTTATTTCACCAGCATTTTCACCCATAACTTTTCTGCCAGGTGATTAAATGAATAGCACTGCCACAGCAAAGATAGCAGGCTCTCTGTGATTCACCATCTTAGACCAAAGTACCTGAAGTTTATATTAAATATGACTGTGGCATGTGTCTGAGTATTTTTAAACTATTTCTTTGTTTTTCTCCCCAAAGCCCCAGTGCATAGTTGTATATCCTACTTGTAAGTCATTCTAGTTCTTCTACGTGGGATGCCGCCGCTTGATGAGCGGTGCATAAGTCTGCACCCAGGATCCAAACCAGTGAACCCTGGGCCACCAAATTGGAGTATGCAAACTTAGCCACTCGGCCATGGGGCCAGCCCTGTTTCTGAGTATTTTTAAAGAAAATTGTTTAATGAATGTGCCTAACTACTACCTATGGTAAGAAAAACTAACATGCATTGAGTATGTACTGTCTGTCAAGTGCTTGTTCTAAGAACTTTGCATGTATAAATTCCTTAAAACCTCATAACACTCCTATGAGATGGGTGATGTTATTATACCCATATGAGGAATCTGAGGCCCAGAGGTATTAAATAATTTCCCCAAGGCTTCAGAGCCAACACGTCGTAGAACTGAGACTTGGATCCAGACAGTCCAGATGCATATATGCATCCAGAGTGATATGCACAGTATGACTACTTCTATTTTGTGATATTATTTAGGATTTCCTTTTAAGATTATCTTTGTATCTTTGTGGCATAAAAACGTTGAATAATAATTTCACAAGTATTAAAGCCCCATAAAGAGAAAGGTATTCTGCCTGAGAAAAATAAAGATTTAATTAAATATGGAAAGCATGTCTGTGGAGATAAAATTATTTCCTTGGAGTTCAGCTGCCAGTAAAGGACTTGGGTGAGACCGACATCATGATAAGAATAAAGAAAACTTAAGTACCAGGCAAAATTTATTTAGTGCTTTCTGTATGGCAGGCAATGTTCTAAGTGCTTTAGGTGCATTTTCTTACATGTAATAAGTCTTATTTTATAGACGACCAAGTTAGTTGCCCAAATTTGCATAGGTATAAACAGCAGAGCAGGATCCCCAATCTAAAAATATCTGACCCTGAAGTCTGTGTTTTGAACTGCCACCCTGTACACTCCGTGCAATGGTGAGAGAAGACACCTTGAGAGTTTCACATCATCACTGCTATAATCTTAGGCTTGTGTTTCCTGTTTTGGTGAACTCCATAATCTTTTAAAGATATTTTAACTGTAGTTATGATTGTGTTATATAGGCAACTATTGCTCTTCCAGTTTTTACAAAAATTTATGATAGCTTACTAGGTGTTGGTCATTGTGCAAATTCATACATTATCTTACTTAAATTACCTGATGACCCTGATGAGTAATAATCCCTATTTTATAAAGGAGGAAGTTGAGGCTTAGATAGGCTAAGTAAATAGCTTAAATTTGTGCAATAAGTGACTTCAAAGCCCGTGACCTTTCCTGCTCCATACATAACATTCTACCAAATTAGATTAAGCCATATGAGATTGCCATTTTGGTAGGTCAAAAAACGGTCAAATAGGGGCCAGCCCAGTAGCATAGTGGTTAAGTTCATGTGCTCCACTTCAAGGCACCGGGGTTCCCAGGTTCAGGACCCAGGTGTGGACTTCCACATGACTCATCAAGCCATGCTGTGGTGACGTCCCACATACAAAATAGAGGAAGATGGGCACAGATGTTAGCTCAGGGCCAATATCCCTCACCAAAAAAAAAAAAGGTCAAATATTGGCAATTTCACATCATACAACCTAATTAATGAATGATCATTAATTTAACCCTCCCCTACTTTTTTTTAAAGATTGGCCCTGAGGTAACATCTCTTGCCAATCCTCTTTTTTTTTTTTCTTCTCCCCAAAGCCCTCCAGTACATAGTTGTATATTCCAGTTGTAGGTCCTTCTAGTTCTGCTACGTAGGACACCGCCTCAGCATAGCTTGATGAGTGGTGCTAGGTCTGCGCCCAGGATCCAAACCTGTGGAACCCTGGGCCACTGAAGCAGAGCGTGTGAGCTTAACCACTCGGCCATGGGACCAGCCCTGACCCTTCCTTACTTTTAATTGTTAAATACATTGAGGCAGCACCTAATATATTTGCAAATAGAAAGCAGCAGAAGAAAAAATCGTGTAAACTTGATATTACTGCTGCCTTGAGTAGTGTGAAAGCGTATTGATATCAATAAGAAGATGTTCAAAGATTGTGTTAAAATTTATTTTGTTTACACGTGTGTAATATCTGGCAATGTAGCTTTTAGGAACAATGATATATTTTGAATAGGAACTAAGTGAAAATGAAGAAAAATAATTCATTTCTATTAGTTCCAATATTATCAACAAATACATTTGCTCAAAACCGCATAGTAAGAGTTAAAATCTGAAAGCTTCGAATGGTGGCAGTTAAAATCCAACCTAAGGAAACACATGTGATTTTGCTCCTTTAAAATCTAATTTTAAAATATCCAAGTGATGGTCTAAAATAATTGTTTCAGTTTACATTGCAAACTCATGCAAATTGACATTTATCAAGCTTCGCTGTCAGTCAGTCTAATGGGGAAGTCTGCTCACTCTCCTAAAAGAAAAAAAGAAAGAAAGAAACCTCTGATTTGGAAAATCTTTTTTATATTATTTGTCAAGATTTTTTGTACTTTAGACAGAACACTTAATATGCCTCTGTATACACTGGCTTTTTCTATTTCCTGGAAAACATTTTGCACGGCTCAACCTTAAAATTTGGCCATGTTAAATGAAAACAGAACTCTGGATACACATCCTTTGGCCCTTCGGAGCATCTTCCGTTTTGGTGGCTTGTAGAAAGTCTGCTTGATGAAGAAGAGTAGTGACTCGACTCAGCTCTCCAGTGTTGAACAGTTCAGGGCCCTGACAGTGGGATCTTTTCCTCTCCCTTCTCTTCTTCCTCCAATCTCTTCGGATCATGCAGCATGCTGCCATTCCAAGCACTGTCCAAATGTGGGAGGACCACACTGGAGCCAGCATCCCCATAGACTGACAGTGGAGAAGGTTCACACTACCAGCTAGCCAGAGATCACTTGACAGGTAGAAATATTTACTTACAAGTCAAAAGATTAGGTAAAAATAGTAGTTTCATGATTACATTACATGATCCTTTTTATAATTACCTAATAGCTAGCAGATGGTACAGTATACATTTTATGTGTTTGCCAAGACCATAATTTTCCATTTTTCAGTTTTCCTTTAGTAACTGAGAGTGAATAGTGTGCGATGTAAAACAATAATGTACAGCTATATGAAGGTCATCATATAAAGAATAGTTTTCTTCTTTTTATTCTTGGGAAATTATTGTATTGTGTTGTAAATGTTATTTAGAACAAGTTTTGAGCTCCAGTGTAAGAGACTGAGAAAGACGTCTTTGCTCATTAGGAAAATCATGTCAGTGGATTTTATCCACCCAAACTAGCAGAACGATAGTTCTTCAGAGGGCTTTAGCCTCTATCTGTGTCTCTTTTAGCAGAGTTTTGTTTTACCCCTTCACTTAATCAAAAATAATGAAGATTTATGCATGTCAAGTTACTTCGAATTCCCAATGAAAGGCACGATTGTTCTGTCTGTGCTTAAGTACCTTAGCTCAAATCCAGTTACGCTGCTGCAGAAAAATGTTAACATTTTTAAACAGTTATTGATTTCATTTGCACTGATTTTATCAAAATAAGAGGGGAAAATAAAAGGACACTGTGTCTTTGTTACATGCAGTAAACATGCAATTTTCTCTCTAAGGGCCCCCTGCCAGAAGTTAGCCACTTTAAGCTCAGAGAAATCGGGTGAATAATATTAGACTATTTGATCTTTTTAAGGATTTGCCATGACATTTATTTTTTAAAGACCAGAAACTTTATTGAAATTGAACTTTAGAAAAGTGGCCTTAGCACTCTGTTGCTGTCCCCAAATGAAGAGAGAATCTAAGAAGCAATAGAAGGTGGCCACAACCCAAACTCTGGTGGTGGGCCACATGGGAGAGTATTTTAGAATAAAAATGCCAGAGCTGAAATCACGGTGATGCTGGCATCCTAACGTTTCTAGCTATATGAGTTGCTGTTTTCAAATGTGGTATTGTGTAAGTAACTAATACACGTTCAGCAACCGTTCAATACAGACTCCGTTTTTAGAGGCCATGAAGCCACATATAAGTTTAACATTCAGGTCAGTGTTTAAATTAATGAGAGAAAGGCATCAAGAAATATTTTTAAATGTAAAATTTTAAATCCTTTTTTTTTTTTTCCTCCTGACATTTGATGTCATATAGACTCAATCTACGAGTAAGACATTTTCGGCGTATCATCAGCCTTCAGCACATATTGTATGCAAATGTCATCCTGGCTTTGAAAATACCTTTTGCATTTTAAGCAAGATCCTATTTTGACAGTTCTTTATGCTTTTGGGGGAGAGTTCTCGTAGAGAGTTTAAAAAAAAAAAAGCGTCTTGAGTTTTTTGCCTTGGCATATTCACTTTAATTTGCTCATTTCTGCTCTAGCACAGTTAACCCCTCCATTGAATCACCTGGAAGGCCTTGTTACAGTTCAAGGCTTCTATGAGCCCCCATCAGTGATTCCAAGCAGGAGGTTTACACATGTTAAACCACCAGAATGTAAGTTGTTCTTCAGGATTGCCCCGGGGAATTTTCTACTGCATTTTTGCCAGTTGAATTACGATGTGAGATGGCATGAATATTGATCAAATTTCTAAACTGAATTTCCCAATTTTTAGACTGTGTTGTAAACTAACCCACAGGTTGTCATAACCAATTCAGTATGTTTTTAACAATAGTCAGTGAAGCATGCAGGTCTTTAAAACTCATTGAAATGTGCAGAAGTATCTGCACACATGCTATCAACAGATTTCCTTTAACTCCTTCCTCCCCACATTCCAAACCAGCCAAAAACTCATATCTAGGGAATTGGTCAGTGTTTCTGTGTGTGTGTTTGTGACTACGAGTGTTTGCTTCCTGGTTTGTTTCTCCTTTTCCCAGGCATATATATTTGGGAGTATGGGGGGCATGAACACAGACATATCTGAAGGGTGAGTAAAGGAAACTGGTATTGGACCTTGGATAGTATTTCATCATTGCAAAGTGGGTATATTTCCTCTAAAGAGAAAATACATCACAAGTCCTGATGAGCTTTCATTTTTAGGGGTAGGTTACGTATTTTTTTGTTTATTAAGAACTTCTTTCTATATTTTTCCCATTTTTCTGTCTAACTTTTAGCTCTTTACTTTTTTCTTAAATCATTATAGTCTACAGTAGAACGGGAGGAGGGTCAGCCATGATTCCATGTCTGCCCGGAGACATATCCTGAAATGAAAGCATGAATTTGGATGTTCTGAGAGTCCTGATGAAGGGGCCTGCTCCTGGTCTAGTCCACAGTGACTACAAGCCCGCCCCTAAGAGATCTTCTGGACCAAGTCATCCTTTGGAGAGGGTCAGGCATTATTTATCTTCTGGACCTCACAGCACTGGTTGATGAAAACAGCTTGGTCTCCAGAAATGGGAAGGGGATTTTGACCATCCGAGCCATGTTTCTATGCATTCAGCACCTTTCCAGTCAATGGGAAAGAGAGACAGAGAGAGAGAGAAGAAGGGGAAAAATACTTAGGAGAGGATAGCAGGGGAAAATTAGGTGGAAAGAGCATAATACCTTCCTTGTTTTGGTAAAAACAAGTTAATTCCTATGAATATCCCTTTCCGTGCCAGTATATAGTTCTACTCCTGTCTCATCTGCCACAGCGAGTCACGTCTTTTTCCCTCAAAATTGATTTCGGAAAGAGAAGAATAGCCCAAGAAAGGGAATGTGTACATAAAATCAGTACTCGATTTAGAACATAGCAAAAATATGTTACAGATTATTTAATTACATAGTATTTTTTTTTTTTGAGGAAGATTGGCCCTGAGCTAACATCTGTTCCCAATCTTCCTCTTTTTGCTTGAGGAAGAATTGTCGCTGAGCTAACATCTATGCCAATCTTCCTCTATTTTGTATGTGGGACGCCACCTCAGCATGGCTTGATGAGCCGTGTGTAGGTCTGCACCCAGTATTCCAACCCACAAATCCCGGGCCGCCAAAGCAGAGTACATGAACTTAACCACTACACCACCTGGCTGGCCCCTGTATACTACATTTTAATGAAACTTTCCTGCCCGGCCTATGCTGGCATAGAACAGAGCAGTGAAATCAGTTGAATAATAATAATAATAATGATAAATGTGTATGTTTTATTAATGCTTACACCTTACAATTTACAGGAAGCATTAACACACCTGACATGACCTCATTTGTTCCTAAAAACAAAAAGCCCTTTTAAGAAGTTAGCAAGTATTATCTTCTTCTTATAAACGGAAAAAGAGAGGCTCAGAGAGCTTAGGTGCCATGAATAAATCTTCAGAGTTGCACTGGATGTTTCTATAATATTGTCCTGTGCACTAGATGTTTCTATAATATTCAGTGCGTATGTTTGGGGAAGTGTGTGTGAGTGTAGTCGTAGGACACTGCCACAAATGGAGATAGATTGGTAAAAAAAAAAAGAGAAATTGAATTGACTGGTAAATTATTAGTACTTCTGTATACCACTTGGCAGCTAAGGGATTGCCCTCAAAGTGTTAATAGAAGCAGCAGAATGTCCAACAGATCATTTCAATCCAATTAAAGTGATCTGTTGTGACTGTGTCTGACTGGAGGCAATGGAAGAAAGATGGTTAAAACATCCTTCCAAGATTACCCTCTTTTCGAATCCAAAACTTGAGCGAATTTTTTCTGAGAAATGATGATAGCATGACTAAATTTATGTACTCCACGATACATATTATCAACTCGTAAATCAAGCCTCTTTCTAAAAGATTTTAAGTATCCTTGGATAAATTTCTTTAATATTTTAATTGAAAGATGAGGCACCCACTTCTCATGATTTTTATTTCTGTTAGGCATATGAGATCCTTTAGGTAGTATATCTGTTCTTTTTCTTGCTGAGTATTCTCCTGAATAAGAAGAAAAGCAGCATAATGAGACAATGTAGGGAAAAGGAACTCCTGGCTTGCTATTTTTACCCGGAGAGTATCCAGACCCTATATTTCTGGCTGGAATTCTCAAAAGGGAGAAAATTCTTTCCCTGGCGTCAATTGTGTAACAGTTGTTTATGTACCTCATAGCCTAGAAGACTCCATCAAATGTAATCCTCCCAGCAAAATAATCCCCGCTTTCAAGGGTGAAACTCGTGTATATCAATTTTTGCGTTTTAGTTTTAAAATTATTTTTATTTAAAAATCTCTATTTAAATTTTTAGGTTGTAAAGTTGTCGATATAAACAAACCACTTCCTGGCCCCAGGTGAGACCCAGGGAGATGTTAGGAGATATGAGCACAGCTCATAATAACCCACATCCTGCTGGGCTTGCTTACTTCTTTAGGAAGGCAGTGGAGCGTGAAAATTAAGACCATTAGCTTTGGAGTCAGACATCCTTACTAGTTCTGAGAACTTGCACAAGTTACTTTACCTCTCTATCCTGACGTTCTTCGCCTAAAGATGGGATTGAAAATGGGTTTGTTTTGTGGATTAGATGAAACAAACTCTGGGAATCATGTAGCTCAGTGCCTGGTGTAACCTGTTTGCATACTTAGTACATGACAGCAGTTATCATGGTTTTCGGTCTCAGGATATATCTAGCATTGAAATGGCCTCTGAGCATGGATCTTATTTGGATTCATCACAGAGATAGGGACTTCTAAACATGGAAAAGATCAATGTACTGGAGAGATGAAATGGGGCCTATCTCTGGAAGCCAGAATGTTAGCTGGAGGCATGAGACCCTTGGAGGCCGACTTTCAAAATGGGGTGGTCACAGTGTTTAAAGAGAACCAAAGACAAAACTGGCAAGCTTCACTGAAAGATAGAAGCCGCCCCAGTGACTGGTACCTGGACTTTTCAAAGGTGAATTACGTGGTAGATAGGGAACTGGGGCTATAGTGTATGGAATGGTTAGGACCCTCTGAGGGGGGAACCATGGAGAAGTCAATGAACAGTGGAGTGGACACCTGGAGATTAACAAAATGATCTGAGGCCCAGGGGGAGAGTCTTGGGGAACTCTGAAGGAAAGGTCTTCCATCTGCAAAGGGACCACAGATAATCGTAGAATTTAAAAGGGCCAACTAAGGAGATGTGAGCTGTCTCCAGCATCAGTGAGGAGCTGCACTGTACCCCACAGGAAAAGCTTCAGGGGTCAGGAAAGAGAATTACCTGACCTCAGGCATCCATGAGTCTCACAAAGGGGTGGGCTGTGCCTGGAGTGAAGATGAGAACACAGGGCCTCACAGGGCTCAGCAGTTGCCAGATTTCAACAGTGGCAACTTTTAAATCCACCATCACAGACGTAAGCAGCTCAGCTCAGGCACCATTTAACAGAGGCCTTGAAATAGCATCTAAGAAAGCAATCATCAGGAAATAGAGACCAAGGACAGTTACTCTGAGTATTTTGTAACATACTGGAGCCTTTATAACTTGCTCTTGTTTGTGGTTTTGTTATTCCATCTATTTCCTCGTTGGCAAGTACCGTCCTTATATGAAAAAGGTCTATGTGCATATTTCTAGAGACAGGAAAAACAGGAAAGCTGGGTAGCATGTCATACTCCATAGCCCGGCCAAGGAAAGGAAACTGGAGAAGTAGAGAAGGTGGGAGCCCGTTGAAGGAAAAAAATAATAATAAGACCAAATTCCTGGCACACCTTGCTAAGGGGAAAAGGAATGTATTGAGAGCCAGCTCTTGAAGGATTCGTGAGTCCAAGGGCAAGGGACCTATTTTATTCTTGATTGCCTCAATTTAGGCTCCAAAATTGTACAAGAAAGATGACTAATGGAATTTAATGAGTTTCTATTTCAACAATGCCCAAATAGGCTTCCTTAACTTGGTTCGTCAAGAACAATGACATTAATTGAGAAAAACGAAAATAACACTAAAATAGACTGCAACCAAGCCAATTATGAACAAGCTTAGATAATATATGTATATATATATGCAAGTAACCGCATTATAGAAAATGCAGCTGTGAATCTTGAAAATCATCAAGCCCTATTTTGTGACTGAAGGATGGAGAGGCTGAGTTGTAAGCCTTTTCTATTGAGCAGAGCCACCCTCCACCTTGTTTCCGTGCTGGATTTCTCTACTGCAATGACCGAGTACAGTCTTTGGACATAATGCATCTCTGCAGGGGTTACTAGCATCTTCCTGCAGTTACATAATGGCAGTTTAAAGCTTTCTGTCTTAACTCCTCCTTTCTGCTGTAACTCCTCCTGCTGCTGTTAGTCTGTTATCTTCCATTCATCTCTCTCTCTTTGAGTTTGTAAATTCAGTTATTGCATAAGAGGGATGTAATGACTTTTTCTTTAAACTTTCCCGCTTTGCATTTGGTGAGCTCGATATCTCTCCTGTGACCTCAAAGAGTTAGTTGGCAGTGCAGTCCTCTTTGTCTGCTTTCCCCATTGGTTTGTCAGAGCTGCGCTTTCCCAGTCTGTGAGTAAACAGCTGCCTTGTCCTGGTAGCTTGGAGGCCCACACATAACCATAGGACCATAGGTCCCTATGACTTTGTGGTCCCAATACCTGGGCTTTCAAGGCCTCAAGCCCTTCCCTGATGGCAATGATCACCTTGGTTATTGGCCAATGTCCACTGTCAGTGGAATAGCACTGTGGCCATTATTGGCCACACAATTACAGCTCCGCGATCTTTCCTGAACCTTCCCTGTGAATAATCTCTCCAGTTTCTACTCCTAGCCACTGATCTTTGGGGGAGAAGCCGTGGTTTCTGTGAAACTAGCTACTAAGGAACCTAGCTTCAGCCTAATTTTCCTTTGTGTGTGTGTGCACTTCTTTTCTTTTTTTTCCAATTTTGTTGTCCTTTCAAAATATTCCTTTTTTCATGGCTTCAGGGCAAAGAAAAAAGTAGTCACATGTCCAAACCACTCTTGTCCCCATAGAAAATTCCTTTTCAGCACTTTTAAATCTACTTTTTCTTGTTACATTAGCCCTGAGGTTCAGGGCTTTTGAAATTTTCTTTAAAGGAAAGCATACTAAGGGTGAGGTGACTATCTCAGTAGTCTATGAGAATGGGTGGAGTTGCAAAAAGGCACCTTCTAACTTCGAGCAAATCACTTTCTTTTTCAACCCTGCATTTAAGTTTTCTCACAAATAAAATGAAGGTGGACGTCGTGTTATTTAAGATCCATCGCAGCTCTAAAATCTGCAACTCAAAGCTTGCCTGTTGGAAATTGGACAACTCAGTCTTTAAGAATAGATATTTCCCTTCAGAGCCCACTGTATTGATTTCTCTCCTGGTGCCTCTGCAGCCACATGTCAGGGCCTACAGTTCAAAGAAGAGCGTGAGAACCCAAGTCAGCCTTGTCACTGCTAATTGGTGTCTTACCTAGATAAATTATCTAGTTATCAGGTGTCTCTTCACTTTGTGACAACACGGCGTCAAGAAAATTCGTTAAGAATGCAAAGAGAACGTGTTCTTGTACTCGCAGACTCTTCTTAGGATGAACTCTCAAGCTTTTGAGGCACGGGAGCCGATTTCAGAAATTCATCCTGCACTCCTAGTATTGTGATAGGATTTCTACCTTTGTCTTATTCTGAAAGATGAAATGCCCTTGTAGACTTGAGCGTGAAGGCACTGCCATCATGTCCTTTGTTGTGGAGAAGCTTTGAGTTCTGTGGTAGAGGCAGGCCACAGTGTGCGTGTTCCAGAGGCCACTGCCAAGCTACACTCGGCTGGACGGATGGTTGACCCTGGCTGCCCTGAGCACCCACTGGCTTGGAGCCTTGCAGCCACATGGGTCGGACTGTAAATACGTTTTTAATAATGTTGATGATGACTTAAACACCCGAGTATATTTGTTTTCTATCTGTTTCCTTGCACTTTAGAAAATACACTGTGGAGAACAGAACTGTGGTGTTTCACTGGGACTCCCTTGGCTTTGTGCCAGCAGCATTTTTATTTCAGCTTTAACCTACTTACTCGTTTTTTTTTTTTTTTCCTTTTCAGTAAACAAATAGAGTGCCTTATGTTGAGGCGAGGATTTGGGAGGAGTTTCAGGAAAATCATTCTTCACATT
The DNA here is from genome assembly GCF_021613505.1 of Equus quagga. Classification (NCBI taxonomy): domain Eukaryota; kingdom Metazoa; phylum Chordata; class Mammalia; order Perissodactyla; family Equidae; genus Equus; species Equus quagga. The sequence continues at coordinate 25,988,631 of NC_060288.1, read as the reverse complement.
TTAGAGGTGCTTTGTAATAACTTTGCTTATGCTATAAAAATGTTAATAGCTTTTGAAGAATAAAAACCCTGTAATAATTGCCCATCTAGAAGCAGAGTCTTATGGTTTTAGCTGCAATCTATAGTCCCGAGTGGGGAAAGGGTAACATAATACCTTCTATTTATGCATGGTTTATGAACTGATTTGCACAAGGGGCTTTGTTTTTATAAAAATGCGTCTTACTTTGTATGCATATTAACCATTTAATATTTGATTTGCCAAGCGGGCAAAATTTTGTTTTTAAAATGCAGCAATATGACCTTAGACCATATAGATACCATTAAATGCATCTCAGAGGCATTTGGAGAGATGACTTTGGAAGATCGGGCTCTAGCTATAGGTCCTCAGGCATTTTAGTCATTCATGTGGCTTAATTTCCATTTCTCTTGCTGATACATAAGTCATAATAAGAGTAACAAAGAATTTCCTTAATGAATTGGTTGAATATAGTGCATATAACACTGAAGAATGTTTTCAGTTCTAAAATTTGGAAAGATGGTGTTTAAAGGCGCTGTAGTTAGTTATCTCAACAGGTGGTAGCTGGTAATTGATAATTATATTTAAAGTATGTGCATTCATTGTGGTTAGTAGTAATATAGCATTTTTATCCACAGATCTCAAAGCATGTGTGAATAAATATGCATTATTTCCTTATTTTAAATAGCCAGAGACTCGCTGAACGTTAATTAGATATAAGCAGACAGAGAAACTTCATGTCCCCTGCTTGCTTGGAGCTACTAAAAAAAAAATGCTTCCCAGAAACTGGGATAAAGAACACAGTGTACCTGATCTCTGAATAACTACCACTCAGGGGCGTGGTGCCAGCTCCAAGCACAGCCCCATGGAACGCAAAATGCCCCTGCACACATCCGCCAAGCTCCTCACACCCAGCCCAGCCAAGCATTCTAGCAAATCTCAGTCAGAAGAGACCTCCAAAGTCATTCTTCTGAATCCTGGTCCACTACCTCTAGCTATGGAGCAGGTGAACCAAGGATGGGGAGGTGACAACATTTCTTCCATCCTTTATAGGCCTTCCCTCTGAACCCTGATTAACTCTGATTAGGAAAATATTTATTGGCATACCCACTACGTGACAAGCTCTTTTCTCGGTGCTTGCAGTAGAGCAGTGACCCAAACGGACAGTCACTGCTGTAATGGAGCAGGCACTCCAGGAGGGAGAGATCATCTGTGCTGTGCTTCCACTCACAGCTTTCCCCTTTCCACCTCACCCACCTCCACCAAGGAGGGTATCCTACTTTCTTGAACGAAGGTTTTCCCATCCTGCTTTTTGCACACCCTTATCAGAGAGGGAAATGTTTTTGAGCTTTATTTTCTGTAGTTTTAATTATTTTATATTTTTAAATTTGTGTTATGAAAACAACAGCCATATGAAACATGGTTCCTCAGACTATACCTCCCCCACTTCTACATCCTGCTCTTCCATAATCGTAGCAAGTGAAGAGGCCGATTCCCAGCAAAGGAGAGGGTTTAGTCCTGCCTTGGGATTGCCCTGACGCATGAGTGTCTTTCCTGGACCAGACCTGGGGGTCTCTGACACTGGCTTCCAGTCCAAAACTCGAGGCTGTTCTATGCTGGAGGAAGGAGAGAGTTGGTTTCCATTGCAGGGTAAGAAGAACCCCTAAATCACTTCCTGTTTTCTTCTTATAGTACTTCTTTCTTCCCAGAAGATCCCAGAAATGTTTTTCAGATTTCAATTCCCCAACCTCCATCCTCTTTCTTTGTTCTCTTCATTATTGTTTTTGCTCACTGAATGTGTGGCTCTCCAGACTATTACCCAAGGAGAGGTCCTGACCCGTTGTGATCATATCCTCACTCGACAGCAAGGTACTGGCCTTGGAAGCTGGAGCTGAGTCAGGTGAGCATTTATTATCAACTGAGATGACCCTAGGTGAAAAAATAAAAAGGGTAGTTATTTTGGGGCCCATCAACCTCTTCTGGCATTCATAATCGTGTCTATTATTAAATGTGGGTGAGCCCAGCTTTGTGATAAGATTTTTCTTGAGTACATTCCACTCAGTACCTCTGTGTCCAGTTGCTCAGGTTTCTGTTTCATAGGCAGCTACTCACAACCTTAAAAAGTGGAGAGCAGCCGTAGAGGGAGGTTTTGGCCAAAGGGTGATGCCCAGGGCAGGAATGTGCCTGGCTCTCACTCCATGAGGCTCTCTCAGCTGTTTCAGGGGTGGCTCTTCTCCTAGAATAGCAGTAACGTGCAGCTGGAGGTTGCCAACAACATTGTGCTTTTTGTACCAGTGCTGGTCTCCTGGAACAGCTGATATGCTTGTACATCACTAACATTCCAAGCCTCGGATGCCCTGGGGCTGGGGACACCAGCAGACTCCCAGAGAGTTATTGAATGATACCCAGCCTCTCCCAACAATTCCTAAAGATCTGAGTGTGAGATGAGTCTGCAGGAGAAAAAAATAATAGCTGGAAAGCACCTTCGAGTTGAAATTGGCCAGAGTCCTGCCTGGTTTGCATATTTTTTTGTATGTGTCTGTGATATGCATTTAAAATCACTTCCCTAAACTTACAGTAGTTCTTCGGGAGAATTCAGGGTTCTTATTCCCCACACTACAGGTATCTCTAGACTTTTGTTGTTGTTGTTGTTGTTGTTTTGTGCTCTTAGGGAAATTAATTATTTGTAGCTTATGTACAAATGTCCATTCAGGCATTTGGCTTCCTGACTCTCCTCCTTTCTGGCTGAAAATTCCACTTTTATTCAGAACTCTAGCTCTCGCTTCTCACCTGGCCCCAGTGTTGGTCCAGGAAGGAGTCCCCACCTTCACTGCAGACTGAGCAAAGTCAAGGAGGAAAGGGGAGAGATACCCCAGGCCTGCCATCACTATTATCAGACCAGATTTATAAAAACGTCAACAAAATGTCTATTGTGTACCTATTTTGTGCATCTAGTAAACTCTTGTTGGTCAGTCATTAAGGACATATATAGACATTATAGTCTCAGAAGTGTATGGAAGAGGGATCTGCTGACGGAGAAGTGCCTCCATACGCAAGCGTGACAGCTCCTCCAAATCACCCACGTAAGTCACCACACCGGAAACTGCTACTAGTGACCTTAAGCCTGAGGCATCCTTCCCTTTACTGCTTAGCAAAACAGGAGTAGGAGGACCCAAGGCCTGATCCCCTGCTGCCTCCCACTAGTTCTTCAACAGGAGAAAATGTGAGGGTCCTGAGTGGAACCCCCCCAACACATTCCCACAGTGGCATTGTTCTACACTGGCTGGTTCCTGGCTCGCCAGGCACACAACACTCCAAGTGCATGATGGGTTAATTTGACTTGGGAAAATGACCGCCATGTAGGTACAATTTCAGTGGGAAATGCACATTCCAAATTCTCACACGACTGCCTCAAAAACAAACTTCTGAAATGCAACCTGTTCATAAGTTGCAGACCGCCTGTATTTAATACTTTTTTGGCAGTAGGGTATACTTTTGAAATTTTATGCTTCCTATGGAAGAGAACATTCTGGAAACTATTTAAAATTCACAACATTTTGGGTTCTTTCTCTAGCATATATTTCATTACTTCTCTGGCTGTATATTTGACGCATGGTCAGGTCACCGGCATAGTTTATCTTCAACAGATATTCCAGTACTGTCTTCCCAACTTACCAAGATGACTTTGGGTAGATTCTTCCACCAAAGACCAACATCCTAGGTGACAGGATACTCCCAGTTTTTTCCACTGAGCAAACAAAGTTGGGGAGACCATCATCTTCCACTTCAGAAGAAGCTGCATGTATACAATACCTGGTAGAAATCTCTCACATTCTCTTGGATGTAACCTGGCTTTTGCTTCAACTATCTGGAGCTGTTGTTTCGTCTTGGTTAAGTCACTCTTTACACTTTTCAGCTTTTCTAGTTTTCCAGCCCTCTGATTTCATTGTCACCGCTTCCCTTTTAACATGGGGAGTTGTGACATGGGTGGTTGAGTCCTCTTATTAGTCTGAGTGGCCACAGGGGCAGATCTGGTTTAGGGTTTCTGACAAATGCAGAAACGTCTTTCCCTGGGAAAGCCTGCCTCTTTGTTCCCAGGACCTGTCAGTTGTTCCTGCATTAACAACTCTTGGACTTCCCAAGTCAGTCTTTGTCTTAGAGGTGAGAAGACAGGCTTACTGTCCACAAAGTCGCGTCCGCCCAGTCAGAGCCGGTGGCCCACATTTTATGAGGAACAGCCCTGCAGAGCGCAGTTCCCTCCTTACTCACAGCGCTGCCTGCTGCCCCGTGCCTCGCTGCAAGCAATTTTCATGGGAAGTAAATTCAGCAAGAATATTCCTTCATTCTTCCTACCAACAAGTCTACTGTGTGCCACATACCGTGCTAAATGTTGGAGTTAGAAATATAAATAGGACAGTCTTTATTTTCAAGAAAGAGTGAGTGAGTCAGGCTCACAGAGATAATTCTAATGGAGACTCATAAGGCTGCTGATAGAGATACTATGCAGAGTGTTGCAGGAACTGAGTGGGAAAAACAAGCTTGCAGGAAGATGGAATCGGGAAGACTTCCTGGAGGAGGTAAAATGTGCATGGGCTGAGTTTTAAAGGATGCATAGAGAGCAGGCACGGGAAGGACATTGTGAGCTAAGCAGAGAATAATCATGATGCTGGTGTGGAGGGCAATGAGAAAGACTTCACCTGCTGCTACAGAAAACTTCTATTCAGTTACTCCCTCCCTGCCCTCCCCCCACCAGCTCATGACCTCACTGGAGGCCAGTGGCCCTCATTTTGTGAATATCCCTGGGGGCAAGTACCACACTTGTTGGCAACAAACACCTGTGCTTATTATAGCTCTAAGATGCCTCTGGGGCTTAGTAATGAGTCTGAATTGAAAGCATATGGGCATTTATAGGGAAAAAATATTAATAGGCTAAAAATGTTCTCCATGTCTGTGATCTCAAATATCTCAAAATATGTGTGGTTATGCAAGGTCTTTATAAGGACCTTGCAGCAAAAATCCACCTTCCGAGGGGTGGTTCTTTGGGAAGACTGTAACGTGCAAATCTTCAGTGTCAGTGAAGAGAGATGTCATCTAGTGACTTATGCACAGATTCTGAATGCTGAGCATTCTGCAGTCTCTACAGCGTTAAAGAACTGTCCTCAGTGTGCTGCAGAGTTTGGGGTAAGAGTACAGAGAGCAAACTTGCAGAGAGAGGGTGGCTGCCCTGGAACTAAGCATCCACATGCACAGGAGCCATCTCTTAAGGGCAAACGTACAGAACACTGATCCGCGGGAGATGCACAAGCCCTGGCTCGAGGAGGGAGGATGAAGCCCTACCCATGCTTTCATTCATTCAGCACATGTGTGTTGAGCTCCCACTATGTGCTGACAGACAGAGGAAGCCAAGATCGGCATGGCCCCTGTCCTCATCAAGCTGACTGTTTTGTGGGGAAATCAGATATTGAATAAGTATTTGCAAATGTCCTGAATATTTCAGAAGGGAAGCTTAAAGAATAAAGCAGGAAGTGGTAACACAGGAAGCGAACCTGGTTTTGGATTTCAAGGAAGACCTCGGTGACTGGGATGGGCAAACATGATGGATGAAGAGGGACATGGGTTGTGAGAAAGATGTCCTAGGCAAAGGGAGCTGGTCAGGGCCCCACCACCAGGTAGGGGAAAAGGTGGCCGGGGCTAATTCACGGACTGTTTCATGGATAGGACCATTCCAGAAATAATTGTTGAGCACCTTTTACGTGCACACACTGCTCTAGTCACCGAAAATAAAGCAGTGAACCAAATGGTCTAAAATATTTCCTATCCTGCTGGAGCTTACTTTTTAGGGGAACTTTATCCCAAGGGCAAAGAGAAGCATTGACGGGTTTGATACAGCCTAGTGACCCAATCAAATTTGCATTTATCTTGGCTCATTGTGTTAATAAATCTTAGGGAGAGATGGTTTGTGAGTAGAGTGAAGGAAGAAACATGGCAGAATCCCTTTTAATTCAATCCTTTAAGCAATCCGTAAGCTTCAACATGGTATCTATTGTTTTCTCAGAGAGCAAAAATTTACTGAGATTTTGTAGCTGTTGTTTAAAGATACCAAGCAAGTGATGTGTAATTATCTAGAGCTCCATGCTTTACACTGAACAAGACGTCATATTGCTGAAATTAACACTTCTGGAACAGCATGTTTGAGGAATGCTTCCTGATGGACGGTTGCCTGCAAATCTGCCTGCCGTCGCTCTCATTACTCCCGAATCTGTGCAGTTGATAAGAAATGACAAACTATAATATGTTTGGTTAAATAGACCATCTGCCTATTCATAATATGGACATTAATTCTCATAAACAGTTACTTCAGCTATATGCAATGCCTGATTTCCTTTCATGATATGTTTATCCAGAGGCAGTTACTTCTCTTTCATGGGATTGTATAATGGACCATACAAATGTATTTTTCCCAGTGTAGACTTTAAATAATTTTATGTGAAATTTACATGTAAAATGTTTCTGTTAAATCATTTATATGTGAAAATGTTTTAACAAGGTCATTCTGGTATGAAGCAAGAAATCTTTTTGATGAAGTAAAACGTGGAGTCCGGAGGAGTTTGAAATTGTAGCAGACAGGCACAGGCATCCAGACATGGAGTGGTATAATTTTAATCATCATAAATAAAGCGGTGGCAGTGCCCGTTGACCTTGCTGTGTATTCTGGATACAATATTGAACCTGTGGACCCTTGTAGAATCCTTTAGCCAAAACTCCTTCCAAATTCAGGATTTTTGTATTTTAGAAAACTAATATGGTGGATGTATTGTCTAGTATATAACACAATTAATGAAGTCTAGGGCCATGTCTGACAATAAACACATTAACATTTCTTCCACAAAATTCATGAATATTCCAACTTAGTGAGATGAATTAAGAATATAAGGCAGTACAGGTTGTTTTGTCACCAAATGAGTTTCCTTCATTCTGTTTCCAGAGCTTTCTGGGTTTTTGAATGCACATAAGAGACTGTGGAGCTGTAGGAGAATCCCAAAGGAATTTTGGAAAATTTCCAAGTGTAGCCTATGGCATTCAGACCAAGAAATGACAGATATGTCTGGAAATACTACTTACCACAATTGGAATATGTAGATTTCTTTTGTCTTCCACATGATAAGACTATGGGTAGCTTGGTTAATAGGATTCCTTTTTAAATAAGTTGGGGAAATGAATAAGTAAATGAGTGAATGAATGTGGGAGTGAAGGAACAGTCACAAGGTCCCAAATTATAAATATGCCCTTCCCTTCTTTGTTTCTTAGCTGCTTTATCCTCAGAATGGGAGCCTGGGAACCCCGGATTCTCCCCAGCCATGTCAGGATTCCAAATCAGAGTGACTTCCCAAACATTTTCCAACAACTGAGTATCAAAGGAGGAATATTAAGAACTGGAACAAGTCAAGCTCAATCTTCCCTTAAGACCTTTGTCATTACTCTTCCCTTTGACCAGAACGTTTTCTCCCCAATTTTGCATGGCTGGCTCCTTATCATCTTTTAGGTCTCAGCTCAAATACAGTGCTCAGAGTCCTTCCCTGTGCTGCCAGCCAGTGTCCTCATCTTGCTTTACTTCCTTAGCACTCTCTGAAATTCTTGTATGTGTTCATCCCGCGTTGATCTGAATCCCTTGCTAGCATGTGCGTGCCATCAGGGCAGAGATTTCTGCTCTCTGCTGAATCCCTTAGGGCCTAGGACAGCGACTGGCAGACAGCAGTGCTCAATAACTGTGTATTAAGTGAATAAATAAGTGAATGAATGTTTCCATTATTGTTGGTGTATAGTTGAGATCCGACCTATGTGTCAGCATTGAATCATCTTTTCATTTGTAACTTTAAACTATTATAACATTAGACAATGGTGATGACAGCATTATGAAAAATTATTAAAATTTTTTAAAAATGAAAACACAAGTAATTTTTCTCCTCTTCTTTTTTATTCACTCACCTACTCCAGTGACTCGTACTAACGTCTGAGTCTTTTTATGCCAGAAGCAAACAGGAGAAAAGAGAGACAGAGATAAAGAGCTGAGATCATAATTTTTGAACAGCTCTTTCTTAGGGATAAATGATCTCTGTAAAAAAAAAAAAATCTCTCTTAGAATGTTCTAAGATGTATGTAGTTTTTTAAAAGCTTGATTCTAGTCCTTTGTAGTATTACAGCTCCTGCTCTTTTCAATGTTCAATTTGCTGAATTCTTTCCATTATTAATAAATTATATTTTGTTAGTTTCTAAAAATTGGCAGAAGCTTATTAAAATACTACACTCTAACATGTAGTATGCTGCAAAATCTTTGATATTTATGTCATACAAATAAGCGGTTCCCTCAAGAGTTAAGTTTATCTTGCAGAAAAAAAAGTGATTTACTCTGTGGAGTTTTCTCCTTGAAAGAGATCTAAGTTGAAAATTAGATGGAAAAGATCTAAAACCAAATAGAGACAGAGACAGGAGAGGAATAAAATAACATTGCTGACGCTCCGCATGAAATAAAGAGGAAGGAAAATAATATCTAATGTTTTTGCTTATAGTGATGTTGTATCCTAAATAATCATGAAAAGCCTTTAATGGAAAAAATCATTACACATATCTGATGCTAAAGAAAACCCCAAAATTGATGAATAGTTTGCTATTTTCAAAGTGTAAAAATAGGGTAATTAATTTTAGATTGCTTGACACATTTTGGCTTTCTAAAACAACTTCTCAGAGAAATAGACTCAGAAGCAATTTCACAACAACGTTAATTAAAATGGTTGGGAAAAACCAATAGTATAGTAACAGTTGTAGAGTATGCAACTGAAGAAGTATATAGAAGAAGTATACTACTGAAGTTGAGTAGTATTTCTTGCTTTGCTGATAACTTCAGGGAGGGAACTTTCCTGGGGGAAAAAATGGATATTGTCTGTTGCCTTAAACACTTTATTTAACGAGACCCTGGTCAGCCACAGCCACCAAGAAATTCCAAAGCGAGAGTCACTTCGTATTTAGTCTGTCACTGACTCTAAGTTTAGGACTATAAATAGGCCAGCTTGCGTCAGGCTTGTCATGTCATGGACATCAACCAAGACCAACTGAGATGCCAGAAGTAACGGTAGAAGTAGGAGAAAGATATGTTTATATGAGAAACACAGAAGCACGCTCACCACATTCTTTAAATATTTTCTCCTGACTATCATCATAACCTCTGTCTTATCTGGATTAATCCTTTTCGGGCTCGCTTTGATCCCAGTTGCCTGTGGGGCCCCTCAGACGCTGAATAAATTGTGAAATTGCAGTGTCAGGATTAGAGATAAAAGGGGAGGAGTAGACCATGTGTCATCAGCATACTGATCTCGGAGTGAAAATGCCTCCACTTTTCTTCAAGTTGTCTTCTGTGAGCTTTGGACAGGTGCATGATTATCATCAGATCCCAGCACCTCCCCCTGCCTGGCCTGGCCTCGAAGCCCATGTGAGCAGAGAAGGGGGAAGAACCCTTGGTGACATTCCCCATGGGGGCAGCTTCTTGGGTTTCCCTCTGCATTCATAGAGCCTTGGGTGGAGGTACATAAATACCTCATATAGAATGCAACTCAACAGCCTGCTCGTTTGCCTATTTATTTTATGAATACCACATTACATGGCTTTGAAATCAGACCCCGTTATGTCCCTTCAGATTTAGCCTCCGAGCCCTGTGGACAGTGTTGCATTGTCCCTGTCTCATTTACACTATTGTTCTACTGGCCTGCATCCAAAATCTCCTCTTTTGAAGCCCACTTCCCATCATCATCCACCAACCTCAAGATCACCCCCTTGAGTTCTTTGTGGCTTTTGGCATCTGATTTGAAGATTTTCTTTCTACGCGGTTCCCTTAATCTACCCCCATCCTTGGCGTTTTAATGCGTATGCTGAAATCTCAACCCCAGGAGAGCTGGAATCTTCATGAGGATAGTGGTGGCTTCTCTCTGGTTTACTACTGGCTTCCCAGTGCTCAGCTCACAGTAGACACTCAATAAATATTTGTTGAATTGATTCATTATCTAAACACTTTGATCTCTTCTAACCACTTTCTTTTCCATTTCTAATAATGCTTCCTTCTAATTCACTAAGAAATGAACGTCATCACGTATTTACTCTATTTCTCTCTAGTTTACCAAAAAAAGATAGCTCTTTGGCCATTTTTCTGTTTAGTGATGGTCCATCTTCCCGTGCACTGAGTGGGATTCCTTCTGCTTCCTCTGGATCCTTGCTCTATTAATTCTTGCTCTACTCTCATATCTTCAGTGGCTTCCTTATCCCTTTTTGTTCCCAGTCAGGTTATAAAATGCACGTCTCAATCATCCTTTTAAAAACATACTTTTGGGTGCTGGCCCCATGTCTGAGTGCTTAAGTTCACGCGCTCTGCTTCAGTGGCCTGGGGTTCACTGGTTTGGATCCTGGGCACAGACCTACACAGGGCTCCTCAAGCCATGCTGTAGTGGCATCCCACATAAAAGAACTAGAATGATCTGCAACTATGATATACAAATACGTACTGGGGCTTTGGGGAGAAGGAAGCAAAATCAAAAAGAAATCCTTCAACATTGCCTCCCGCTGAAACCACTTTCTCATTCCCTTAGTAGCTACTTTCTAGAAAGAATATTTCATACTTTGTTGTTGCAATCACACCTCCACATCTACATCTCTTCTGAAGTGACTCTCAGAGGTCACCAGTGATCTTAATTTCTAAATCAAATGATCTCTTTTCAGTCCCAATCTAGTATATTTTCCCACTGTTGGCCACATGACCTTTCCATCACTTTGCCTTCTTCAAATTTTCTTGGTCTTCCTACTTGACCACTTTTTCTGAATCCTACCCTGATCCTAACACCCCAGTCATCCGGGTGAGAGATTACGGTGGCTTGTATCTGAGTAGTAATTGTGGCAGATGAAAAAAAGTGGCAGTTGAAGAAATCTTTAGGTGATAAAATTGACAAGAGTTGATGATGTAATAGAAGTGAAGAGTAAGAGAGGGAGGTAACGAAGATAACCCTTAGATTTCTGACTTGTATAACTGAGTGATGGTAACTGAGAGAGGAAACACTCCAAGCAGGCTATGTGATGGGAGGCTGCTATGAATTCAACTTCACATATGCTGAGTTTGAGATGTCTTTGAGATGTCCAAGGATATATGTCAAGTAGGCCTTTAGATACATCTGGAGGTTGGAGGAGAAGTCTGAACTAAGGATAAACTAAATTGTTGAGTTATCTCTATGTAGATGGGAATTGAGGGCATGGATGAGACAGTTCAGAGTAAGAGGAGAGGGTGGGAAGAGGAGAGGATAGAGTCTTGAAAAATTGGAATGCTGGCTAGGGCAAGACAAGTCTAAAAAGAGACTGAGAAGTAACCAAAGATGTAGGGGGAATGCTTGGGTAGTACCGGGGCATGGAAGCCAAAAAAAGAGTGGTTCAAGATGTTTAAAATGGAGTACATGTCAAAAATGCTGTTAACTAATCCAGCAAGTTATGTATGGTTCCTTATGTAAAATGTAAAGTTGATGTTCACATCAGCAAAATAATTTAAAATATATTCCTGATGACTTCAAATGTTGATTTTCCTTTTATTGCTGAAGTTCCAGAACTTGGATGAGGAAATGAAAGAAAGGCAAGCCGCTCATGGCTGACTGTCTTCTCCATGTGCAAACTGAAAGACCTTCTCAAGAATGAACTCATTTGTCTTTTCTATTTTAATATATAACCAGGGGTATTAGAGCATTGTGGTGGTCAAGACAACCAAAAAATAATTTTAACTGGTTTGCTTTGGGCTGACTTAACTTTTTAAAAATTTTACTGTCTTGACCTATGGAATTGTTTGAACCAGCTGTATGTGTTGGAACAGTTCACGGCTACTCATTATAAGAGTTTTATGGGAAATTGAGGGGGATGCAAATCACTGTTCTTTACATTCAATTGCAATTATTTACATGGCCTCTGGGTTAGCTAATGGTGTATTTGCTTTCCATTCTGTGATTGTAAAATATGTAATCCTAGGCAATTGACCTGGCTCTTAGAGTGTTGGAGAAAAGGAGAATATGAAGAGAAAGACGTGGTCTCCTGGAGTACTCAGTTCACAAGCTCCTCCCTCCAGTATTCCAGGAGCTTCATTGTGCCTGTTGTGAATTTGCGTTACTCCCACAGTGGATAACGTATGTAGAGAAGATCAATTTTTGTGTAGCCCAACAATACATATAAACTGTTGAGGAAACTTTTACTACTTCACAATTTTCTGAGAAGTTGCACATTTCGCTTCTCACATTAATATATCTTGTTGCAAATCAAATCATATTGAACTTTATTAACTATGCTCGACATTATTTATGTTCTAATTAAATTAACGGGCATCTTGCGTTTCTTCACAAAATTAAATTTCCAGAATCACTTGCTATTTTAATGTCTACATTCTATAATCAACGAATGCGTTTAATTCCGTTAAATGATATGATACTTTTGAGTGTTTGGAGAATGAGGCAAAGGCTTTGGAACCATGAAAAAAACCAAAAATCACAAAACAAGCCACTGACTTTTACGCTATTGTTTGTTTAATGAGCAGAGGTCAATTGCTTCAGGGATATTGACAGTCTGTGGCATGCTGAAATCGCTCTCTTTTTATTCAGAAATGGGTCATTGGATGAGTTTACTTAATCTGTGGCCTTTGTTCCTAAAAACTGTTTCAAGGAACAGACACAATTGTTTCCAGCAGCAGAGTTCTCTTGAGAGAGTAAGCCCTAGCAACTTTGCTTCCTCTCCTGTGATGTAACATGCTCCAGCTTCATCAGGAAAGTAAAAGGGAAAGTGGAAAGGAATTTATCTGATCTTCATTCCTTTGTTGTTGTTGTTTATTTGTGTCACATATTGCTTTTCAGGTGGTCCCGAGAGTAAATCACACATGTCTATTGAGATTGTAAATTTCGTTTTGATTTTCCATTGCTTTTCCAGCTTGCAGCACTTTTCTTCAAATTCTGTCACATCTCCTAAATGAAGACAGTGCGGTGGCCCAATCTATTTCTCTGTTTAGCAACTGAGGTATTTTTGAACTGTGGCAATCCAGATGCTATTTAGACTCTTCAGATTTATGTGACAACTGTGGTCTCTGCTAGAATCTATTTGAAATAGGTATCCCAGGATGTCAATATGTGACATGGCCATAGATCAGAAAACTGACACCAATCTGGAGCCAGCCATGCATGGGAGAAAGGGATCAGGAGGCTGCTGTTGTGATGTCATCACAACAGTTGACATCACAACGCTGAATTTGCTTTAGGTCTCTGAGCTAGTTTCTTAACTTTTCCATCACTAATCAATAAAATGAGTAGAATAATAACTGTCCATATTGATTTTATAGATTTGTGGTAGTTAATAAGTCCAAGAATTTGGGGAAAGCAGTTTCTGACTTCTACTCAATACCAGTATGACATTTTATTGGAGGGAGACTCACTCTGTAGTTCCTAGTACCTCCTTTCCTTGTGTGTTCTCCCTGGTTCTGCAAAGAACGACAAATATGCTACAAGCTAATTTGTCTCTCATGTTAAACAAACAAAGGCAATCAACAGCTATAGCAGAGGGAGCACCTTATGGATATGTGGTTTTGGCCTGAGGTTCCTGGAAGTTGTCTCATTGACATGATACCCAGTAGTCTAGATGTCGGCGAATTATTTAACCCCACGATCACCAGCAGGGTTTACTACCAGGTGTAGGGAAGAAAGAATTTAAAAAGAAGAAGAAGATGTAGAAACAAGAGGGAAAAAACTAGTGCTTATGGATCAGACTCATGTTGTCACCCACTTTAACTCCCTAGAATAGCATTTTAGATATAGTTAATCTATGTCAACATAGATTATATGTCACACATCGTGTCTATAAGTAGACACAATGCATGCCTAGCCTGTGAAAGAGTACATGAGGTGGAAATGTATTTGTTTTCCAGGATGTGTATGGTGTAATTATCAAAGTCTTTGTTAACGGGAAGTAGGTAAAGATAATAGTGTTGGATAAGAGGATCAGAAAGGAGCTAGAAGAGTGGGCTGAATCCAGAGATTCCCGTCTTCCTCCTAAAATTCAACAGCACAATCATGTTGTGTAAGAATGTGTCTCGTCCTTATGTGAAAAAGACACAGTTCTGTTGACCTTAGATAGGTGGAATACCACCTGTGGTCTGACCTCCGGAAAAGCTTGTGCAATCTTGACTGTATTCATAAAAAATACAGCAACATGGATCCATATAGGGTCCAGAGCAGGAGCAGTTCCCTCCTGCCCTTTCCTCCTTCCATTTGCCGTACACTGTTCTAGGCTCTCGCAGTGTAGGGATCAACTTCCTTTCTAGGAAGGAAACTACCAATAAATAACTGAAAAAAAACCAGGATAAGTTCAGATAATGTTAAGTGTTAAATAGAAAATAGAGCAGATATAAGATAGTGACTAGGGTAGAGGAGTCTAACTAACTAATTAGTTAGCATTATTATTATTAAGGATTAACTGATTTAGTTAGCATCATGAGGGATGCCTCTCTGAGGGGTTGATTTGTATGTTGAAGACTGAAGGATGAGAAAGAACCAGCCATGTGAGAGGCTATGGGAAGACAGAGAGAAGGGCAAATGTGAAGACTCACAGATTGAAAAAAAAATGGTGTTTTTGAAGAAGAGAAAGTATCAGCTGGAATATAGTGAGCAAGGAGAACATGGTTAGATATGATGTTGGAAAGGGAAGAGGATGCATTTCACTCTGTGCTGCTCAGGCCTTCAGTGCTTCAGCAAGCGTGGACATAGCAGGCTGAACACAAAAACGCTGAGAAGATTCTATTTCTAACAAGCCATGTGGAAATAGTAAATGGAACTGGAGATAGTTATCTTGAAAAGGTAAGACTTTGGGAAGGAGAAGCATGAAAAATGTCTTTGAGCGTTTAAGAGCACACCTAATTCTAAGACTTTATAATTCAATGATATGAGTAAAACCAGACTTATTTTCAGTACTCAAAAAATTTTATTTGGAAAAAGAATTGTTAACTTTGGTGGGAAGTCTTAAAAATAACTTTCCAAACAGTAACAAATGCACTGTTAGACTTTTGTTCCTCAAGGCCACCCAGTGTGAACTCTCTGTTGCCTAAACCACTAGGTCCAGTAACACCATTGCTGTTTGGTAATAGCATGGACAATATTATTGAACTTACAGGGGATGTGCTGATAATTCGGCCTTTCAATGTGAGGTTTTCAAAGGCTTTTAATCAAACACATATGAAACAAATTTCCTATTTTATTCATTATATTTCAGTGAATATTTGCTTTTAAAATATACTGTCACCCCCTTTTAAAAAAAAGTATAATTTCAATAGTCTGAGCCTTAATGTCAAAGAAAAAACGTTCAAATTCTTAGACTAGTCTCATAATTCAGAATATAAAAAATGTGCATGTACGCTATTGTACATTGATCAAAGACGTTACTGCAGTACATTCGTTAAGGTGATTCTTCTAATGTGGAGCCCCAATTATTCTGATCTCTACTGAGAAGTGATGACGTGGTATTTTTATTCAACATAGATCTAGTAAGTTGGATAATTTAAGTAGATAGTTCAATGGACCCAGTACCTGAAATAAGTATAGGAAGCTTTGATTTATGGAACTGACTGAGACTCATTCAGTAAGAATATAATTTAAAAATAGCATTGGCATTGAATGGATTATAAAGGAGACCTTGATTTTCCTTTATTAATTCAACAAATATTTACTAGCCTGCTGTGTGCCAGGAAACGTTGGAAGGCTTGGCATACAATAATGAAACAGCAGATAAAGATCCTGCTCATATAGAATTCCTCATAACCACTAAAGGGTCGTGGATGAGATGATGAAAGAGCTATTTATTCCAATCGTATATCCCTGTATCAAGTGCTTTATAGTTTGCAAAGTACTTTCACAAACACTATCACTTTTAAGCCCCCAAAACCTATGGAAAAAATGTAATAATAATAATAATAACAATAACAATAAAACACCAATATAATTAACACTGAGTGTTTCATGTGCTGGGTACTCCTGTGAAAATCTTACATGTATTATTAACTCCTTCAATTTTCATAGCAACTCGGTGAGGTAGATATTATTATCCCCATTTTGCAGATGAAGAAATGGAGACAGAGAGAGAAAATCACTTGCCCATGACTACGAGCTATTAATTGGTGGGATCCATGCTCTGCCCCACTGCCCCAAGGCTGTAGCATGGTAGAGATGAGGCCCTGCAATGACCCAGGTCACACAGCCAGATGGAAGTTGAATTTAGGTTTTCTGACTTCAAGTCCAGTGCTTGTCTCAGTGTACCACAGCTGCCTAGCACGGAGCAATCATGTCTTTCTATTAACTGGTGAACTTTTGCTGAGTTATGCTATGGTAATACACAACAACAAAATCTTGTGGCTTACAACAACAAAGGTTTATTTTTTGACTCATGTTACATGAATTACATGGGTTGCCTGCGCTCTACTCTGTGTTGTCTTCATACCAGAAGGAGAAGCCATTACCTCAGACTTGCTGCTTTTGTGGCCGAGAAAAAGAGTAATGGCGGACCAAGCAATGGCTCTTAACACTTCTACTTGGACGAAGATTCTATCACGTCTGCTCACATCTTGGCCAAAGCAAGTCATACAATGGAGTGGGAAATGTCCACCTCTCCCAATGAGGGCACCGTGGAGGGACCCTGTGAGATGAATCTGATAGAAAGGAGTTACAAATATTTTGAGCAATTGTGATCCATTTTTATAAACGTGTTGAATTCATTTTTGAAAATAATATATTTACAAACTACTATGTGCCTGGCACTGTTCTAGTCCTTTCTCAAATGTTTCATCTTTTTTATTCCCCAACCCTGTTGTCATTGTTATCCCATTTGACAGATGAGGAAATTGAATAGAAAGAGAAACAGAAAGGTTGCATAACTTGCCTAAGGGGACACAGTTCTTAAAGGATAAAATCAGATTTTGAACCCAAGTTTTCCTTTCCCAGACCCCACACTTTCCACTTCAGTCTACTGCCTGTTGGTAGGGAAATTGCTAATGAATTTGGTTCAGGTTTGGACAAATGAAAAAAAAATTTTTTTTAATTAATAAAGGGAAACCTCATTTATTTACTTATTTATTTACTTATTTTTGCTGGGAAGATTTGCCCTGAGCTAACATCTATTGCTAATCTTCCTCTGTTTTTTTTTCTTTTTTCTCTCCCTCAGTACATTGTTGTATATTCTCGTTGTAAGTCCTTTTAGTTCTTCTCTGTGAGCTGCCACCACAGCACGGCTACTGAGAGACGAATGGTGTGGTTCCGTGCCAGGGAACCAAAACCAGGCTGCGGAAGCAGTGAGAGCGCCAAACTTTAACCATGAGGCTGTCAGAGCCTGCTTGAAAAATTTTTGTATGTGAATGATTGCCAGCTAGTAAAGTGAAACATAAACTTTTTAAAACCTATAAAGCAGTTAGTCATTCTGGCTGTTTTCCAGATTATTGAAGATTTAACCTTTTAAAATAAGGACTTTAATGTGTCTATTGACAGAAAAACATTCACAGTTGTAGAAATTGTCATGTAGTCTCCAGGATATTAAACATGGGACGACTCAATGGTATTGTTGCCTACATCAACTCCCACTTAATTCCAGTACAGACTTAAATAGTGCCGCATTTTCAGTTGGGTGTAATACTCTGGTCTACAAACAAGGGTTTGTTTACATTTGATTGTTTTAAATATCTAAGGGTCCCTAAAACAGAGCAGAAGATTTGCTCAGGGTAATGAGGACTTCTTCTATCAAATCAAGAGAGTTTCTTCTCGATGTCCATAGTCACAAAGATATTTTCATCTGACGGGATCCGTGGCCTTAATTAAATGGCTGCCTTTGGGTGGTTTGGGTTTCCAGGTGGCTCTTCTCCAGGGATATCAGTCTGGGAACAGAACAAGCCCTTCCACTAGGAAGTCCTCCTGGGAAGCTGTCTTTTACTGTTAACATGGAAGGGTGTGGGGAGAAAATGAAATTTCTGCTATGCTTTCCCAGGCTAGGTAAACCTTCTTTTCCAGTATAATTAGAGTTGCCATTTTACCACTCTGAATTTAAGATATAAAATGAGATGATTGATTGTTTAGTAATCACTAGAATCCTATTTTTCCTCCAAGGCAGAAGTTTTATCTTCTTTAATGGGAGAAATCTTTTTATGTTTGTGATATATGCTGCCGTAGTTTCTACCTTACGTGTAAAGATGCTCTCTCAAACTGAGTTAAGATGTGTACAGAACATAAAATTCTTGGTCGCTGTGAATGAGACCCATCAACTATACTGACTTATTTTATTCATTTCAGTACATTAATTTGAATACCTGCATTTGAATTAAAATAAGTGATTGCTTATAATGTCACACGTCCAGACTAGTCAATCGCTCTTAATTATTTAAGTGTAGACACAACTTTCTTTTATCAGGCTCCTTACATGTCAAACAAATAAGAAGTGCAAAGCTTTTAAGACCTCTAAAATCTCTCCATCAGATGTATACTGCTGTGAAAGTAGAAATTGCTTTCATGGAGATTTGGAAGGGAAAAAAATGTAAATAACCGATGTGATTTAGCGTGCAGTTGGCAAATCAGCATACTTAAAATACATGAATATTAAAATAAAGAGTGCAATAAACATAACTACCAGCTTTCTATTTATTGAGCCACTGACTTTTAAATAAGGTATTTTTCCACTAAAGTCTTCTTCTTAGACCTTCAGAGTTCCTACTATTGTTATTTTTAAGATCGCTGTTAGTTAGAGGCTTATCCTACTCCTAGAATTCACCTGCATGTTTAAATTGACGTAATTCCTATAAAAAGGCTCTGGGATACCATTGTGCTCAGTACTTTCACTGAGAAATTTTATACGGAAAATGACACCTGGCTCATCAAAGGACGCAAAATGGCATTCATTTGGTGTCTATTAAGTGCCAGGAGCTTTACTGTGTGTCTATTTAATCACACCACAGCAGTCCTTTCAATTTGGGACAATAGTTACCCTTTGTTTGGCAGATGAGGAAACTCAGGTTCTTCTTGTAGGTGAGATGTCTGAAGTCACAGAATTCATCAATCGAGAATTTGGACCCAGATTCCTCTGTATACGAACCCTGAGCCATCCTTCCTCATCAACACTGCCTCCAGACCCCTTGTTACCTTAGGAAAGATGAAGTGATTTTTTTTTTTTTTTACAAACCTTTTATCTCTCTTGTGTCACATGTTTCATTTTAGGGTTAAATATGGCCTGTGGACATCCAAAAGCATTGCCTTCTTGTTGATCCATTATTCTCAGTAAAAATTATACAGAGAAGTTGATGAGATTATTCAAAATTTCTCAGGCTTCAGGCTAAGTAGACCACTTTACATTGAGGGCATAATTCCAGTATCTTAGACAAAGAAACATTTAATTGATAACAAAAAGCTGGAGATCCCCCTTATATTTGTTTTCTTAAGTTGCCTTCCATCTTTTCCTCCCCACAATCTTCTGGCTCTCTGAAAAGTAAATGATACTATCTTTCTAAATGGAAGCGAACTTTTAATTTTCAAGATTAATCACCGTTATCTAATCTGTTTTGTTTAAACAAAGTTAATACTTACAAGAGGGATTGGAGATGACATGACATTTGCCTCAACATTGAGATAGTAGATTGCACAAAC
Source organism: Equus quagga (assembly GCF_021613505.1). Classification (NCBI taxonomy): domain Eukaryota; kingdom Metazoa; phylum Chordata; class Mammalia; order Perissodactyla; family Equidae; genus Equus; species Equus quagga. The sequence goes on along the minus strand of NC_060288.1, from coordinate 25,968,901 downwards.
CCAGTAAATGGCTTTTAGAAAAATATAGTTTATAGCAACGAGTAAACTTTTCTGAAAGAAAACACTTTTATGGAAATGACAGTTCACTTGGCTAACTTTGAAACTGATGTAGAAATTTTGTACAATTATGTTTGCTTCCAGTGCATCTCTGTTTCCTTGTGTCAGACGGGAATCTCAGTGCAAGGGCCCTCCACTCTTCTTTCAGCCATTCTCTCTCGTTTTAATCATGTATGGAAAAGGAGTAATCATATATTTAACTATTGGATTGTAGTGGACATCAGTTTTTTGATGCCAAAACATGTTCTGTCTGGTGGGGCACGTTTTGTCATGAGACAAAAATCCAAGGCTTCATACCTTGATGTAAAGTTTACATGTGTGTTCTAAGACAAAGGATTGTGCTAAATGTTTGAAATCACAGGAATATGCAGGCTGGATAAAGACAGTGATGGATTTTGATGGCTTCTTACTGCCCCCAGATGACCCTCTGGGCTATACCACCTTCAGCCCTTGTTCTCTCTCGTTTCTTGAGAACTTTTTTTTTGTAGTTATTGAAGCTTTAAAACATGATAGAAAAGAAATTCTCATTTAAAAATTTTTGAAAGCGAATAAGATAAGAATATTTCACAAAAATATCAGTCGACAAAAAAAATGAATTGGAAAGTCATTCTTCCGGTCTTTAGCCCTGTTCAAGTATGGATGCCTTGAGGAAGGCTGGAAGATTTCTTATCCTTTCAGGTCTTTATAAGCACCAGAAAGCTTTGGTTAACAGAGCAGAATTTCCCTGATTTAGGTGGATGTTACACTGAAAGTGGTAATCCTTTTGAAGTGCAAATTTTTTTCATTCAAACATATTAAACTGGAGGAATTCAGACATGTGTAAAAAGCCTTTTATTTCTTTGGCCACAACCTACTATTTTCTTTAACATTTGGATTTCAGCTATCATATAGTGTTTGTGTCCTCAGTTTCACATTTCCAGAGATACGTAACTAAAACAATGCCACCAGTAGTGAAGATAATATACCAAATATATCAATACTGGTCGCTCCGATGAAATAAGATTGAAGCTGTGAGAGTCAGCAAAAAACAGTGAACTAAACACTCTGGATTTGGGGGTTGTATTTACAAATTCTATGTGTATATTTAAATATGAGCAGTGACATAGTTTGTTTCTAAGGCAGTTTAATCAGGACGCATTTAACGAAAGACTGAATACTTCTCTGAAAATTGGAAACCATCTCAAATTTGAGTGCAGCACAGAGGAACTAGTTTTTACCCTAAACTTCAGGAGTTGTACATAATTTAAATTTTAGAGCTTAATTTTTGTCCCATTTGGCAAGGATGACAGCCTCCTGGGACCCTATTGATTTTCCCCTTCTGTGTTTTAGCCAGATCTATGGCTCTTCTATTGGGGAAATCCCCTAAGACAGTTTGAGTCTATAGGAGCTCTATAAACCCATCCTCATAATGTACCCCCAAAACACAAACCTCGTAAACATTTTCAAACGTTTAATAGAAGAGATCGTTAACTGTGTTTAGGAAGCAAGCTGATCAACAATGGAAGAAAAGAGTTTATTGTGATAAGGTCATTAACCTCGGACCTGCGCAAGGCCCTGCCCACCTTCCTGTTTACTCACCCAGCATTGTATTGGAAAAGACATTACATCAAAACTTGGAGAGAATTTTATAGTTTATACTTTTCCACGGAGACTCTGAGCCTCCAGAATTGCCTACGTTTCATGCAAGGGTCTTTAGCAAGTAAGTGCTGGACAGTCAGCAGGTCTGGTCTGATTCAGGGGTTAGTGTGGAATTGTGGGCACTCCCAAGAAAGCCCGTGTTCCACGGAACAACAGTGAGTGTGTCCCTAGGACAAGTGGCAGCAGCCAGAGGGATTTTTGCCTTGGAGGTTACCTAGCCTGCCACAGTTGTGCTTCTGAGTTTGTGCGAGAGGATGGGTCCAGAGAATTAGACTGATCAGATGAGTTCTTTCACAGCCAGTTCTAAAATCTGGGTTTTCCACTGTTAACGATTTTTTTTCCCCTAAATGGTAAGATGGAAGTACCGAAAGGGTGTACTCTAAAAGTGTCAGGTAGGTTTAACCTGCACTATACCGTGTCTTGACTCTCACGTCTCTTAAATCCCTTATGAGTTCCTCTTCCCTGTTCTTTCTGCATCATTCGATCACTTGATTTATTCCCTTAGAAGACATGAGTGTCCATGTTCCTGCAGTGCCCGTTAAAGCCATGTTGAGCGCCCCGGGACTCTAGCACAGGGCCCTCACCGCTCTGCACTCTCACTAGACATCCGTGTAGGTTCCAGGTATCCCACAAATGATGGGGAAACCAATGCTTCTTCCCTTCTAGGACTTCTCGAGGTTATTCTGATACTTCTAAATTATTTCAACTCAAAAGTTATTCTGATACTTCTAAATTATTTCAACTCAAAAGTTATAAGAATAAAATGCACGAGATAATTGTCTTTTTCCCCTTTGGCCATAGCTGTAAAGAAGAATGGATCAAATTAGAATATATTATGGGTTCCATTTCAGCCTATCTTAAAGGTGGGGCTGTTTCCACATAAGGTGTGAGTGACAGATGATACACTGCTTAGGAACAACTTAATGATTTAAAGACTTTCTTTTGAACTAACAAAACCACCCAGCCGTGTACTGAAGCTGAGGACCACATTGCAAACTGTATATATGAGAGGTAAAAATTTTTCAATTGTATGTTTGCCACTGCCTCCCTTATATAAAACTTTGAACTGAAAATGCATTCATCTGCTCCTTAAGCTCCTCCGACTTTCAAAATTTTAAAATAGTGCCCATGAAGAATCTTAAACCGGGTTTTAGGAGTTGGTAACATAATTCTTTGTAACTTTGCTTTTCTGCTTTCCTCTTATTACGTGGCCTTTGGTCTTTGACTCACCTGTCTGAAGAAAGACCATAGCATAGCAACTGTAGATTTTTTTTTCAGGTGTTATTTAAAAATTCTTACGGATTTTGATATTCTCAGTTCCATATAGAACAAAATTTTAGCTGCAGTTGGAGCATTTCCATTTATAATATAGCCCGATATAAAGCCAAATTAAATGGAAATAGTTGTAGGCCAAGTTCTGTTGGATTATTCTTTTTAGCTTACTCTTTTCTTCTTTCAAACACTGCTTTAAAAATAACTCTCTCTCTCTCTCTATATATATATATAAAAAAAAAAGCCCCCCCCCCCCCCCCGAGTGCAATTTTCTTCTCAGCTTCACGCAGAGCTCCCTTGGAGTAGAAATGGTGTCAAAAAAAGGTTCGAATATATTCAAGGGTAACTTGCAGTGTGTAGCTACCATGGGGCATAGTGGTTATTACATTTGGCAGCAGTTCTCAAACTTTCGCGTGCAGCAGAATCATTTGAAGGGCTGGTAAAGGGTGCTGGGGCCCACCTCACACTCCGATTTGGTAAATTTTGGCTGGGGTTCAAGAATGTGCAATTCTAACAAGTTCCCAGGCAATGTTGAGCCCCCTAATCTGGGGCCACACTTTGAGAACCTCCGCTTAATGGTAATGTCTGCACTCAAATGTAACGTGTGTGTATACATACCTATATCTGCATATATATGTTATACACGTGTATTTTTTTGGCAAGTTGCACAATGGTGCAATGTAAGGCACACTCATGGATCTGATCATGATCGTCCTCCAAACTTTAGAGGATATTGTGGATAATGACTCTTTGGAAGGGACCATGCCAATAATGTCTCTAAAACGATTAGTCTGTGGCAAAAAAGCAAACTAACAAAAGTGAATTCTGAGATTAGAGTATTTGAGGTGGCAGCAGTGGGAGCGTCTAGAGGACGTAGTGTGCTACGCATTAACACTGCCCAAGGGCCCATTTCCATGGCTTTAACTGACTTGCAGAAACCCCGGGTGAGTTGTGACTGGTGAAAGAAAGGGACCACAACCACCAAGACCAAAAAGACCCCACTGGATTTCCTGTGGATGCTGTCTTGTTTAGTAACAGCCCTTGGAGATGGCTATCACTACCCTCATTTTATTGATGAGAAGTTTAGATTCAGAGAAAATATGTAACGTGCATAAGGTCATAAAACTATCACATGACAGAATTGAGATGCACACTTGTTCATCTGCTCCCCAAATTACTACCTTTTATACCGTGCTGCATCCAGTGGAAAAGGAATAAGACTTTGCCATTTATATTGTACTCCATTCCCTCACCCACCAATGAATTTTATTGCCCTTTATTTTATTGTTTTCACTACATGCGCAACATATTAATATAACCTGATTGTAAAATATTTGCAGAATTCAGGAGTAAATAGTATAAATGTAAAAGAAAAATATACATAGTGTATAGTATATACATTAGTATATAAAATATATAGTCTATAAACAAATGTACGAAGTATATAGAATAATGCATATAGTGTGTAGTATATGCTTCCAGCCCTTTCTATGCATTTACAAACATGTGTATGTATGTATGTATTTTTCAATCTGAATGGAATCCTACTACATGTATTATTCTGGTTTATGAGCTTAATGATAAATAAGTCGTTTGCTAAACCTTACCAAATATTTTACATGAAATATTTAAAGTGATTTATAATGACTTCATTGGACAATTAATCCAAAGGGAAAACTCATGGGGAAAAGCAGATTCAATTTCTGTATCTTCCAACTGTGTAAAAAGAACACCATCGGTACAAATACGCACTACATTTTTCATTTGGGTGTCCAATGACCGCATACTTTCAATCGCTTGGTGTTTGCAGAAAAGCCATTTTTCCCCCTCAAAAAATACAGCCAAAAAGAAAACTGGCCAAGGGCTAATTTGCAATTCAAAGAAAAAGGTATTGTTATGTAAGAAGTCAGAATAAAATATTTCCATTGCTTCCTGAGTTTCACCTTGAGACTTGTAACTGTGCATGTGTTACAGACTTCAGTCCCACCATGTAAAAAGCAGATCTTCGAGTTTTACAACCGTCTTACAAAGTCTTTCTTGTAGCAGACCATGCTGTGACTGCCTATTAAACTAATGTCAGGATTTTAGAGAGGTGGTTCTAACGAAGCAACCCGCCCCTCTCCTCTTCCCAGCAAGCGTTTGTTACATAAACATCAATCTGGGAAGGACAAAGCTTTCGTTGTTTGGAAATGGCTCCAGAAACTCCGTATTGAAGCCCTTCCTACCCTCCCGGTTGTGTTGAAAAGTGTTTCTGCAGTGCTGTGCTTTTTGTTGGCTTTGGATTTGTTTTGGAGAATAACAAATAGCTTTTAAATGTCTTAGTAATTAGAAAAGCCAGGTATGTTTGTCTATAAAAGCTAGTTGTATTTTTCGCATTTCAATGGCACTTCAAACTAGAAAATGGCAAAGAAATATTTGAGAAAAGTAATGCTTGGTAAGAGAGTTGAGCTGCCTATGAGTGTGTGTGTGTGGGGGGGGTCTGTTCTGCTGAGTATGTGTATGTGTGTTCTGATGTGTGTGTGCTCTGACCCTGGAGATCCTGACCGTAGGATAAGGTGATGGAATCTGACTATGATGCTTGCTTTCTACAGATAATTTATGGAACATTTCGCCACTTCCAAATTTTTAAAGAAATTTTTATGTGTATTTTAAGAAAGTTATTTTTTGAGTTCCTTTTTTTCTACTATGTTGACGAGTAATATGAAAGAGAGCAGGCCAATCAGTGTTAAAGCAAGAAGTTCCATATAGCTAACTTGATAACCTACCATCATAAATTTGTTGCCTACTAAATAGTGTTAAGATATTCTAGGAATTATATAATTGGGGGGGGACTATCTGTAATAACAGCTTTTTAAAAATATTCTTGTAAGTTTGTTTTTGACAATTTACCCCCAATTCTGGAATGGTGCTGCTAAAAAAAATCATACTTTTCAAATAATAGTTTTTTCTTATTCATAGAATTGCCCGTTAAGTAGGTGTAACTTTCTCTGACAAATGGGTGAATTATTCTTACGTATTATTTACAACATAGAAAAGCAAATCAAGATGCTGAACTCAAAATACAATATTGATAATGCTAAAAAATTATCAGTTACTGGATCATAAGGGATCTAAAGCTTAAGTCATGCATTTTTAAAATAGTCACTTATTCATTCAATAAACATGTATTGAGTATGCAGTAAAGTCAAGGCACTGAACTGGACTTTCAATATTGACATCTAGTAAGTTATAATTGTAAAAATCTGAGTGTTTTTTAAGCAAAACCTTCCAGAACTCAGAACTAAAATGAATATTGCCCTTCGGAGAATTATCACCTTTGGGGAGTTATGGCTGTTCCAGCATTGTGACCGTGATAGTCTTCTCTGTCCCACCAGGTTAGGTGATGCTCAGGAACTCCATCTAATGAATGTAATTACTCAATGGCCATACCTCAGTGTTGTCAGTTACACACCTTACTCACGTGACTTAAGAGTAAACTTTCAGGTTTTTCAAATAACAAATTTACTTTTAGTCAAGGATGGTTTTTCTCAGAGACGATAGGGAAAGTAAGAGAATATATTAGCTTTGAAGACTACTTGCAAAGATTTGTTCCAGAGAAGCCACGACAAGAACAGCACTGTCCAATTTGGGGACAGTCCCCACCAACACCACTTCGGTGGCACTCCCACTGACCAATCCTTAGGTGCCAGGATGTTGGTTTAAACGTCGGAGCATCATCTGACATGTGTAATTACGTAGTACCTTTCCTGTGCCATCATATCATGTATTATAACTCTATTGCTTATGCGCTCCCAGATCACGATGGGTTGTTTTAGCCAGCCCTCCACCAAGGCCAGAGAAAAGGCCCATTTGAGCACCTCCATGGTTGATTCAGAGCATCCCCAAATTGCTCTAATTACCTAATTCTTTTCTGAATAAAAATCGCCAAGATCACAAGCCAACCACCTGATGTTGGTTTGGAATCAATGCATCCTTTGTAAAAAAGGAAAGGAGAGAGGCTGGAATCCTCTGCTTACAGGCGACTGATGCACATGAAGACAAGTCGTGGAGAACTGCATTTTTTACAGCAATTAAATACCACACCCGATAATCTCTTGGCTACATGGCATTTATAATAACTAAATGACACAAGTAAATGAAATTTAAAGGGTTTAATTAGGAAATTTTATTAAAATGTCACAAGCTACTTACTTACTCTACAGAGACAATAAATATATTCAAACTTCACTCGCCTTTATTATTTTTTTTAATGCAAAGAACTCACGGTATTAATACAGAAATCTTGAAGTGGACAAAGTTGGTAATGCTAATTGTTTTTACAGATTTGAGAGATTATCATTACCTTCATCTGTGTATAGCCATATGGCAGTATTTGTGTTGATCTGCAGCCATTTTCCTGTGAGTAAGGAATCTGAGCACTGACGGGTGAGGCACCCCTGAATTGGCATGTCACAGCCCTGACCACTAAATCTGGAAGAAGGTTCAGACATCTCCAGGGGCAAGAAAATAGCGTAGAGGAAGAAGTTAGAGGAAAAGGACTTATTTTCACAAAGTATAAATGTGAAAGTACTGGGACAGTTGACAAAGGGAAAATTGAAGTCTGGGGCATGGCAGTTACTCTCTAAATGCCATTGAGTGATTAAAGGAGGGAGTAAGAGAAAGACACAGAGCATCCCTGAGAGGAAATATCAGCAGAGGAGCCAGGCGCCAAGATCCTCACAGTACAGGCCCTCTCCCCCTTACATACGTAAAATCAGACAGACTTTGGTCACTCTCTCCCCTGATTGCCTTTCTCTCACTCCCCATCTAAGGTTTGAAACTAAGGAGGACTGATCCTTGAATAATAAAATTGAAGGGAATCTTGAAGATTATCTAATCCATACCCTTTCTCTAAGGAAACGTGCACCCAACTTATCTTAGGTTAAAATGAACGAATGAATGACTTGGGGGACCAGGATAGAAGGACACGTACAGTAGCCCGAGTCTTATACCTGTAATCCCACTTTCAGAAGATGCTCATGTAGAGCTCTATTGGTTATATTCAGTTCTGCTTACCATCTGGACCCTCTAAAGACACGGATTCTACAGTCAGAATATTCTTAATTCTTCATATTCTTAGAGGCTACTTCAAAATTGCAATCTCTGTGGCACTGCTCTTAAACCTCTCTGAAAATTTTGTTATCCCTCTGCAGCCTGAGTAGTGGATCCTGGGTCGATTGACATTTCTGTAAAAATAAGCTTAGCACACACACGGATCATAGGTAGTTTTTTCATGCTTTTGCTTTATTTTGGTTTGGGGACAAAATCAAGTCTCTCCTTTCCATAATCCCTACAAGGCTTGTGTTCTCTTATCTCATTTAGAAATTCCTCATGCTAAGATAGCCAGCATCTTGTGGGCTCTTAGAGTTTATTATAACCGATCATGTTTCCTTAAAACCGGGCTCAATCTTTATAACCAGTTAGTTATCACCTTACAGAAAGACTTGTTCTTCTTTCTTGACAGTTCAAAGTCTTACCACCCCCTCCCTAAATGCTGCTGAAAAGACCTTCCCCTGAAATTTAGTCTTTAGGGCATCCATTGATTCAGAAAGACCCTGGTTCAGGGTCAAGAGAATTGCATAGGCAACAACAGATCTCTTTTTTTTTCCCCCTTGCAACTCTTGTAAATAAGACCTTTCCATCTTTCCATCGCGCGTTGGAGGAGGCACAGCACATCATGCACAGGTGGGTCCAGTGGTGCATTTCAATTCTTGTCGCAGAAGGAAAGGACATGTCCTTGAAAATTGTTTTGCCTCCTTTGCACCTGAGTTAAGATGGAGGACACTGTGAGAGAAGGAAACAGTGTGGATTTGGAGATGTTTTGATTTTGTCCCTATGTGTGATGGCTTTGTCTTTGGACTTCAATCCTATAAGCAGGAGCAATATTTTTACAGGCCTTCCCATCTTCAATAAATTGTAGAATAGTAATTAATTCTCACAGCATCCATTTGACTAAAGCATTATTATCCCTGTATTATAGAGGAGAAAACTGATTTGCCAAACCCCACAAAGAAAGTCAATGTCGGAGTGAGGATTATCGCTCAGGAGAGTCTAAAAGTCTAATCTCAGCTCTGAGATGCTTTTTTCTTTTTAATTTTTTTTCTGTAGGAACAGATGCAGTGGGGATTTACCAGGTAAATTCGCTGAGGATGTATGAGCGTGGAAGGCAGCTCTGCCCTCACTGAGTCTTTGTGACCATGATATCGGTTTAAGCTGATTAGATGTCGTTGATTTTCAGAGTCTTGTCAACAAAGATATAAAAATACAGGATGAATTACTGCATGCTGAACATAACCAAAAACTGGGGTCTACCCATTTATTCATAAATCCAGTCAAGGTGGAGTCTTGTTCTTTATTGAATAGACTTATTTTTGCAAAGATTGGGTAGACTAAAATATTTAGTTCGCATTCATTCCCATGATAAGAACTCATTTATCTGTACATTATTAATCTGAAGACACAACACTGTAATTCAGCCAAGGATCAGGAAATTAGCAAAAGAAATGACCCAGCAGGATAAAAAAATATTTCCGCAAATGCCGTAAACCCATAAGGCATTTCCAATATGCGTTGCTCATTGAAAAACTCTGCTTTTCATTGAAATCACTCTGCAGAGGTGATTTATCACATGCTTAGACATGGTGATAATAGACTTGCACCAGATTCACCAGGTAAAGAACCAAATAAAGTGAGACTAGGGCAAATCTGCTGAAGGCCAATATACAAAACCTAAGACCGACCCTCTCTGACAGTAAGGGCAGAAACAGAAGGGCTATAACAAATATCTAAAAACTCAAAAGTCTTATCAGTCTTAGATCAATATTCTCCTATACAGGCAAGCCATTTAAGCACTATATGTAGTCTCTAAGGACAAAACTACTTTAATGATTACTATATATAATGGTAAACCTGACTGTTTATTTGGTGAATATCTATTGAGCTCCTGGGACTCTGAGAGTGAACAACACAGACATTGTCCTTGCCCTCTTAGAGTTTATAGTCTAGGGAGGGGAAAAGTCAATATACAAGAACGTGCATTATTAAATGATTTCAGCTTCTGATAAGTGCTGTGAGTGAGATAAACAGAGCACTATGAGAGAGAATAACTGAGGACGGCGAGTTCCTTCAGATGCAGGGATGGCAAGTGTCAGAGACTTGTAGGTAGCCGCGGCATGAAGGATGAGGAGGAGCCAGCCATGCTGAGGACCAGGGGGAGAGCATTCCTAACAGAGAAGAGCACAGTGAGGCTGGCTCCCACTGAGGAAAGAGAGATGGCAAGAATGGAGGTTGGAGGCAGCGGCAGCTCCTGTAGGGCCTGGAAGGGTTTTAAACTGGGGAATGACAAGGCCTATTTTAAATTTGTAAAAAATGATTAATTGTGAGTTGGGAAGGTTGAGGAGGACCGTGATCAGGTCAGAAATGAAGGTGGCTGTGGTCAGGATGGAGACGCAGAAGAGTGTAGAGTTCAGTATCCTTTGATGAAAACAGGATTATGATCTGGACATAATAATAACAATATAACTAACACTTACTGACCATGGACCACGTGCTAGGCAGCCCTAAGAGAGAGAAGTGCGATCATTATCCTGTTGTGCAGCAGAGGAAAGGGTGGCTGAGAGAGTGCAGACTTGCCTGTGGTTTCATTTCTAATGAATGGTATAGCTGGAGGTTTGAACCCAGGTGGGTTTGCCTCCAGTGTTCTTATTTTTAGACTTGAGATAATTTCCAGAAAATGAGCATTTTCCATTTCCCAACTCTACCTGGCAGATTTTTGAAAGACGGATAATTCAGGCAGAGGAGCTCACCCCAATAAGTCCAGCCAGAATGCTCTATTCTTTACTCCTGTGAGTGAATCAATAACCTGATGTGGGTACAAGTCCCTCCTTTGTTTCCTTTAAACCAGATGTCTTTATTCTCTTAAATATCTTCCAGGAAGGTGTTATTGATTGTACCACATTTCAATAGTACACGTTGATTGTAAGGGGGAAAAAATGTGTACATTCTGTTAGAAGGCAGGTGCAAAACAATTAAAGAAACATCGGGACGAAAACACTCCAAGAGCTTGGCTTACCCTATTCAGACTTGAGGACGAGGCCACATTCAATGCAAGGCAGTTTAAAGCAGTGAATACCTGGTTTCCCACTGACAAAGGGACTGTGTAAATTGAGAAATGCGAAGGAATGCCAATTTGGAAATTTGAGCTTTACAAAAATATTTTGGTTTAAATTTACTTAAGGAGCTTTGTATTCTAAAGATGAAAGCATAAAAATAGTTATCTCTCTAGGAAGGATGTTTCTCCTATTAATGCTTTAAATAAGAATAGTAGCTTCTCAAGTGTACATACAGGTGTTCTTTCCTCCAAAGGTGGACCTGTTAGAGCAAGGGAAAGAATCAACAACAATGTGAAGGAAATGTTTAGGGGACAGTCTTGCTAGGGGCCAGAATGAGTGAGAAGGGCAATCTGAATCAGGAAGAATGTGGAAACAGTCTCCAAAGAAAGTAGAAAAGGCTGACATAATGTTAGTAACATGAGAAGAAACTTCTGGGGAAAGCTGGACTAAGAAAATGTTTTGAGTTGGTGGATATGTAATTCACACAAGCTAGACTTGGTTTTTAAATCGTAGCCTTCTACTTCTTTTTAGTTAATAGTGTCATAAAGAAAGCTTCTGATAAGGGCAAGGACAAAGAGGCATAATTTGCACCCCAAACGTCTTCAGAAAGGAGAAAGGAGCCCATCCTGAGAAGATAGGATCCCTGATACATACCGATCCCTAAGAACTCAGAAGTGATAGACTCCTTGACATTGCAACCAAGAAGATGACTGACACATTTGCCACCTTCAGGGATGATTATGCAGAGACAAAGTAGAGAGAGGACCTGTTTTGAGAGAGAAAAAAGGCAAGTTAGGAGGGTGAGGTTGACTGGGGTCATTTGTCCTGCCTTTCCCACCTCCTAGCGAGGTCGCCTGAGGCCGACTTGCTTAACTGCAGCGTCCTGTGCACAGAACCTTTGTTTTTGAAATGTAAATGAGCTTTGAGAACAGAGAACTTCTATGAAATTAAAGGCAAAGTTTTTTGACATTGTACTTTTGTTCTGAAACTTGCAAAATAATGATTACTTTTTGAGTACAAATAATATGCAAGATGTCTTGAGACGAAAGGACTGTTTCAGAGTTTGTCAAGTGGTCCCTTATTTCATTGCTTCTTCAGTATTTTTATTTATGCGATTGTTGATTCGTTGGTTGGTTTTCATTGTCATCTGGTGGAATGGCAAAGAGTTCCCCCGTGTGCCAGCTGCCCGGAACTTGGTTTGAGGACCGTGCTTGGACATCGTCCCTGTTGAGCAGGAAAGACTGAAGAGCAGCATGTGCAGGACGTGAGACTAGGAATTTGTTAGACCCTTCACGTACGGCCTAGAAGCTCTTCAAGGGCAGGGACTGTGTCATTCCTTTTGTTCCCAGCACCTGCTGTCTTGTAATTGCATCCCCAGCCAACCAAGATTTGTGAAAATATTGCTGGACTTTTTCAACATGAAATGCATTCATTCACAGATTTGCACTGCACATCTCCAGTGTGGCAAGCACTGGTCCAGGCCCTGGGAATAAAGTGGAAATCAGGTCCTTGTTCTTATGAAACTTGTATCTTACTGGGGTAATAAAGAAGTAAGCAGATAAGAGAACAAGATAATGTCAGGGGCCGGCCCCGTGGCTGAGTGGTTAAGCTCACGCGCTCTGCTGCGGCGGCCCAGGGTTCGGATCCTGGGTACGGACATGGCACTGCTCGTCAGGTCACGTTGAGGCAGCGTCCCACATCCCACAACTAGAAGGACCCACAACTAAGATCTACAACTATGTGGGGGGAGGGGTGGGGTTTGGGGAGATAAAGCAGAAAAAAAAAAGATTGGCAACAGTTGCAACAGTTGTTAGCTCAGGTGCCAATCTTAAAAAAAAAAGATAATTTCAGAGGGTAGTAAGAGCTATTTTTTAAAAGTTGTTGTGTATTAGAGTAATAAGGAAGGTACTTAAATTGGCTGATTAAGCAAGGCCTCTCTGAGGAGGTGAATGTGTACTGAGGCCAGAATAACAAGAGGTTTCCAGCTTTGCAGGGAGCTGGGAGGGGGTCTTCCAGGCAGAGGCCCAAGTAGCCCAGAGACCCTAAGAGAGAGGGTCTTCCCTGTGGTCCTGCAACAGAAAGGCCGGTGTTACCAAGTGGACACATCATTTCTCATTTAATCATAGGGCTCAAGAGTGTTTTGCCCTTTATGGTCAAAACCAGATGTCCCTCATTGACCTTTTATCGAGTGAAAAGAGTAGAATTCAAGTAAACTTAAATAGTTATCAGGTAAGCATATGTGACGTCCTGTTTTAGCCTTGAAAAGGGTAGAACGTTCTTCAGGCTATTCGCCCCTAGCCCTCTCTGAGATAAACATTTGTGATAAGTGTGTTGAAAAGAGCACAAGATTTCCTCAGACCTTTGACTAGAATGCTACCCTCTCTGAAGAGGATGTGCTTAAATGCCAAGAGCCAGTAAATATTGCTGTAAACAGATTTGCAGTAAAATTGTCAAAGGTATTTCCCACTGAATGTGAATTAAGCATTGCCATATTTTTAAACACTGCTGTCCAATTATTGAAAATAATGTACAGCACTTCAGTGTGTTATTCGCCTAGGGAAAATAATGTTTTAATGAAACTTGTCAGCTAAATTTTCTTGGCTTATCTGATCTTCCATTGTTTACGTTGTTCTTATTATCTTTCAAAGGGACATATTTAGTGTATTTACTCTGTATGTATATAGAGACCTTTATATATAGACCTTTCCACTTGGCAAATTTTGATCTCTCTCTGCTATGCATAAAGTCTCCTAAATAAAATTAAAGGAACTTAATTCTGTGTTGTTTACTGTGCCACCTTGTTAAACAGCAGGAGCTGTGTTAATTTCATTTTCATTACTATGAAGAATAGTATGGAAGGAGCAAGAAGCATTTATAAAAGACCCACTTGGCAGTGGCCTTTCATGTCTGTGTCTGAACAAAATGTCCTGACTTGAAAATAAAATGGAAATATTAAAACATAGCTTTTCTGTGAGGTCAGGTCCTGTTACTTGGGAATGTTTAAAGAGAAAGCATAAACCAGGCAATAATAGATTTAGAAATTCTGCAATGTGGTCAGAATAGGATCGGGTTTGGTGGAATTAGTTTACGTTGAATATTCAAAACAAGATTAGATAGCAATGTTAACCAAATCCACAGATTTTCCTGAGGTGAAAATATCTCATTTCAGAGAAACCTTATGTTAGGCAAGTATGTTCTTAGAGGTAGAGGGGTTTTTTGTTGGTTTTTTTTTTTTTTTTTAATTCTTTTATTGTTCTCTTTTCCATCTGTTGCAAGGAAATCGGGTATTTTCAAGCACTCTTTAATATGACAACTGTTAAAAAGCAAAATTATACGTTACATTTTGGGGTGTGGGTTGCTCGAAGGTAGACAGAATAATAGGCTTTCTGTTCAGAAAAAGGAGTGTTGTTATTATTGTTTATTTTTATAGCTACTCTTCACTCATAATAGTACAGAGCCATTTGGCTCAACATCTCCCAGGGACAAATGAGTTATCTGAGCCGTACAGTGTTGCCTTGTGAAGGGATGACAAAATAGGAAAGAGTCCCAGTTCTAGAACGTGTCCAAATACTAAAAGCAAAACTGCTCTAGTTGCCAGTAAAATCACTATTTTTTCTTTATTTTACCAAGTGGTCCAGCTCTATTGATAAATGCTGCTCAGCAGGCAATTTTAAATTCTAGGTACCTGAGGAACTTTTCAGACGAAGCCCTCTATTGAAACAGTGGTGCAGAAGTACTTAAATAATGTTCACATCTCAGGGAGAGGGTACGCAGGTAGCTGGTGGGACCACCCTCCGCCTCCAGCCCTGTTACTGTGGTTCTCCTCTGCCCGGCCTCAGTCTTCTTCCTTCTCCTTTGCCATTTATATTTTTCCATGCAGAAAAGGCAGAGGAGTAATTAACTGCCAATAAGAAACTCGTATTAGCGGGGTGACCTCACTTAACCGCTTTGAATTTCTGTTTCCTCATTGGTAAGATGGGGATAAGATGAAGAACCATTTCTTGGGGTTGATTTGTACATGAGCTATGATGAACCCCCAATAAACATTAGCTTTTGTTATGATAATGAGGAAGGTGGCTCTTCTAAAGGAAATGAGACACACACCTGGGAGCCACGTGCTCCACTGGATGGATTATTCTTTGACCCCTCCCAGCGCCAGAAGTCCTTAGTGTGCAGAAAGGAGGAACTGGAATAAGCTCCATCCCTCGGTGACATTTCATGATTTGATTAATTTAACGCCACAAGCTCATACGGTGGAGCTGGCATGTCATCAATAGAGATGAAAATTGGTTGAGCACCAACTGTGTGCAACATGGTGCTAGTGTAGATTTGGGGGATAAAAAGAGATTTAAGACAAACCCCTATGTCACGGCCTGCGGGCTCTAGGTTTTGGGCTAAAAGGAACAACACAGTCAGTAAGTGTCACAGAAGGGGTGGCTATGATCAAGCCCTGGGGGCCTCCAAGTACCGAGGATGGGCTTGAAGGGCAGAGAGGGGAGAGCACACCAGGTGGGGCAGAGGACCCCATGCATGGATCTGGTACAAAACCTCAGATCCAGGAAGGATCGCTACCGCGCTGCACAAACCAACAATTTAAAGATGCTCAGCTAGGCTAAGAAAACCCACATCAGTTACTAAAATTACTGCCTTTTCTTTAATGATCTCCAGTTTCCTTATTTGCTTTAGCTCTTTCATCAAAGCCACATATTTGTTTCTTTTTTTCTGGGTGGGCTTTAAAAATATTTCTGTTGAATATGACAGATTATACATATATATGTGTGTATAGATGTGTGTGTGTATATAGAGAGAGAGAGTTATTGCTTACAACACACTTAGTTGAAATTATATTGGTATCATCTGTAGGATGAAATATGGATCAGCACTCTTCATACCGTACAAGTGCAATGAAATCCGTTACGTATATATGATATTTTGATAGCATTGCCTGTGTTCCCATGTGCAATGCTTGCTACTGCGCCATGAGAGTAGATAAATGAATAAGCCGCCATTGAAGACTTGCTTCAAAAAGCTAACAATCTATAAAGACAGACACTCATGTTTACATAATTATTAAATGTATAAGAGAAAATGAGAGCAGAAAGTAAGGATGTATATAATGTTTATGGGCCATGTATGCAGCCTCTGCTTTCTTTTTCTTTTCTTTTAAATTTTCTTTTGTATTCTTCCATTTCTCCGTAGTTCTCAGAGTATGATTTCTGCCCATCGTGGATCCTTCTAGCAGTCATTTTCCCCACATGCTTTGTCATTTTTTACTGTGAACTCATCTTCAGCTGGATCCCCAGAGGTCTGGCTGCCTGCAGTGTCCAAAAGCATTGCTTCTGCATTTGCTTCAGCTCAGCTCTAGCGGTTTCATACACGTTTCTATTTAATGTCTCAGTCGAGGGTTCACAAGGTTGTAAATATGTAGTCTTGACACCTGCACATCACAGAGACTCCAAGTTCTTCTCTTTCTAGAAGACTCTTTTTTTCCACCTGTGACCTGAGCATCTCTATGCTCAGCCCATGGGACCGTAGGTGGAATTTTTCCCAGTCACCTTCTCAGAGATGGGACAGTCTTTTTCACTACATAGGTTCAGGCAGAGAGCAGATCCAGCCCTCCAGCTCCCAGCCTCAGGGCAGGTACCAAAACCCCCATCCATTAAACTGGGCCTTCAGGTGAACATCCAGTCCAGTCGGAGACTTCAGGCCGTTCAACTCTACTGTCTGCTTTTCATCTGGGCTTTGAGTCCCTGTGTGTATCTAGTCCTTGGAGGTTTTCCTATTCTGTTTTCGAAGTTGGCCATATATATGTGTGTGTGTGTGTCTATATATACATATATATATATATATGTATCTCAATTTTACTTATTGTAAAACTTGTATCTTATTCATCATTTCTATGTGTTTAAATTTTTTTGGGAGAGGGCTGCTGCTTCTAATCAGTCCCTCATATCCACCAGAAGTTGTGTTCACTGAAGTTTAATATTCTTGAATAAAGGAGAAAAGAGGAACATTGGCCATTTTTCTCTTACTCACATAGAATGGCGTTCTTCTCAACAAAAATTTTAGAACAGATAATTTCTATTTTTATGGAAAATCTATTCTTAGCAAACACGAACCTGATTCATTGCATAAAAATAAACTTTTTTTTTCTCGCTTTCATGGTGTGCATCAGAAGCATTATTTCGGCAGCGAGACAAGGCCATGAGTCGGCAGGATTTAGAAAAATGAGCCCTGTCCAGGACGCATCTGTGCTGGCTCCCACTGTGCCATGAATCTAGCGGGTCCAGTGGACTTGTAATTTGACCTCTTGGGCAGCGTGTATAAAAGGGGGGATCTTCAAACTTTTTTAGCCACAGAACCTTTGGAAATGTGATGTAAAACAGATAAGAGTGGAGGGGCTTTCTTAAATGGGAGTAGAAGTGCTGCCTCTTTGCCCGGTAACTCCTAAGGCACCTCTGAGAGATCCTCCCAGGAGCCTCAAGGAGCAGTGTTTGTAAACCATTAGACCAGACACCTCTTTTATGTCTAAACTTACACAGTTCTGGGAGAAAGGAGGGGTAGGCAGCACTATCCGATAATTTCAGCTGCTCATCTGCCTTGGGTGATTCCTCCCACATATTTCTCCTATTCCTTTTTAATAAAGCAAAAATCTCATTGAGTAAGAAATTGACTCCTAGTCTTTCATATCTTTTGTATCTTTAACTTATAAAACTATAATTTTTTTTCTTTAATAGGGACCATCCCAGGCCAATAGACACACATGCTCACCCTGTCTTTAATGATTAAGTGGAACAGTTTTGGTAGGGCTTCCTGTAATTTAGAAAAATTTAATACTATAATAGCATGCATTTTGTTACCACTTGTCTACGTAACTGTCACTTTAATAACAGATGTATTTGAAGATATTTTCATAGATTGGACATGAACAAAAAATAAGACCTCTTTTTTTCCCAAAGATCTTTTGGCCATTAGAAACTCTTTCAATATTAGATTGAATATAGCCCAACATTGAAAAGAAAACAATACTATTAGATTCTCTGTTCCCCTTGAATATTTTCCTACACAGAAACAGAAACCAACGTATTTAATTATAACTCTAATGTGCCAAACTTACAAGATGTTATAATAATACATTGTCATTTTAAAATTTAATTCTTATTGGGAGTGTGCTAATTATTATCCAGCAACCAAGTTTTAATTTTTGCCAGCTTTTAAAAAATCGTGAAAAATATGGCTTTAAGGCAGCATTTATAAAATGCTTTATAACTCAAATACTAGTAGACTTGGTTGAGATGTCAAGAGGTCTTGCAACACAGTCCCCTTCCTATGGGCATGTCCATCCCTAAACTGTAGGAGGAACAGGCATCTTCAAGGTCACTACTAAATTATTTAGACAAGTTTAGTCAGGATTGATGTTTTTATATTGAGTTCTCTGACTTCTCTGTTATATTAGTATGTTCTTTGTCTTCATGTGCTGTGTTAAAAAGCAAAGATAAAATTTTCGTTACGCTTCTATCCTGAGGTTTGCATTGTTTTTTTGAAGAGTAGTTTCATTGTGTTAATTACGTGTAAATATGACAATCGAAAGTGCTTATCTGTCATCAGGAAGTGAAAGTAGGTGTGGAGTACCAATGTTCCTTTCTTTGTCTGGAACCTGAAATTTCTGTCATAAAACTATAAAAGAAACTGAATAAAAATTCATAGTCAAATATCTCCTGGTATATGCTTACATCAGTAATATATTGCATGAACTATTATTTTAAACAAAGAATAAAATAGAATTCCTTCCACTTTGATAATGTACTGACAATTTATAACAGTGAAAATACTGCCTGGTATTTGCATGTATGATAAAGCTGTGTGTTTCCTATTTTAATAGGTTTGGATATTTATTGCATTTTAAAGACCATTTAAATAGCAACAGCAAATCTCCTTTTCCTTTTTTTCTTTAAAAAAATTATTTTTAATAGAATAATAATTTTACAAGTCCATCCTTGTAAAAAATGTAAATAATATAAAGCATGTATAAAATAAAATTCTTCATATTAAATTGAATGAAGTTAAGATGGTGGTTAAAAAGTGGGGAAGCTTTCTTTCCATATCATGTGTACCTTACTTTGTTGCAATTATTTGTCATTGTTATGTTGTTATGAATGACCCATTTTTAGTCATTCTGCATGGTCTCAAGTCAGATGACATTAAACAACAGTCGTGCTGTGTGAACATACTTTTTTGGACTAATTTAGATACACTAGTTCTTTATCAAGTTGTCCTTAATTCTCAATAGACTTTCCAGTGTAAAGATAAATATGTGTCTTTATTCCGGTTCCCTCTGAAGACGGAGTACTAGAACTAACCTGGAGCATTTCCTTCTAACTCCTGGATGATTCAGAATAAGAAATTGCGTCCGACAATTTGGGTGCTCCAAAGTTAACAAGAGTGAAGAAAAGCAAATGAACGCTTCGATACTGAGGTATATGTGGTGAAATGAAAGGCTATCTGAGATCTGCTTTGCAATACTTGAGAAAAAAAGAAAGAATGGGAGGATCATTTCTGAATGTTGGTGATGGGTATATGGGAGTTTGTTGTCCTGTTTTTTGAGTATATTTGAAATCTTTCTCAGTATATTAAAAATAAGGGGCTGGCCCCGTGGCCGAGTGGTTAAGTTCGCACGCTCCGCTGCAGGCGGCCCAGTGTTTCGTTGGTTCGAATCCTGGGCTCGGACATGGCACTGCTCATCAGACCACGCTGAGGCGGCATCCCACATGCCACAACTAGAAGAACCCACAACGAAGAACATACAACTATGTACTGGGGGGCTTTGGGGAGAAAAAGGAAAAAAATAAAATTAAATAAATAAAATATATTAAATTAAATTATTTTTAAACACTCTAAGAAATATTACCCCAGAGACTTCTGTGAGTGCAGATGTTTTGACAGCTTGTGGAACTGCAGCCTTGACGTGAGATGTGTGCATTACCTCAACATCACTTTGGAGTATAGTTTTTCTGCCTAAAGTGTTTATTATATGGCTTTTACCTTTTAAGAACTTGAAAAATATTTCCCCTTTATAAAGTCTGAATTTATAAGACATGAGAGAGTTTAATTAAAGTTAAAAAAAATAATTGAACACTTAAGGTTAGAGTTTTATTTCAGGGTTACAAAAACTTGCCTCTCTCCTCTGACTGGTATCACCTTCAGATGAAAATGAGTGAATGAAGTTTAAGCGTGGCCAGCTTGCCAGTTTCCTTTCTGCTCCAAGATTATAGGTTGCGTGGCTCTAAATTTGCCAGATTTTCCAGATGACCCCAGAGGGGCATAGTCACAGGTGTTAATCTCTCATAAACAGCTTATAGTAATTTTGATTTTTCAAAGATGTGTGTTGTGTGGAAAATACCATTAACATCCAGGCAGCCTGGTATTTTGTGTATATTTGTGGGTTGCTATTGGTCAACCTTACAATAGAAGGTGATGCTATGGTGCTTTAAGTGTATTGAGGAAAAATGAGGGGAAAACACTGAACCTGTGTTTATTACTGTGGAAGAAATCTGACACTCCACTGCACCCTTATTATCTTTCATACCCTGAGCTAAATAGACTAAGAAGCTGTTAAGAAGCTGTCAGGGGAAGCGTGTCAAACACGAGGTGGATCATGCAATCAGACTGGTGTCGGGTTGGAAAAGTCAGTAGTTGGGGAGGAAAAAAAGTGACCTTGTATTCTCAACGTTGTCTTTACACTGAGTAGAACAGATGAGACTGTGAATTATTCAGAGCTCTGAAAGCTTATAATTGTTAGCAGTGGTGGCGGCAATCAAGGAGAGAGACAGGACTGTTTTAGTCCAAATGTCTGATTCTATTAAACATCAAAGGAATCTTTTTCTTAAAACCATCTTTGGGAATTTGGGTGGTGTGGACCCCATGAAGAATCCTTTCGCCTGTTTGATAGCTTTTTGGGAATCTGGGTCAAAGAGGCACAAGTTAATATTTAGCGTAGTAGATTTTTGGAAATGCAGAGTATGGGAACAAAGACACTCTAGGGAGAGGATTTGCTGTTTCAGCATAATTGTCTGGGGAGTCGATTCCCTCGGTGACATAGCAGAACCTCTGAGCTCCAAGGGAGTTGCACATTTTATGTAAATGATCTCATCTTATTAATAACAGGTTGAATAAGGTTTTAGGCCTAAAAGAGAGCATTCTCCACATAATTATTAATTGCAGTTTTTAAAAATGAGGTTCATAAGATAATAACCATGTAGCATTTTACATTTTTAGCAATTTCAGATAAAAACTGCTTTGCTTTTGTCATCTTTTTTATTCGTTTATCTGGAATCTATGGAGGTAGCCTTTATTTAAAATCAGTTATTATATTAAGTTTTGATTATTTTAAAGTTTACCAGACACTTTTAACTTTATGGGCTTAAGTAGTATTTTTTTAGAGGTTCCTTTATAGTTCATTTAGGGTTTTTTTTTCCAAACTGAAAAATATTTCTATTTCTTCCTCAAAAAAATCATAATCATATTGATGGCATTTTAAAATTTCCATGACATATCTAAAGAACTGTGTGGTGGCTGTGTATAGAATTAAAATTTAACGTCAGAATTACTTTAAATGTCAAGACTTGAAGAAAGACATTTTAATAATATTTACTGCATATTATAAAATGTCATTTTTTCCTATTTTAATGCATTTCATAAAGATTGACTTATAATGTCAAAAATCATTTTACTTATGGAATAAATGGCTAAAATATTTATGCATTGCCTCAGTCCTCCTAAAAAACTATCAATTGGTTTGGGCCCAAATCTTATATCTCTACCAATAATAATCAGAATAAGCATTTCAATAAAACGTATCATACCCCAGTGTTCCAGATTCTCTTCTAAATTTAGAATAAACATGTTTTTTGGTGCGAAGTCTATTTTTAAATTCTGTATGATTCTCTCTATGCAGTGTTTTTATTAGCATACATAGAAGAGGTTCAAATGATGGTGTTTCATTGGAGAAGAACAGATCAAACCTTCGCTTACAAAATAATCTTGATCACTGTTTTCATCCGTTTCAATAGTAGTTATCTCCTCAGTCTCTGGATTCACCATGACATCCTCACTGAATATATATTAGATTCCAATTACTAAATTTAGTTTGAAAAAAAGTCTATCACTTTGTTGTAGAGAAAATCGTCTAAGCAATAAGCAAAAAAAAAAAAACTCCCATGAATCCACTTAATCAAATAATTAGACCATTTTTATATCAGACAGAAAATATGATCAGGAACAATAAATCATTTTCTGTTAGAAAATAGTTTGTTCTGTGTCCCCGTGCTTTGATTTCCAGGTATGTTGGGGCTGGAGCAGACTACACACTTAGCTCATCCAAATAGGACTACTAATCTTTAAACTAAATGACTTTTGTAGATTTAAACATAAGAACTTATCTTTAGTGAGGAAGCTACTTGGGAAATGATAAATAGTCTCCTCATCTTAAATCTCAGGGCTTTTGTTCGTCAACTATTGGTACAAAATATGTATTTTTTTAATTCAGAGGCTTCTAAAGAAATACAGCCAACTGTTAACTTCCATCTCAGGGTTAAGGGTTACTCTTGAGTTG
The DNA here is from genome assembly GCF_021613505.1 of Equus quagga. NCBI lineage: Eukaryota > Metazoa > Chordata > Mammalia > Perissodactyla > Equidae > Equus > Equus quagga. The sequence goes on along the minus strand of NC_060288.1, from coordinate 25,946,173 downwards.
CTAGTTCTCGGCTCCTTGGTATTACTGTATTTCTTCCTTGTGGTTTAAATACAGGCTTTGGGTTAAGCGTAAATAATACTTGATTTTCGATGAGGGGAAAATTCATTATACCTAGGTTAATGCTTATTTGTAATATTTGGGAAATTTGGTGAGCATGTCAATTTGTGATAGAATTCAGTACCAGAAATTAGTCTTTGTATCAATTTTAACCACAATTTTGTTTTCTGGATATGTTTCTTATTTATTTGTTTATTTACTTTTGCAAAGATGTACTGTTTGGTGTTTATATCCCACTCATATTTATTTAGGCTCTCCCATGTGCCTGGCACTATGGGGTACGTAAGTGACAGTATAAGACCAGGTTCTTCCCCTTCAGAAGTTATCAGCTGCATTTTAAAGCAACATGCGATTACAGGTCAGTATTTCTAGAATGAAGAGCTCTAAGAGGTTAATGAGGGAGCTGATCATTTTAAGCCAAAGTAGTTGGGAAAGGCTGCTTGAAGGAGGCAGCCATAGAGCCGTCTTTGGGAAATGGGAAGATGTGGAGAGGTAAGGCAAGTGGTGCACTCAGCCTGGGCAGAGCATGGAATTGTGAAGGGATGTGTCTGTGGAGCCAACAGAGGAGCTCCACCCCTGTTCTCAGAGAGATTGATGTTTTCGGAGATGGACCAAGGTTCAACCAAAGCCACTAACCATTAAAAAAAAAAAAAAGACCTTTAAATACTAATTTGTAGGGATTGAAATTCAGAAAATTCTGCTTCTCTCTCCTGACTATTTATGAAGTGGGTGAAATTCCCATCCTCTTGGATGGGTTTTGATGTTTCTCTTGCTAACAACAACTGACAGTTGATAATCTTCCTGGGCTGGTCTCTCTCTGGGGGACACTTTGCTGGGCCTCCTCACAGCGCGGTCTTCTGATATGGGAGATCCATTCTGGCTTGAACTCTTCACCCAGAACCTCTTCTCAGCTCTTCTGACTGGCAGCTGACCTCACAGCCCCTTGCTTCTGGGATCCCTAAACTGGAGGGCAGGCTTCTTGCTGGTTGTTGCCCAGGGTACTGGCAAGGTAGCTTGAGTCCAGCTACCTTCCATCACAACCTAGTGACCAATGGAAGATAGCTGTGTCTTAGTCACAGGGACAGTGGGAATGCAGGCTGCTCCATGCTCTGCCTTTCACTTGACTTGCCATCCTCTGCAGTTCTCTTTTCTCCTCCTCAAATAATCTTAGGGTAGATCAGCCAATCAGATGGGTCCCCAGGTAGGTGTTCAACCAGCCATTGGAATGCCTTCTCCACTTCTTGCCAGCACCCCTATCTCTAACAGAGCCCTCTCAGCTTTTGGTGTAGGGTTGAGATGAAGAACATTCTCACCACAATCTACATCTCCATGACGCTGATGGATCCCACCATGTCTTCTGTCCTCTCCTGCCTAACCCTTTGTGTAGATGCAGAAGGTTGTGGGGGCGTGACTGTTGAGAACAGGTCTACTTCTTCCTAAGCCCAGGGAAACAGAGTTTGGCCCCAGTTGTTGACTGCTCTTCCCAGAATGTGGAGCACTCAATCCTTCTTTGCCCTCAGCTTTTGTCCCCTGTGGTAAATTCCAGACAACAGGGAAAACCCCACTCATTTTGCTCACTGACCAGCACCATCGCTCACCCGGACCAGTAGCACTGACTCTCGAATGTTCTGCTTACTGCCCATCTTGCCCCACTCCCTTCCTCCTAGTCCTATGGTCCACTCTACACTTAGCAGCCAGGGGGATCTTTTTGAAACATAAATCAGATCACAGCACAATCTAGCCTGAACCTCACCAGTGACTTCCCATTGCCATTAAAATAAAATTCACACTTCTTATGTGTAGTGCCTGATGTGATATGGCCCTGGTCCAGCCCTCTATCCTCATCATTCTCTACTCCCCACTCATTCTTCATGCTTCAGCCACACAGGCTCTCTGCTTATGTCTGTAATGCGCCAAGCTTTGCTATCTTAGAGAATTTGCATTTGCTCTTCTTTCCACTTGAAACACCTTTCCCCCGCATCTTCATGTCCACCTCTTTCTTTTCCTCCCTAATGAAGGAATCAGCTCATCAGTTCAAATATCAATTCCTAAGAAATGTTTTTCCTGACCAACCTAAGTAAAGTGATTGCTCCTTCTCTCAACAAAATCCCTTTATTTCCCCTTACCCTTTTTATTTTCTTCAAAGTACCTCTCCTTCCTGGAATTGCTGTATCTATTATTTGTTTACCTGTTTACTGTTTTCATACAAGTTCCATGGGGGCAGGGATGTTGTCTGTCTTGTTCATCACTCTATTCTGGCACCTAGAAAGGTGTCTGGCCCTTGGTGGACTCTCAGGTAACAAGTGAATGATGGGATAGATGGATTTATTCAGCAGTGTAGCACCAACCACTGCGTGTCAAGCATTGCATAGAAAGATTAAACAGAATAGGTCCTACTAGCTTCAATTTATAGGTGATGAAGTTGACTTCAGAGTGGAGTGACTTACCCAAGCTCATACAGCTGTTTAATAGAAAAAACAGGAATTGAAATCTGACTCCAAAGAACCAGCTTTTTCTAGCATCGGCCTGGAGCACAGGGTGGTACAGCCGAGTATAGAAAGTCCTTATGTTCAAGTCCATCACATATAATCAAGAGAAGAAAAAATTGAGAGGAAGTGGGTGAGAATGTGTTTAGTAATTTAACTGGCAACTCATTTTCAGAGATTCGTATCAAAATACACATACATGGTTTGTCAAGGGGCATGGACAAATTTTGTGATTTAAATAAACGACTAGATCTCTAAGACTTGCTCTGTCTTAAAGGCCTGTGCCTGCTTTTGATTTCTGAATGTCCTCACCTCTGCTGAGTGAGGACCATGATGCTCTGCCACACTGCCTGTTAAAGAGGTCTCCCAGCTCTTTGCAAGTACAACATGTTGCAGCTGTCTAGTATAACATGGCCAAATGTAACAGCAGGAATTTAATTTGTGTCATACAAATATATTTCTAACTACATCTTATTGAGGGGAAAGTTCATTCAAGTGTTAAAGTTTGAGTTTAGGAAAAATAAGATCATATATATATATATATATATATTTCCCTTTTACAAGTCAATGAGATCAATTCAGAAATCAACCCATTCAACAATTTAGTTCAATAAACATTATTTGAGAATCTTCTAGGTGAGGTTCTGGGGTGTACGATTGCAAATAAATTCATAATCCTGGCCTTGTCGAAGCTTATAATTTAATGGGAGAATTTAGTTTCCCACTATTTTCAGAATAGAACCCAAACTCCCCAGCGTGGCGACCAAGTTGCTTCATTGCCTGGTTGCTCATGTCCCCTTTCAGCCTCATCTCTCCACCCTGAAGATTACATTCCAGGCCCCACAAGAACTTGGGCTTCTCCTCCCCTGACTTGTAATTCTATCTCCCCCTGACCCCCGGTACATCCTTCCTCTGTGTGGGACACCCTTCCAGCCTGGCTAACTCCTACCCTTTCTTCAGGATGCCATCCAGGGGCCCTCTTCTCTGAGAAGGCTTCTCTGAAGTGTCTTTCTTCTTGGTAGTTAATCGCTCTGTATTTTAACTGACTGGTTACTTGTTTGTATCTCTGAAATGACTGTGAACTAAGCAGGAAGGACAATGTCTTATTCATCTATATCCCCAGATCCAAGCGCAGGGCCTGACATATGGTAAGTGTGCAATAATGCTTATTAACTGAATGAATGTACAATCGGCTACTGCGTTACCTACATCCTCGCCTACTGCTGCTAGCCGGGACAGCTCCAGAAACCTCATCCCAGCAACAGAGCCTGGCTTCTGAGTCCTGAAACTGTGGGCAATTGCTTAAATATTCCATGTCCTTGGGACAACTGCTACTAATTTGTCTCTGGAATTCCTAGAACCGCCACTAGAGGTAATACAGTCAGCAACCAAACTAAATTTGGGAATATTTTTTCTAGTTTTAAGTCCAAAAAAGGCTAATATTAACAGAATCTTAGACTGACCAGTAAGTAATAGAAAGGTGAATACATCATCACTTTGACTGTCTGAGGAATGCTCCCATATGCTGGCTAACTCTCTGACAGGCTCCCACAGGTGAACACCTGCAGGTGTGTCCCTCAATGCCATTGGTCCCTGACTCCAGGTTATCTTACAGAGCCTCCTGAAAGAAGCTCTCCAAAGGCAGCTTGGAGGCCAGGAGACAAAGATGAAAGGGTCATTTTGGGATATCAAGTCATGGGGAGAGAACAATGATAGAACAGCACAGAGATTAAATGCCAGGAGATCATAGGAAATAAGGGACAAGAATCAGAAGTCAACATGGATTTGAGTTGTGAGAGTGTCTGTTGCGTGTCCGACCCAGTGCTGGATGCCTGTACCTGTTCCTTCATGTATTCCTCACAGCCTGCAGTGAGCCTTGGTGATCTTACCATCCCTATTTTATAGTTGCGAAAGCAGCCTCAGAGAGATCATATAAGCTGCCCCAGGTCACACAGCTAGTGGATGGTCAGAATCAAAATTGAAAGCAAGGCCAGTCTGACTTCAGAATTTACATCCTTCCCTCATCCTGGTGTCTTCTCCAAGGATATGATGGATGAACACAGCCCCAGAGATCAAAAAGCAGAGTGCAGGACACCGAGATGCCACCCACATAAAGACAGCCCAGAGAGGCTGTGTTCACCTGGAATGTTCTCTCCAGGCGCTCTTTGGTTCCAAACTCAGCTGTTTATATGGCACTGAGAAGACGTGGGCAGGAGGCTCTAATTATATTCTGTGAGTCACATTTATATCATTCTTCCCTGGAATGATTTTCTTAGTAATCTTATTAAAACTTGGACGTCTCAGATGAGGGTCCATAAAAAAGTTTTCCCCAAAACATTTTTTTTCTGCTCGTCTTTTCCTTTTTCAGCCCATGAAAAAGCTGTTTTTGCCATATGAGTGCCTTCTGTTGTTTATGGAACAAATGACAATGCTAAAGAACAATTTGGCACCGTTATATTGCTTTTAATGAGAAAAATAGGAGGCTGTAGAGATTTTTTGTAAGAATGTGAGATATTAGAAGGTGGGCATATTGATAGCTGCAACTCAGCTGAGAGAAACTCGAAACCAGAGAGCCATTTCCGAGAGGCACGGGAGTTCAGTGTGGCATTGTGGAGCCTCCTGTCCCTGGTATTCCACCTTACTTACACACATTTGGGAATATTTTCCATGTAAAATTCACCTTTACAAAATGAAAAGTGCACATCTTGGTAATAAAACTGCATGTCCCACAGAGTCAGATTTTGGTCCCTTAGGATCCAGCCAACTAGTGGAGGTGTTTTCCTACAATATTTTTTGTTCTATTTTTCCGGTGTTACAAAATGTTAGTATTCTGTGGCTATTATCCGTATTGTTAGAAAAGGATGTATCTACATCAGCCACCAATTCAGACAGACATGTTTTTGTCACAGTTCCTTTGAGATCACAGATCTGCTTGGCCCTATGGGTGAATGCTTCATGCTTTGAAAATCTTTTCTCTCTTTCTCCGTCTCTGACAAGAAGCATTGAGCACTTGCTATGTGCTAGGTTTGGGGAATACAACGCACAGGTGGTTTGCTCTTTGTTCTTAAAGAAATTACGATGGACTTGAGGATCCAGATGAATAAACAACTCGTGGGACATGCCAGTGCAACGCGTGTTAAGGGAGCACACTGGAGGCCCACATGGGCCTGGAGTGTTACTCCAAGGTCTCCCCAAGAAGGGACATTGTAACTTAGAGCTAAGGGGTAAAGAGGAGTTAAGTAAGGGAAGAGGTGAGACAAAGTATTCCAAACTCAGGGCACAACATGTTCAGAGACCGAGAGGTGGGAGAGGGCACCATGCAGTCGGGGATCCGGGTTCATTGAACTTAAGTAATTTTCTTAAGACCTCGCAGCAAGTAAATTCCATGGTCAGGTTGTGAACCTGGTCTGCTAACCATTCTACTATACTGGCCCCCTGGGCATCTTTGGAGGATTCAGCTGGAACATCCAGCCAAATCAGACTCGGTAAACAATGGCAGCCGCAAGAAGAGGGATCAGTTGTCACAGTATACGTGGCTTTAGGAGCTGAGCGAGTGGACTGTAACTTCTATCCAGGTATATCTGGAGGGAGCAGTTCAGGACCCACTTAGAGTACAGACGGTGGAAGGCTGCATCTCTCTTCCCCTTTCTCTTCCTCCTCCTCTTTCTTCTTTTCTTGAGATATGAAAGTTGGCCAGCCCCAATGAGTTCAGACTAGGGAAAGATGAGTCTTGCATCTTCTGATGAATCCTGATGCCTTTAACCAAGGGGCAAGAGAATGATGATGAATTGCAGTGGTATTCTGGTGCCCTAAGACCCTGGACAAAACCAACAGTGGACACCGTTTGCCGGCCTCCTCTGCGCTTCCCTATCTGGATTCTAATGCCCTGTAGCCCCCTCTCCTCATGCGGCCTCCTAGTTCTTTCTTCACAGGCCCCCACCCTGAGTCCCTTCCAAATTTCTCCTCCCTTTGGCCCACCTCAATCAAAACTCTCTTTCCCTGAGCCCTCAATTAATTAGATCTGATTATCTAATTAAACTAATTCACACTGAGGTATGAATGAGGCATAACCCTCCTGGGGACATTTGCATTTTAAAAGAGGAGCTTGTTAACCCAAATGCCTGGACAGTTCGTGGAGTGTGTGGGGAGATATTTGGGGACCTTGGGGTTTTCCTGTGCTCCCTGCTTCCTAGGCCATCACAGGCCTGGGTTAACCTAAGGCTTTCCTCCACCAAGGAGTTTAAAGTATTGGAGTCGGCATTGCAGATGCTCACCATCTCCGTCCCAGCCCCTCTGCCTCTGATGGTTGGCGGAGTTAAAAAAAAATGTCATTGTTTGAGAAGAGGGTTTCTACTAATACTGTGAAACTCTAGCCATGGTTGTGAAGTACGTTCTTTTCTTAGAATCAGCCTCAAGTGGAGAAAGCCCAAGGATTCCTAGTGATAAAATTATAAGATTTCTAGTCTACCCCCTCAGCAGCCACAGAGGCTGTCCTGAAACATTTAACGTTCATTCTGGGTTTTTTCACTCTAATTTTTAATCTCTAAACAGATTCTGTTTTTTAAATGGGAAAGATAGAGGCATTTGTGTCCCAGCCCTGAATTGACATGGGGCAGAAGTTGACCAAAGTGAGAGTCTGGGATAGAAGCAGCTTTGAAAGTCCCCCTGGGAGCGTCTTACTGTGGCCCTCTCTGTGAAGAGACATAAAGACTGTTTTGTTCCCCAATGCCCCTGAGCTAGAAGTGAGGTAGTACATTCCAGCAAGATTGAAATTAAGGAAATGCTCTGGGAATCCAACCCAAAAGCTGCTATTACTGACCACTGCCCTGCATTGACCAAGAATGCCCAATGTTCTTATCATTTCCCATCAAACATTGGATTGCCATGGATAGACACAACCTAAAAATGTATGGGCTCTTCTTTTTTTAAGACATGACTCAGAATTCCTGAAAATAAGAATATGGACAAGCATAATTTATATGCCCATTATTGATTGTTTTGTGAAAGTCCTTTCTTGATGCAACTCTTTCTTTTGCTATAATTTTGTGATGCTGATTCATACTCTTTGCATCTTTTCTTGTTTTTAGTGCATTTAAAGGTCCTCTATATATATATGCATATATATACAATATATGTATATGTATATATATATACAATTTTACTTCTTCTTATCCCCAAAGCCCCCCAGTACATTGTTGTATATTCTAGTTGTAGGTCCTTCTGGCTCTGCTGTGTGGGATGCCGCCTCAGCATGGCTTGATGAGTAGTACTAGGTTCGTGCCCAGGATCCGAACTGGTGAAACCCTGGGCCATGGAAGCAGAGCACAGAAACTTAACCACTTGGCCACCAGGCTGGCCCCAAAGGTCCTATATTTTTAACATGTTGAGGTGGGATGGGGGCGGGGGCTACCCTTTGGTATTAACAAGGAATTGGCATTTTTCATTTGATTTTGAGTGATAGATTAAGAGAATTATTTTATGTGAATACAAACTTCTTTTACATACATTCCTATAGTATTTAAATTAATTAAGTTTCCTGGAATGATAAGAAAAAGTGATGTATGTTATTGATGATATAAGACATAGTGTTGCATTCACTCAGGAATACATAGGGAAACCAGTGGGGTATGGACTTTTCTAGCCCTTATATTTTAAGATCATAACTCTTATAGCAAAAACAGCAATATTAATACAGTAAGGCTTCAAAAAGCAGAGCTTACATGCAAAAGCAAAACAAATAATACAACGGGAAGCAGTAAAAATTGTGATTAAACCTTTCATCCGGTTATTTTTCATTTCATATGCTATTTGAGTTTTTATCTTTATGTTTTGCTTCATGGGAGAAATAAGTATGACATCTGGACAAGGCATTCACAAGGAAGGACATAACTGTTTACCATGGATATTTTATCTGTCAGGGTCTGAAAATTAAAGTGGGAGAACTGACCAGCTGGGGAAAAGCAAAATAGGGTTATCCTTCTTAAGTGATTTGGGTTCATGCATACATGTAATAAATTTTTTAATTATTATGAAATTATCGATATCCTGTTATATTTTATTTTACCCCATATATTGGTTGCACTATTAAATATATGAAAGCTCTTTTAGAGTATCTGATCGAAGCTGATTTTTCTTGATAAAGATGCAAAATAAATCATTGAGGGATTTTTTTTTTCAATTGTACTCGAAGCCTACGGGTAATTTTGGTTTATTTGCCAGCCATACATCACACAAGGAGTTTCTGAACCAGATATGTTTATAATCAGAGCAATCCTTGATCTACAAAGAGATTTACTAGATGCTAAATTGTCTGTAACTATTGGAAGTTGTCAGATGAGAAGGTGTCACCAGAGTTTCTAGATTGCATAGACTTATAGTTCAAATCTACACTTCCTATTTTGGATCAGTTAATATATTTGGCACTGCTGTATGCCCAAGGAGTCTACTTATTTAAATTGCTGCATTTGCTTATGATGTCTTACTGACTCTTTACCAAAAACACGTTTTTTTTTTTAAATTTGTCACCTAAGCTAACATCTGTTGCCAATCTTTTTTTTTCTTCTTCTTTTTCTTCTCCCCAACGCCCCCCAGTACATAGTTGTATATTTTAGTTGTAGGTCCTTCTGGTTGTGCTATGTGGGATGCTGCCTCGGCATGGCCTGATGAGCGGCGCCATGTCTGCGCCCAGGATCTGAACCGGCAAAACCCTGGGCCCCCAAAGTGGGACTCCTGAACTTAACCACTCAGCCACGGGGCCGGCCCCCCCAAAAACGCTTCTTAAAAATATTATGGGATTAAAACAAAACATCTCATTTTTTAAAAACAAATTGCTTGTGCTAATTTGCCCTTAATTTTTTGTGCTATATTTCTTTGTTTAGTTCTGATTTTGATGGAATAGCCTCCTGGGAAATAAAAACTTCCATTTATTTGGAAGGGAAATAAGATAAAAGAGGAACAAGAAATCAGTGACCGGTGTAAGTGAGGGAAGATGGATCATGTATTCTCGTTTTACACAATATTTCGTAATCTCGTTGAATCTCCATTTCCTTAGCTGTAAAATGCCCTTAATATTGTTTACCTCATTATGAGACATAAATAAGGTAGTTCTTAGAGAGCACTAGCGCTATGCATGGCATGCGGTGGCCGTCAATACAAGCCAGATTCCTTTCTGTTCTCCTCTCTTCTGGTGAAGAACTCAAATTCAGGGAATCTAGTTGGGGTCAGAACTGAAAACCAAGTCATGTTTGTCAGTGGTCAGCCATTAGATTGTATTTGTGGAACCATGTGACATGGCCATTTTTCTAGATCAGTAATAGTAGAATATTGTCGATTTCATATGGTTTGGCTCAATACTGAAATAAGGAATTTGCACAATTATTAAGGTAACATAGATAATTGAGATAAATCAGTTCTTCTCTGAATTGTCTTGATCTTTGAAGTAAAGGTGGTGCTTTTGAATGAATGGATTATTTTATTTCTCTCCTTCCTTTCCACAATGCAAGATGAAAACAGCACTTCTCCATCCCATGGTTTCTGATCTCTTCTTCATTACCTCTTAGAAGAAAAGACGAAAAGCATCCTCTGATCCTCAATGTCCCAGCCCCACCAAGCTGCTTTGTTTCAGGATACATCTCTCTGAATTCCCAAGACCATATGTTAGCCATATACCAAGAATAGCTCTTCGTAGTGTTGAAGCTCCCTATCTGTGTCATTTAAGCTCTTTTAGGTGGCAAGTCCAGATAGGGACAGATTGCCTCATTAAATATGGTTTATTGTGTGATGCAAGGGGAGTAGAGAAAACAGACCTCAGGGCAGCCAGGCCTTAGAGAGAGCTGGAAGGTTATTTGTGAATATCCAAGATTCCATTGTTACCACACAAAATTGGGGTTCTCTTGCCAGATGCTCATAAAAAAAGCCAATTAATTACGGCATCAGCTTTTTGGGGAGAAATAAGCTTTATTCTGCTAGCTCGATGGGTGGGGAGACAGGAGACGTGTGCCCTCAGATCTGTCTCCTCAATTCAGGATTTGGGGTGAAATTTAAGAGGTTAGGGAAAACAGGCTGGCATGCAGAAACACTGGTCAGACAGCTTTTGATTGGTGGGCTTCAAGCATTTATGGTGAGGTTCTAAACATTTCTGATGAGGTTCTATACTTTTATGATGAAGTTCTAAACTTTTATGGTAGGGTTCTAAATATTTATGAAGAGATGAGGAAGGAATTTTAAAACCAGATCTTCCTGAATGAGGGACCCCTCAATTATGATAAGAATCCAACTTTTAAGTTCTGGTCTATCCTGGTCTTTTGGTTCCATGGGGAGGATAATCTTTGGTTCCGTGATCATTTCAGGTCAAAATTTCTTCTTCTGTGTATGCTCTGGCTATGCAGATTTTGCAAGTTTTCTGAAAGGCAATTCTTAATCACTCTGCAGATAAGATGGAGTCAGTTGAACTGGTCCTGGAGGGCCCCCAGCTATACCAGCATAACATTAATTACTCTGCCCCAGGCCCAGGACTCAGTGGCAGCTTAAGTGACTGATTTCCTCTCTCTGCATCTGTTGCTCCTTCCCACTCGGGCTCAAGGTCTTTCTCGACCCCCTTTCTGCTTCCATGGCCCATGCTGCTCCCACACAGAGCCTGGGCCATCCCTTCTCCCCAGGCCCTTGATCACTCAGTGCCCCGCCTTTCAGCCTGTATACAGGAGTGTTTTTCATCCTGTCTGTCTCAGATTAAACATCACCTCCTTCAGAGAGAGTCATCCACTCCACCACACATACTCACCTCATTATTCTGCATTTTAATGACCTGAGGTTTTCATAGCACCTATCCCAATTTATAATAACTTAGTTGCTTGTTTATTTGTTTGTCTATTTTCCCCACTGAACTAAAAGCTCCATGAGGACAGCATGTCTCTGTTCACCATTCTAGCTCTAGGACCTAGCACAATGCCTGGCACATAATAGGTCTTTGAAAAATAGTTGCTGAATGAATAAATATATGAACGAGCAAGAAACTTCTCAGAAGGGCCTGGAACACCATGGCACACACACCAAGACTTCTCGGGGAGAGGAACTGTCCAGTAGATTCCTTCTCCAAATACAAGTATTTGAACCACTGTTGGTTGGAATATCTCACCTAAATGGGGCACATTTTGCCAAATCACGTGTTTTCCTGTTGAGACCCTTCTTTCCATTAACCTAGGATGTGCGTTTTCGTGTGTTAGCTTTTATTCTTCTGTTAGAAGGAAGTTGATAGTACACAGAAACGAAACTTTCAGTAACACATTAAATGAAAAAGACCTCAGACTAAGAGATGTAAAGAGTGTTTGGGAAAGTGCAGTCTTGGAATTAATAGCAAGGTAGAAAGGCGCATATGGGAATCAAAGGATTGAAAGGAAGAAATATCAAAGTGGAGGCTGGAAAAAATGAAGCTCCAACGGTTGAAGCACATTAAAGAAAGAGACGGTGGACTGGCCGGCGGCAGAGTAGACTTTTGGAGATTGAGAAGTGAAGCTGAGAGACAGGAGTGGTTGGAAACCACTGGCTGGGCTTCATTCAGGACTGAAAGAATAATCGGGCGTTAAAATCCCCAGATTACCTATTAATCTGTGGCAAATTTTCTATTGAACTAGTTTCTCCTAGTTATTAACATCCACTTTGTTGAAAAATGAAAAAGATTCAAGCAAGGGCATTTGCACATCTCTTTGTAAAGCTAGGTTTGAAATTCACAGTCTTCCTTATTGGCCCCTTTTTGAAATGCTAACGTAAAGCTTTACCTCTTACAATTTCGCTGAATCAATATGGAACAATCGAGGGAAGGGAAAAGGCAGCCTGTATTACTCTAATTGAAGAATACCAGTTTGTCGTTATTTTATTTTGGAGTACAAGATACAGAAACAATAAAATTTTAAAAAAAGAAAAGCAGATGATGACACAATGCTGGTTATCTTTGTTCATGTTATACAGGAAGGTTGACATTTTCTTGTGTATCAAGGTCGTAGAAATTAGGAACGAGCACTCCCTGTCTTTGAGAAATCTCTAAATTATAGATCTTAGAGTTAGCAGGAAACTCAGGATAATTTAAACCAACCCTTTACTTCCAGAAAGGCAAGATGTTATTATCCCCCATTTTAGAGAAGAGAAGTAAATTAAGTTGCCTGCTGTGGTCACATGACTGAAAAATGACTGATGACTGAGGATGTAAAGGACTGTGTGGTGGCAGGGAGGGTTGTAAAAAGCCAGGCTCGCTGTGCTATTAGGGTGTGCCTTCCATTACACTGCAAGCAGGGTGACTATTGTCTATATTGACATGGACCGTGCAGAAGACTTGCTGTATTCAAGTAGGCCATTGTTTACCAAAATAGTTTCCTTCCTTTCTGAAACAAGGAAGGAAGGAAGGAGAGAGGGGGTGAGGAGGGAGGGAGGGAAGGAAGAGAGGGAGGGAGGAGGGGAAGGCGGGGAAGGAGGGAGGGATGGGAGGAAGGGAGAAAGAGAAAGAAGGACAGAAGAGAGAGGGGAGGGAGGAAGGGAGGGAAGGAGAGATGGGAGGAGGGAGGAAGAGAGAGGAGGGAAGGGAAGGGGGAGAGAGGAAGGGAGGGAGGAAACATCTACTGAAAGTGACAATTGCCTTCTAGGTCCATATGGTTGAAAAGGGAAGAGAAATTACCTTGACTTAATCTTTTCTATATTTTGAATTTATGGGATCTGATGCCCCACGTTTTAACAAATAAAGACATTCAGGTATTGGATACGTATTCCCAGGTCACAGATCTGACAGTAGAATTACACACCTTGAGAATTTTCATACTGACAGGTAAGTGGACACATAGTCAGACGGCTTATGCCTACCTTTGGTCTTCGAGAAGGGAGGAGAGAATCAACTCTCCTGAAGTCGAGATCATTTTTTGCCGTCTTACATTTGCTACTACGTACATAGGTCAATAATATATTAATTTTATAGTTTTTAGTTGAAGTGTCATGTGTGTACATAAAGGGGAATCTTTATGTTTTACTTCGTCAGCTATAGAATTCTCTGGCTAGTTTGGTGTGTTTGCCATGAGTAATTTCTAGAGCTTCCATTCCGCACGCATGACATTCAGAAAGCTGAGGCTTCCCCACTGTCCCCGAGCTCTTCCTAGACTTCTGCAAAACCATGAAACTTTGAAAGAGGCTGGAAACATGATGACAGACTTTTCATTTCATAAACAATTCAATTTAATGATAGATTTCAAAATAATTGACTTCAGTTTGCGCGGAAATGACCTTTGATCTCTCTTGCCTGGCATTTCCAGCCTACCTCTGTTTTATACAGAAAAAAAAGGATTCCTTTTATTTATTATTTCTCTGTTGCCTTTGAATTATAAAGCTATCCTTTATGAAGAAAAATAAAATAGACATTTGAAAGAAAAATGAAGAGGGCTGCATCTTTTACATATTAAGCCTCAGTAGTGAGGATGATTAATAAGCCACACACATATTTCCTATATTTCCTTTGACTTTCATAAAAGCTGCTCACTTTGGCAGGACCTTTTCAATCTGGAAGAATCTATCTTGTGCAACTAAGGCTTCCACCATTCCATCACCTCTTTGTGTGCCCCCCAAATTTCTCCCTTCCTTTACCTAAAATTGCAGCCAAACGTTGAATTTCTCTGAGCTTTGTCTGTATGAAATGGTTTGTATTTTTAAAATTAATACCTACGAATATAATATCTTTCTCCCTTTATTACTAGCCTCCATTTCCCCCCCATTCAGCACAAGGTACAATTTTGACAGGTAGTATGATGAGATTTAGAAGGAAGGCTGAAGTTAATTGAGGTTAGCAAGAAAAATATCACTGTCAATTTCAGATTTTTTTCTTTAATTATTTTTAACTCATGAATAATCAATTAAATGAAAAAGAAATGTACACTTAAAAGCATCTTGAAAATCCCCACTCCTGGAAGCGTCAGAGGAGAGGGGAGCCCCTTGTGACACTATCTACAATAGAACACACCGCTGGCTTTTTGCAGATGACACGGTTTTTTTTTAAAAAAAAATGATGCTTCTTTTGAAGTGACAGAATGAATACACTGGGAAGAGGAAGTTGAGCATACACAGCCATAAAATGCAATTTGCCTTTTTCAGTGACAACCTGGCCGCACTATAGCACTGAGAATAAGTGTAGCATACAACTATAAAGACAGGGTGTTGTTTGGGTCTATACGGAGAAAGATAAACAGTCAGTAGGTACAGTTCTGCATCAGGGTAAGTTTCAAATCGCTGTGCATCCTCAGTGCACATTAATGTGCCCTTGGGGCATCAATATACAGAAAAAGAAGGCTGGCCTAAAAGAACTCACTTGACTGATACATTTTTCTTTTAAAAACCAGTAAGTTGTTTCATCAGCCGTACCAGCCAAGTATCTTAGCCTGCCTGCATTACTTAATTTGTTTTGCTAGAGGAAAATGATTATTTTGCCAACAATTTAGCATAGAAGAAAATCTATCTAAAAAAAAAAGGAATCTTTGTTAGAATTCTTCCATAAACAGGTTCTCTTGAACTTTTCCCATTTTAATGCCCCTCTACCTTTTTTTCATGTGTACGATTTGAATAGTCTTTCCTTAGTGAGGTGAGAGTTAGCATCTTAGTTTTATCTTGACGCCCGTGGAAGGTGAAGGTCCTTTTAAAGATGCTTCTGTGATCTGGACGTAAAAGCAGGTCTCTGTTTTATTCTTTGTGCGCTGTCCTCTCAGTCACATGTTTATTCAACGAACTTTTGTGGAGCGTCCACCGCCATACAGGAGGCAGCTCTGCTTTCCTGAGAGTTTGAAAAGTAAGATATATAGCATAGGATATTTGGTAATCTGTGACAGCTAGTTTTCTTTTTTATCTCTGCCATATTCTCCCTTTAGCAAAACTGAAGGTCTTTTCCCTAAAAAGTTAAATAGAAATATTATTAATTACGGTTGGCCCAAAGCAATGGTAAAAGAAGATATAAAACCTGAAGCCAAGAACCTGGTTCTGAAAACAATATCTAAAGATCATGTGATAAATTTGTATTTTATCTAATTCTGAAATGGAAGGATAGCCATGGCTTTTTTTTCGGTTCGAATTGAGAGCTGTTCATCCCACAAGCCATTTTTCCCTGAGAGTGCTGGCTTTGGAAGCGTTCTTTCTCATTTCTCCGTGAGAAGACAGACTTCTGTCATTAAGAACAGAGCTTCCAGGTATGAGGACCTGCAATATCCATGTATTGAGAGTCATCACTTTGACTAATGGAGGCTCCTGACCACATATCATCCTAAGCACCTCTTCACAGTGTGTCATTTTTCCAGCTCAGTTGATTTTTGATATATCTCACTTTATCAGTCATTGAGGTGGAAATTTCATCACTCTTATATGCTTTTTGAATTTTTCTTAGTGTTTGTTTGTAATAGGTTTTATGGGTGATTAGTTATGTGAATTGCGGCCTTCTCGGTGATGGGAACCTATCTTAACTTCACTCATGAATCTGCTTCTCTCGTAAACTCTGCCATGATCCACGGGGAGAATTTGTTTTTCATTTAAACATACGTTATTGAAATTAGTATGTGTACTTTCCATACTACTTAGTGTGAAAATTAATAGCTGAAATGGTTTGCACCAGCTCTAATGTTTGAGCATTGGCCCTTTCAACTCCGTGATTTCCCACGTTGGTTACTATGCTGGGACACACCACCGACTGATTGCCCCGCTGGGTGCTATCAGATGTCAGGATTTTACCAACGCCCCACTGAACAATATTGTGACGTAAGAGTAATATTTCTGTTACTTCTGCAGATGATCGTCTTTGCCTTAAAAACTTTCACGGTAAAACACGAGAATTGATATTATCCACCATTTTCTCTTACCTAATGTACTGCATGTACCTGCCCTAATAGACAACATAAAGTCATGGTCCAATGCACAGATTTTTATGTCATGCAGATCTGGGGTTGAGCCCTGGCTGCTACTTAGCATTGTGTGACCTTGAGTGAGTTACTTCATTTCTCTGAGTCTAGCTTTCTTTATCTGTAAAAAGCAAGTTAATAAAAGAACCCGCCTCATAAGTTTGTTGTAGAAATTACATGAGATTATGCATGAAAAATTAACATTTAATGAGTGCGCAATGAATTTTGGCTATGTCCATTAAACTTCTTTTAGTCTCTCTTTGGCAACTCTTTTTTTTTTTTTTGAGGAAGATTAGCCCTGAGCTAACATCCACCACCAATCCTCCTCCTTTTGCTGAGCAAACTGGCCCTGAGCTAACATCCGTACCCATCTTCCTCTACCTTATATGTGGGACGCCTACCACAGCATGGCTTGCCAAGCAGTGCCATGTCCACACCCGGGATCCAAACCTGCAAACCCTGGGCTGGCGAAGCGAAACGTGCGCACTTAACTGCTGTGCCACCGGGCTGGCCCCTCTATTTGGCAACCTTTGACACAACCCAGGGCTGTAGAATCCTTAGGTTAATTGTATATTGTAATTTTTAATGGTTTAATTTTTTATTTGAGGCTTTCTCCCTTTGTTTTTATATTGCATGATTATAATGAGAATATTCTGTACAATCATTATTTTTCCAGACATAAATTTTACCATAATAGGAGTCACGGAGACATATGAATGTCACAGCATGATTTTGTGATAATAACTTCCTTGCTAGGTCATCACGTTCCTATTATTCAAGAGGAAAATCTGAAATAGAGCATGAAGGCTCTGTTGGGGATAGCGAAAAGAAAAATACACAAAAGCAAATCAACTAAATCTAGTAGTGACAAGTGAGAGTTGCCCTGAAGACAGTATTATATTATCTTTTCTCTTTTAAGATACTTTATTTTTCTATTAAAATCAGCTCTATTGTCTCATTTGGGGTTTGGGGGACATCAAAGTTCATATAAATCAGGAAATATTACTGACTATTGAAGCCCTACTATGTGCAAGACACAAAGGTAGATAACATCACAGAGGGTCTCGGGGATGTGGTGACTGAGTTTTGAAGGAGTAGTGGAGCAGAAAATGATGGCACAGCGGAACTACAGTTACAACTGGAGCTCTCCCACTTCTCAACTGTTAACACCAAAATAGTGTCAATGGGGAGCAGGAATGACAGAGCTTAAAACTCGTTCACACAGACACAGACCAGAGAACCTGTGGGGGTGATCAGATCTGTTATCGTCCAACAGTAGTTTTCAACCACTGTGCTTTAGCTTATTCGTGTGTTGCACGTGAATAAGGGGTGCCGCCAGACTGAGATGAATTTGTCAAGGTTTTTTGACTGCACCAAGAAGACAGAGGTTGATGGGATCCAGCATCCAGAAAGCTGAGCTGTGCTGGTTTGAACATGGTAGTCTTGGTTAGCACCTGAGTATCACATTGGCAGGCCAGCCCCAGGAACTATTACATTTCATTGAAACATGTGAGCCTCCTGCCTTAAAAGTATGAAGAGGATATGATAGGGCCAATAAACAGCTCTACTCAAAAAGCAACAGACTGTTACCAAATAACAAGTCCTGAGGGCCTGGGAATGAAGAGTGTGTTTGACAGAGATGCTTGTATGCCTTTATTGACATTGTAAGGCATTGATTTCCTGTAGGAATAATCGCATTGTAATTGAGGATGACTTTTCAACGTTGTTTTGAGTCTTTTACTCTTTCAACGTGCCCCCAAAATGTTTAGTATTTCAAAGTATGCCAGGAACAGTGTTGTGGAGAATTTGCTGAACTGGAAAATTAGGTGTGATCAGACCAATAAAACATTCTTCAGTGAGCCATCCTCAGGGATATGGAAGAGTTTTCTTATTCAGAATCTGTATTTTGACGGTATTCACTTTAAAGACATTTTGGGCATAATTTATCCTCTTTAACTACAATTTTTTAACTAGGGTCTTCAGATTCGTGCCCCAGTTCTGTTCCCCGGTTACACTCCTTTGCTTCTGCAAAGCTGCTCTTTTCTGCATTTCTGCCTTGCCTGGATAGAAGGATAACTCCCATCAGAATGTTAAATGTCCAAACCAAGTCATTTGTAGAGGGCCTCGCAGAAATGCCCAATGGCAATTTGGTGACTGGTGCTTACTCCTCGTGCCTTTTGTTGGAGGACTTAGAAGAAAATGGCTGCCATCCTAGATGTTCTGCAGTTTGGTAAGAGTAGGAGGGAAAGGAATTCTTATAATGTTGTTATTGGCTCCCCAAGCTCTGCAGACATGACCAAAGTGGTCAGATCTGATCCGAGCCATTTGGGGAATGAGTAAAGCAGAACCAACAACAGCAACTGTGGGCACATCTCTTGCCCTCGCTGTGAAGGATTCTGCACTGTCTGCTCAGCTATATCGTGAGCTGAGGGTCTGGCAGTGTCAGGCTCAGTCTACTCAGGGAGTGGGGAATCTGGCTCACCTTATTCCCTTCAGTGCCAAGAAGTTACATAAATCTACTTCCTGTACCCAAGAAGAAAGAGAGTCCCCTTGTCTGCCCCCTCATATGACAGTAAGCCATGCTTACATTTGAGATACAATTTCTGTTTTTAGTGGTTCATACTCAAGGAACCAGGTTTTCACAGCCAACTTACTATCAGAGCATATATGATGATGTTTATAATTGTAAGTATCTTACTATCATGAGTTAATCTTCTAGACATTTACTACTTGAATCTTTCTTGAATTACCTAGATGCATTTCTTATGAAGAGTTGCAAACAAAATATTTTAATGGGAAATTAAATTATAATAATTGCGATATTTTCTATTTACTTCTATTTATTATTATTGGACCAATATTTTGATACTCATGATTTTCTGAACCCCGTCTGAGTGCGGTCCTGTATCGCCTGAGGACTTCTGCCAATAACATCGTGGGAAGTTGACTCAACTACGCAGTTCTTTATGTGCCTCGTGTTTCATGGTTTTCAAGTTGTGCATACTAGAGAGGTTCTGTAGATAAAGTATGAGAGGAAAAAAGCATTAGATACATTAGTTGAAATTGGCATCATGTTGCCAAACTGTAATAAGCCTTAGGGGAGCTCAGTGTTGAAACTACTCAATTGAAAGCTGCAATTTCCCATAACAATTTAAAAGGCCTGCAGGCATGCTCAAGTCATAGCTGGATCTTTCAGTTAACACTCTGTAACATGACCCCAAAGTCTCATTTACATCACAGCAATTAAAATATATTCCACATTACATGTTTACTACCGTATACTGTAGAAATAAGCCAATGAAATGTGGCTATTTTCCGGAAATAACCATGGATATCTTTACGTTCACGATTTCTTCTTTCCAAAGTGGGATTGCCATGTCATACATATACACAGAGGATGATGGTGATTGCAAAGGCGGAAGAGGGAGGGGCAGAGGAAAAGGAATACAATCTAGACTAATAATAACTAGTAGTTATTACTGTTGGGTTACCCACATGAAATTGGGTTAGTAGTCTCAGTCGAGTTCACAGGTGACAGGTGTCCATTATGCAAAATAATTATTGTAATCAGTGCTAATTGGCCCCCTACCGGTAGCTAGAAGTAGAGGGACCAAAAATTAAATGAGTATTAAAATAATACACCTCCTGAAATGCTGCCCTTAGACTAGGACAGAAATGCTAATGTCCGGTTGGGAAGGTGATGGAAAAGTCCAGTAACACTCACCTGAGGAAGGTGTCTTCGTAAATTAAAGTCCTTTCCTTAGTGCTCCATCCAAATTAATTTTAAAATCCTCCTGGCATATGGATTATAACTATGACTATTAACTGATATCATAACTATTTTGTAATGAGATGAATAGCCAGTTAAATTATTTTAATGCAAAGCCACAGTAGCCAAAATTAGATCATATTTTCTCAACAGTGACTACTGCATTTTAGTAATGACTTTCTTTCAAGAAACACAGACCAAATTGACTTACTCCAAATTGTTGTTGCGGTTTAATATTTATTGAGTAGCCACAATTGACTAGCTTACCTTGAAAGTGCGGTTTTTAACAATTGTCTAGAATACATCGTCAAGGTATGAAATACGGTGGCAAAAGTCCAGCTTCTCTAGTTGGCAGGCAGTCAATGGGAAACCAAGGAAATGGAATTTCTCCCTGTGCCTGTTGGAACACTCTCGCTTGCACTGCCCTTTTGTGGTCAGGAAGAGCTCTGAAAGAGTCCTACTTCAGCAGACATCTGAGAAGACAACACTTTTGTCTGCTGCATAGGCCCTTTTTAATCCTGTGCCTCGGCTTATAACTACCACTAGTCACAGTGTGAAAAACATTTTTTTGATTGGGCCACTTACTCCGGAGACTTTGTGCTAATTATTGAAAGGGGCCTCCTTTAAGCAGACACAACCTCCTTCCTCATGGGGCTCTGGGCTGGGCAACAACAGAGCGTGGGCTGGATTACAGACCCCACTCACCCCTCAGCAGGTGCCTCTGACAAGGTAGGCCTGGGTCGGGCCACATGTACCTGACTCGTACAATTTTTGTAAACATTATAAATTATGCACATTTGTCTTTATGATATAGAACATTCAGGAAGTCTGGAACAGCTGACTAATGGGGTACACTTTTCCTATCTTTGCTTGACTATTTGACAGCATTTATACAAAGTTATAATACTTGAATGTATTATATGTATGCACTTTAAGGTGTGTGACTAAACTTGAAATGACAAAACATTATATTACCATTTGAGCCTATAAGTCAAGCATATTTATCTGTCCTGATAGTGTTGCACTAAAATTCATTTTAAAACAAACAATAAACACCAAAGAAGAAAAATATTAAAGAGAATTGAATCCTCTAAAGTGCAGTGACTGCATGCCATACCGGCTATGAAAACATTGGCGCTTTTTCCTGTACCCATAGGAACTGAGTCCAGACCTGACCCAGCCCCTATTGTATCCACAGCAAACTAAGAGGGTTTCCATAGTTCCTTGAGCAAATCAAACGCTGGGATTGAACTCCAACGCATTTTGAACCCTAAGGCAACTCTGGGATTGTCCAATATCCCCTTAGAGCTTCACCACTTCAAGGAGGAAGTGAGGTGTGGGACTCTCCCTTGAGCGAGACCCTCACCTCCAGCACTGAACCAGAATTTCCTGCTCTCCAGGGGTCTGTGAAGAGGTGCCATTTGGCTGGTTTGGTGCTTTTCAGACTGAGATGAAAACTATCTGATGGACAGTAGACAGAGGATATATTTATTACAGTAATTTTGCCTGTGGGTTAGGGAGGCATGGATAACTGCACTTATCCTTTATTCTCCACATACTTGTGGGTAGTTATCAGGTCTCCACCTAGTTGTTACTAAAATAAACCCCACATAGGTCCTTCAGTCTAGAGACTCTTAATCAATTTCATCACTTCTCTTGAAAGTCCTTCGTGTTTGCCTCCTGCTTTCTACCACCAAGACATAAATATTTGGATAACATTATAGATGAAATCACTTTGAAATTATTGGTCTGGGGGCTATTTTTTTCATTTGATAACCTAGTATTTCTGAATATGCTCGTAAAAATTCAAAACCCAAATTCCATTCAAACATTTTAGCAAAATGCCAATTTCACGACAGATGTAAAACCCCTTGCTCTCAGTTCTTATTGGATTGGACTTTCATATGTATTTCCCATCCCAGCATCCTCAGATAAGCTTAATGACATGACACTGTTGTTGGACACTGGACAATGTTTTTGAATTTAATTATAATAACTGGCCCTTATCAAGTAGATGTTATGTTATGTGCCGATTGCTGTGCTAAATGCTTTTAAAACTGTATCTCATTTAATCTTCATACTATCTTCATAGGAAAGATATTGTCACATGCATTTTAGAGAATGAGATACAGGAAACCAAATCTTAGCCCATCCAAGGTTATAAGTCACATAAATTGTAAATAGTGGAGCTAGACTTTTGATATAGATCTGTGAGGTCAAAACCTGTCCTCTATTTCCACCCTAGCTGTATTAGTGTAGGTTTTTTTGGTTGAAAAATCAAGATAAGAATTTGTTGATTCAAAACCATATTTCTTTCTCTCTAAGGTCTTTCTTCTATGTAGACATCAATGATAGGCAGGCTTTTTCCACATGGTGGTGTGGGGGACTGGAATTGGCCACCCCAAGATATGTCTCTGGCATGAGGTTTATTTTGAGCTAGTTACTTTTAAAGACTGCAGACAGGAAAGAAACTGAAAAGTAGAATTTACTTACCCTTTGTTAAAAGACATTTACATTTGTAAGAGAAATCTCCATCTGTAAAGGTGTCTCCCTCTCTGTACCAGGAAGAAGGGGGGATGACCGTATCTCTAGAAACTCTTAATCAGTGCAGAAGGCAAGGACTTAAATCTGCATAATAATCTTACTCTTGTTTACTGTACTTGTCTGGTAACCTCCTGTAACTAACTCCCCCCATCCCCAACATCCTCCTTTGTCTTTACCTGATGATGATATTTAAGCTGGTGGCTTCGGCCATTTTGGCAAGTTGCTCAGGTTGCCTGAGACTCTCCCATGTATACATGTTATAAAGCTTTGTTTAATTTTCTCCTGTTATTCTGTCTCATGTGAATTTAATTCATTCTCCGGCCAGAAGAACCCAGAGCCGGTAGAGGAAATATCTTCCTCCCCTACAGTGGCAAAAATGTAAACAAGCTCCACGTCTTGTCTTCATCTTCCCAAATTAGCAACTCCAAGTTCACTGGTTTTGAGTAGGCGCATTCCCAATAGTTTTATCACATGTCCCGAAGCTGACTTTACTGAGTTAGGTCATGTGTCCATTCCTGAACCAGTGACTGAGATTCTGTGCAGACAGTTCCTCAATCCCAGGATTGGGGTCTTCTCCAGCCGAACCCTGGGAAATCAACATGGGAGAGGAGCGTCTATTCAGGGAAATATGGGGCATACAAAAAAAATGTGTATGACCATGATGGCCAGGATGGAAAAGAGCCTCTCTCCTTTGATAACTAAACCACATGGGATAGGAGACGAGCAAAGGGAATTGTAACTGTGTCCTCTTCTGAAACATAATATCACAATGAGGTATCATTTAGTTCTTTCTAAATTGTCTTTTCCCTAAAGAAGAAGCTTGAAAATGTTTCCAATGTATTTTATCTTTTTAACTTGGTCTTGAGTTTTCCACCTTTCTTACTCCTTGCTTGAATTTCACTTGGCATTACTTTCTGCCTCCCCAGTACTGTGATCTCTGCAAATTTAATTATCATGGCATTTTCAATATGACAACCTTTGTTGACTTTTTTAGTACTGGATCTCCTGACATCCTGACACAGTTTATCAAAGTCTACTGTCATTTCCCTCTCTTGCTCTGTTTTTAACTTTTTCCTTATTTGTTTGGTTTTTTTATTGCTTGTATCCCCTTTTTGTCCTAAGGTTTAGAACTATAGTCTAGTGGTTAAGAGTACAGATTTGGAATTAAAATGAAATGTGTTCAAATTCCGCTTGGCTACTTCCTGACTCTGTGTCCTTGGACAAGCCAGTTAATCTCACTGGGCCTCAGTTCTCGCAGGTGAAAATGAGCTTTATAATTCTTACCTAGCAAGGTTGCCATGAGGATTAAGCGAGGTCATATATGTAAAGTACCTGGCATATTTTAAGCACTCAATAAATAATCAAGATTTAAATTAATAATTCATCAAGGAGCTTTTATGTCCACTCTTAAAGAAAGGAATATGCCTAGCACTTGGGGAAATAATATTAAGTGTTCATTTAAGAAGCTCCTCCAGTTGCATACAGCATTCCCAAGTGTCACTAGGTCTGTAATACCCACCTTTGAGTCACTTTTATGATATAGCGAGCTGTAGTTGTTTTTAACCCATCTAGAAGACTTGCTTATTTTTCTCTTGTTATGACTAAAGGTTTGAATTTGGAGTTGATGCTACACAGGTCTTATGATTTGGCAACTTTTCAAAGAAGTAAATGGAAGAGCACCAAATGGGAGTGTAAGCCCCAACCTAGCCACTCACTGGTTGTCTGACTTGAATATTTTTATTAATTTCTCACATTTCCTCATTTGTAAAACTGGTAAGTCGCACAAACTTGATGAGCTGTTGTTAGAAATAGAAATGCCATGTGTAAAATACCTAGCATGAAAAAGTATTTAACAACTGGAGATTATTTTTATTATTGTGTATTTGACTATGGCTTGCTTGTTCACTGACAATCCATGAGCCAGTTCAATCAGAACAATACGTGGAGTGATTGTGGTCTATTTGGTTGTTTTTTACCTAGTGTATATTTGAGGCCATTTGGATAACACAGTACCGTCTATATGATACATAGTTGTTTCCATGATTTTCTCTCTGAACCAGATAGTATTACTGTCTAAATCGTCAAAGGCCTGGCTCATGCTGAAGCACAGGTGAATAAAGTGGCGGCCTCTGTGCTCAGGGTTCTGGTTTAAACCATCATAAAAATGCTTAACTAGATATGATGGATATTGGTTGATCTGGGCAAGCAGACAAATTAAGAGATATTATTTACACTTTACCCTAAAGGTCTGCAGGGTAGGAAAGCTGTCTTTGGCTCGGCTGTATTGGATGCTAAAGTGCCTTTTCCCATCTACATAAAGTATGGAGATTATGGCCTTCTCCCTCCAGTTACTCATGCCCTTGCAATCACAGACTATATAACTATGTTAATATATATTACCGTTATATTATATTACTATTGTTTGTAATATTTATCAGGAAAAACAGAATCGCTTTTAATTTCAAACTCTGCAAGGGAATTGCTCTATTTGGTTTTAAATCATAGAATATATTCCCACATTACATTCTTGGGTAATTTAGTCTCATTATCCATATTTTTTTCTTTTTTGATCATTTCCAGTTTCTGTTTCCTTCCACATATAAAGAATTTTGAAAGAATTTTTAATGATTTGATCAGATTTAAGCCACTTCCCTTATAGCCTAAGGCACTGTTCTATATATTTTTCAATTAAAAATTTTCCAGTATTCACACTTATGCAGGAGCTATTTTAGTATTGCTCCTGTTTGTTTCATTATCTGTTTGCATATTTGCTATCTTTGCTAAAGCGTGAAGAACAGTTTTGAGTTTAAAAATAGTAAGCTTCCTATTTATTATTTTTTAATTAAAGACATAAATATATCTTTACTCACGTGAAAATGTTCACAATATGTTAAGTAAAAACGGGTTACAAGATCATCTATATTAAATATATATATGATGTACGTATATTCATACACACACACACATAGAAAAAGTCTGAAAAGGTGAACACTAAAATATTGAGGGCAATAAGTTTAATGACTGTTTTTGGCACTTCCCTGTATTTTCTAGTTTCTTTAAATATTACCGCTTAATACATGTTTTAAGTGAAAGAAAAGCAAGAATTGGGAGTGTGCGTTAAATAGTGCTGAGGGCTGGCCTTCTATTCCCTCTGTCTCAGTAGATGGCCCTGTTCGCCCGTCTGCTCAAGCCGGCAACCTGGTAGTCGCTCTCAATTCCTCATTCTCATTTCAGCCCATCACAAGCCTTGCTGATGCCACCTGTCTCTCTCATATCCATCCGCTTCTCTAAATCTCTACTGCCATTTCATCCTCCCTAGTCCAGGTTGTCATTCTCTTGCCTGGACTTCTGCAAAAATCTGCCAAGTGTTCCTGTTTCTGCTCCAGATCTCCACACTTCAGCCAGGAGGATCTTCCCAAGCTGTCAATCTGATGGATCATGTCAACGCCCTATTTAAGACTCTCGAATGGTCATCCATTATTGGTGGAATCTGAATGAACCTGCTTAGCCTGTCCTATGAAGCTCGGCTTCTGGCCCTTGAGTTCCCTCTGGCCTCATCTCTCCTCACTCATTGCCCTGCCCTACTGGCATTTGTCCATCAAGCTCTTCCCTGCTTCCAAGTGACTGTCCGAACGCATTCTTCTCTCAGCCTGAACTGTTCTACTGTCAGCCCTTTCCCTGTGACACACATACTTGTGACCAAGCTAAATTCTGTTTATCCTGTGGGTCTCAACCTAAATGTCATTTAAGAGAGGTCTTCTTTTGGCTCCCACTCTCAATTAGACCCCACCTCCTAGTCTCTCTCTTAGCAACTTGCAATGTTTTGCAGCATTTGTTACATTTTTAATTGTATATTTATTTGTGTGATTAATTATTTAACCTCTCTCTCTCACCCTTTTCAGACTGAGAGAGGGTAGAGACTATGTCTTGTCCGTTTCTCCTTTCCCAGTGCCTCTCGCCATGCCTGACATGTATGGTGAATGAATAAACGAATTGACCATCACTGTGCTTTGTGCTCAATTCCATGTCAATGCATGTAGATCCGCTGCCTTCTTTTGAATTGCTGCTGAGTGAACCTGCAACTGCTCCACCTTGCTTTTTCATCCAGTCTGACAACCTCTGCTTTTTAACTGGTGTGTGTACATCACCTATTTTTATCTTTAATGTGATTATTGATACGATCAGG
Organism: Equus quagga; assembly: GCF_021613505.1. Classification (NCBI taxonomy): domain Eukaryota; kingdom Metazoa; phylum Chordata; class Mammalia; order Perissodactyla; family Equidae; genus Equus; species Equus quagga. The sequence continues at coordinate 25,919,227 of NC_060288.1, read as the reverse complement.
TTTCTCTTTTTCCATCCATTTACTTTTAACCTATTTGTGTCTTTATACTTAAGTGTGTTTCTTGGAAGCAGCATATATATATTTTTTATCCAATCTGAAAATCTCTGCATTTTGTGGGGCGTTTAGACTGTTTACATTTAATGTGATTATTGTCCTAATTAGATTTATGTCTATCATTTTGCTGTTTGTATTTGACTTGTCCGTATGTTCTTTGTTCCTTTTTTCCTACCTTCTTTGGATTAGTTGAGTATTTTTTGTGATTCCGTTATTTCTTTTGTTGGCTTATTAACTATAACTCTTTGTTTTGTTATTTTAGTGGTTGCTTTAGGGTTTAAAGTATACAGCTTTAGTATAACAGTCTACCTTGAGATGGTATTATGCTACTTCACGTATGGAATAAAAACCTTACTATAGTTTACTTCTGTTTCCCCATCCCTTCCTTTATGCTACTGTTGCAATACATTTTACTTACACACGTTATAAAATCCACAATACATTGTTATGATTTTTGTTTAAACAGTCATCTATTTCTTAAAGAGATTTAGGTAATAAAAAAAGATATATATTTAACCATGTAGCTACCACTTCTAAGCACTGTTCCTTCCTTTGTGTAGATCCGTCTTTCTATCTGATGTCATTTTCTTCTCCCATTACATTTCTTGTAATGGAGGTGATCAACTTGTATATGTCTGAAAAGGTAGTTATTTCACCTTCATTTTTGAGAGGTATTTTCACTGGCTATAGAAATTCTAGGGTGACATTTTTTTCTTTCAATACTTTAAAGATGTTTTGCTACTGACTTCTTGCTTACATTATTTCCAGTGAGAAACTCTGGATGTAACGTGCCTTTTTCCTGGGTCCGCTTTTAAGACATTCTCTATTATTGGCTTTGAACAATTTTAATCATAATCAAATGCCTCGTGTAAATTTCATTACATTTTCTGTGCTTGGGGTTTGTTCAGCTTCTGGGCTCTGTGGGTTCAAAGTGTTTATCATATTTGAGAATTTTTCTGTTATTATTTTTTCAAAATTTTTTTCTTCACTCTTCTCTGTCGTTTCCTTCAGGGACTCCAGTTAAATCTATATTGGCCTCTTGAAGTCGTCTCACATCTCACTCATGATGTATTTATTTGTTTATTCTCTTTCTCTGTACTTCATTTTGTATAGTTTCTATTACTATATCTTTAAGTTCTTTAACTTTTTCTTCTGCAATGTCTAACCTGTTGTTAATCCCATCCAGTGTATTTTTCATCTCAAACATGGTAGTTTTCATCTCTGGAAGTTTGATTTGGGTCTTCTTTTCAGCTCTTCCATGTCTCCATTTAATTTTTTGGACATATGGAGTATAGTTATAATAGCTATTTTCATGTCCTTTATTAATTCTGATGCCTATGTCAGTTCTGAGTCAGTTTCAACTGATTGATTTTTCTCCCCATTATTTTCCTGCTTCTTGGCATTCCACGTAATCTTTGATTAGATGACAGACATTGTGAATTTTACCTTGTTGAGTGCTAGGTATTTTTGTATTCCTATAATATTCTGGAGCTTTGTTATGGGACAATTAAGCTACTTGGAAATGATTTGATCCTGTCTGGTCTTGGTTTTAAGATTTTTTATGTGAGACCAGAACCATGTTTAGTCTAGTGCTAATTATTTCCCTACAAATGAGGCAAGACCTTTCTAAGCACATTGCCTAATAAATTATAAGGTTTTTCCAGTCTGGCTGGTGGGAATATACACTATTCTTGGCCTTGTATGAGCTCTGTATACTGTTCCCTGTAATTCAGTAGTGCCTTAGAAGGGCATTTTTGCCCCCAGTGGACATTTGGTAATATCTGAAGGTATTTTTTAGTGTCATGACTGGAGCTGCTACTAGTATCTAATGGATAGAGGCTAAGAATGCTGCTAACCATCCTACTGTACAATAGCCTCCAAAAAAGGGAACTTTTCCATCTTAAATGTCAGTAGTGCTGAAGTTGAGAAACCCTGCTATAAACCTTTCAAATCGTTCGTTCTCTGGCCTCCAGTAGTCTCCTCACACATATGCACTGCTCAGTACTCTGCTGCATACAAAAGAAGGACCCTCTGCAGACCTCCAGAGTTCCTTCTCCATGCAGCTCTCTTCTCTGCAGCAATTTGTCCTGCAAATTCTTACCATCTGTTCTACCAGACTTTCAGCTCTGTCTCTTTAGCTTAAGGAGTCTGCTGGGCTCTTCCTGGGTTCCTCCTCCCTGTGCTGTAGCCTAGAAACTCTCTCAAGGCAATGTGCAGGGAGATTCAAGGGCTCAGCTTGTTGTTTCCCACTTCTTACGTTCAACTACCTTTCATTGCTTCATGGCAGTGTCTTGAAAACCTTGTTTCATGTATTTTGTCTATTTTGTTGTTGTTGCTATTTTAGACAGTTGGATAAACCCAGGTCCTGTTACTCCATCTTGGCTGGAAGGAGAAGTTGGCTTCTTATTAATTATTGCTATCAAATGTTCTCTTTATTTCCTTCGTTGTTTTAACCTTCTTAACCACTAATTATTCACTATATTTGTTTTTCACTGTACCTGTGTCTTCTCACCAAGCATCACTTTTGTTACCCATAGTAGACTCCCCTTTCCCTACCTTTCCTTAGACAATTTTGTGTTTTAACTTTGTGCCTAAACACGATAGCTAAATTCATTTGCAGTTTTCTGTTTGAAACTCTAAGCTCAAATTTCAGTTATGCTTGAATTTAGCATTACAAAGATAAATCACCATAATATGATTTTATTTTTGTACTTAATTATTTCGATTCTTTGATTTGTAAATTTGCCTCAGGAAACAAAATTTTCTTTAAAATGAACAATAGCAATTGATTTCCTCTTGAGATTAAGTGACATTAATCTAGCTATTCATAAAGAAAACACTTTGAAATTCTTATGGTGTGCAAAGTTGTATTTAATGTTTGATTAACATAAGTGGTAATAAATCATAAATACTAACTTATTAGGGAAAATATGAATTGTGAGTAACAAAAGGCAAAAATTTCTTGGTATTTTCTACAAAGAACTTAATTTAGATCTATAATCAAAAGCATGTTGGGGTTAGTTAATGTTTCTCTGAAATCTGCTTATTCTTTTGGGTGAGCTTTTCCAAACTATTATAAAGATAAGAGGACAATCTAGGCAGAAAATATTTAAGGTAGCACTCAGGAATTTGTAAGTCTTTCAGAAAATAAATACAATGGAAGCAGAAGTGAGTTTGACCAACAGGTTATTTAATTCTTTGGGTTCAGATATTTGTTTTTATTTTGGTTGCTAGACAGACACATAAGCTCATGGAACTTTAGAAGTATAGATTATTTTAGAGATGTTTATTATAGGCCTGATAAATTGTAACCATTGGTGTCAAGGGCTTTAAAGATATACAAACTCCAATTAAAATCAGATTACATTTTAAAGATTTAAAAAATGTTTCTTTAGAATTAGGAACATTTTATGAAACAACATAATAATGTTGTTAAGTTTTCCAGTCAAGTTTCAAAGCATGTTTAAATAATATATCTGAAATAGAGGCTACATCCCCCTGAGTCTAGTGTCCAGAAGTCAAGGACTGCCTGCTCATTCATTCCTGCAGTCAAATACTTTGCAACATATTGAGTAAAAACAAATAACTAAGTAATGCAATTTGCTTTCAGACCAGCTGGGTTTTCCCAAAGAGTGCTATAGTTAGTAACTGAGCTGTTTTTTAAGGAGCTAATGAAAATTAACAAATCAGTTTGATATTGATATGTATTTCCTGTAGCCAGTTCAATCAAGTTTTTGGTCAACTCTTTAAGTGCTGTGTGCTGCCTTTGCACACTGTGACCCTCTTCCTTGTGTAGCACTGTGCAGTCACCGTGGAAGTGCTTCTAGAATTTAGTGTGAATTAAGCAGCTGCATCTTTCAACCTCTCATCTTCAGCCTTGAGTGCAGGCGATAACCCAGCAAACCGCCTTTTGAAGTCATATTGAGCTCATTGACTTCGATCAGAAGCCTATCAGGAGTTGCAAACATTACAGTGAAGAGTAAATCCGTGAAGAGTCTGAACTATATACAAAAATAGAAAGACACATGCAAAGGACTTTTTTTGTGTGTGGATTCTCTAAGATCAAAATGTCTTTTTCTTTGATAGTATATTTGAATATTATAGTTTGATTTATCGTGGCACTTTAGAATTGCTTCACAAATAAAGAAAACTCAGATATTTGCTGCTAGAGATGTTCTATAAAGCTCAAGAATACCTAAAGTTATCTTTTTATTACTCATTTAATTGGTACTGACTTATAAACATTGGTAACATCACCACAAGGATGCATCTTTAATAGTGATGATGTATGTTCATATTACTGTGATAAACTACTACAGCAAATAGTTTAGACTTTACAGGCCAGAAGATCTCTGTAAGATTCCTATGGCTGCAACAACAAATTACCATAAACTTGGTGGCTTAAAACACCAAAAATTTATTCTTTCAGTTCTAGAGGTGAGAAGTGTGAAATCAAGGTGTTGGCAGGGCCATGCTCCCTCTGAAGTTCTAGGGAAGAATCTGTCCCATGCCAGCAACCCTTGGCATTCCTTGGCTTGTCGCTACATCATTCCAATCTCTGCCTGCGTCCTCGCGTAGCCTTCTTTTCTTTGTGTCTGTGTGTCTCCATAAATCTCCCTTTCCTGTCTCTTACAAAGACACCGGTCATTGGATTTAGAGCATGCCCTAATCCAGTATGACCTCCTCTTAACTTAATTACCTCTATAAAGACTATATTTCCAGATAAGGTCACATTCATAGGTATTACGGGTTAAGATTTCAACATATCCTTTTGGGAGACACAATTCCACCCACTATGGTCTTTGTTGCAACCATTCAACTCTGTCTTTGTAGCATGAACACAGCCAAGACTGTACATAAATAAATGCTTGTGCTGTGTTCCAGTAAAACTTTATATACAAAAACAGGTGTTGGGGCAGATTTGGCTGGTGGACCAATGCCTGTTCTAACTAATTGAAGCAAGACTGCTGCAGAGAAGAAAACAATTTCCCTAGGCTTCAATCAGTCCATTTTTAAAGTATAAAAATGCTTATGTGTGTATATATGGCAACATTTATTCTAAAATAGGTGTCAACTTAGGGCAAGAAATGGAACTTTCATAATGATTTCAAATCCCAACTAAAAATTCTTAAATTATAATATTTTTCTGGTCAATTAAAAGCTGTTTGATGATCATTTAGTTATGAGAGTCTATATGGCCTTTCCTCCAAAGAGATCAAAACTGTTTTGGAAACAAGATTTTCCTTGAACTCAGACATATTTCTTCACTCTGTTAGAAAGAATGTACTTTTTCCCTCCACTAACTGTCTGCTCCATGAGGGCAGGAACATTGTTTTATTCAGTGGTGTATCCTCAGTGCACAGAAGAGAGACAAATACACTTCACAGTCATTCAATGAATATTTATCTAAAGTAACTTTTGTTTGTTGGAATAAAAAGAGTGAACTGGTGTGTTGTTGTTTAACTCTGTCGTATAAAAATAGTCTCCATCACCATACCTTAAAGTTATTTACTGTCTTAAACTGAAAGAGAAATCCAATTTCTATTAAGAGCTATTGGAAGAATTTGTAAAGAGAATAATGGAGTGATGAGTTAGAAGGGGTCATGAAAAATACTAGCTTTTTTTTTTCTTTTTTTATGATTCACGGAAAAGAAGAAAAAGGTAAGAAGTCAAAATACATTTCAGCAACCAAACTAAAATATTAGTAACTACTTTTAACAGCCCAGCTCAATTCCATAGCAGAGAGATTTGGAACGCCATGTGAGGTAACCTTTATTGGCAAAATGCGTAGGGGAGGAAGTAGTTTGATTGAAGAGGTAGCAGTAGGAGAGTCCAAACGTTTCCAAGCACATGAGGCTTTTGAACTCTGATCAATCCAGCTCAGAGAGTCTCACCATTCTTATAGCTGGCTGGAAGGCAATAGTTAGAAAGGAGCGGTATAAGAGTAATAATATTGCTCAGAAAGAATCAGGACTTGTTGACAGCATAGTTGTAAGCGGAGCCGCCATGGGAGAATCAGCATCGGCTACAAGACTCCACGTTGGAAGCACATTAAAGAGTAGTGTGATGTGTATAACAAGAGCCAAGGATGAAGAGAGAGAGAGAGAGACCCTTCGGGAGAGGGACGCTATGCGGAAGAAAATATCTAAATAGAAGTCACAGCCCTGAGGATGTGGAACCGAAGAGAAGACCTGGGGCCACTGGGAATCGTTTGTCTCAAGTTGATTATGGAATCACTCCAACAAAAAATGAATTTAGGAAAGAAGGAGTGGGGTGGGGGAAAACACTGATGGCTGAAGACACGTCTTCAGGGACCTTCAGATTAAAAGGAAAAACAAAATGAGAAAGAAAAAAGACAGAAGGGGACCATTTAAAATGCAAGTCAGCTCCTGGCAAGTAGGCCCCATATTTTAGGTAGCAGAGCCTTTTCTGCCCTCCTTCACCCCTGTCAATTCAGCAAATTCAAGAAAAAGAGAGTTGCTAAGCAAAGAAACACAATTCTCTTTGCTCCTTCTAACTTGTTCTTGCTACTGGCAGTTGCTAGAAACTACCCCATCAAATTAGCCACTTGAATTGCCTTAAATATCAGGAAAGTGCTGATTAAATTCATTTTCTAGAGAGGAAAATGCATTTTAAGGAGAGAGTATGAGAGAAGGACCAGCTTTTTCCACAATTCAAGACATTTAGGGTCTTAAAACATGAAAATCGTGCCCTCTGAAGGAAAAGTCTTTGTAAAAAATAATAAAATGTTCAGTGCTTTTGACAAAGTTTCCTCCCTAAGAAGCTCTCAGTTTGCTCCTGCTCTTTTAAAACAAATTGAAAGAGAAATAAAAATAGTATAGGTTTTTGTAAGGAAAAGAAAAGGAATTTACTTGCAAATGGAGAAAATGCTGCAAGAGAAAACTTTCCCATTGTGGAAAATTTCCCAAACATATTGAAGCCAACTTTTAGCTGGTTTCTGTAGTGAAATCTGAGCTTGAGCTTAAATTTTTTTTTTTTTTTGTATTAATGTGAAAAATTAGCAGAAAGTGTGCCTCAACTCCTGGTAATAGAGGATATTTTATATTGATTTCACAAATTTTCATTTATTGTTAAAAGCGAGCTTCTAGATAGGCAATACTGTTACTTTCCACCATTCTCCAGATTGAGAAGGATGCAGAGTAGTCAGTTTTTAGATGAGTGTTATGCTGACATCATGCAACCCTTTTATCTTTACAGAGAGGCCAATGAGAATTGATCCCTGAGCGTAATTTGTAACAGCCAGGACTGATGTGCACACAGAAGGAATGAAGTATGGATGTGAAAGAACGGAGGCCTTATTGCTCCCTGACCAAGAGCAGACGAGAAAAAGAACGGCGGTATACCAATTCCTCAGCAGACAATGAGGAGTGTAGGGTACCTACGCAGAAGTCGTACAGTTCCAGTGAAACCTTGAAAGCTTTTGATCATGACTCCTCACGGCTGCTTTATGGAAACAGAGTAAAGGATTTGGTTCACAGAGAAGCAGATGAGTACACCAGACAAGGTAGGTCATCATTCTAGGAAAACAAGGCATACTCAAATGGTATTAATTTGTAGGTGTCCCTCAAGGTGACATGACTGTATTCTTAGTTTGATGTCCTATCCTCTGATGCAGATTTTGAGATATTAGATAATAACATAATATTCTTGATTAGAAGTAGAAAGCCACCTACAGGCATATTGACCCCAGGCACAGGTACCAACACAGGTCGAGAATCGTTCCACAACTCCACATTTTATAAGTGAGATTTGTGATTCTGCACATGGCCAAGTGTTTGGGCATAAACTTGAAACCCAGGGCCCTAGGGCTCCCTTGCAGTCTCATGAAGGTCCTCAGAGACATTGTTTCTAGAGTTAAAACTGGTGCAAGGAGAACAGGAACTGTTGGTGAGGACATTCATCTTTCCCTTGTAAGGAAGTAAGAATTCTTATTCTGGATCATCTCATGATCTCTCCAGCCCGTCTGTGTCTGTCTCTTTATACAAGAGCCTGCCATGACAGGGTTCCATTTTCTCTCTTGTAGGCAATCTAGGACAATAAGTTTATACCTTAAAACATCCTAGTTTCCTGTAATATAATCCATTATGGCTTGGTCATTCACATATATTTGTTGAACATTTTTACACTCTGTTTTCTGCCTGCATATTCTACCAGTGGAATAATGACTTCTGCAACTTTTCTTCACAATCCTAAACCTACTGATTTCCACACTTTGAAACAGTAGCTTATTTTAAATTAGGCATACATGGTTATATTTTGTTTCTTCTAATACAGTCTTGAGATGTGGGTAAGATTACTCCTAATAAAGATAAAATCCTCTTACTTTTGTGTGGCACTGTCAATTCCCATAGAACTTAGCATCCCTTAGCTAATTTAATCAGAAAACAAGGAAAAATAAATAAAACTTCAAAAATAAAGAATATATTCATCTTACAGCCTTACCTTATACAGCCTTGTGCAGTCCGCTTACAGACACTGTGACTGACAACCTGATATTGAGCAGAAACAAATTTAAGAAAAAGTGACCGTGCAAGAAATCATTAGAAAGTTTGAAAATTTTCCATGGTTCTTTTCTTTTCTGCATTGTGGACAGTCATCCTAACTACACTGAAATAGCGTTCACTCACCCAAACCAGTTTACGTCAAAGAAGACTCATTTGATTTGCTAAAGAGAGATTTTTTTTCCCCTAAAGCATGCCCTCCTAATTACAGGTATCAAATTTTATGAAAGGAGACAAAATAGCTTAACCTTTTCAATCCCATTTGTAAGGGAAGATATAGAATATACATTTGACATATGTACTCTTTGTAAGTGAAGGGACTTTAGTTGATTGTACAGTGTATGATAATTCTAAACCTGATTTTTTTCTTTTATATTGTCTACACAGCTGACATAGATTACCAGGGTACATCTTTCACCAATTTAAAAAATAGTAGGTACTGCAGAAATGCATGGATTCCAAACCCAGTGTGAAGTCTCGCTTTTTGTAACAAAAATAGCTGTTTAGTGCCCTATTGGAAAACAAATACATTGTGGAATACTATTAGGAGAAAAAAGCAGCACATGTGGCACGATGCGCTGAGCAGGCTCATCTCCACCCCAAGCAAGCATTTCATCTTGGCAGAGCGGAGGATGCTTAAACAGGTTAAAAATAGCGAGCTGAAATTTTCACCTCCTAGGCAGCGTTAATCCAGTGCAGACTGTTGTTGATGACATGGCGATACCATCTGTGGAAGCCCTGGAACCAATGTTCTTAGGGGACCAAACAGTACTATTACTCAGCTCCTTGCAAGCCAAGGATGGGAGAACGAAGGAGGTATAGGAAAGAGAGAGCGAACAAGGTGGCAGATGGAGGGCTCTTTTTGGGAGCACCTGAATTGGGGAGTGAGAGAGGTTTAAGAGCAGAAGTGGAAGGAAAAGCGAAAGTGTGCTGCATGATGGTGCTGCAATTCACTTGATGTGTCATAAATCAGAATGTACTAAAAACATAAATGGGATGGACTAGTACTTTTGGCTAATGTGCACTGATTCCCTACCGTGCTCCGGTCAATGTGCTAATAAGCAGGTTATGGACATTATCACTTAACCCTCACAGTCACCTCATGAGGGAGGTCCCAATGGCATCCTCCTTTCACACATTGAGACAGTCAAGTTTGGAGAGGCCTGAGTTCCCATAGCTGGCGAGAGCTAAGCTGGGACCTGAACCCAGGCCAGTCTGCCCATAGCTTGCGAGATTCTAACCTCTGTGCAATTGCCAAAGCAGAAAACAGGCAGTTCAGGGTAATCATTGCCCTTTGGTTTATTGGAGTGAATTTCAGCCAATTTTGATGATGTGGATAGAGAGAAATGAAGAGACTGGAGACATATTTAGGAAATAAAATTGACATGATTTTGTGATTGGGTGGAAGAGGATGAGGGAGCCGGAAGTATTGCAAGTACTTTTTCATCCCTGTGGTTCGATGTGGGGAATGTTTGTAGCGGGAGCAGTAGATGGTGGAGAGAAGTGAACACAAAAAGTCTGCTATCAGATTATGTTCTTCTCGAGCAAGCCTAATGAAAAATCCTCCTAGGCTTTCATTTTCTTTGAACCTGACAAATGTCAATTTTTCCTCACTGACTGTTATGCTGTGGGATTAATTATTTAATTGACAAAATGTGCTGCCTGCCACAGCTCCTGACATCATACACATAATAAAAATGAAAGATGAAAAATATTAATGGTAGCCAAAGATCTTTGAAACAATTCCAAAGAATCATGCTAATTTAGCTTGTCCATGGAGTTTTTAAAACAACTTGTCAGCCCTCCATCCACTTATTCTCTGAATGACACAGGAAACTGCAGCTTCAGCTGGAGGAAGGAACAGGTAGCGACCCCGTTAATGCAATTCCATGGAGAATTCAAATCTAGAAATATAATATTTTTATTTTTATCTGCCAATTTTTATGGCCTATTATCAAACTTGATTTTAATCATTTTTATGGCTTTGCTAACTGGCAGATGACTATTGTTAATTACGTGTTATATTTAGACACTGTAAAGCTGAGGATGATTTCGTTTTCACAGTCATGTGTAATTTGCCTGGATCTCACATAGATCTCTTTCTCTCGCTCCTTTTCAATCTCTGCATGTGGTTTATTGGTGATGGAAATCATTACTCTTTTAACAGCTGTGGAGCTCTCTGTAGGTGTGACAGGGTTAGGGTCACAATGGCTTGTTTTGCATTCTTGGATACTATTTTCTTTGATTCATCTTTGAAGAGAATTTATCCCATCAGGTCTGAGACACATTTCTTATGAAACAGCTGCATAAGATCATCCCACAGTTTTAGAAAAGTGATAAAATAAAAGATCTTTTTTCTCTGTGCTATGTCCATCACTGGTAGTGTTCTTGACCAAACGAGAATGCTTATCAACTTCAACAAAGAATTTAGCCGTGAGGGTGAATTTTGAAATGAGGTGATGTCTGGAAATAAGAACGCTTTTGTTTCACAGAACCGTAAGCCTGTAAAGAAGACCTCTGAGAGAGTCTTAAACCAAAATGTTTACCACTTAGTCAGTAATCAGTGTTGGGGTTGTGAATTTCAGAATTTTAAAATGAAAACCCATCATTTATTCTTCATCTATCAAAGGGCAATGGCGAGGAAATTTATCTGTTTTAAAATTTGAAAAACAGATAGCATTATGTCTATGTTTATACATACCTGAAATCAAAATAGAGAGTAAATTTGCAAAGAAGAGAAGGGAAGGAAGAAGGCAGATTGACAAAGACAGGCACTCACTGATGGACTCTCAGTGTGACTCGCCTTGGGTCTTCCCTCACCGTGGGCTTCCAGTCCCAGAAACTCTCCTCTTTCCTCATCACTGCTCTGGAATTTGCCTTCTCACCTCATGACATTGCTGGTCCGAGGCCAGTTCAAGTGTAGTTTGTGAGAAAGGAGATCCTCACACCCTGATTTCTCATGCTGCACCTCCCTTATAAGGCCCAGTCCGTCTTTTATGCGAATAGTCCAGATGCTAGACCATCTCCTTACCACGGATAACCCTCTTTTGTGAAACAAAAGGACATTAGAGGAGCAGTCTGAGTTTTGCTGTAAATATGTGTCCAGGATTCCAGCATGATGGTGACTTGAATGACGCCTCACCCACTCATTTCCCAGCCAACTCCTTACCTCGTCTGAGCTGAGCGGTGACCAAGGGTACAAATGAGATCTAGAACTCTATTAGGGTCCTGAAGGACAAAGTTGATGCAGACTCTTTTCCCCTTTGGCCCAGATGAGAGCTCAGAATGGGGTGAAGATCAGAAATAATGCTGTGGCTTTGTGGTGCCAGAGAGATGCTGACCTCCCTCTCCCATGGACCTTACTTGAGTGAGTGTTGCCTTGCAGGAGCAGCTGGTTTCCTTGGCCTCTCAGGAGCTGGGGGGACCTAACCAAGCGCATTTTCTCCACCCTGACATTGTGAGAATGCCCTCTAAGGAAACCAGGGTGTAGAAAGGCTTGTCCCTAGAGTCTAACAGGACTTCCCACTTAAGGCACCCCAGGAAAGCAACACCATGCTTGACAGCATGCCACATGCAGGAACAGGGATAGGATGCAAAACAAACAGATCAGGAAACAGATCAGGAAGCTCCTAATGAAAATGAGCAATGGTTATGAGAGAGGAAAACGTGAACCAAAATCAAATATTTCTAGTAAGAGCACTTACAGAAATCTAAGGACCAAAAGAGAAAAGCAACAACAAGAAAACCCACAATGACAACCAAATGCTGCGGGGAAAAGCCATAATTTACAAACTTAAAAATTTTGTAATCGATTAGGTGAAGGAGAGATGGTGGTTGTTGTTAAAATCCACATTAATGGTTTTGAAAACCAAGTAGAGGAAATAACTCAACACAGAAAATAAAGTTGCAAGTAAAACTAAGAAGAAAACACACACACACACCCCTAAGCACATCCTAGAGAAATTCTTTAACTTTATGGGTAAAGATAGTTTACAAGATTCTAGAGAGAAAAAAGAAGTTACTTTTCTTGTTACTCAGAAAAGAAACAAAAATAAGACTAATGAATTTCTCATCTGTAACAATGAAAACTGGAACACAATGGAATAACATCTACTGAGAGAAAAAACTACAACCCAGGGATGCTATAGGCAGAGAAGATATCATTCATCTCTCAGAGCAAATGCAAGATATTTGAGGACATGCAAAGATTCAGAGGCTGTATCACCAATGTGCACCGTCTAAGGAAATACTCAGGAAGTAATACCAATGGAGTCAGAATGACTACCTGTGAAGAGGAGAAGAAACAGTAATGAGCGATCAACTTTGCAGTATATAGGCTGTTAAATCCCACATGATGATGACAGAGCAACTAGAAATGGGTGAGCAACACTACAAGGGAAGCCTTGAAAATGGCTAGAACGGAAGCTCCTTACCTATCTCAGCAAAATCCAGTAGTTGGAGGAAAGAGACGGGGAAAGTTAGAGTGTTCCAGGATCCCACCTGAAGAGGGAGAGGCAGGGAGCAGTTACTGAGCAGAGCTTGAGTGGGGGGAAATAATTGCTATCTTGCATTCATATAAGAATGAAAAACATGTATTTGAATATGAATGTCAGGAAATGGAAGGTAATCATTAGTGGAAATGGAAAAAGCACAATAGGCCTACCTAATTAGCAGGGGGAAAAGGGGAATGAATAGTATCTGATCAATTTAGCAAAAACAGCTCCGAGGAAAAAGAGGAGAGGAGTAAAATCATGAATAATCATAAAACAAAATGGAGGAAGTCAAATCTGCTATATTACGTATTACAGGAAATGTAAAAGCACTGAGTTTTGACACAAATAGAAACTATTCAGTTGGTTTATAAAGTTATTGGTATTTATAAGAAACAGACTTAAAATGGCAAAAAATGTTTGAAAATAAAGAGGCAGATAAAGAAATACCAGGTAAATACAAACCAAGAGAAAGCGGGAATGGCAGCATTAATATTAGGAAAGGTGGAATTTACGATTAAAACACTAAAGAGGATAAAGAAGACCATTGATAAATGATAAAACACACTGTACAGGAGAATAAATACTCATAAACTGCATACATTAAACAATATAATAGCTAAATTTATAAAGCAAAAGCTATTAGAAAAGTTTTAAAAATACATTTATCGTGGAATATTTTGGTTTGCCTCCTTCAGAAACAGATCTAAAAGACAAAAATGGGACAGTAATTATACAATATTAATTAAAATTTCAGCTAAGATATATATATATACAGAAATTTATAATTGTCAGATAGAAGTGTACAATTTTTCATATTTCCATGGAATAGTTGTAGAAACCAATTAAGCATTTGGCCACAAAAAGAAACATTAAAAAAACCAAATAGAGACTTTACAAGACAAAGCATTTGGTCATATAAATTAGTAAAAATAGAAATAAATAACGAAAATGTAAATACCCAAAAGTCCTTTTCCCCCATGGGTATGACATCCCTAGATTATGATGAGAAGCAGTAGAAAGCAATGAAAAGAAAGCTCTGTTTTCAAAATTTATGGGAGACAGTGAAAACCATAATCATAGGAAAGATATATTGTTAAGCAATATATTAAAGAATACAGACCCACAAAAAGGAATTTACACATCTTAATAAATGAGTAAAATATCAGAGAAAAAGAAACTGAAGGGAGATAGAAAGAGGTAGATAATCAAGAGAAAACTGAAATTAAAAACAAACAAAAAGCTGATTCTTCAAAAACACTAAGAAACCAGAAAGCCCTAGAGGATCCTGATTAATGAGGAGAAAATAAGGAGAGATACAGAAGACATGGTAAAACTGAAACGAACTATTCTAAGTAACAAATCTTTTAAATCTAAGGGAATTTTTTTTTCTTAGCAAAATATGATTAACCCCAAATTATTTCAAAACATGGAGAAAACTCGTCAAAACCAATTATCTCATAAGAGATGAGACAGGTGATTAAAAGGGGCACCATTTAAAAGTACCAGATCATCAGGTCCTAGGTGAATTTTATGTAACCTTCAAAGTGCAACTAAGTCCAATGTTCCAAAAGCTATTCAACTTCAAAAAAGGAAAAAGATGGAAAGCACTAAAATTCATATTATAGAGTTGGCATAACCTTAATAAAAAACACAATTAAAATTGTACAAAAAAGAAGCCATCTAGACCAAAATTTCTTCTCAGTATATCTGTAAAAATTCTAAATAACTATTTGCATATAAGAATCTAGCAATATATAAGAAGGATAGGCTAGACCAAATTAATAACCAAGTGGTTACTAATCTTTGGTGATAATGCAAAGATTTTTCATTGTTAGGCAATCTATTAGCATAATTAGATTAATAAATCAAAGTAGAAAATCGTTATCTTATCAATCAATAGATGATGAAAAAGTTTGGGATAAAATTTGGAAACCATTCCTTATTAAAATAGAACTCACAATGGCCGACCCAGTGGTGCAGCAGTTAAGTTCACACGTTCCACTTCTCGGCGGCCCAGGGTTCGCCAGTTCAGATCCCGGGTGCGGACATGGCACCGCTTGGCAAAAGCCATGCTGTTGTAGGCGTCCCACGTATAAAGTAGAGGAAGATGGGCATGGATGTTAGCTCAGGGCCAGTCTTCCTCAGCAAAAAGAGGAGGATTGGCAGTAGTTAGCTCAGGGCTAATCTTCCTCAAAAAATAAATAAATACATAAAAGAATAAAATGGAACTCACTAAGTAAAACAAGAATAAAAAACACTTAAATATGTTAGTCATATGTAGGATCATCAATCAAAAAAATTAAACAGCCTTCTAACTGGTGAGATCCTAAGACCCATTCACTTAAAATTAGGAACATAAGAAAGGCTTACCTACTGTCACAATGACTATTCAAATTGTTTTGACATTTTAGCAATTGCAGTGAGAGAAGAAATTAAACAATTGACATATATTTTGGGAAAAGTTAAAATTAGCACTTTTGTTAAATACATGATTGATTGTATATGTACAAAATCCATGTGTCTCTAGAAATTTAAAAAAATAGTTTGAAAAGAAGTAGTTGAATAGTTGAAAATTGGTCCTTGGATGAATATAAGGTATATATATATATAATCACAGGTAGGCTAGCATAATAGTTAAGAGATGCTCTGTGTTTGAGTCCCAGATCTGCCATTCATTAGCTGAGTGGCAAGTGACCTAATTTTGGCCAAATAAACTTGCCTGGACAAATTACTTCATTTCTCTGGCCTTCAATTTTCTTCTACGTAGATTGTGCTGTAGTTTTCAATCTGTAGTTTGTTTGAGAAGAAAATGAGTTAATATATGTAAACTGCTTAGAAAACTGTCTAACTCATGTTATATAGTATTTTTAAGTAATTATTAAGCAATAATTGGCCAAGTTTGGAAGTCATAAAAAATTCCTATCCTAATGGCAACAAACACTATAAAATTCTTTGAAATACATGTTACAAGAGTGGTCTGGGACCTGATATAAAGGGATCTATAAAATATTACTGAAAGGTGTAAAACAGGATCTGAATAAATATAAAGACAGTCAATGTTTTTAGATCGGAAGGCTGATATCATAAGAATATTTCTCCCAAAATAAGTACTTATTTATTAGAAGTCAAGGCTTATTTTTAATTAGAGAAAATGATCTTAAAACTCATGTGGAAGAATAAATGTCTGAAAATAGCCAAAAATATATTTAAAAGGCAAATAGTGAAGATAAAATGCCCTTAATATATATTTTTAAAAATACGATGAAGCCCCTGTATTAACATCTACATAATACTGGCATAAATAAAGGCCAGTCAATCAGTGAAATAGACGAAAATTTCAGAAATAAATCCTACTAATGTATAGGGAAATTTAACATAAAACAAAAATGATTTTTCTATTCAGTGGGATTTGGTAAATGGACTGGCACCACTGGTCATCCATCTGGAAGAATATAAAATTGGACCCATATCTCTCAACATATTCAAAAATAAATTAAGATGGATTAAAGACAAATGTAAAAAATAAAGCAATACGAATTCTAGACGTTAATTCGAGAGCCTGCAAAGACCAGGGATGACTTGATCCCTGAGTAGCAGAAAGCTCCCAAAGCAATGGCTTAAACACCTAACAACGTTATTTTCTTACAAGAAGTCCAGAGGTAGGCCAGCCAGGCTTCAAAGATGCCATCAAGGACCCAGGTTCCTTCTATCTTTCTTTGCTCTGCCATTCTTAGCATGTGGCCTTTGTCCCCTGGATCCCCAGAAGTTTGCTGCATTTTCATATTCCTGGTTGAAATAAGAATAAAAGCAAAGTGAGAAGGCTTTCTCTACATTGGACTATTTCCTTTCACTCCTCAGAGACTTCTTGCTACATCTCTTTTTTCAGAACTGTTATCCTTGGCTATGCTTAGCTGCAGGAGAAGAGGGAACATTTACTATTTTTGCTTTCCAGCTTTTATAACAGAGGCAGGCAAGGAAAAAGTGGTTGTGAATCCACACAGCCTGCCCGGGGGACTGTTTGTACACCCCAAGAAGAGGGAAACCATTCTAAGAGAACAGAAAACCCAGAAGAAAAGGCTTAAATGATTATTTTTTTAATTTAAAACCTTTTATATGTAAATAAAAATACCATAAACAAAATTATTACAACAAGAAACATATTTACAATCCATGTGAAAGATCTAAGGTTTCTATGCATAATATACTAAGGGTGACTTCTACAAATTAAAAAGAGAAAGACAAACAACCCAATGGGAAAAATGACTTGAATAGAAAATTCACGGAAGAGCAAATTCAAATGGTTGGTAAACATATGAAAAGGTAATCAGTTTTCTTATTGGTCTGAGGAAGGCAGTAGCTAATTCCAGTTCCTGTAGCCCCACTGCACAGGTCCTATCCTGGCTTCCCTCATTGAGCGTTCACGTGCCAGGTGACCACCAGTGGTTTGCTTAGGAAGTTGCTCCTAGCTTGGTCAGCAGAAAATTAATGGGAGAGGCTACCGTAGTGAGAGGTTTCCCTGGTTGGAATTCTGAACACTTCTTCTCCAAGAGACATACATGGAAGTCATGCTGTAGAGTGCTGTTAATCCATTTCTTCAGCTACAGATGACTTCATGCACTTGCATGTTCCATCCTGACTTCCTATGTGTTGTTTTCATGGGAAAACATATACTGATGCACGTCAACTTCTACACATAGTACATTCCTAAAGTGAGGACTTTCTGTACAATTGTGGAGTTTTGGCTTAGGAAGCAGCAAAAAAAAGAAGAAGAAAAGAGCAATTTATGAATTGCTTTACTCAAAAACTCATAAGAAGTATGTGAAATAAACACAACAAAAATCTATTCATAGAATTATGAAAGAAAGAAAGAGAGGGAGAAAAGAAGGAAAGGAGGGAGGGAGGGAGGAGGAAGAGGCAAAACATTAACAGAGGTTGTATTTAGAGAGTAGGGCTATGAGAGAAAGTCTGCCAATTTTTAATCACCAAAGGTCAAGGGCAAAAATAACCCCGGAGTTGGAACTACAGCAGGTTGGTTCTATACTTTGCTGAGTGGGGAGGAAAAGCATCTTTCCAGACAGACAGATACAGCTTGTCCATGCTGTCCTGATGGTTGGTTTTCAATTCAGGATCAACTCCAGACATGGTATGTAATGCAGGAGCAAGGCACAGAGTTTCTGATTTGCTTTAGGGATGAAATATAAACCAAAAGTCCTTGGCACTAAAGGAAATTTTAACCCTTGGGACTTATACTTTTACCCTTTTCTCTTCTCTCTTCTATCTCCTCCTCCTTGGCTTCTTGATGCTATCCTTCTCAGTTTTGTTTCATGTTCCATCGTACTGCCTTCCTTCTGCCTCTGTGTAGACTTATATGGTTGGGAGATCTTTGAGATCTCCTAAGTCTGTTTTATAGATGAGGAAAACTGAAGCTAAGACTTATTGAAATGTTCCCTCAGTGAACAGCTAGTGAGTTCTAGAGCCAGAAATATCCAGAGTTAAATCCAATCTTTTGCTATTCCTTCACCTTTCTAACTTCCACAAAAACACCAAACGTTTCTAGAAAACCACAGGAAAAAGCTAAACATGTTCTTGAATATGCTTGCAACCTTGGGGTAGGCATAGCTAGCTTAGAGAAATCTTAAAAAAGACTAAGTATAAAAGAAAAATGGATAAATTAGACTTCATCAAAATGAAAACTTCTACTTATCAGAAAATACTTTTAAGAAAATGAAAAGGCAAGCCACAATCTGAGAGAAAATTTTATATATATATATACATATATATGACAAATAACTTGTATGCAGAATATATAAAGAGTTCCTATAAATCAAGAACAAAAAGATAAACAATGCAATTTTTAAAAGGACAAAATTCTTAATAGAAACTACATGGAAAAGATATGCAGATGTCTAATAAGCACACAAAAAAGTGCTCAACATCAGAACTGAAAATTAAAACCACTCACCCACTAGAATGGCTAAAATTGAAAAGAACCACAGCACCAAATACTGGTGCGAATGTGGAACAACTCTCATACATTGTCTATGGGAGTGCAAAATGTAAAATGGCACAATTTCTTTAGAAACTCTTTGACAATTTCTTCTTTCAAGTTAAAAATACCATCTCGCCTTGGCCCAGCAGTTCATATCCTAAGTATTTGCCCAAAACAAATGAAAACTTATCTTCATAGCAGTTTATTCATAATAGGCTGAACTGGAATCATGAAGTGAATGGATGTTACAAATTGCAGTATGTTCATGCAATAGATTCATGCAACAATGTGGAAGAATTTCAAAAACATTCCATTAAGCAAAAGAATCCAGAGTACGTACTATCTGACTCCATTTATATAAAGTTTGAGAACAGACAAAACTAATCTATATTCAAAGAAATCAGAACAGTGGCTGCCTGGGGGGTGCAGATTGACAGCAGGAGAGGTGAGAATTTTGTAGGTGTGATGGAGATGTGCCATATTTTGGTTTGGGTTCATAGTGGATACATTTATTAAAACTCACTCAAGTGTCCACTTAAGATTTGTGTATTTCACTGAATATAAAATTTACCTAAGCAGTAATAATATTAAAAAACAAAAATTAGGTGTATTCAAACAAGTGTACTTAAATATGGCAAGTTTTGGGTCTGTGTTCTCACTTTCATCCAGCTTTGGCCAGAGCGAGATTTCATTTGTTGCTGGGGCAGAGTTACATTGTCTCTACTGAACCGTAACCACAATCCTCTTAAAAACCTCCACTGCCATCGCACTACAATGTTTTGCTGGATAAAGACATTTTGTCCGTTAAAATAAGAGCATCTACAACCTATCTAGGATTGTGCTGAGGGAGAGAATGAAGCATTGGTGACATATAGATGGGACCATGACTTTAAAATATTTTCATCAATTTCCAAATTAAAATAGGCCCATTTTTGGCTCTTAGATATAGATTACTCTTTGGGGCAGTTTTATTACTAGAATATTACTAAAGTGATAAATAATTTTTAAATATTTCTACATATTGTTTGTTCCAGATAGGTCAAAAGAATTAAATTCATATTTCTTAAACAGAACATCAAGGTTATACATCTCCTCTTGGAATGTCACATAGCATTGGGCAGATGTAAAATTAGTTTTAATTTAATTCCTTTAAGATACTCATTATGTGTCTTTCTGTACCATTTTCTCCTGCTTTGGAAGGAAATGGAACGCATGACTTTTTTTCTTCTTCTTCTTTTTATTTTATTTATTTGTATTTTCTGCATTCTGAAAATATATTAAACGTGCAGCCATGTTGGAAATTGTGAAAGAGGAAGATTTGAGAGCCAAGAGCAAAATGCTTCTAATTTTAAAGACTGAGATTTAGTTTAGTCTTGGATGCCATTATAGTGAATAATGGGAACTGATCCTTCTTTCAAAAGAAATATTACCAGACGGTCTTACCGTTCGGCGCTTAATGCTGCTGTGAATTTCCAGTTATACCCCAAACTTTTCATTTCCCCAGTGTTCCTCCTCACCTCTGTCATCAGACAAACACGAAAGGAATCTGAAACCGTTTTTCACGTTTTCTGAAATACTTACTGGTGCTGGGAAAACTTTTTCTTTGTGAGAATAGGGTTTTGTAAAGAAAGACAAAAACCTGGAGCCTGAATCAGATCCGCCAGGCTAATTACTACAACTCTGAAGTTTATTACTTTTAAATATTAACTACTTAAAATGATTCATTTGGAGATCAAAATGATTAATCCTCCTCAGTCACTATAAATGTCAGCGGCGGGATTAAGGGATTTAGATGGCCATGTTTACTCAACCTTAAATTTCTGTACTTAAAGACACAAGTTAAATAGCCCCGGTTTATCATTGTTTCATGTTAATGTTTTCCTTTTAGCTCCCTCTTTCAGCTCCCCTGCTTAACTGATTGTTAACTAATTTGGACTGTTAAGTAGGCAAGGGCTTCTTTCAGCCCTGGCGGCCAACCTGCTTTGTAGATTACCTTCCAGAAGGTGTGAGCAGATAGATGTAGCTTATAGCCCTCCTCCGGACACAGTCGGGGTAATCCCCCCCCCCCCCCCTTCAACTCGCCCTTTATTGGTCTGATGTCTTGAGCCTCCGGCTTACTGCTAAACTTGTATCCAGTTCCTTGCCACGTTGCCAATTTTGGATCCACATTATGAATCACTGTGGTGCCGCTTCAGTCACAATTACTGAACCCCCGCTGCTCCATGCCAAACCGTATGCATATTTATACCAATACCTACTGCAGTTTGACTATCAGATCCCAGCAGATATGTTGTAGGCATATTATCACTGGGTCTTGGATTGTTCTAAAGAAATAATTACTAAGTAAAAGCAAGAAGCAGATTCATTTTCAGAATGCTTTTGATAAAAACTAATTTTAAAGTTATTTCTCTAATTACAAATGGTCACTAACATCAGACTTGCACTGTTTTGCAGTTGGAGGTATAAATCCTTCATGATACGTGCTTAAGAAGATGCTGTTTCTGGACAAGTCAGCCGACTCATAACCTAATTTTTCTCCTTTGAGCCACCAATCCTTCTCATCAATATCCATATGTCTCTCCTCCGCTAGAGGCTTCACAAAGCTTAGCTGGAAGAAAACACGTATTCTCTGGGGCCATTCATTCTAATCCTGCTCTCTCTGCTTACAAATATACTTGAGGTTTTCCCTTCTCATCAAATTCACCCTAGAGCCTCAGTTTTACATGTGCATTAACAGAACGTACCTTCACAGCTCAGTTCAGGATGAACGCTGGGGGGCAACCTGCAGTGGCTTCCATTAGACTTGTGTTTTGAGTAATAAATTGACTTTTAAGTATAGTGTACCATGGTCATTTTCTCTGTCCTCTCAGAATTTGAGAATATTAGTATTGGATGAATTCTTATCAGTTATGGATGTTAATATCATATTAACAGATAAACTGACCATGCACTTGAAGAGATACTTGCATTTTACATACACAGTAAAATGGGGTACGGGGAGTTAAAGTATTTAGTGGGATTTTAAGCGAGTTTTTAAAATGTAGGGCCTTATACGTGAAGATTTACACTCTCATTGAAATTTCTGTTGCATGTTCGAGAGTGGGTATTCTGTTCAAACAGGGACAATCTTAAAAAGGTTAAAGTGTTTGGAGTGTCCCATGACATATGCATTAGGACTCAAAGGGAAAAAAGTTACATACATTTCTATTACTGTGTGATCTTCTTATCTTATTATTTTGCAAATACAGCAAAAGGGGGAACTCCAGCTAAGATGGGGGTGACACTAATTCCATAAGCATCAAATAGGAAATATTTGCCCAATTTGTAGTTCTGGGTAATGTTCTACCGTTGGTAAATGTCACTCCACGTCCGAGAATAGATCATTGCATCCAAGCTCAGAACAACCAAGGAAAATACTTGAAGACAGTTATAGATTATTTTATTTCTGTGTATTAAATTTATATTGATTCTTCTATCCATTTCCCATACTTACTCAATTTGGGGGGTTGTTACTATAGAAGAAATGAGTGGTTACTTTTTTTAAAATAAATCCATATATGATGAAGGGAAAAGGAAGAATTGAAATGATAGAAAAACTGTGCTCCTGTATTTCTTACATAACTTCATTTCTTTACAATAAACGAGGAACATTTACAGCCCAGCTTCTCAAGAGAAGGTAATAAATTAAGTACCTGTAATTATTGAATAGACTCTATAAAACAGCAAATCAAGAAAATATATTTGTTCTTTTAAAAAGAAGATAGACTTTAATTTTTCTTTAGTTTTAATTAATGAAATTATTATGCAAAATAAAAATTCACAACTAGAAAATAGAAACTTACTAATTTGCTTCTCTTACAACTCCTTCTAAATGATCCATTATACAAGTTATGGAGCCTTCCTCGCTTTTATTCATGCTCAAAAGCCATAAGCACTTATATAATCCATTGGCCCTCTTTCTTAGTTTCCAATGGGACCATACTATACACGCTACTCAGCAACTTGTATTTTTTTGCTTAAAATATATATAATGGGCTTCTCTCCAGATCTGAAGATATAGGTCCAAATTCATTATTTATACTAGCCACATAATGTTCCACCCATGGGATATATAATTTATTCAGCCATTCCCTTGCTGGTAAACAACCCATTTATTCTAATTTTTGCAAGAATGCCATAGTAAAATTGTTTGTACATGTACGTTTAAGATCAAGCAATTTTATTTCCATAGGATGTAGTCTCAAAAGCAGACTTTTTGAGCTAAAGAGTACTTTTAATCTTAATAGAAAACTGCTTTCGAGTAAGTACTAAAGCAGAGTAACAGAAGGCAAAGAAAAAAATGATAGAATAAAGCAAGAATGAATTCACATAGCAGGCTCACAGAATCAACTACTTTTTAAGAGAACAATGATTTTTGATTTATTCCCCAGATTTCAATACCAATGACCTATATTCCAACTCCTCATCGCAAACTTGCAGTGTGATATAAAAGAGAATCAACGGATAATAACAAATTCTGGTGAGGCTATGCAGAAATTAGACCCCTCACACACTGCTGATGGGAATGTAAAATGGTGCAGCCACTGTGGAAAACAGGCTGGTAGTTCCTCAAGAGGTTAAACATAGAGTTCCTATATGACCCAGCAATGCCTTTCATAAGGATATACTCAAGAGAAATGAAAACATGTATCTATGTAAAAACTTGTACACAAATGTTCATAGCAGCATTTCATAATAGGCAAAAAGTGGGAACAACTCAAATGGCCATTAAGTGATGATTGGATAAATAAAATGTGGTCTGTTCATACAATGGAATGCTATTCAGCCATAAAATGGAAGGAAGTACTGATACGTGCTGCAGTATGGATGAACCTTGAAATCCCTATGCTGATGAAAGAAGCCAGACACAAAAGGACGTGTATTCTAGGATCTCTTTTCTTTGAAAAGTCCAGAATAGGCAAATCTATAGAGACAGGAAGTAGATTAGTGGTTGCCTAGGGCTATGGCGGGAGGCAGAATAAGAGGAGAAATGGGGAGTGACTGATAACTGGTGCAAAGTTTCTTTCGGGGTGATAAAAAGGTTCTAAAATTGATTGTGGTGATAGTTGCACACCACAAGGTATATACTAAAAACCATTGAATTGTACACTTTAAATGGGTGCGTTGTATGGTTTGTGAATTATATATCAATAAAACTGTTTTTTCAAAAAGAACAAACAAGTGAGGGAGAAAGAAAAATCTAGACTGAGAAATCTGGACATGGGAAGGGAGAGAATACTGGACCACCCTCCCCCTGGGTGACGTAGTCACCCTTTGTCACTCAGAGACTGGTTCCTCATGTTGAGTCTTTTTCTTTTCAACTCACACAGAGATAGTTGATATCTTGCTTCTTGGTGAGCATGACTGTGCATTGCAGCTTTGAGAAATCCCTCCCTGCTCTAACTAGGTTCTAGACGCCATGTGAGAAAAAGACCAAATAGCTAACCCGTTTTTCCAATCCCCTTCTTTTTTAAAGAGGTAGATGTGCTGTGTGCTAACCTCACTCGAAGTATCTGTTCTAATGCAGTCCTTTTCACTCTGTCACATACCCTCACTCGTTTTTTAAAATGTGAGCTTTTTAAATGCTACAACCTGCCTAGGTTGTGTTCATTCAGTTTTCTTTTATAGATTTTTCAAATTTATGGGTGTCATAAAACAAAAATGCCTAATCTAACCCAAGCTAACCCTGCCTTTTAATCACAATGAATTTCATCCTCAGGTATACTTTATTCTTGCTACAATTTATTGTTTTGGTACTATTTCAAATTGTAATGGGAAATGCTGTTGATGACCCTGCTGGGAAAGGTTACCAAAATTCAGTGCACAGGAGGTAAATACTTATTTCACCAGTCTCAGCCAAACAGAATTAATATGAGGATTTTAAAGGGCAAAGAAAGAAATTAAAGTAATGGTGTTGGAACCA
The DNA here is from genome assembly GCF_021613505.1 of Equus quagga. NCBI lineage: Eukaryota > Metazoa > Chordata > Mammalia > Perissodactyla > Equidae > Equus > Equus quagga. Next base: position 25,894,207 of record NC_060288.1, on the reverse strand, counting down.
TTGCAAGGAACACAATGTGAAGAAACTATGGAAAATAAGAATCTATGTAGCCTTATCTCTTTCATGTTACTTGAAGCCAAAGTTGCCTTAGGCAAGAAGGTCAAGTTTTTAGCCTGGTTCCAGAAGCATCTTTGCTGCCTTTTTTCTGCCTTTTTCTTCCCACTTCTCTACATTGCCTTAAAGCCCTCACACCTACCCCCTAAAAGCCCACCCTGCCCAACCCCCCCACCTCCATGATAACTCAGCCAACAGTCCCTTCTCCCAGTCAGGGACCTTTCTTCTGTCCATCTTCCCTCTGTTTGTCAAAATTGTGTATCTTTTCCATAAGTATACCCCATCTTGCTAGACATTGCTAGATTGTGAGGAATAATCTAATAGACTAATTTATTCTAGTTTAGGATTGTTGGCATTAGAACGAGGGATCCTACAAGCAAGAATCCTTAACTAAAGAGGAGAACTGACAACAACAGAATTTGAAGCCCTGAGGCAGGTCTAGGGTAGAGAAATTTTTGAATGAAGGAAAAATAAAGATCCACTTTGGTGGTGCTGTGGCCATTCTAAAATTATTTGAAAATGTTCCTCTCCCCACTCTCAAATTAACCAGCTCTCTAGATTATTAATTACATTTGTCAAGTGTTTATTTCGTTAAGCCATTTTTCATTTAGCCTTTCTTTATGCCGGTCACACTTACATAAAGCAGCTCTTAAACCGAGTCGTGATAGTCCTGAAAGATGAAAAAACAGAATGCTAAAGTGACTTGAGCAGAGCTAGTACGTGGTTTTAACTTCGGTCCATCAGAGGTCAAGTTTAGCGTTCTTTCCTGGAGGAAACAAAAGCAACCTTTTAATTCAGTACGGAAATCTACCCGCGGTCCTCCACTTGTGCTTGCTTTCCACTGCATTTCAGAAATAGCCCTTAAGAGTTTTGAATTATTATGAGACAATGATTTCACGGCGTCAGAGGTTTAAGGAGTTTGGGATACACGTATCAATTCAATGAATATTGATTTGGAAAGTGAACTGTGTTTACATACCCGGATACCAAATAATAAAGATGGCAGTTTTCTGCCGTCATTCACCTCAAAGATGTTCGCATCGAGGTGGCAACAGTATGAAAAGTCAATAACGTGGAAAATGTTTCCAGTTACATTTCAGAGATTAGAAAGGGAGTTCTTACTATCTTTTAACGTCTCTCTTATTTTTATTCTCCAATGTGGGCACCTCCCAAAATAGAAGAAAGATGCAGAGGATCTTATCATTCATTTTCACCTTTTAAAAATTATTTCATATTCTTATTTTGAAAAATCAGCATGTTTGATGGTAATATTTAACTGTTTTAGACCCTTTTTTCCCCTTTCTATTTTAAATGTGATATAAAAATAACAATACGTAAGCTCTTCCACTGCTATTCCGTTAACTGCCCATGACATTGCCTTTTTTCCTGGATTTCTTACCTTCTCAAGTTTGCCCTCTTTCTCACTGTTCAATGAGCTCTTTCTTCCTTTTTATCTCTTCTTTTTTTTTTTCTTTTTTTTGAGCTACTTCCTTTTCTTTTTTTTCTTGACATACTTTTTGGTTCAGATACTTATTCACATCTCTCTGATAAGCACAGTTTGATTTGTAGCTAATTGTAGGAACAGATTTTCATTCTTTATGAGTGTCATTGTCAGGATCCATTTGGAAGTCTGACCAGATAAAGCTGATTCCAACTTCTGATATGACCACAGCAATAAAGCAATTAACCAAACCAGTTAAAATGTGCAGAGGCCTCGAGGGTGCTAATATCTTTACAGCCAAATATTTACTATATTGTGCCTTATGTTTGACTCATTTTCTAGAAGACTCAACATGTTATTATCCCAAATAATTTATAAAACCCTCTTTTAAAAAATATGATGTATGTCATTTCTCATACCAGCCAATTAACTTTGAAATGGTCATAGATTTAGAGATAGAAGTAAAACAATGAAAACTATGAATAATATAAATGCTTAATATTCTTACAAGGTTGGTATTATGTGGTAGCATTTGAATCACTGTTTGTATACTATTATTCTTTGCATGTATTTTGATTCTGGTTGGTCCATAAATCTCAGACTCCACCATGCCAACAAGAGGCAAGAAATGGAAGAGCCATATATATAAATATACATCCTACAAGCATACATTTTTCTCTCTCTTCTCACTCATAGTATCATAAAACATATGTGAAATTTCAGGAATAAATACAGGATTGGAAAAGTCATTAATAACAGCAGTCATTTTAAAGTGTCACCTAATTTAAACACTTTTGCTTTAAGTTATTGCGGTGTCATGAGTTTTATTATGCTCAATTTATTAGTAAAGGCCTGCAGAGTTCACAGCCATTTATTTGTCAAAGAACTTGATTTTATCATTAATTTTTAAATACATAATACTCCCACTTTATTTTTAGAGTGCACTTTATTTGCAAAAATGGATTTGCTCTGATCAATACAGATGTTTCCAGGTGTTTATTAAGGCAAACAATCTAGAAAGTCAGAGGTCTGCAAATTTTCAAGATTATACTCCAAAGTTACACTCCAGAGTTTAGTATGTTATACACACACACACACACACACAATGCATGTTTATATTGGTTGTTGAGTTAAGGTGGGAAGATAACAAGTAACTTATTCTTGAGGGAAATATTTTCTGTTCCAAAGAAGTGACATCTTGGTGCAAAATCCTATCCCTTAGGACTGGAGCCAGGACACAGGAAATAATCTGACGATGTCTATTGCTTCACAAGTCTGCTAAACAAAATTCTATCGCTGATAGCTAACCCTTTCTCTGGGTTGAGTTTTCATGGTCTGTGCTGTTTTACTTGCCCGTCTCTCTGGAAGGTGCTTCTGGGCTTAAATAATTGACAAAGGAGCTCAAAGCTGGGGTGTGTGGCAAGTCAATGGAGCAGCCCCACCCCCGCTCCCATAATTGCGTCCATTTGACCGTGTGCCCTACGATGCTAATGTAAACACCTGGTGCTGATAGCTGAAAAACCTGAATTCTTGAGTATTTATTTTAGGAAGATTTTCTTTAAAAAATAAAAGAAGAAAAGAAAAACTAAAGCTAAACATATACTCACTAGCTGTTATCTCTTTTTCCCCCTAATTAGGACAGAATTTTACCCTAAGGCAGTTAGGAGTTTGTGAACCAGCAACTCGAAGAGGACTGGCATTTTGTGCGGAAATGGGGCTCCCTCACAGAGGTTACTCTATCAGTGCAGGGTCAGATGCTGATACTGAAAATGAAGCAGTGATGTCCCCAGAGCATGCCATGAGACTTTGGGGCAGGGGGGTCAAGTCAGGCCGCAGCTCCTGCCTGTCAAGTCGGTCCAACTCAGCCCTCACCCTGACAGATACGGAGCACGAAAACAAGTCGGACAGTGAGAGCGGTAAGTTTCATTTTTTGCTTTATAATGGCGTTCAGTGCTTCTGTCTGTTTTGATTGACTATGGGGGCATGTTTTTCTTCCTATCTTCCTTCCTCCTGTCCTTCTTTCTCTTTCTTTCTTCTTCCTTTCTTCTTCCTTTCTTTTTGTTTAACGCAGTAGAATTCAAGAAATGTCCTTGAATAATGCTTTCCTTTTTCCTGGAAAAAAATCAATTTTTGACATCAGATTGTTGTTAAATTATGCAAGTGGTCTATGATGTGTTAGCTATAGTTTTGAAAAACAGTTTAATCATGTACAGGAAAAAAAAACAGATCAGCTTTGACTTATCTTGGACCATGTCACCTGTTATCCTCGGTGGAGCTGCAAAGCTCGTGGTGATGAAGTTTACCCCAGAGCCAGTTTGCAATCAAAGATGTCTTTGTAGATTCCTCTTGAAGATATCTCAAAGAAGCTGCAGAATCTTAGAATGGATGAGTGAGCACACAGAATAGTTTATTAACAGGGCTCAAGTGATTGAAGAACAAATTTGATCATGCTTTAAACTTACCAGTTGATGAGAGCAATTGAAAGCTTGGTAAAGAGGGGGAGTTGGGACTTTGATGTGTTTTCTGGATTGGATTACTATGCAATTAAATTCAAGCACAAAAATTGGATTTTAGGATATCCAAATAGCAGCTTTACATATTGAAGAAAAATGTCTTTATAAATTCTTGGGCCTTTTTTTCCTATTACTAATGCAGGATAATAAAAACAGTTAATTTATATGCAATAAGATATTTAAAAGAAAATTTAATTTTTAGTCAATGCTGCTTCTAAGAAGAATTGGAGCATCAGCATAGAAGCACCAGACACCAAAAAGACATTTCTCCTTCAGCATTTAATATTAACAGTGCACTTGCCACTTCAATCTAGTTATTAATGCTATGTGTGTGCGATGCATCAAGGAGCAAAGAGAAAATTAAAATGGAAGAATTGCATGACATTTGGAAAGAAAAATGGTTGTTTTACCAACGATGTTTCATTTTTATAATTTATTGAGCAACTTTGTCAGCATGGCTCTGTAATAGGAAAGCAGGTCTATTGTCAGCTTTCAGTTTCAGCTAAGTCACAGTAGGAGGTGGTACCTAGTGCTTCCCACGGCTTATTACTAGATTCCTTTCTATTCATGAAAAAAAAAAAGACTAATTTAAACCAACTGAAACAACACCTTATCTTCTGTAGATTACATTAGTGCATTAAACCAAAGTCAAGATCAGTTAATAATAAGCACTCGATATTTCATTTTGGACATGTCACTTCTTGGTGGAGGCTGGCTTTATTCCAACCCAAAAGAGGAAACAAGGGCAGTTCCTTCTGACAAAATGAGTTTTAGAATCAGGCTGCCAACATTTCCTGAGCTAATCCATTCACCTCCATAAAACCTGTGTTTATATCAGTTTTCAGTGTGGATTCAGAAGTCCCTAACTTTAAATACATAAAACTTAGCATAAACTTTGTTTCTCATCCATTGGCATCTTTGACAGCAGGTACAATGGTTATGTTGAAATGTAGCATTTGGCATTTGATTTTCTGAAAATGTGTGATAAAATTTATGCTGGTATAGAAAAGAGAAGAGTAGAATGCGGCAGAATAATGCATTCAGGTCTGATTATCTGCATTGTAGATCGTCCATAGCCATATCTCTTAAATATTTTTTCACATCAGAGCATCTTGCCCTTTCCACCCACAACCTTTGTAGCATCTCTTTCTCTCTCTAATAACAAGTGTATCTTGTTATTGTATCTGTATTGGTAAAATATGAACTAATTTTATTATTTTTTAAATTGTACATCTGCTAAAACTGTCTCACGGTGAATTCCCAAATATATGCCACTTTTTTCTTTTCAGAAAATATAAAACTACAAACTTTGCAACATTTAGTTAACAGTATAAAATATCCAAATGATTGGGAGGAGAGGAGGAAGACCCCTGAGTTGCTCACCCCCTGGCCCTCTCCATCTGCATGGATTATTAGTAGCTAGAGGAGGACCTCCTTTCCCCAGGATTCTCCTACGCCCCGTTCTTAGAGTGATGGAAAGACAAGAAAAGATGCGCTCTTTCATTTCTCCAAGTGGTTGTTATGAAGCAGAATGAAGAGAGAGGAGAAGAGAGCGTCCAGGGCTTTGCTTTGAAATTCAGAACATTTGGTAGCATTTGTTGAGAGTAAACAGGTCAGCCAAGTAGCAAAGTGTCAAAAACGATGTTTGTTGAGCTGGGCAAGTGATGACTTCAACTTGTGTTTCCTCTTTCCCTGAGGTTTGGCTGTGGTTGTTTTCTTAAACAACATTTTGATGGTCGAAGAACTCCCATTGAGGTCACTTTAAGGAAGAAAACAAAAGAGAGAATAAAATAGATATGACCTCATACTGAATACTGGCTATTGCATGGAGTTAATATGTGTGTCCATAGGAACGTTTCCCGTTAACTTATTTGTTCTGAATTTTCAGTGATTAGTCAGACGGAGCAAGATTCCATTTAAAGTAATGAATTGCATTAAGATCTAGGGTGGAAGCATAAGTTTCTGAGCTATTTAGCAGACCTTATAATTTTGAATTGTGGAATTAGAGTATCAAGGATTTTTTTCGCATATATAAAATTTTATCTTAAGCTGGGTTATAGTAAAAACTAAAATTTATAATTGTACACATGGTCTTTTAACACTTTTATAAACAATATCCTCAAAACTATTACATATTTACACTATTATTACTACTTCTGGTCAAATATTTCTAATGTAAAATCACTAAAATAACTCGATTTTACCTTCTTTGGATATTTTTAATTGCTCTAACTTTGAAAAACTATTGATTTTCCAGTAATATTTTCCTTTGACTTTCAATTATTCTAATTGTCTAATTTTATTCATTCGTGTACTAGTTTGAAATGTGCCCTTGGATGTTCTATTGTATCACTATAGGTCGAAACAAGAAGGACATGTGTAAAATAACTCACCAAAATGAAACTAATTTAGGAACCAGACACTGACTTGTTTTCATCTGTTGAGCATGGGAATTTTCGTTGACTGTTTTCATCATTTGAAATAACTGTGAATAAGGCTGTTTTCCCCAGAAAACATTCAACATTTGTAAAATTATGCAAGCTGAGTGCCTGATGGTCTAGTTATAACTTCAAAGAAGAGTTTAGACGCTAAAAGGAATTAGATTTCATTTATTTATTGATAAAGAGGCCAACAGTTCAAGTTAAGAAGGCGCTAGAACTGCTGTGAGGCTAATGAAATTTTGATGGCCCGTGCCTCCCGCGAGAGTAAAAGAACATTCGGACCATGTCACACGTCTCCATGTTAGCAGAGATTCAAAACAAGTGATAAAATTTATTCTTTTGCAAAACTAACTCTTCACCAACCAGGGGAATTTGAAGTTAAAAAGCATTTTGAGGAAAAAAATTTTTTACAGTATATTGAGTTTCATATGGAATTCCAAATGTTAATCTTGTCCCAAGTTAAGAGTATGGGAGAAGTCCTTGCTTTTGACACGCATTGATTGCTGTGGTTGTCTTCCTGGTTCTAAGTCAACTGCCGTGCGCCAGGGCAAATACCAGAGGGGCGGTGGCTTGTGGCCACCTCAGAGCAGCGGTCCTAGTAAGCTGTTAAGAAGTTAGAAAATAAATGTGATGAGATGCCCTAATCAAAGGTAAAATTACCAGTGTGCTCTGGATTGTCTTAGGCAATGCTCCTGTCTCTGATGTATTGTTAAAAGACCCCTGACTGCATTCCCGCTCTCCAGCTTTGCAAGTAATCTGATCTCAATTCCAAATATCTATTTAAATGTCAGGAACAAAGGAATTTTTTATCAAAACATCAACCTTTAAGCTTTAAAAATGTTTGCTTGTGCATCTTTTCCCAGAAGAAGCCAAGCGTCTATTATCCTTTGTCATCCAGCAGTGTGGTCTCACGAAAGATGACTGGATTCAGAATCACACCGGTCAGGGTTTGAATCCTCCCATTCAACCCCCGCAACTGTTTGCTCCTGGGTCACCCAAAGCTTGGGTTCCCAACTTTTCCATCTCTGCCTACTTCTTTGTCAGTTGTACTGCTAGTTCTGGAGACGTGGTGCCCTCCTATGGAAGGTCCTCATCTTGCTCCTTCTCCCTGTCTCCGTGACCTCTTGGGCCCCTTGGAAAGCGATGACCTTTGACATTAGACCAGGAGGAGTTGGCACTCCTCTTCTACCTCATCGTGATTCGGGACCTCGAGAGCCAATATTGAGGACAATAGTAGAGAATCTGTTGTTGGGGGGCACACCACCTGAGCTTGAATTGGCTCCCCTACCTCCCAGTGGCATGACCTTGGCCAAGCTACTTAACATTCCTGGGCTTCCGTCTCGGGGGTAAAATAGAGAAAATAGTAAATAGTATATAGTCCTTATAGGATTGTATATAAATGAGGATTAAGTGAGTTCAGTCACATAATGTGCTTAGAACAGTGCCTGGCGTCTAGTGAGTTCCGAATAAGTGTGTGTCCCTTCCTTCTCCCTTCCTCCTCGTACTCTCCGTCTCTGTTAGTCAAGTGTTAGCTTATTTGGCAAGATGAGAGAGAACCAGTGGTCTCCTCCAGGAAAGACACTGATAATTTGCATAGTCTGGAATTTCTGTCACCATTTATTGGCTCTTTTATTTTTCTCCAAAATTCCACATCCTTTTTAATTTATTGTAATTAAATGAATGTACATTGAATGGTGCTGATAATTAGTCTGATGACTGTAGACTTCAAAGGCTTAAGTATGCTCCTTCCCCTCCTGGCCAACGGAAATTTCAAAAGTAGTCTTTTCCTCAAAGGCATGTTACTTAGGCAGCCAGTCAATTAAAAGGCAATTTAACTGATGCTCGTCAGTTCACACAATAAAATAAATCATTCCTGGAAGACTTTATTTCCCACTTGGGGTCTTAGCAATATACCTGTTGTAGGACTTCACGAATGCCACACTAATTGTGCATGATACTAAAGTATTAAGGGCCAGTTTGGCTCACAAAGAGGGCATAAGATTACAGTGCAGTATGTTTAGGTGTAACGGATGCTGCGTTGCACGGCTAAAACACTTCAGAGAGCCCATTTACTCGTCATTTGAAACAGGATTTTAAGTCTTTGTTCTGTGTGGACAAAGAAAGTCTAAAAGTCAAGTTATTGTACTTTAAAAGGAAAAAAGTATACCCCTTGAACCACTTTGATAACCTATTGTAGTGATAACATTTACATCAGTCTCTCAACAGAGAACCTTAGCTATTTTGCAATTCAATTTACCATGTCAGGCAGAGTACGTTCCCTGAAAGAGTGGGCAGTGCAATTTCTTCTCTTTCTGAGCAACCTCCTATAGGTGAGACAACGGAAATGGAAAGACTTGTAGCTATTCTATTACCAGTTAAATCCTGGAACAGTTTGGGAGAAACTGCCAGTGGCATTGGGGTACCCTGTTATGTCCTATACTTGCGATGCTCCCAGCGATGACGCAGATGTCATTTCTCTCCTGGCTCTTTGCACAAAGAGGATAATATTTGAGTTTTCTGAAGATAATTTGAAGAGAGCTGTATTATTTTGCCTGACTAGTCTAATTCCATTCCTTCAACTATATCCACGAACCTTTCAGCCTACTTTGGAAATTGATTGTGAGAATTAAAATGGAGTTCTGTTGCTGTAAGAAATAAATGGTATTTCAGTATTATTCTAATTTTATGAGGTTCTATTACACATACTAAACTATAACTTGAATATAAATTCTATTATGGGCCTTCTTCTGGCATGTAATGGTCAATTCTGGCATGTCCTACTGTAGTAAATTATATTTTATGTTTTAGGTGCTGTGGGATGTCAAAAATAGCAAAAGTAATAATGTTGTGTGCTTACTAAATCAAGCTCAGAATTAAAGTGCTGCTTTGTAAAATACAATCGAATATTTTCCAACATATAGAAATAGTTACATTGCCTGGATATGTATACATTTATAGTTTAAATAGCGACTTGTCATTCTTTTAGCAAAACCTTCCATATTTCATTTAAGGATGACATATATTCACTTCATGGATATGTTACAAGTCACTTGAGCACAATAAGTTATGATTTGAATACATTTTTCTCAAATTTAGTATTATGAAGCTGGAGTTAAGAAGACGATAAAGTCCACTACCATTGTTGTTATCACTTAAGAATTATACACATTTATATTTTCCATTCTAAGAGGATTTTTGGGACCTCTTGGCAGTTTGTTACTCTTCACATGAATACTGCCATTTCTACAAAACTCAACTTGTGTTCTAAGTATTTCTGTTCAAAGTATATAGAGTATATACTGTCTCTGTTTAAATTCTAAATGTTCTTTTAATTATAGTGTTGAAATCAAAGTAAAGCATACTATGCACATATCAAAACTGATGATGTGTGCTATTTTGATTTTTGAATGTGTTTTTCATATCCTTGAAAAATCACAGTGGTAGCAGTAAAATTGTTTTAATTAATGAATTGAACAGCAGCCGATGCTGAATCAGGTTTATTGATGTAATTATCACTGAAATAGAAAAAGTAAGTGTTAGAGCCATAGAACCTTAGTTTATTTGCCATTCTGAGGGTATTCAAGTGTTTGAAGAGCAACTAACTGATTTTTTGGGTAGTATTTTAAGAATATTCTCTTAAGTCATGTAATTCTGTTTATTAACATTACATATATACACAAATTTAAATGTGAAAATCTTATACATTATTTACTGAGTAGTTTGAATGATGGTTTCACTATATTGGAATTTTCTTATATTTATCAATTAACTTGAAATAGTTTTCCATAATGAATAGACTGTACATAAACTAAATGTAAATGCTTTTTGAATGCTTATTAAAATGGATATGAATGCATATCAAGTTGAGAAAAGGGCAATTAAAGATGTGTTATGAATAGTATCTTGACCTTAAGTATTATTTTAAGTCACATAGAAACTGAAAACTGGGGGCCAGCCCCGTGGCCGAGTGGTTAAGTTCGCACACTCTACTTCGGCAGCCCGGGGTTTCGCTGGTTCAGATCCCTGGTGCAGACATCTCTCATTAGGCCATGTTGAGGCGGCGTCCCACATTCCACAACTAGAAGGACCCACAGCTAAGATACACAACTATGTACCAAGGGGATCTGGGGAGAAAAAGCAGGAAAAAAAAAAACAAAGAAAAACCCTGAAAACTGAATAAAGTTTAGATGTGACTTTTTGACTTGATTTCTTATTTAGTGTATCAACTGTGTCTTCAATGAATAATAAATTCTGAGTATTGTACCAGGTGCAGGAAAAACAAGAATGAGTAAGACATAGTCTCTGACTTCTAGAAACTCACAGGCTGGTTAGGCAAACAGGCAAGTAGATGTTGTGATTGTATTTTAATGTGGTAAGTGGTATTACAACACAACATGCAAGGTCAGTGACAGCACAGCGCACGTTGTTGCCAACTGGGAATTGGGGCAGGAGGGAAGAGAATGTTTCACTAAGGAGGAACGAGGTGGACTGGAACACAGGCTTAAAGGGTGTGTAGCAATTCAACATGTAGACAAAGCAGCAAAGGAGACGGTGTAAAATCTCTGGGGAGTGTTATGAGAACCACAGGCTGTTTGGTGCCTGAAACAGAGGGTGTGTAGATGAAGGATGAGAGCTGAGGCTGCATGAGCAGCGCCAGACCAAAGCACAACGGGCCTTCAGGGCCATGCTAAGGAATTTGTTCTTTTTCCTGTAGGGGAATGCTCTGAAGGACTTTCACGCAGAGGTATTTTACTGTCATATTTACGTTTTGTGAAATACCCTGAAAGCAGTGTAGAATGTTGACTCTCCCACGGGGAGTAAGCTCTGTGCGGGTGTGGCCTTGTTCACCATTGTATCTCTGTGCTGATCTCACCCAATGCCTGAACCCAGAACTGGAGCTTTTGCTGAGTGAATGCATAATGGACTTAGAGGTCAAACTTCTTTGACAAACGGGCCAGTCAGATAGTATTGTAATTATCAAAGTGAGAAAATATGAAAGTTTGAACCAAGAACCAGAAAGGAAAGGCAGACTAATTCAAATAGAATCAAGACTTAAGGATTAACTCATTACTTTGGGGTTACGGAGAAGGAAGACATTTAAAAAGACCCTCTAACATGGAAGACTGGGTGAGTGATGGTATAATCAAAGTTGGAGGTTAAAGTATATTCTTTGTGGTAAAGTCAGTAATTCAGACAAGGATAAGTTATATCCGAGATGTCTTTGGGACATCAAAGTTCAGTAACCTATTAAGCAATTATATATAGGCAAATTCAATTAGATTTTGTTTAGAAATATTTACTTTATGGTTTATATGGTTGCATTAAAGCCATGGGGTAGAATTAAACATCTCCCCAAAAGCAAATAGAATGAGAAAAGAAGACTGAAGATAAAATCCTGAGATAAAATTTAGCATAAGGGTATAGAAGAAGGATCTAGAAGACCAATGAAAGAGAGAGATTTTCCGGAGAGACAAAAAGAAAACCAAACAAGATCAGTTCACAGGAGACAAGAGAGACAGGGCATGTTCAGCAGAGTCAAAAGCTTCCAAAGTTCTCCTAAGTTAAGCGCCAAAGATATCCTTTGGATCACACAGGAGGACAGTGATTTCTCTGCAGTGAGTGTGGCAGTCAAGTTGCTGTAGCTGGTAGAGAGATGAACAGAAAGCTAAAATATGGCACCAGCAAGTGTAGATTATTCTTTCCAATGCTCACATAAGAAAGGAGGGAGCTAGACGGGTAACTCTGGGTAAATATAGGGGCGGGGACGTTTTTATATGGGGAGACATTTCAGCATTTCTACAAGGAAAGGAGTGACACAGTAATGAGAATGTGAAAAAGAGGAGATTAAGGGGAAAAGTGATAGAGTCTTGCCTCTGAGGAATCAGAACAGAGGGATCCTTGGAATATAAACTCATGTCACTATGACTTCCTCAAAACTTTTTATCTTTTTAAGATCCTGTTCATCTTACAACGTATCTGTCTAATATTGATTAAAATCATAGCAAATGTCAGTGTAGTATAAATTGATGATATTTGATGCAGTGAGAGTCCATGTCATCAAAATGTTTGGGAGAAAGTATGTTCTTATTTAAACTTATTTTATTTAAAATAGTTCTGTAAAATTGTGGGAAAAAAAAGGTAAGGCACACCCAAAATCTAATGGAACACAGGGAGTTATCAACTTTAAAGCCTGAACTTAACAGGATTGCTCTCAGTACTACTCCAGATACAAAGGTAATTTCTTATTTCCTTTCCTTCGTCCTTGATTTGTGTGTGTTTGTGTGATCTATGTATAGATATATAATAAATAAATAGATGGCTATGAATAATTAAGTGTATATTTATGTATGGATCATACACACACCTATATACATGTATACCTAGATAGATGTGTGTGTGTGTACGATCTTTACCCTAAGGATTAAATTCATAGCTCGAAAATAAGTGTTTCCACTTGAGTAACTGCTACATGGTTTTGCACCACCTATATTAAATTTAAATTTTTTTTGCTTAAAAACAAAATGAACATTGAGGCTGGCCCCGTGGCATAGTGGTTAACTTCGGTGCACTCCACTTCAGTGGCCCAGGTTCACAGGTTCGGATCCCAGGTGTGGACCTACACCACTCATCGGCCATGCTGTGGCAGCAACCCACATATAAAGTGGAGGAAGTTTGGCACAGATGTTAGTTCAGGGCTAATCTTCCTCAGCAAAGAAAAAACAAAGACAAAAAACAACAGAAAAGCCCAAAATGCATGTTTATGAACAAAATTATATAATCAGATTTGATTATTAATGAACACTCTTGAGGCATTATCAAACATTAATTTTTTTAAATACACAAAAAGGGACCAAAAAACTGTATCACAAGTGATATGTTCAAGAGAGATAGAAATAGGCTATAAAAAGCTAGAATGGTAGTTATCAGTATTTGCATAGTGAAATTTGGAAAATTGTCACTTTGTGAAATGATTATTCAGACTAAACTGAATAAATTATTTGTCTTGATTGGTTAATATCAAAGTAATCAGTAGGAAGTGGGCTTGCCCTTCCAACTGGTTTTTATGGGGTGTTAAAGAGAGATCTTAAAATTTTGAGATACAGCAGATGGAGATTCCTAGGGGATTTGAAAGTGCTTGAATGAAATGTCAGTTGCTGCAGAAAACAAGCATGAAACATTCCCTTGCAATGGATTGTGTTTCATTTACTGTGACTGGAGTTCATTGTATAGATTGTAGGGTACAAAATGTGCTTATGGGTGAGCCAAATTGTTTCAGTGAACCTATTTTAAAGAGTTTAAGTCTTCAGATAATTATTAGAAATTTTTTTTTTCTTTTTTGGTGAGAAAGATTCACCCTGAGCTAACATCCCTTGCCAATCTTGCTCTTTTTTCGCTTGAGGAAGATTAGTCCTGAGCTAACATCTATGCCAGTCTTCCTCTGTTTTGTATGTGAGATGCCGCCACAGCATGGCTGATGAATGCTGATGAATGGAGTAGGTCCGTGCCCAGGATCCAAACCTGGGATCCTGGGCTGCCGAAGTGGAATGCATGGAACTTTAACCACTCGACCTTGGGGCTGGCCCCCTATCATTAGAATTTTTAAAGCATTCAGTTATTATTTGCATTGTACTCTCAATAACCCAAGTAAAATGACAAACGTGGTAAAAATGGAATTTTAGATTAAACAAATTTAAGTATAAAATATTATGTGTTTAAATTCATGACTTTAATTTATCTCTTTTAATTACTTGGCATTACATGTTCATTAGACAACACAGAGAAACAAATGGATAATATTGACTAGCTCCTATTTTGGGATTTACGCTTTTATTCTTTTTTAATTAAAATTGCAATTTCTGTTTTGACCCAAGTTTCCTCATGTTATTAGATATCCTTCTGCAACATAATACTTTTCCATGCTCTGACTTATAGTAATTTGTTTACCGTATCCACTACTTTTGGACATCTTGGCTGTTTGAATTTTCACTACTATAAATTGTGTTGTGATAAGTATCCTGGTGGTTAAATCTCTATGGTTAATTCTGTTACTACCTTAGGATAAATTCTGGGAAGTGGACTCTCAGAGCCAAAGGGTATGTACAATTTAAAGCTTTTGATACACCTTGGCAGAATGCCCTGAAAAAAAACTTGTGTCAATTTACACTCCCACTAGCAGTATAAAAAAGTTGGTTTTTTCCACATGCCATTGACAACAAATGTTGCCGTGTTTTAAAATTTTGGCAACTTGATGGATGAAACATAGTATCTTACTATTGTTGTAATTTATAGTCGTTGGATCAATAGATTGAATATATTCTCATATATGTGTGTGTGCGGTTCGTATTTCTTCTTTTGTGAATTGCCAATTCATGCCCTTGCTCCGTTATTCTGTTGGAGCATATGAAGAAATGTGTCTTCCCGGACCTAAGGAAACTGAAGGGAGAGGTGGAATTTAAGGACACCAGGACACTGACTGTGCTTTTTTCCCCTTGTGTACTTGTGGTCTTGAGGAGAGAGGTTGGGTTGCAGTAGGACGTGATATGTATAAACATCTCCTTTAATGCAGACCTTCTGCTCACAGGTATATGTGTAAGTTCCGCAATCGTGATGAATAATGATATCAACTCCAAGTATAAAAGAGCTGAGGCACAGCACACAAGTAAAGTCCTCAAGTCTGGCAGGACAGCACCTTGCTCAAAACAGCTGCACACTTCTTATTAGAGATTCTAGGTGCCAAGAAAATCTGTATTTACTCCAGCTTGCAGTAGCAAATTCATTTCCACAAAGTTTCTGCAGCCTTATTAAATAGATTAAAAATTTAAAGTTGGCAGTCATAGTGGTGGGAGGTAACTCTCTTTCCATCAATCCATGGCCTGTTGGAAAAGATGCAGGAGATATAGATATCCATATCCATATTTTTTGTTATTGAATTGCAAGTGGTTTCATATAAGAAAAACCTTAATAACCCTTTAGCTGCTTTAAAATATTTAGATATTAATCTTTTGCAAATATTTTCCTCAGTTTGATTTTGTTTGTTATTTTCGATGTAAAGAATGTTTTAGAGGGGCCGGCCCAGTGGCTCAGCAGTTAAGTTTGCACGTTCCACTTCAGCGGCACGGGGTCCGCCATTTCAGATCCCCAGTGTGGACATGGCACTGCTTGGCAAGCCATGCTGTGGTGGGCGTCCCATGTATAAAGTAGAGGAAGATGGGCATGGATGTTAGCTTAGGGCCAGTCTTCCTCAGCAAAAGAAGGAGGATTGGCAGCACTTAGCTCAGAGCTAATCTTCCTCAAAAAAGAAAAAGAATATTTTAGAAACTTTAAAACATAGTCAAGTTAATTATGTTATTTACTTTTGGCTTTTTTATGCTGACTTTATGTCATAATGTCCACTTTAATGAGCATAATGTCAAAAATATTGACTTTACCCCTAGAGCAAGTAATCATTTATATTTTCATCATTTTTATATATTCTTTCTCTTTTTTTTACATTTAATCTATCTGATTTTTTTTTTTTTTTTTTTTTTGGTAAGAAAGATTGGCCCTGAGTTAACATCTGTTACCAATCTTTCTCTTTTTGCTTGAGGAAGAGTTTTGCTGAGCTAACATCTGTGCCGATCTTCCTCTGTTTTGTATACAGTGTGCTGCCAAAACATGGCTTGATGAGTGGTGTGTAGGTCCAGCCCGGGATCTGAATCTGTGAACCCCAGGCTGCTGAAGCACAGCACGCAAGCTTAACTACTACACCACTGGGCTGGCTCCTATCTGATTTTTTTAATGTAGTCTGTGGTATAGGAATTTAAATTGATTTTCTTCACATAATTTGCTTTTGTAAACGTCATTTAATTTAATTAGAGAATGCTTCATAATGTCTAATAAATATATACTAATCTACTTAAATTTCAGCTATGAGACATTAATAAAAATTTGTGCTATTAAATCTTTGCAAAGAAGTGGGATAAGATTTGTGAAATATCGTATATAATTAGTAGTTTTTAGGTACCAAATTAAGGTTTGGGAGTTTCTGAGAGATCTAGAATCCTAACTAAAAATAAACGTTTTCAGGAATCCACAATTAGCACTAGCAATGTAATATGTAAACTTTAGGCATTGCAAAAACTGTGGCAGTAGAAAAACAGACTTAAATAGGCTTATGGAAGTTACAGATAATGTCAGGAGCAATTATTGAGATCTATTTTTCATTAAAAAATAAAGCATTAATCTCGCAAAAAGTCGGGATGTATTATGCACGTATTTTGTGAACATCCTCATATTAAATATTTTGAGAGATGTTCTTAAGGAATAAAATATATCCTTGCTGTCAAGGTTATACACTTGGAGATACAGGGCTTTACAAAGAGGAAACAATTAGAAGACAAAGCAACTAGATGAAAAATATTGGTAAACTGCACACTGAGAAAAGCAAGGAAGATTCAGAAAAGATTTTGCAGAATTTCCACGGGACTTTGAAGGTTGTAAAATATGGATAAATGTAGCAGAAGAGCGGTGCATGCTTTCAGTCGGGACAACTTAAAGAAATGCTTGGAAGCAACAAGGGGAAATGATGGAGCCTTTTAGGGAGGCCACCCAATCTGCAAGAATCCTCTCGGGAAGCAATGGAAGTTAAAGTTGGCAGTTAAATGGAATCCACTTATGAAGAACTCCGAACATCGTGCTGAAAGGTCTGAGATTATCTCTGGGTGGTGTCTGTCCAGTCCATGTCCGAAAGCAAAGCTGGGGTTTGATGAATGGACTATATCAAGGTGAACTTGGAATGGATGGGCCAAGGCCCCATCTGAACCAGGAAGGTGTTATTGTGACTCGAGGAAGGAATAAGTTGTAGTGGTAATATGACAGAGAAAGAGTACGAAGCCAAAGAGGGCTCCAAGGTTTTGAGTGCAGAACCTGGGAAAATGTTGCTGTAGTAGAAAAAAAGGAAAGGCCGCAGAAAGATAGTTAAAATAGATTGATACTTGCACAATTGCATAAAGTCATAGTATAGGAGAATTCACATTGCAGTTTGTGGCATAGTAAACTGTATATAAAAGATGGTATCGAAAATGAAAAGTGTGGCTTTAAAGGAATATGTAATGGTTTTATTAGAGAACAAGACCGGAGTCATCCCCGAGAACACGGCATTCAGTTATCATTCAGTACCCAACAGGAAGACCACGTTGTGATATTCCAGTTGACTGCCGTGTACTCCTCGACTCTAAGATGCACTAATTTGCTACTTGAGCAAGAACATTAGCGATTGAAGAGCAGAGTCTGAGAATATCTTATCCCTGTACATTTTAGTGCTTCCTGCCAAATCTCAAAACGATCACAACATAAAATAGATTTCCTGTACTCTTGACTCTGTATTTATCCTCACCACAGCCAAAATGAGGGTTTTGCAACTGATAGATTTTCCACATGAACTGCCGGAGAACACAGGGATCTGCACCAGGATGGAGCAAGGAAGGAGGCTGCAAGGTTATTAACAGTAAACCGTATTCCCCTTCCCCCTGTGCGGCTCAGTCCTCATTAAGATTTTAAGTGGAGATGGTTGAGGTCTGGAGGGCTCGATAAAGGCCCAGCAGGTGCCCTGACACTGGGCCAGTGGCCCCTTCAACGCTGTAGAGACAGGACTTAAATTCCAGTAGCTCTCATTCTCCATGTTTGCATCTGTAAGGGTCTAGATGTTAACTTCCTGGTTTCACCATTAGCACATTGAGTGCGCTTATTATTTTATCTCAAAATATTAAGAGATTAGCACAGATGGTCAGAAGGGGAGCATAGACTTCAGCGTTTTTTAGAGTGTTGTCATATTTTTACCTATCTACTCCAAGATTGATCTCTAAAGGTATAAAAAGTGATGAAAAAGAATCTATTTGAAGGTGAAAGTTTGTACTTCAAGGATCAGAATATTGCCCATATATGTGCCAATAGGTCCTGGCTACTTCTCCCACATTTCAAGCTGTTGTCAATAGTTGACAGCTGTCAGCCAAGATTTCTTTTCCTGAAGAGATATCAGAAAGGGTGAGAGGTTAGATTGACCCTTGAAATACATTTCTCAGCCTATTTCAATTAGAAATTTTCACCCACAAAAGTCCTCTTACGCCAACCAATTCTGGTCCTGCTATTAAGACGTCATTCCTTTATGACACAGTTGGTATTCTCTCCAAAATTCTTTGACTTCCCATGGAAAGTGTCAGTACTGCACCAAAGCATTCTGAAAACAGTCATTTTATAACAGCGACCTTCCCAGTGCTAAGATTTTGAATATGAACATTGTTGTTATTGTGGTTCTTTAGAAAAATCACTATAAGGGAATCCAGATGGCAGAGTAGAAGCTGATAGAGATAGAAGCAGAGAAAAAGATAGAGATTTGGGTTTTATTGAGCACCTATTCCATCCAATCTAGCACACTCTGAGCTTAGTACTGTTATCCCTGTTTTACAGAGGAAAGAACACTAAGACTTAGCGAATTGAAATGTCTTGCTAGAGTCACACAGACACTAAATGACAAAGCCAGGATTTAAAGCCACTGCCTCATTCCAAAACCCACTATGACACACTACCTATTATGGTGTGGAAGCCCTTGTTATCCAGACAGTAGGGTGTAAGTCCCCTCAGATCATTTACTTTTCAAAGAGAAGGAAAGAGCCTTATAAATTTCAATGTCTTCCATGTCACCCTGAGCTTCCGTGTAGGTGAACTTGTTTCATGCTTCTTAGGTTAAGATGCAATCCTACCGTACGAAGAGGAGAGTTTCATAGGCCCAGAGGGAAGGACACTTGAGCAGAGTGAAGAGATCTGGTTTCTTCTTCTGGTTCTATCGTTAACTCATCGTTTTACCCTGGACCGTTTACCCAGTGTCTTTGGGTCTGAGTCTCTTCAAGCTGTGACTTCTTATTAAATAACTTTTTAAATGCATTATTTTATCTTTGGTTAACATGACAAAGTTAATATTGCAAAGTTTTCTCTTGAGGATTTCCTTAGAGAGGGAACTTATATTGGGTTAGGATAGGCCCAGCAAAGATATGAAGCCTGAAAATCTCATAAACCACCTCAAGTAGCAAGAAAAATTAAATTCATTGTTTACGTGGGGCAGACATAATCGAAGTTTCCTTTGCTTCTGTGTATGTCTCTTATAAATGTTACATCTGCGAAGAATGGAACTATGACCTTAAATGAATACAATGTACTTTATTGCCTAGAAATTTTTGTTATCTTTTGTTTTGTATTGAGTAACATCCCATTTATGTTACTCAGTCATTTCAGATTCCTAAAATGCATTTGTTCCAGTGCTAAGATTTTGATCTAGTAAACATTGAAAATTCTATGATATTTTGTTATATAAGTTTAGAAAATTTGCTCAGTAGTGATATTCAGGAAGAAATATTTTGGTGAATACCTTACCATACCCAGCAAGTAGGTCCTCAAAGTTTAATAGATGAATAGAAAAATAACTAACATTACCTAAATATTTCAATCAATCTTTTTTTAAAAGATAATCAAGCCAGTTTTTGTTTTGTTTTGTTTTTGGTGAGGAAGATTGGTTCTGAGCTAACATCTGTTGCCAATCCTCCTCTTTTTGCTTGAGGAAGATTGTCCCTGAGCTAACATATGTGCCAGTCTTCCTCTATTTTGTATGTGGAATGCAACCACAGTGTGCCTTGATGAGTGGTGTGTAGTTCTGCCCTCGGGATCTGAACCCGCGAACCCTAGGCCACCAAAGCAGAGTGCAAGAACTTAACCACTATGCCACTAGGCTGGCCCCAAGCCAGTTTTAACAAACAAAAAATAGTCAATAATTTTTCTCTTCCTCTTCAATGTACTTTTCAAAGAGGAAAATTTGGTTTGGGACATACCGTTTTGTTTTGACCATGCTCGTTCTTGATGTCCATACGTGAATCCTTCCTACCTCATATTGCCCCATGTACTATTATCTGTGTCTTTCTTGAGATGCTGCAGGCTCTCAGACGCAATCTGGTTCAGGTTGTCGTTTCACTGGAAGCGTGTTCATGTGATTATCAGCTTGTTCCTAGGGCAAATGATCTTTGCAAGTCAGTTCTGCTTTCTGTTGCTGAAGGACCTGCCCGATAATTGAATATCATAATCATGAGTCTGACAGCCACCTTGTGAAATGTTAGTTCTCTTCTCTGTAAGGTAGCCCAGGCAGACACGATGGAACTAATATCATGATTTTTCTGAATTTACCTGTATCTGTGTTTAATTAGAAATTTTTCCTGATTTTTATCCTAAGTCCTTAGTATGAAGTAGAGAAATTTGGGGCCTCAGCTTCATGTCATAATCCTTCTTAGAGTTGAGAAGCAAGATTGTTATACTTCTTTTCTCAAAACTACTTAGGCCCCATATTCATTCCTTGATAAATTGATCCTACCTCCTAACCCCAACCATTTTCATTAGCCACTAAGCTTTTTTCCAGTTCATCCTGTGTTTTTAGTTTCTGGGGACCTCATAACACACACACAGACACACACACACACACACACACACTTTCTCTCGCCATTTTAATGATACTAACACCACATTTCTGCTCAGAGTTATTTTCAGTGCCTATGACGTATATCGACAGTATGTTAAAAAGCAGAGCGTCTGTCCTCAAAAGATGTTTTCAATAGTTGCATCCCCTTTTGGGGCCCTTTTATTCAACTCTTATCTAAGGGTTATCGTGATGTTACCATTAACCGTTAAAAAAAATCCATTAGTTGTTGCTTTTCCCTTCCTCTGGCTTCTTCATAAATTTCTTTGTAATTTGAATTTGAGATTTCCTTAGAATTTTCCATAAAACTCTCATTTCCCAGATCACTGTAGATTACTAGATTAGAATTTTCTTATAACTCTCTTCTCACATCCTCTAATGTGACTAATCTCGTAAAATTGTATTATAATGTCTAATTTTTTATCCTCCTTGTAATTATCAGCCCCTCTGCCTCTTTTCTCTTCTCTCATGTAATCACTCTAAATTTCTTTGTAACTGGGGCGTTCAAATACATGTTTCTTTCAACTTGCAATTTTTAATAGGCCAGGAGAAGCAGTAAGTATCTATTTGAAGGATTGACTTAGTAGCTTTTCAAATCTTATTTCCCACAGTCTAAAGGTCAATGCAGCTTTAAAGAGATCTGAGTTTAAAAAGGAATACAATATGTGAGTTGATGAAAGCCTGCTCCCAAACATAATATTTCAGTTATATGTGTTTTAAAAATATACCTTAGAGTATCTTATTTTAGTTTGTAGCTGAAGGTGTTATATAGGTAAATTATGCAAACTCTCATTAACAAAAATAACTTGTTATCCTTTGCAAATATACTTCCCGTTAGAAAACTACTATGAGGGAATAGGGTGGTAGCTGTCTTTTGGTAGCCTACTTCTTTTTCCTAATAGGTATAAATCATTAGGAATAAATTGTGTTCTGTCATTGTAGCCAAGAATTGGTGACATTTTCTTGTCACTATGGGATTATAAATAACGGCAATATACGTACTGTCAACAGACTCATTATGTTGTGAAAAACATAAACCAGTAGTCTGTTTCTTTTAACTATACTTTGCATATTTTCTATATTAAGTATGACACTGACATCTTTACAAATTTTTAAGGAGCACTCAGAGTAGTTTCTGTCATTAATAACTTCAAATTGTTTTATTATACTTTAAATGTGTTTTAATTATTTCTCTTTCTCCCATAGTTCACCTGGAAAATAATTCTTCTAAGAGTATTTTGTTTGCAAACAGATATTTAATCAGTAAAACAGATAGGGGTTTTTATAGTGGTAAAACTTACAAGAGACATGCAAAAGATGTGAGCATTTGTGATCCATTTTAAGATAGCTCATAAGAGTAACTACAAATACAAGTCCTCAAATTTTGCGTTTTTATAATAAATAATGGTGATCTGTCCCACGCTGAACGAAAAAATAATCCAGTTTGAAGGAACATTAATGTGGACCAAATCCCGTCATTACTGGCTTCGTTGATTATTAAATCAGTACATCAGTCTCCAATTTGAGTGTCCTGTCGATGTTATATACTGTCACCTCTTGGATCACCACCCCCTGTAAAGGACGATGGCATCTCTCACTTTCAGTAGCTTCTATTGCTTCCTGGAGAGGAGGTTTTATTTTTCTTTGCATCCTCAAAACTAAGACAAAGAAAGCCCTTGCTGGGTTATGCAGAGGGCCCACCAGGCAGCCTGCTCTGGCTTTTATTTGACCCCCGTCTTCCTGGACAAGTTTATCCACCTTTCCCTGGAAGGCTCTGAGCAAGCCCTGCAGGGAACTGCTTTCTGCCAGCTCACGGGAGCCAGTTTTGGGAGCCCCTGGCATCATGACTTCTCCATTGAGAGGAATGGGGAAGCTTCTCTCAATTCTCTCAGCTTCTCTTTGATTCTCTCTTTCCAGTTACTTCATTATCCAAGTTTTGCTTACTTTGTTTTTCATTTATTCATTCAACAAACGGAGCCAAGGCATTATTCCTGACTCTTCAGGATCTACAAAGCTGACAAACAAGACCTACTTGAGAGTATAGTATAGGATTTTAGAAATAACTCTAATTTGAACCAAAGTCATTTGTGCATTTCAGACCTCTTTAGTCACATATTTGTCTTTTTTAATGTTTCTGCATTAATTTTGCAGCAATAATAATTCTGCATCATTATTTCAGGCAATACATCATTCAGTTGTCCCTTTTTTCTTCTGACCCTTAGGCCCTTAGTGAAATGAGTTTTTTACTAATGGGGTCACTAAATCTTTTTTGTTTCATAGACTGAATCTGAGTTATATTTGATTTTGAATTCTACTTTTTCTTTGTTGTCCTCCTAACGCTTCTTTGATATCTCTCTATTCCTCTTCCTCCTTAAAATCATATTGCCATCTAAAGCTGCAGATACGCATCATGAACTAAACATACTCTCTCTCTGTCACAATGGAAGTTTTTAAAACAAGTGTTCTAAACTTAAACTGGGATAAAATGTTTTTAAAACATGAACTCACATGACTTGCATTATA
This sequence comes from Equus quagga, assembly GCF_021613505.1. Classification (NCBI taxonomy): domain Eukaryota; kingdom Metazoa; phylum Chordata; class Mammalia; order Perissodactyla; family Equidae; genus Equus; species Equus quagga. Next base: position 25,870,744 of record NC_060288.1, on the reverse strand, counting down.
TATTTTTCATCATGGCAATCAAAATGATTTGCCAAAGTGGAGCTCAATTTTCTATTTTTTCTTCCCACTTACCATTTCCAAACCACTTCCAAAATTTCAAGCTTATTACTCTGTCTTACCTCCCTGCTTGAAACGTTTCCGCTGCCATATACTTTCATCAAATTCAAACTATTTATTTATTTCATAGTTGTTCTTAGTCTCTCGTATACAGGGAGCATTTATATTACTTCATTCAAATTTTTGCCCTTCTTTTGTTCTTTTCTTTCATCCAGGAATTTTTATTTCTTTCCTCTATTTTTCTTGATTCCTGGCTCCGAAAATTATCTGTTCACCAGAGACGACAGGACGGAAGTTGCATCAACCTTCTTAGGAAGACTTAAATTCTCCAAGCTTATCTTTCCTGTTATTTAAACACCAGATAACCTTATCTTTTTCTTCTTTCCTTGAGAAGACATTATAATGGACTTTTCTTTATTATTAAACCATGTTCTTTCTTGCATCTTTGCCTTGATCATGCCGTGCTGACAATCTGAAATATCCTCCCAGCTGTTCTTGACACATCAAAATTCTGCCCATCTTTCAAGGCTCCACTTAAGTACCTCTTGCTTTTAGTCCTCCTTATAACCAAAGCGTAACCAAGCTGGCCTGCCTCTAAATTCCCATAGTGTCTATTCGCCCTAGGTCTCCCATGATATTTTACACTTGCTACATTATTTTGAAGTTATCTATGTATCTGTCTTATTTTTGCTATGCTGGGATCATAAATGTCTACAGAAGAGGAGCTAGTCTTCTAAAGCTATTCCTAATCTAAATCTAGATTGTGTATCATTAGGACTACACCCAAAGTAAGTGCCCAATTAAATTTTTTCAACAACTGAATGAATCAGTGAAGTGTCCATTGAATTAGGCATAATGTCAGAAAAAGCTGGGAAAAATAAATGGAAAAACTTAGCTCTATGCAGACAAACATTTTGATCTTCTTGTTGGAAAAATAAATATTTGTATACTCTGACCTGTAAAAGTATTTTTACAAAGAGTTTTATGTTGTGGGTTTTTTTTTTTTTTTTTGAGGACGGTTAGCCCTGAGCTAACATCTGCCACCAATCCTCCTCTTTCTTTCTTTTTTTTTCTTGAGGAAGATTGGCCCTGAGCTAACATCCATGCCCATCTTCCTCTATTTTATATGTGAGATGCCTGCCACAGTATGGTTTGACAAACGGTGGGTAGGCCTAAACCAGTGAACCCGGGCTGCCGAAGCGGAACGTGCAAACTTAACCGCTGTGCCACCAGGCTGGCCCCTGTTGTGGATGTTTTTTAATCCAGATTTGTGAAAAGGAGAATGAATGTATTGACTTCCATGACATACTGTTTTAATTAGGATCCAGACCATTTATGCATCCCTTATTATGGTTTCTTCTTATTTGCATTCACTAGATTTTCTTCCCTAAGAGATTTATACACTTGCATAACTTGAAATTTTAAACATTAAATTTATTGCACGTTGTCATTATATATTAAAATTATGTTCATACTCTTGAGTACTTTAATATATCGTATGTTCTTATACATGTAATTTATGTTAAGAATTTTCTTTAGCAAGCTTAACACTGTCATTTGGAGCACTTTAGAAATCAATATTGTAGAATACTATAAGGAGAAAAAATATTTCTAAAAGGACTCCCCTGTGTTCCCATTAATTTGTTTATTATCAAGGTCTTTTTAGGAATATAGTTGCTAATGTAAGCCTATAATAAACAGAGTATAATTGAATCTTCAATATTTTGTCACCTGGGAGTAATTTTCTCACAAGACCTCTGCTCCATCTTCTGACTAATTGTCAGCAGTTACTCAGTATCGCCACATTAATGTCACTAAGCATTGCAAAAATATCTACCTGATTGCATTATATTTAAAGATATTTATTTCAAGCCCTAAAATAAAGATATTTTCTCTTTAAATTATTTACCTCAGTTTTAAATATCATTTCAAATGCAATAAATGTAAGGAGCTGACATGTTTTGAAAATACAAATTCAGACATAAGCGGAGATTTGTTTGGGGAGATGATAAAGGGTCGCATTGGGAGCCCCAAAGCCTTGGAACAGCAACATGGCGCAGCTGGGAGCTGGCTGAACCCCATCGGTGCTCTGACACTGCAGGGGTGGGCGTCAGACTCTCTCCTTCACTGTGCTGGGGTTGTTTTTTGGTCAAATTACTTTTTTTTTTTTTCTGTGAACCTCACCTGGGGTGAATCAGATATTATGCTGATATTATATTATGCTGATTCACAAATCCAGAACACAAGATATCAACCCCGAACAATCCAGGTTGATGTCTGTTGTCCCAATATAATCAACACTGCCTCCTTTCACTCTTGAAAATAGCTTGGTTTGGGTATTAAATTAAATGGCCACGCAAGCTAAACATTTGAAGTTTAGTATCTCCTCTGTTTTCCAGACGGTGTGTTAATGATCTGTACAATGAGATTGAAACAATGGTGTTCCTGTTCAGGAATCCTGCACTTGACCTACTTTGCAAAAATTCTCAAACTCTCTTTGTTCAACGATTAAATATCATTCAACAGTTAACTTTTGAATTTGAATATGACCACAGTTTATTTTTTAATCCAGATATTTAAATCTTTGCTTGTTTGTGGTACAATATATATATAAAGCAAATCATGTATATAACAAATCATGTAAATATATGATGATGTATGTATATGATTTTAACATTTTAATTAGGAGGAAAATTTCCCAAGGAGAATTCTTCACAATGTGTGAAAGTGAGAGAGCCTCGTGACGCTAGCATATTGTTATTTTACACTCCTGTGTGTATACCCAACTTGATCACGACAGCAAAGTGTGAGTGGATGTTTTATCGTATGATCATGGAGAGGCAAATCTCTGTATGTGAGTCAAATTGAGCAAATTTGACAGAAATGAAAAACTATGATTTCAAATGGTGTAGCTTAATTCAATTAAAGGAAACGTTGATGGGTGCCCACGATACTCAAAGGACTGTGCTGGGTTGTGTGGAGGATACAGAGAGAAGGCAGGTCCCCTGGGGGGACTATGGTTGGAAAGTGGAAGTGGGGTTAGCTGACAATTATCGGGTCCCTACTCTGTGCGGATATGTGCTCAGCTTCTTAAAAGTGGTGACCTTGTTTTATTGTTATCCCTATTTTACAAATAAGGAAATTGAGGTGCAGAGAGCTCTAGCTCTGCTTGTCCGTCTTGAGCATCCACATGTGCTACGGTGCAGAGCACGCGAGATACTGTGATGAACCAAACAGAGATGGTCCCTGTCTTTATGGGAGCTTACAAGGCTGCTGGGGAAAACAGACCTTACACAAGTAAACCACAAACAAGAAATCACACCACGCTTAAGGAGAGGAGCTGGCTTCCGTGAGAGGCAGGACCCAGGTGGAGAAGGGAGAGACATCTTTGGATCAAATAGTCAAGGAAGTCTTCTTGGAAAAACTGACAAATTTAAAGCTGAGGGATCCCAATAAGCAAGTCAGATGACAGCGGGAGATGTTACAGGTAGGATGTAAGCACTGTGAAGGCCTGAGCAATGCAAGAGCTTGCTGGAGCATATGGGAAACGGAAAGCAGGCTGCTGAAGGGTAACTTCCTGGTCAAGAAGAATGCAGTGACTCATGAAGTATGGTGGGAGAGGAAGCTTGGGCTTTGTAGAGTTTGGATTTTAAAGGAATTTGAATTTTTAGAAAATCATGTTGGATTCCAGAATTTTTTTTTCCCCCAAATTTCAATGGGAGGCCATGAAAGGATTTTGAACAGGGAGAGAGACACGATCCAACTTGCCTACGATCCCAGAGCTAAAAATTCCAAGAGCTGGAATGGATCGCAGGCCAATCTGATTTCAGAACCCAGCTCCACATTCAAACACACTGTTTCCCCTGAGACTCGACAAATAACTGCGCGCACAGCAGAAGGTACATGCATTACTAGGCACCCGCAAAGCTTTTGGTGATTTTAAGCAGGAAGATAGAGCATCCATTTGACTTTCATTTAAAAAATCCAAGGAAGGGGATGGCACGTGTCCAGAGGCTGGAAGGGCAATTCAGGAAAAAGGAAAAGCATAAAAATGGGGCAAAAATGGGGCAAGGGGAAGCGAGCTCTTTTGGGGAAAAAGTGAATAGGCTGAGCTCCTGGGTATGTGCCCCCCCCATAGAGGGTAGCCAGAAGATTGCAAAAGTAGCTTAAAGAAAGAGTGAACAGGGCTTGTCAGGCTAGTCTGAGACCTTTTTATATAATTCAATAATTAGTAAAGAATCACTCAAGTTATCTGAGGAGGAGAATGACTTGATCAGAGCCATGTTTTAGTATATATATAGTCTGGGAGTGTAGGGTCAGGAAGGAGAAGCTGAATGACAGAGGGATGTGTAAGAAGTTTGTGTCACTGGAGAGTATAGTGGTTAGAATCTCGCTCTAGAGCCAGACTGCTTGGTCCCATGCTCCAGTTCCGCCACTAACTAGCTCGCTGGCTTTAGACAGTTTTCTTCATCTCTCCATGTCTCCATTTCCTCGTCTATAAGTGGGTTAATAACAGCACCTACTTCATAACATGGTTGAGCAGAGTAAATGAGATGATTCACGTACAGTGTTATCAGAGTGCTTGGGGTACAGTCAGTACTCAGTGCGTGTTGGCTGTTTCAAGAAGAGGAATAGTGGAGTAATTCCCCAAGGACTAGTTAAGTTCAACTAGAGTGAGGGCAAGGGAAGAGAGGAACTGTATGAAAGGATTACCTTAGACCAGAAACTCCATGAGAACAGGTACCAAGGCCACCTTGCTTCCTGTTACATCCCCAAACCCTAGCCCAGTCCCTGGCATTGAGTAAGCATGCAATAAATATGTGTGGATTTCAACTGAATTCATAAATGATGTATAATTACTGCATACATGTTCTACTGTGTCAGAATTAGGCTTGTGCTTGGCATACACATGTCCTGCTGATGATATTGATCAGTTTTGATCAGATCAAGACCGACACCTTGAGCTACATATAAAAAATAAACTACTAGAAGAAAAGATATTCAAAATTATTGTTTAAAATCTCTCTCAACTGTGAAGATGTATGCATCTCACAAAACTCACCAGTTTCCTGAAATTTAGCTAAGGCCACGTCTTGCTTTCCCATTTCAGCAGGGGGGGTGATTAGTTTAGCAGTGACGCAACCGAGGTTAACCCAGGCTTTGGCTGACATCCCAGAATAATTTAGTAAAATCTTCTCGAAACTCTCTACCACATGCCCTCTCTGCCTTCCTGACCTCATATCGAACCTCCTCTAGTTTGGCCCCCAGAGCATGGAGGAAGTTGATGACAGGGCAGCTGAGCTTGTGGGATGAGCGACCACTCTTGCCTCCATGCTCAGCAAAGGACCGATGTTGACCAGAAGTCTCCTTGTGCTGGAGCCTCTCGAGTGATGTGGCCCCTGGGACAGGGGTGTGCTCTGGCCAGGGACGGGATGAGACAGCTGTTAGAGGGCCCGACCCGTGCTGAGCTGACGAGTGGGAGCAGGTGCTTTTGACAGCGAGGAAAGAATTGGTCTGGGAATCCCCTTGACAAAGGGAAATCACAGAAATTAGAGACAGAAAAAAAACCTATTAGTCAATTCCCTTGCCAAAGATAAATTGATCCCCAGTGAGTATTCCTAGCTCCCTGGCCACTCCAGTTATATCTCTGTCAGCGTGTAAGGTTGAGGGACCATGGGATGAAGACAAAAGAATCAGGCATTAGGTTGAGTTAGGTACTGGGATGAAAAAAGATCTGTAACCATTAAAGGAAACTAATGATTTGGGGGAAGAAGAGCCCCATTGACTTTTTTTTTTTTAGGATTGGAGATTTGAATAGAGAGAGAAAACTCCACATAAGGTTCTGTAGTTATTGTTTTCTTAATGAAAGGCTGAGTATTATTAATCCAAAGGGAAGAAGTGCTGTTGCTCATATTTTGCTCATTTTTTGCCAAGATGTATAGGTGTGAGTGAATATTTTTGACATTGCAAGATTAGATTTAGAATATGCATTTTGCCTTGGGAGTAATGATAGCAGAGAAACCTCATAGGATAAGGCTCTGATAAGATTTATTGAAGAAGGAATTGGTGTGATAGTTTGTTAAATATGTGGATTTAATTGGCTATCTATAGCCACTTAAGAGAGCCAAGAATTTTGTTGCTAAAGATAAGATCATATTTAGATGCAAGTAGATAGAGAATGAAATCTGAATTGGTTCTTATTAGCTTAGACTGTTTTCCTCATCATTTATAAGAGGAAAAAAGGAGCTAATTCTCAAAGAAACTGTGCATTAGTCATGTATCTTGGTTTTAATCACATTAAACGAGAAGGCTGATTAATTGAACTGACTTGGATTGTCTGATATTTTTTCACTTCTTCGTGTTTTTTGGATATTTTCAAATTACACCCAGTCATTTTGTTGCATGTTTCACATTCAAAATAGCTCAGCTGAGCAATGTCATTCCCAGCCAACCTCAGCCCCGTTCTCATTCATGTTGGGGGCGAAGGACTTATGCAAGAAGCATTTAGAGGGACTTTCTTCCTCTGGTGGTATATTCATTTTCCAAACTCATCGTGGGGGTGCCAACTCCTGCTGCCGTCTCCTTCTTAGGTTTCACCTCTTTGGTGCTAAGGCTGTCTCTCAGATTCTAGACCCCTGTGATCCTGGATGTCAGCCTCATCCCTCAGCCAGACCAACTCTGAGCATCAAAAAGCAGGCAGAGGAGGAAGCCCTAAGCCCCAAATTCATCTGATCTTTAAAAACCCCTTTTCACAAACTCTTTGCCTTGGTCACACTTCTGGCACGTGAGCGTACCCTCTACAGGTGACCTGATGCCAGACCCAGGTGGCATCTTGACCCCTGATTTTCAGGTCAAGCCATCTACCATGCCTATCACCCTTGCTATGGTTTTTACTGCTCCAGTTCCTTTTCTAGAAACCATAGTCTGGACCACATACAATTGTTGTTAAAGAAAAAATTATCCTGACACTCGTTAAAAGGGTGAGGAAGACTTTATTCAGGACTATCGCCAAAGGTGTCAAATTGTCGCAATGTTGGGTTCAACTCTGAAAGTAACAAGTAGGGATTTATAGCCAAGGAGCAGGTAGGGGCATGGGCATGGGCGGGGGGCGCGGTCGGTGGATGGAAAATTGCTAAGAGGGGACATCGAGGGTAGGAGGATTCTTGCTAAGCTGACTTAACAGGGTTCTTACTGAAGGCAGGCCAAGGACTTTTACATCAAAGGTGGAAGATGAGGAGTTTAATCAGTTATGGAAGGGGGAGCATCCTCTCTGAATTGGCATAGCAAGATTCTTGCTAAAACTGGGCTGTGGATAGCAAGGATAAGAGAGGGTGGAGGGCTCAGAAGAGCCTGATGAAAGTTTGGTGAAGGTGGGCGGGGGAGGTCTTTGTCAGTGTGACAGGCATCAAGTTGTGTTCTAAGAACTTGTGTATAAAATTCAGCTAATTATGGCTCTCCCAGTGGCAGGACCGTTTCTGTGCACAGACGGTATGTACATCTAAGCCCACTTCCATCTCTCCCACCCTCTGTTCGCTTCATATTTGCATGCTCCCTCCACCATCCTCCTGGGGCTTGGGAGGTCTGGCCTTCAGGTTTCACTCAAGATGGATACTGTGTAGGGAAGGGGTTTGAGAAGAGCCTTGGAAAATGGCTCAATAATGATGCTCATATCTTTCACACTCACCCTGTGAAGTAGATTTTATCAAACGGAGAAACATATACGACTCACATGTGACATTTTCTTCAGAGCCAAAATTATAAGGGAAGGGAGTTAATGTGTTTATCCTCAGAAAAATTGGCAAAGTCTTCTTTAAAAACGTCTTGTGCCGTTCAATTTTTTCTCTTGAAAGTATAAACTGTTCTTCATTTAGTACCGTTACTTTGAGAGGAGATTGCAGAGTAAATGCAGGTAGGTGTCGTTGAAGAATTTTATTGTTATGTGTGTTTACAAACAAAGGGTGTAAACAAAGAAATGCATTTATTCTATGCATTGCCCCCAAAACAACTGGTACTAAAGTAGCCTTTGAACAGCTAGAAAATAAGTAGAATAAATGTGCTGCTTTCGCTCCTTTCCATTGGCTTTTAAAAACACCACCGATATTGAAATATTTGTGTTTTCTTTGCGGTAGTGCCAGCAACATAATAGATGAGAAGAGAGTGGATATTCACTGTTTTCCAAAAATACTGCTTCTCCTCTTACTGCGGCCGTCCCTTGTCTCTGAGACTTCCTGCGAGCTCCCTCCTCTAATTGCTCTTCTTTTTTTCAGACTCTTTTCATGACTTCCCTTTCTTGCTCCCTTTTATTCCCTCCTGCCCACATTCCACATTTCTTTTCCAACCCCCTTATTTGGCTACAAGTGCTTAAGACCCGGTGTTGCATCTCGAAGCTGAATAATCCCCATCGCCTACAGAAAAATTTTACAGATTTTCTGTTGAAAAAGTTAGTATTCTGGCCTCAGAGCAAGGGAATTTAAAAGATAAATCAACAGCCCCAAAGAAAAGGGCCTCGTGATAAGTGTAGCAAACGGTTCTTCAGCCTTAGACTCATTTGTACATATATTAAATTATTTAGCCGGCCCCATTGTCGTAAGCACAAACGCATCATCAAGCAGCCGGGAAAGAAAAATCCTTCTGCTTTTCAAAGTGAAATGCCGAATTCACTGAAACATTACATCAAGAGAATATTGAATTGAGAATGTGTAATTGTACGATTTCATCCAAACATTAAATCAAGAGAATGCTGAGTGGAGAACGTGTCATTGTAAAGGCGAGGAATCTCACAAGGTAAATCAGGCAAATGGAAGTTTTGTTGTGCATCTTATAAAAAGAACACATTGCTATTACTCTATTCCACAAAAAATCCATTACAATACTTAGTACAGTAGTTGGTAGGGACTTTGTTAAAAGTTGTTTTTAAAATAAAAATATAATAAATAGGAGGTGAAATGTAAAAAAATTGAGATTTTTATGAATTTGTCTATCTTTTTTCTACCTCTAAGATAAATTCTTAAAACTATCAGTAGATGACAAGTGTATGTTTTTACATTATTTCATGAGATACAGTTTTTTCTCTGGAAATAAAAACTTATCATCCATATTATCATTTTTTTCAATGGCATTCTTCTAAAGTAACTGAAGTGATATCCAAATTGCATTTTAAAAATTGTGTCACCTTTGATCCTGTACCTAGGGAAAGTACTATTTACCTTAAAAAGATGAAAGCTCTATTCTAGAATAAGTTAACATCACTTTATTATGTCATAAATGGCAAAATCTCACTATTTATTGACTTAGAATGTAAGAAAGAGAAAGTGAATACTGAACACAAGGAGTTGCTGTTTGGAGAAAAATCAGTCATTCAATCCATCAGAATTCACAAAAATGTCCTGGTGCCTTTGGCTTAAAAATTTTAGTAAACATAGTAGTATGATTTGAAGCTGTAATAATTGTGAATAGTTGGAACCTCTCCCAAGAATGGGTTCTCACAAGAGACTCTATCAAGAAAGTCTGAGTACTGTTAACACAGGAGAATAGGATTTTTACCTTATGATAGTTTGAAGTGTTTGTGTTTTGAAGAGAAAGAAGGATATATAAAATAGCACTCTTAAGTTCTAAGGGATGATAATTGGAAACAAAAAACCACAACAATTCATCTTGCTTTGGGATTTTTCTCCTCACTATGTTTAAGCAAGTATGTAAACATATGTATATATCTGTTTGCCCGAATGGAGAATAGACTTTCACAATTATGAGCAGCTTATTAACTCTTGGGAATTATGGTGTTTTCAACTACCTGGATATCCTGGCTTGCTTTTTCCTTTTGTTGTTGGTTATCTCCTCTGGTCCATTCCAGTTGCTCTCACCCCAGCTCAGAGATCTATCACCGCTTCTCTGGAATCCAGGAACCGCCTCCTACCTCTTCTCCCTAGCTTGACTGTCTTCCCTCTCATGCTCTGCTGTGGCCATATCAAGCTTCCTCAAACCTGTTTCCATTGTTATTTTCCTGAAAAACAATCTTCTGATGATAATAACAATCATAAAGTGATAATATTTATTGAGCAGTTCTGTGCACTAAGCTACGTTAACTCTTTTGATATTTTATCTCATCTAAGCCTCAAAACAATCTTGCAAAGTATGTTTGAGTGTTAACCACATTTAATAGATGAAGATTTGAGGCTTCAGCAAGTAAGGTATTTTGCAGGAGTTTACAAAGCAAGTTTTATTTGTTTTTGTTTTTGGTGAGGAAGATTGGCCCTGAGCTAACATCTATTGCCAATTTTCTTCTTTTTGCTTGAGGAAGATTGTCACTGAGCTAACATCTGTGCCGGTCTTCCTCTATTTTGTGTGGGACGCCACGACACCATGGCTTGACGAGTGGTTCTAGGTCTGCACCCAGGATCTGAACCCGTGAATCCTGGGCCACAGAAGCAAAGCACGTGAACTTAACCACTGCACCGCCAGGCCTGCCCCATACACAGCAACTTTTAACTATTCCTTATTCTCTCACACTATAAGTGTGAAATGCTGTGCCTGACTTTCAAGTGTCTACAGAATCTACACCTATCCTATTAACTTAGCAACACACTTATTATTTTAAATGTAATTTTTTTCTGGGACATTAGGTAGAAGATTAAGTTCATAGAACATCTGGAAATTTGCTGTTACTTTGTTGCATTATCATGCTTTTGAATCTAAAGTTTAGATCATAAATGAAATTGAATGTGACACTCTCTAGCCACCCCAATTTCTTGGAAACATTTATCTGTATCACAAACCCGAGAACCATTTTGAAAGGCTTAGGAATCCATGACCAGAAGTAGTTGACCCTGCAACAAGAGCAGACTGATAACCAGCACCAAGATGGATGAAGATGGCGCCCTAGGTAGGGGTTGCTTTAAGAGCTTCCTTTGTGCTACAGTCCCCAATCAGTGTTATTAAATCCAGTCCCTTTCATAACTGAAATTCAAACATAAATTGTATTGTGACATCCCTATAGAAATGTCTAAAGTCATAAATGAAGAGGGAAGGAAGATGCTGTTCTTAATACATCCCACATCATTAACATGTCAAATCTCCGTTCCCATTTAAATGAAACTGGGATGTTTTCCAACTTTTCATCTTGACTGTAAGTACCGTTGCCCATGTCAGGAAGGGAGCAAGGCGAGATGAAAGTACTAGTTTTGTGTTTCAACTAATCCGATCCCCCAACCAGCTGGCCTTCCCACCTGTCCTACAAACTCTTCTCAGAAACTACACATTCAAACAACTTATCAAAGCAGACCCCTGTTGTAGCCGTTTCTGCAAAGTGAGCCAATTTACGTTTGGTACAGGGAAGAAAGAGGTTAAGGAACCATGGCCAAGCCATAGAAATTAGACTTCAAAATGGAGCTAAAGTAATTTTGCAGCCAGTTTACCTGTCGGGGAAAAAAAATTACATGTAATAATTTTAAGAATGAGTGATTTTAGCTCAATGGATATTGCACAAGCAAAGAACTCTGAAATTTAACTATCGAACGGGGAATATGACAAAGTAGAAATTTGTTTAACTATGTATCATATTATAAACAAGTCACCAATACCAATTAGGTTATTTCTGTGTGAGCCCAACGCTGTAGTTTCAAAGCTGCGTTTCAGTAGATAACTCTTTAAAGGTCATTTTACGAAGCATAAGATAAATCCTTTGAGGGTGCCCATAGTCCACCTCCCTCAGTCTGGTTTTATGTTTCATTGACTGTATTAGCATTAAACTCTTTAAGAGTGACAGGCTGCAGTAAGGGGGTCCCAGGTGGGCTATGGGATCTGCAGGGCCAGCTGTTCCTTAGCTCAGATAATTCGTTTTTTTTGAGATTTACAGATCCGTTTGCATTTGACAGACCATGGCAAGTCTTTGTACTGCCCAGTGCTGATGTCTGAAAGGAAAGCATCTTAATAATTTATTAACTGCAACATTTCCTCTGGGCTTTATCTGTGTGGTGCTGTTGAGTTACAGAACATTATAAATATGAAGAACTTAGCAGAAGCACATTCTCGAAGAGAGCGATGGCCTTTCTGTTGTTGTTGTTGTTGCCAAGGAGTCCTCTGAGAGCTCTTGTTGGTTTACCTGGTTGGAGAGCAGCAGAAAATGATCAGCTTTGTAAAGTGGCACTGCGATATCAGCTTTGAGCTTGCTAACAAGATGCCCTGATCTACAAGATAGTCAGCAATGTAATGACAGGAAAGTGTGGTTGCAGCATGTTCTGACTTTCCTGAATAGTCTGTCTGCTCCAGTGATGTTGTACTCCTGGCACCCTCTCACCTCTGTGCCCTTCCACATGCGTTTCCTTCAGCCTGAAGCACATACTGTCCCTGTGCCTCCATGCCTTTGAAATCTTGTCCATGTTTATAGACTATCTCAAAAGTGACTTTTTACCACAAGGCTTTTGTTGATCCTCTTCAGAATGGACATCACTTTGGCCTTTTTTGACTTCTTGATGACACACACGTATCCTACTTTGATGATCATCGTTAACTCTGGCCCATTACTGGACCGGAAAGCCGTGATGTCCACTGCCTTATTATCCTGATAGTTCCTGTACAGCCCAGCACAATCTCCTGCATAAGGTAGCTGCTTATTCATTTAATAAAATTTAAGAGAATAGCTGTTAATTCTATGCTCTAATCCTTCTTTTCCATCTTTCTTGTCCCTTTCTTAATTGCATATCATTTCTTAATGATGTTTTCAAAACTTCGTGAAATTTATTTTAATGTGAAAAATAAATTATTTTTAGAGACTTCTATGTTAGGCTAATAATAAAAATAATATTTGCCTTTGTGAGCTCTTCTTCAGTTTACAGAATATTTTCATTTGTATTATTTGACCATGATGAGCTGAGGACCATGCCCATAGCTAAGGAGGAAGATAGAATCTCCTTTTACAGATTGGAAAGCTGAGGCCCGGAGAACTTAACTAACTTATACAAAGTTGTAAATCTAATAAATCTTAGAAGGTAAAGCCAAACCCAGATGTCTTAGAGATTCCAAGAGGACTCACACCACTTTTCCTTTTTTTTCATCAAACCGTTATTGAGAGCTCACTGTTGGACCCTAAATGGACAATCTGGCCTCTGCACTTAGGAAGCCTACATCATGAGAAGCCAGCTGCAGAGCTGTTGGAAATGATGATGCAGCCATGTTGCCTCACGACCCAGACTAATGTACAATTAAAGGCAGCATTCATTTTCAGTAACTGAGCAGATTCAATAAATTTAATGGCATTTAATGATTATCCAGCTTGTAGCATCTTTTATTCAAAGGTCAATCACAATGCACCATATACACTGTTTACTCTGTTTATAAATGACAAGCATAAAAGACTGGGAGACTATCTACATGGAAGAAATAATTGGCGCTGCCCTGCATACAGTTGTCACTTAATAAATGTTTATTGACTAACTCAATAGAAATTTCCTCTATGTTTCTGAACTTATCTTTTTTTTCTCATTGGCTTCTTCCTCTACAAAATGGACAAAAAACTGACTTTTGAGGTACAATGGGGATATATGGCATTATATTTAATTTAAAGCAATTTCAGGTGTAAGCTGGGCAAATTGCTCAAATGTTTTATTCCTTAATTTTAAAAAGGATGCTCCAGAGAATAGAATCTGACTAGAGTTTTCCCTGCTTTTAGTTAACTTTACTTATAATTCAACTACAAGTATTCTCAAGTTACTGATATACCAAATTGGATGGCTTTTTTATCTATTATGTTCTTTTATCTCAAGTTTTTAAAAAAATCACATTTTCAGTATAAGGGCTATGGGATTTAAACAGTTAAGGGTAATTCTTCCTCAAGGCTGCTTTCCTTCATTATAGCCACCTGCTCTACCATACAGAGGTGAGGTAATTAACAAGAGGCATTAACACGTCTGGTATCAGTGGGGAGAGGGAGAAACCGAAATCTGTTGAATAGCTTGAACTGTGAAACAGTAATATTGACTCACTCACCATCTTTCACTTTACCACCCAACTCGAGATCATTTCTGCAAGATGAAATAAATGGTGAGCTCACACTCCAATGTAACTTTAATGGGTTTAATTATGTGTAACTTGAAATATGTGTTTGGCTACGTGGTACATCCAGCCACTGAGCCATAACCAGCATTTCTGGAAAGGCAGAGCTGGTGCTCAGGAGGGAGATGGGGGTTGTGAACGTAGACTTGGGATGACAGTTGAAGCTGTGGAGCCCTGAGTTATTGATCCGGGGGGAGCACTGAGAACAGACGGAAGGAGACAGAGGATAAAGCCACCAAACCTAGAGGGATACCTACATTTGGAGATGAAGGTGAAAATAGAAAAAGAGACAGATGAATAACTGTAGAGAAATAGGGACAGACTAAGGATAGTACTTTGTCAGATAAGTTGAGAGACATTAATTTCTTGAGGAAAAGAGTCTTCCAAATGCAGGAGAAAAGTAAGGATGCTATGAGAAACTACAAGAAGCTGTCCTGGCTTTTTTTTTTTTTTTCTGAGGACAATTCACCTTGAGTTAACATCCGTTGCCAATCTTCCTCTTTTTGCTTGAGGAAGATTGTCCCTGAGCTAACATCTGTGCCAGTCTTCCTCTATTTTGCATGTGGGTTGCTGCCACTGCATGGCTGCCAACGAGTGGTGTGGGTCTGCCTCCAGCAACCGAACCTGGGCCACAGAGGTGGACCATGCCAAATTTAATCATTAGGCCACAGGCAAGCCCCCGTCCTGGCTATTTTTAAATGAAGTTTAATAGTGAATGAGAAGAGTTATTTGGGGTACAGAATTGAAGGGAGAGGAACTAAATAAGGATAGAAATTTATTTTTTAAGGATTGGTGAGATTTGTGAGTGTACGTAGGCTGAAGTGAAAGATCCAATGGAGAAAGAAAGTAAAGCATAATCAATGGCAGTTTGTCTTTGTGGGATAAAAGATACTATCAGACATTTCCCCTTTATGAGATCCATTTCCATCACCCTATCTATGTAGCACATCGTTAAAAATAACTAACAGAAAACTTTTTCTTTTTTGAGGAAGATCAGCCCTGAGCTAACTACTGCCAATCTTCCTCTTTTTGCTGAGGAAGACTGGCCCTGAGCTAACATCCTCTATTTTATACATGGGACGCCTACCGCAGCACGGCTTTTGCTAAGCGGTGCCATGTCCGCACCCAGGATTCGAACTGGCAAACCCTGGGCCGCCGAGAAGCGGAACGTGAGAACTTAACCGCTGAGCCACTGGGCCGGCCCCAGAAAACATCTTTTGAAGTGACACATTAGCTTACTTAAATCTTTACATCCAAATCCTACTTCCACTTATTTTCCTGCACTTGTTGACAAGTCATTAGGAAAGAAAGTGTTTAGTTCATTACCTGTCATCTAAGAGAACTGTATTGCTTAAATAAAAACTTGATGGATTGGTACTATTTTAAAAACAAAAAGCCAGATACTTTGACTGGTCCTGCCTCTATTCACAAGCCATAAATATATGCATCTGTAGACATACATAAAAATAAAATAAGAATGGGAGAAGAATAACATATAGAAAACTAGAGAGTCAAAAAAATGAGATAGTTAAAAATGTATGCAAATATTATATAATCAAATATAGACATTATCATTCCACAAGTGTAACTTTTTAACATATATATACTTCCAAAAGATAATTTTTTATCTTCAAATTTCATAATAAACACAATAATTAAATTATACAGAGTAGACATTGACAAACACGGCTAATGGACTTTGTGGTTATCATTTTTTAGGATGTAAGATTCCTTTAACTTGATCCCCTGCTTTGATATTATTTTTAAATACCATCTAATATCCTGTTATAGATTTTTTTAGTAGACTGGTTAACAAAATGTCACCAATCCATGAGAGCTGGCAGGAAGTCAATGACACTTTATCACAGAGGATTGCTGTCATGTTCATAATAATAATGATGCCTCTAATATGCATTAACAATTTCCTTCCATATCTCAAAACTATTGGATATAATAGATACCAACTGAAATGTGGCCAGCATGATGTTATGACACACAAGTCATTTAGAGTTCTTATTCACTGATCAGAAACCACACAAAAGAGCAGAGAATAATTATGATTTTATAGTTGTAATCCTACCGAAGAATAGTCTGTAGGTAGCGTGTGGTGAATCAAAAGAAAATTTAGTAATAGAACAAAATGAACACCACCCTCGGGCTATTTCAAAACCTACAGTACAGTTATTAGGAAGGTCCCCATGGCATCTAAGTTATCTACAAGAGCTGAGTTTGGCTTCTAACTTTTTGTGGAACAATCCACTGGTTTCTCTTGCTGCCTAGTTTGTGTTTATATTTATTTCTCTAGAGAAGAAATCTGAGAATGTTTTTCATTAACAAGAGGGAAGAACACATTTATCTACCCCCTGCTCCCCTCCCCCCACTTAACTATAAAAGCAAAACTGACGTTGCACGATTGAAACATACATACATACAGAGGGCAAGTTACATGAATTAGCATTGACCACATATACATCAGGTTGACCCCACTTAGCTTATGAAAAACATAGGATCTCATGCTGAAGTGATGTGGTAATAAGCAATTAACTAACGAATTGGGCTGGAATTTCTCCTCTTAATAACTCAAGTGTGATTTTATTGCATTTGAGAGCTGTACAGTTTTAAAGAATTCTGTGTAAGCTCTGAGGCAAGAAGTTCTAAGTTTTTTGTTTTAACCAATTATATATTTCATTTTCCACAGACACTGGATGATTTTGTGTCGTCCTTTCTAAGTTTGCTTAAAAATGTAGTCTAGAAAATCAAATTGAATTTTAATTATGAGTTCTTGATTTCAGCCAAACTAAATTGAACTAGAATATTCTTAAAGCATAAGCAATGGATTGCCTAGATTCCCAGCTCTCATTTGAAGTATTTGCTAATGTGGCATTGATCAATCTACAATTCCCAGACTGAGGAGAAGTGATAGGAATATTGGATAAAAAATGCCGTCCAGGCCAGAAAGATAAATTGTTTGGGTTGTCTTTTTGCAAGTTTGAGGTCACGATTCATTCATCTTGTTACTTTGCTCTATCCCTTTAGTGGTTTCAATTGCAGGATTAAATATTGAATACTGGCAGATCATTCAATATATAGGCTCTCCTAGTTTGGCATTTGAAAGCTTTTCATGCTTAAAATGGAACTGTGTGCACACAGAATGCCAAAGATAATCGTGCTGATGATCTGGTCTGTGAGATTAATCCCTCAACAATATTATCAGACAATTCTTAACACATTGATTTGTCCCTGATATGACACTTCTGAAACAAATGGATATACTAAGCATTTTGGGAATAGCATTGACCCTTCTGTACAGCCTGGTTCTTTCAGAAAAATTAACCCATTAGCAGATTTGGCTAGAAACTTCCAACATGGAATCGCAACCCCAATGTTTGTTACTGCAAAAATAAAAATAAATTTTAAAAGATTCAAAATGCTTTGGGGAAGTGTTAATTCACAGAGGATTAAAAAATAAAAATCACTTTGGGTAAAATTTTGCCCTCATAGCTAAATAGGCAGAATGAAAGTGCTAAATTAATACATTGTTGAATAAGTCTAGTTAGACCAAGAATATTCAAACCTCCTTTTAGCCTGAGAGATTATGCTTAAAATATTTAGTTCAGTTGTTGCTCTCCTCACACATTTTGGGGGTTGCTTACATCCTAAGCCTATTAAAAGGGAAATGAAAACATTAAAGGTTAAAAATGCATTATTTAGCCACAAGACCCAAGAGGCTTGATGGATAAATGCATACACTTTTAAAAACTAAAAATGTTTTATTTATAAAATATAAAAATTAAAGTTTGACGAGAACCAAGGGGTCATTCAGTTTCTCTCTGCCTCTGCAGAATTATTTTATTTCCCATTTGTCTGGATCATCTGAAATGCAGTCAGATGATAATTTTTCACTCCTTTCTGAAGTTGCTAAAATCCACAAGTTCTTCAAGGTGAAATTGTTTTGGGGTGGTTAAGGAAGGGGCTGATTTGGCCTAAAATTTTCTTTTCTTAGAACCAGTCCATTCATTCTCCCTAGGTTATGCTATTTTAAATCATTATAATAATCCCATTTTGCTCTATAAACAATTTTGTCATTTTTCATTTTTTTCCTCGACCTGAGCACGTTTGGATTTTTCTCATTTTCTCATAAGTCATCCATTCTCTTCCTTTCATCACCTGGATTTATCTCTGGCTTCCTTCCAATTTATCCACATCTTTGTGCAGCGTGAATGTCTAAGTAAAGTTTCATATTATGATGAAGCCCAGTATTTTGAGAGGCAGAATAAAAATACGGTCTTTGGAGTCAGACAGTTCTGAGTTTGAATTCTATGCCTGCCACTTAACGGCTATGAGAATTTCATCTACTTATTAACAGCCTCTGTGCCTCAGTCTCTTTATCATTAAAATGGGGCTAACATATCTCCTTCACAGGATAGTTGTGATTCTTAAATAAAATAACTGGCCAGCACAAGGTAAGCAAGCAAAAATAGCTATTATAATTATTGTGCATTTTTGATTGACATAAATTATTTCAGATTGATTATGAGTTTTCTGTAAAATCTTTTATTTGGATGTTTTTAAATAAAAAAGATTTTGTACTTGTCCATGACTTCTTTTGAATCCAACCTACTTTAGGTAGGGTTTTATGAAAGAAACAAATCCTTCCAGTCAATATACAAATGAAAAATCATAAGATTAATAATAAAGGAATCCTGAAATCTTGCATGTAATCCAATACAACTGCACACATCATTATATGTTATGAATTAAGAATGGAAGAGGGGGCCAACCCCGTGGCCGAGTGGTTAAGTTCTGGTGCTCCGCTTCAGCGACCCAGGGATTCCCTGGTTCGAATCCTGGGCGCGGACATGGCACCGCTCATCAAGCCATGCTGAGGTGCATCCCACATGCCACAACCAGAAGGAAAGAATGGAAGAGTTAGCTCTGTAAGAAAGGGGAAAACCTAGATGGGTCTGAACAGGAACCTAGATCCGCCAAGACACTTGCTCCATTCAAGAAAGAAAATGCAAACAGAATATGAAGACAAGTAACAGGTAGTTTTGACATAAAAAATACCAGACAAGAGGTAATGGGGCGTGAGCAGAACGAGGCAATGGATGGAGAGTCCAGGGGTGGACAACATAATTGAACACTGACTGTGTGCCGGAGCCCATGTGAAGCATTTGTACTGACCTGATGGTGTACATTTTATCTCCACTGTAGGGGTGAGTTATCCAGGGCTGAGAAAGGTTAGAATAGCACTTGCCCAGGATATTACAGTAGCAAGCTGTGGAGCTGGAGTTCAAACACAGATTCGTCACAAAATCCTCCCTTAAATTGATGTTTTCAGACTTCAGTGAGCGTGAGAATCCCCCAGGAGGTTTTCAAGCTGAGCCCATCCCCTGAGTCTCTGATTCCATGGGTCTGAGGCAGGCTTGAGAAGCTGCTCATGCTGCCGCTGCTGCTCTGGGGCCTACCCTTTGAGAACTACTGTCCAAATTTGTGCTCGACTTCTGTGGGTTAATAATTATCAAGTGGAACTATAGGCCAGGCCCAGCTGTGATTTCCTTTAGGTTCTTACAGATGGCAATCTGTGTAAGCAGGCTTCAGTTCTCTGTTCTAGGAAAGTCTGGCACTCCATACTAGAGAAGGACTTTTAGTCCTGGAGAAATTGGTGCCCTGGACAGCCTATGAAAACAGAAGTTCAAATAAGTGACTCCAGTTACAGGGACCCTTTGACTCAGGAGTTGGCAGAAGCCCATTTACTATAAAGCGAACCACAAGGTTGGACCTAGCGTAGAGGGCACAGAATCCTCCATGAATTAAACTAGAGGATATTGAGTTCCTTTTTACTAAGGAGGAGATTGATTCCAGATCCTGGACAGGAATTAGGCTGTGGATCACATGCCTATTGTTTGAGGAGGGAGAGAGTACAGGGACGGGGCACACACACACACACACACCCCTCTCCTGGGATTATTGTGGTTCCTGCACAATTACCACAGCTTTCCTCCATATATTGCTCTCTCTCACCACACATAGTAGAAATTTAGTGGTTGTTGACTAACTAACTGCCCAGTTTGTACTGGCTGACTTAAACTTGATTGACTATGAGAGGGGAGGATCAAAGAGACGTGAAACTGGGTCATAGTTATGTCTTTCTAACTCACTATGCTGAGTTCCTAGGAATGAACCACGTGCAAAGAGGAGTTGAATAAAATCTGTCTACATACTTGATTGGTGAAGACTTGAGATGTGGTTTTCAAAGCCATGGAAAGTCGGAGGAAGAGTAAAATGTTACATTTTCCGTTTTTATTGAGCTAATAGTCAATTCAACGAAACACATCTGTGGCGAGAGCTAGGTTTCTTTCTTTAGGATAAAAAGAAATCATTACATTAGCATCAGAAAGCATTTGGTAAACTCCTCTTTAAACTTGGCAACTCCTTGGATCCAATACAGAATAAACCCAAAGACTTGGCCTAGCATTTGGGAGTTAAAATGGATAGTTGTCAGCTCTTCAGTTCAATTCAATTCAATTCAGTTCAGTTCAGTTCAATCCACTCAGCATGATGCAGCAAGTATTTATTAATTGCCTACTTATATTTACACTATGCACAGTCCTGGACTTGGTTTTGTGATGGACAAATACAGGTCCTCTCAGCCTGGTGGGCTATCTCATGCACTTTATGAAGACCATTTCAGCTTTCAGATGCATTGACTAATAAGTTTATAAATCATCACACACAACCTGTGACAGCTGAGTGGTACCTAAAGGAATTAGTAGACCTCAAATGACAGATTCACATCTTGATTAAAATACGAGTGTTAGGAGTAAATTTTTCAGTAAAATATTTTGGATAGGAATGAGTGCAGACACTATTTTAGAATACTCAAGCTGGTAATTTTTTTTTTCATCTTTAAAATAGCCAAGACTATATTTCTTCGTAGAACCTCTTCACTGAATTCTAAACACGTTCAGCATTTCCTTAGAATGAAAGCGACTGGGTAAAAGGTAGTAACACTGGTTCCTTTGGAATTAGCATTACGCTGTGACAGTCAGCAGTGTGCTCCGTAACTGGTGCAATTTATTTACAAGTCTGTATTTTGGGGTGCAAAAATTAGCTTGAGTTTTCTTTGCATCAGCAATTGGTGCTATTCCAACTACCTGGTCGGAAGAAAATTTTGCAAATCTGTTTGCACCTCCAGACTAAGACAAAACAAGTGCCCCCTGCAATCTCTGTGTTATGTCATGGCCCATTTGAGCTGTGCAATGCACTGCTTGTTCGGTTTTTGTTATAACCTTCACAGAAGATGGAAAACGTACCCCAAACTGCTATGCAGTAAGATCCTTGCTTGCCTGCCAGTTTGCAGTTTTATATACAACGTGTTATTGTTGTGAAGGTGAAGTTGATGACAAGTGAGTCTCTGACACTCTGTCACTTCACCTGACTACAGTAAAAGGGTCCTCAGACAGGCTGTGTTTGCAACTATAAATATTCCTACCTTTGTAGCATCTTAGTAGTGAAACTTATGAATTAACCACCATTCCTTTTTTGCTTTTTTAAAAACTGAAGTTTGGTTTCAAAGGCCGTTACCTATTTTCCTTGTGTGTCTTGGGGGAAAAGGAGACAGCTGTTAAGATATTGAAAATATTTTCTTTTATTTTCGGTCTCCATTTTTTTTGTTACACATTAGAGACCTTATGTAATGTTTAATGTTTCGATTTACTGTATGCATTTTCAGCTTTAGTATTTGTCATCTTGTTCCAATTTAATGAAAGCTTATTTGGCTATGGTTTTCATTGGAAAGCAGAACACACGTACAACTTTCAGCAATAATATATATTTTTCCTTTTCTTTGGATTTGAACAGCCTTCTAAAATTTTCTCTACTGAAATTCTGGCAGAGTTCTTTCTTCAACATTTGGCTGAGGGTTTGGAATGTTTTAAACATTTGAAGTGACTGGGATCAATTACTGTAACCTAAAATGGATAACCTTTAAGACACAAAGCTCATGTTTTTCTTAATCATCTCATTACATGACATTTTTCTGTTTGTATATCGATAAAACCCTGCATGTTGGCTAAATAAGGCACATTTCATTTATTTCCAAGTACTGTTGATATTGTAAAGCTAGCATATTACATATAACATTAAAGTTATTTTTAAGATATAACATCTTTGTGGATGAGAAAAATAAAATTCAGAAGATGCATAAACTTGTAACAATTTAGCCGTCTAACAAAGTATAATAAATAGCAAAATCATGTATTTGAAATGAATCTTAAAAAAATTCACAACACAAACATATTTTTAAGCTCTGTTTTTCTAATTAGGAGAGCTCCGAGAGTTTTCTGATTCATTTTTACTAGGATATTTTGTTCCTGTAAGTTTTTCTTTTTTCCACTATGAAATCACTGCTTCTTTTGAGAGATGTTTATTTAGAAGGGGTCATGTGGTAATATCCTGTTATTTTTATTTATCAGGTTAATGTAGGACTCACACTGCACTTTCAGGGTAGAAAGAAAGCAAGAATTACCAGCTTCAAGATTTGACTTTTTGATAAATATAAATGCGGAGCAACTCTCTGCTGATGGTACGTAGTGGATGTGACCCATGACGGGCAGATGGCTGTAGCGATGGAGAGAAATATTACAGCCAGAACATTCCTGCTTCTGCTCCAGTGGACTCAGAATACATTAGCAGGGTCCTCTCTCAGCTTGGAGTTTTTTCCTGATGATGGATTAGTGATAAACTCATATGCAAGTTATTCCAGAGTTCCTCTGAGACATTAGCTTTTTATGAATGAAAAGGTCATTTGTAAATGTTCTCCATCCTTTCATTATTTTTCCCATGGAAACAGATTGCTTTGTACAATTTTACATTGCTTTATTTTCTTTGAAATAATGGCTCGCAGTTGTTTAGTTTTAATGTCCTAATTATTCGTTTGGTGGTTAGGAAAAACTGACTATTCCTCCATGAAATAAATTATATTTTAGTAAAGAGAGAACTTAGCATAAAGTTGAAATCATTCTATAAACTTCAAGCTCAGACTTTCATGAGGCCAGAAGCCTCCTTGCTCATTTTGTCCTAAATGACTTTTGATATAAGGCCAAACTTTGTACCAGATGTGTGGTATTTTATAATAATTATATGGTGCAAGCCTTCAGTCATTTTCCACTGAGACCATTCAACATCTGTTTTATCAAAGTGGTTTTCAATTTTTTTTCAGGGCCACAGATGAGTAAGAATATTAAGTGAGACACTTAGTTGCATATTTTATTATTTTATAATGTCAATTTCTCTTGCATATATCTGTTATAAACTTCCACAGACCTAAAGATTTCCTTTAATGACTGAGCATAGCAGAGTTGGTTTCTATGCTATTTGGGGGTTAAAATTTTAAAGGAATTCACTTAACATTTAAATTTATTGTTTTCTTTATTCTGTTGTCCATTATTTCCAAATACAGATGAAAACTTAATAAGGAATGGATAAGGAAGTGGATGGGAAGGAGATAGTGTGGCCCATCTATTACCATTTCCACTTTGAGATCACTTTATCTATTTACCAACGCGCTTCACCATAACTCTGCTTATCTGTACTAAACAGAGTTTACATATATTGATTAACAAAGACAAATGGTCAGAGGTTGTAAATGGAAGAGATGCCCAAACCATGGGACGGTGTGGAACACTGGTTCTCACACACCCGTTGGCATTTCCTACACTGCATGAAGGGCAATTTGAGAACTGCCCTTAGTTCAGGTGATGGCCAGGTCGCCAACTCTGAACTCAGTAGCTGCTCACTTCGCTCACTACTGGAGTGTCCAAATGCACGGGTCCTTTCCATTGCTATTCTCGAATATTATATTCAAAACTATAGGGGAAAAGAGTTTTATTGCAATTGTTTCTAACTTAACAGGCAAAATACTATCTTTGCAAAAATGTGTTCTCCCTCAATGACTTTTATACAGTCATTCCACATGCCTCAAAACCTTATATACTAACTGGCAGCTATTACAAGAAAAACAAAGTCAGTGCAGCTCTTCAAAGCTCTGTGCTTTTGCCTGACGTTAGTCCAGTAGTCTGTTTTCTGAGCCAACATAGACATAACCAGCCATAAAAATAAACACGTGCACATCCATGGCCCAAAATAAACCAAAGTGGACGTAGTGAAAATTTTCCAGTGAGCTTAAAAGAAAATTTAATATACTTCACCTCTTTTTTGGGAGGGTCAGGGAGTTGGTTTGGTTTTCATCGGAATTTTTATGTGGGTAAAACTTCCTGTTGGCTGCTCTTTCCTAGGATTTTCTTATCCCACAATTATGATGTGACAAAGAAGTAGGCGAGAAATTATATTAATAAATTTTGGTGGACCAAATGAGTGTTTCAGGAGACAACTCAAATATTTGTAAGCTACATGATATTTGAGTATAATTGAAAAGACAACCAAGCCCTAAAATATGAAATTTATTTAAAACATAACTTTTTCTTCAATGAAAGGATTTTTTTGTCATTTCTCTGACAACTGTGATTTGAGAATAAAAAGAAACATATCATCATGATGGAAATGTATTTCTGTCCCAAAGCCGGTTTGTCTCTTAGATATCTTTGGTCACAGTTCAATTATTCCAAAATTATTTTTGGGTTTTTAGATTCTTGCTTCAGTCACATATATATTTTGTTCCAAAGATATGACACAAGTATAATCCCAAGTATTTCTGAAGCCAGGCTGTTCGATATTCCTATCATTCAGACACAGTGGGGCAAAGAAGGCAGTTCAGTCACGTGAAATGTACTTAAGTCCCAAGGTTGGTCGGTCAAGAATATGATTTCTCCAGTAAGACATTTTTACAAAAGGCACAATAACTATACTTTCATAGTTCAAACAAACAGAGCATAAGGAATTATTTTGGAATATAATGATGGTACAGCTGTAACAATCAAAAGGCCTCTAATAAATAAAAGATTGTGCATCTGTTTTAGAAGGCCTCTGACTGCTGTTTCTTGTAATTTGCCACAGGCATGACGCCCTGTATCTTAACTCTAAGTACTAAGGCAAGAATAGCATACACCCCACATTATGTTTTGTCTTGAAGAATTTTAGGCAGTTAGAGACATGCTGATGAATGGGAGAGGGAAATGGAGTTGAAACGTCAGACTAAATTATGTTTAAGTATTATCTATTCTTCAGAGAAGATTAGCTTTCCTCTGTTTTTCTAGAAGTAGTGGTAGATCTTTGCTAAAATAGGCATATTCTTACCCCCAGTGGGACAACAGGATACCTTTGCAAAACAGAATACAGTTGAAGAGCAGGTTCTTTTTGCATAAAGATTATTTTCTTAATTGGTGATAAAAACTTGGGCTTATACTTGTGCTTAAGAATTTACTAGATCATTTTTCCAATCACTATCAATACAATCTGATAAAAAAAAATTCCTGAAATTTGCTTCCCCTTCTCTTCCAGTAAAATAAGAATAACCACAATCCTTCCATTCTTCAGTGCAGTAAGATGTCATGAAGACTATTAAAGATAAAGTTCTTAACGGTTTTTCAGTGTGTAACCTGAACGCGAAAAATCTATGAATGGTTAACAGAGAGTGTTAGATCTGAATCTTTCCCAAGGTGAGAAATATTATTTTGGAATATGAAAAACTACACCTGCAAAGTGAGGTAATTCATCCCTTTAAAAAACAAATTTGGGTTTTTAATAGAAACAAAACGAACTGAGACATCTAAGCCATCAATAAAGCTTGCCAGAATTGGAAGGGAATATCACGATGCGACTCTTTTTATGGATCAAGTACAAATAAAGTTGACAGTGTATGCCTAATCAGAGCACTGAGAACTAGAAGCTGCAAAGACAGTATTTCCACTTTCTCGTGTTGACGCATTGTGTATGCAGGCAGTGCAGCCAGACTGATTAAAAATGTCAGGGCTTTGCTAATGTGAAGCGCGTGCTTCCTAACTCTGAATTCTGAGTTCAAGAGGCCCCAAACCGCAGCGTGTAAATAAAGCACATTTATTAATTAATGTGTTCTATTATATTATATTGAAGCAGGATGACACATAGGAAATCCCATCGATGTAAGCTTACTGTTGATTAGAATATACAGTGCCCATCAAAGGAGCCTGAGAGATGTGCCCCAGTGCTGGGAGCTGAGGCCAAGCTGGAGGCGCAGAATCTAATTGGACTCTCCGTGAAGGCTTTTCATCGTCACCAGTTGGTGCTGACCCTTTCTCGTAGAAGGCAGTGCTCTTCATAAATGGAATAGAGAACTCAGGAAGGCAGCTGAACATTGCTGCTCGTGAAGTTTATTTTAATGTGGCACTATTTTCATTAACTTCTGACCTGGCTTTTTGGTAAGTGTTTGAGGAAGCAAGCCCAGCACTCAGGCCTGGAGATGGTAGTAGATGTGGTTCCCCCGTACTTCCCACCAAAAGTCTCCATTGACCTCTACTTTCCTGCAAATTCCACCTGGTCTCCCATAAGGTTAAAATCAGCTTCCAGCCTTCTGATGTCCCGCCCACTCCGGTCTGCTCTCTGGAATGTCTCCGGTTGTCCTCACAGTTAACGTTGTGTGACTAAGGTGAGGCTGGATAGTCAGCCCGAGGGCTCACATCCTCCCCAGCTCTCTCATCACCTTCCTCTTTGTGTAAAGATGAGAGAATATCTAGAGGTTGTGCACTTAATAGGAATGGAGTGAATGCATGTTGAGTGCATGGAACTAAGTTAGACCCTTAAGGAGATGGCGAAGGGACAAGGAACATCGTCCTTAACGAACTTGACATATACCGGTGGTTGAAGCTGCCCTTTGGCATGATTATCTTTCCTCAGTTCCTTCACCTGTAAAAGTTTTCAGATGATGAAGAAGGACCATTCTTACTCTAAAAATAATGTGATGCTTTAAGGGTTACTTGTTACTGCTTTCTGAACGTCAGATTCACTAACTTCCTCAAGAGCCTACGGAGAGAGAAATGTCGGACAGTGCTTTAACGTTAAAAAGTAAATTTGCGAAAGCACGTTTTAATTTTTGCCTCTATTTCCACTAACAAAAATAGACTGAAATGATGTTTGATTAATTACATTTCAGACATTTAATTCTTGTCGTGTTCGTGACAAGCAGATGTGTCATCTTCAAATTTTTAGGACCAAGGAAGGCAATGAAACAAACTTAGATGTACGGTGGGAAATGAAAGAATGATAACCTTTACATCCAGAATTTTGTTTGCTTTCATTCCATTTGTACTGATTAGAATTATAAGGAGGTAATTTGAAGAACTTTCTATCCATGGTGTGACTCTGAAATAAGAGGATTGATTTTTGATATGTGGCCTTTGGAAATCAGTTTTACTGCTTTATACTCATGCCGTGAATATCTCAATCCAGTTCCAGTGGACAGAGTTCTAACGAAAACCAGTCTCACATAAAATAAATCAATAACATGAGAAGGAATCAATAACTTTTGGTTATCAATTCAGGAAACTAATTTTTTTACTTCTAGGTTAGATCCTACCCTTTTAGGTTGAATTTTAATAAAACCAAGATATATTCATTTAAAGATGAATCGAGATTCTTAGGGTCAGCTGCTTCATTTAACAGCAACTAAATTTATCAAAATACGTCAAAATAACATATTACAGGGAAGTTTGACCCTTGAAACCTCTATGAAGAAAAAGCTAGTAGTAAGTAGTTCAGATCTTTTTAAATAATGTCATTCCAACAAGAAAGAAAATGTCACATTGTTTGTTACTTTTTATAACATTGTAACCTGAATGACATTGGTGTTAGAACCTGGGACCTTCAGCATTTGTTGAGTGAATGAATGAATGAATGTTGTTACATACTGACCTTCAGTAAGAAGAAAGACTCAGGACTGAACATATTAAAGCTATAAAGAATGATTCTGAATTTTAAACGTTTCAATAATAAAATTGACATTTGTTCAAAATATATTGCATCATTTAAAAGAGACATCCCAATAGATCATTAGCAAATGACCTGGTTTCCATAATACCTTTGCTGCTTTATGCTCTCTTAGGAAACTCATTCTGCAGGCCCAGATCTTTCTTCTATTTTGTCAAAAGTATTAACAAGCACTAGAATGGTAATACCAATGCATTAAAAATCCCTTTCGGAATTGATACACACATAATAATATAAATAAGCTGGAGATTTCCTCAAGTGTTTATGGCAAACTCCTGCCCGTTTTTATAAACCTGAACTTCTGAGTTCAAGGGTGCCTGTCATTTCTTTCTTCACAGATGAATTCGTCTCTAATCCTGACTTGCTGTCTTAGTAAGAGCCATCTAAAGTATAATCATAAACTCACCATGGGAAAGAGGCAAGCAGGGCTGTAACCTAACACCCCAGTGTGTGGTAGGAGATAGGGTATTGACCAGGGAGTTTTCCTTTTCAGGTCCTGTTGTTAGTAAATCATTGCAAGAACAGAGATAAAGATTAACTGAGTTGTATTTAAGCTTTTTCTTCCCAATTCCACAAAAAAAAGACACCAATTTATCAACCATTCCCCCCAGAGGCCCTTTCCTCCAAATTCCTTAGTAGACACTTTCTTCTATGACAATACAATGTAAATAAAATGCAGGCAGAAATATAGACCATATTCCGGGAAGTTTGGGATAAGGGTTTGAAATCTCATTGACTGGAGAGATCATGTTCTCCTAGAGAAAACCTCAGAACCAACAGCAAATATTCATCTTCTGTGGACAAAAGGGCCCCCTCCTTGAAAAGGAGAAAGCAAAAGAATTCTTGACATGAGAGCGTGGTAAATGTGGGATGACAAGGAATGAGAGATAAGGCTGCTAGCTATGGTTGGCTAACATCACATAACACTTTGGCTCTTTTTTAAACATCAAATTGAACTTGCCCAATTGAAAAGTTTAAAATAAAGAATCATCTTTTGTATTGCACTCTTTTCTCCTTAAATTCAGTGGCTTCAGTACGGATGAAATAGAATTTATCCATTCATTCAAGAAGCTTTCTTCCTCAAGAACCCCCGTCTCCTGGCCTGTGTTATTCATGATGAAGTACTCCAAAAAATGTATGGGGTTGCCTGGTGGCTTAGCAGTTAGGTTTGCACACTCCGCTTGGTCAGCCTGGGTTGCACAGGTTCTGATCCTGGGGGTATTCCTAGCACCGCTTGTCAAACCACACTGTGGCAGCGTCCCACATATAAAATAGAGGAGGATGGGCACAGATGTTAGCTCAGGGCCAATCTTCCTCAACAAAAAGAGAAGAATTGGTGGTAGATGTTAGCCTAGGGCTAATCTTCCTCAAAAAAAAAAAAAAAGTAGCATGTGAGGGGACCTGTGTGCTTTTCAGCAGCCTCTTTTCTGTTGAGTTGGCAGTGTTATGTAAAGAATAGAAACCTCGGTCTTGGTTGTGTACCAGGTCCACCCAGCAAAGCAGCAGAGGCAGGTTCCTGATAACTGAGGCCATGCAAGGATGCAGGTAAACACAGCAGGCCAAGGTTTCAGATAACTAGACCTTGCTTCCTCCGTGCTGGGGCACTCTGACAAATGAGATAAACACAAGAAAAGTAGGGAGGCAGAGCAAATAGATGTGGCCCTTAGCAACATCCACTTTCAACGTTGCAGAGTCTTTTCTAGAGACCCTTTCTCTCCCGGTAAGGGCCATGCCAAATTACCCCATCAGAACATTTTTGGTCTCCCTCCCAGCCACAAGGCTGTCTTTTAGCTGATGAGGGCACCTGGCATCCCTCTGGGGTCATCTCTCAGGAGACACACAGGGTCCTAAAAAAAATGAAAAATACAATACTTCTGTATAATACAATTTCTGTAAGAAAATACACTTCCTATTCCAGTTTAAGTTACAGGCAGCATATTTCTTTTCATCCCAGCAGCCAAAACAGAGGCCTCCTGGTCTCATTTTAAGTGAAATAGCCCCAGGAGCTCTGGCTGCATTCTTTTTCCCTGTTGGGCGCAGATCCAGCACAGGGCTAGATATTCCACAGCACAAGTAACAGCACCCCTTTTCCACGTGTGCATTGGGGTAGGATCTTGTTAGTCACTTCCCGTTCTTCAGAATTGGAAGATGAGGCCTCTGTCCAGCCATCCACTTACATGGGTAATTCATGGATAGATACTGACAAGAAGAGAGCTTGTTTGTTTTATATATTTGAAGCTATCCCAAGAACAATGCCATAAGGAGAATATTATGAGCTGCAAAAAAATGGACATTGTCTTTGATTATTGACATGTCCTCAGAAACGTGTGTGATCACCATATTGCGTTTTAGGATTTTCAGTTTATGTTAGATCATATCCTTACGTTTACAATCTCTACAGCAGCTAATTACAGAACACTAAAAGCCATGGGTGCTGGAAAAATGTCAATAATGAAGATGGCAGTAATAATGGCATGGTCAAGTGTATAATCGTTAATCAAGCAACACTCTAATTTTCTTGTTCTGATGTTGGTGTGGCGTACTCAGAAAGACCTAACCTAGCGGTGTGTGTGGTCTTGCCTGTACTCACGTCCGGACGCCATGGCAGCTGTGAATAGGGCAACGGAATCTTGAGAGGCGGGAGTGGGCTTTCCCTCTGTCTTTAGAGGAATGCAATATTTCTCTTTGCTGGGCCTTGCTAATGATTAACTCTCAGCTGGCATGTTGCCACACAGATTTTTTAAAGGCCGGTTTTTTTTGGATGTAAGATAATTTTGTGACTTTCCAGTTACAACACATTGTTATAATTATTGGGACTCAATTTCTTCTTGGAACCCTCTGAGCATCAGTGCCACATGAAAATTAAGAAGCAGTAAGGAGCGGCTCACAGCAGAGCAAGGATGAAGATGAGACGTTGTCTTAAAAATGTGGACCACGGGGGCCGGCTCATGGCTGAACAGTTAAATTTGCGTGCTGTGCTTTGGCGGCCCAGCGTTTCACTGGTTCGGATCCTGGGTGCGGATGTGGCACCACTCATCAGGCCGTGCTGAGGCAGCATCCCACATAGCACAACCAGAAGCACTCACAGCTAGAATATACAACTAGTTACTAGTGGGGTGGGGGGGGGGGGGGGGGGGGTGGTGCTTTTGGGAGAAGAAGAAGAAAAGAAGACTGGTAGCAAAGGTTAGCTCAGGTGCCAATCTTTGAAAAAAAAAATGAGGACCACAAATGAAAAGCACAGAAACAAAAATGAAAAAGAAAACTTTTCCCAGGTTATGGAAATATTTGGGTATAAGCTTCACCCTTTATTTTTGACATACATATTGCATTACTAGTGGGAGAGATGAAAACATCTTTCTCATTCACTCTATTTGAACTAAAGTATATTGTGACTATTTTCTCCTTTTTTCCTTAAAGTGTATTCCACTTGTATTCCACTTGTGCATTAAGACACATGGGATGAGGGTCTGTCATTGTTTTTTATTATTTGCCTCACATTTCTTCCCTCTTCATTGCTTCAGCGTGCTCAAAGACAGGTGTGAAGGGGGGCGTTACACGGGGCTCTAGCCTCCTGTGAGTCCTCATCAGCTGTAAGCTCCCATACATGGACTTCTCCCTAAGGCCCGCTCCAGTGCTCAAGAGCCGTTATCTAAAGCCTGTCCCTCATAGCTTTCCTCACTCTCCAGCCTCACGATGGCTTGTCAGTCACCAGGTAGGCACCGTGGTGTTTACACAGAAAGCAATTTCTTGATCGGAACTAACAAGATAACTATTTTAGCATACTTTCTTGCTTTTAAGACACTTTGTGGAGGGTTTTTGACTAAAAGTGTTTACTTTCCTGTGTAAAGTCAAAAGTGCAGTTGATCTTGGTGTTAAACACCCTCACTGTCCCTCTTGGGATCAAATGAGAGAGCACGTGGGAGATTCTTAGAAACAGGATTTTACAATTCGAAGGTTGCTGGGCAGGCATGGATGCTGAAAATTTCACTTTGCAAAAGAAACAGCCAAAGTGCAGTTAAAAAAATGCAAACTCCTGGGCTCCCACCCCCAGCTACTCCCATATGGGAAATCTGGAGAGGCGCCCAAGAATGTGCATTTTAAATGAGTGTTGCAGATGATTCCAATGCAAGTGCTCTGGAGTCCTTGGTTTAGCTAATGGAGGACACGAGGGGCTGGGGCTGTTTCTTCTCCTAAATTCAGACTCCAAGAGGAGACATCATTCCTAGTATGCATTATGTTCACAGGTGGACATTGTAGTTGCGAAGACGAGGAAGATTTCCTGTGAAGCTGGCATTGTGTGTTCATACTATCACCTCCACCCTCCCCACTCTCAGACACTCCCTACTGCCTCCTTGGTTCTAAACACCAAACTGGTAGATCAAATATAAAAAGGAAAACATTTAAAGACATATCTGTAATCACAAACAAATTAAATTTCTCTGTAGCTGAGAAAAATAACAGAAATATGCCAGTGAGTGAAGCTGGAGTGTGGATCTACTGAAGTCTGGGTAGAAAAGCAATCAGAAGCAGGCAGGAGTTTGTTTGCTACAGAATGACAAGGGCTAACAGTGCCCCATCAAAGGCCTGGACCCGAGCCAGCCTCTTTGCTTGAAACCAGGGACGGAGCTGGAGCCAAAAAGTAGTGAAAGGATGCTGGGAAAAAAGGTCTGTCAACTGCTCCCTGGAAAGCTGAGTATCTGGGGGTAACTGGATGAAGCAGACACAGCCGGCTGGCCAAGACCTGAGCCAAGATATGCCCTGACTTGAAGACCAGATGCATAATATCTCCAGTTTCATGGCAGAACAAGAGCTCCAAGGTGTTGATCTGGTTCTGGACTGGAGGTGCAGGGGGCTGGGTGCAGGCAACTGAAATACTGTCCAACAGGGAGAGAGAAATGAAGAAAGAAGGACAGAGAATATATAAAATAATCAAAATGAGTACACAAATCAAAATCCCAAAATCTATAAGTAAAAGTAATGCTAAGAAAGCCAGTGAAATCAATGTGTGGGAGATGAGCTCACTGCACATCAAGTGAAAATAGTTTTAAATAAGTATATTTATTATCCTCAAAGTGATAAGGGAAGGAATAACATCCATAATGAGTAAGAAACCATGAGAACAAAATAGACAAAAAGGAAAAAAGAGCAGAGTACATGAAAAAGTACCATTAACAATGCTGAACAAATGGCTCTTACAGACATTAATAGATAAGATAAACTCTATTTAGAACATAGCTGGAAAAAATTAGTGAACTGGAAGGTAGTATTAGGAAATTCAACCAGTAGAGAGCATAGAGAAATAAATTGACAAAAATATGAAGGAACAAATAAGAAACATGGAGGATAAAATAATAGGCTACAAAATACAAGTTATAGGAGCATCAGAAAGAGGATGAATGAAATAGAAGAGAAGCAGTGTTCATAGAGATAAAGGCTAAGGATTTTCTAGAACTGAAGGTTGACATGAATCCTCTGACTGAATGTACATACCATGCACAGAGCAGGAAAAAAAGAAAGACACCTTTGGTAAGAAAATACAGAACATTAGGGACAGAGAGAAAAATACTAGAGTAACCTAAGAGGAAAGACAGGTTACCTTCAAAGGAACAGCTCTCAAACAGAAGTCCTTTCATGAGCATTAATACAAAGCAAAAGATTTTTTCAAAATGCTTTTGAAGTGCAGAAGAAAAATAAGTGATTTCTATTCCCAGCTAAACTGCCATTCACGGTATTTCATTCAAGCTCCTAATGGAAGTGGGTGAATAATCTCTCATTTAATAAACACTTTCAAGGGATGTCGGTCCAAGACACTTCCTGCCCTTGTGAGCTTTCAGCCAGGTTGGGAACTCAGTCCTGCAAACACTAATTATAATAAATCTCTTCAATCAAGTAGGTAATAATGTCATTTGAATGTAACTTACTCTGTTAGCACAAAAGTGTGCTATGGTTGGAATATATTAGCATAGTGAGAGAATCATAGAAGTTGTAAGATCACTGCTGAAGATTTTGTTCATAATCTTAAACACACAAAGCTCATACAATATATTTCTTCCTAAGTTTAGTTCCTAGAAAAATTTATCCTTGCGAATAAATTTGATTTCTTCCTTCAAAAAGTGGAAACTATGTCACTTAACATTTTCGTTTTTGGTATCGTTGCTAAGAAACTCCTAGTCAAATTTTGTGCCTACTTGTGGTGATTGGATTTTTTTGATATTAGACCAGACCAAAGCAAGATTTATTTTGCTAGAAGTCCATGCTCTCTGTTCCCTGTAGTTCTGTCAAAAATTATCCCTATTGCGTATGTTGTTTAATTTTGCAGAGTACTTGAAATTTCTTTAGAAGTTAATAGTGCTGAATTAATTTTTTTAAAGAAGAGTTCAATGAAATCTACCTTTTTTATAAGCAGTATGGAAAAAATACTATGCTTTGCAGAAAAGTTTGGTTTTAATAATCAGTTATTTCATCACGTGCATGCATGAGGAAAGAAAAATGAGCTTTATTTTTAACAAGCATGCAACTACATTTCCAAAAACTACCATAGCAGTTTGGGTTTGAAGCAATGGTTTGAAGTAATTCTGTAAAATAAGAATTCTGGTTCTGTGCTTGCATAGAACTGTAGTTCATTTAGAATGTGTATAATACTGAACTAACCTGTTGAAATATGTCAAAGAAATCCTTATAAAATTGCCCAGAGATCTATTGTGGGGCTATGTAAAGCTTTGCTGTTTACATAGTATATGAAATAATTATTCAGAACACACACACACCCGCACGGATAAATGTAGAGAACAAATTCACATAGAGAAGAAAAAGGTACAGAATAGATATCAACTTTCCATCTAATTTTTAAAATCTTCTGTTACTGTGAGTGAAAGATTAAAACAATTTTCAGCTTTTCAGTGATTTTATTTGTGTGACTTTGATAGTTTTCAACCTTTGTCATTGTCTAAACTAGTGGGTAAATTTCTTGCCTTGATCACTAATTGGTGACACGCTATTAATCAGCATAGCATTTCAAAATATTTGAATGCCCATTAAGTCTATTTTTTCTATAAGCCTATGGATTTCAGATGGATCTTTAACAAGAGGGAGAGGAAAGGTCAGCTTTTCCTTGCCTCTTTAACTGTGCTTTCTGACCACAGCGATTTTCAAGCCTCATAGCACATTTGAAAGCTTGGTTGTCTCATCATT
The DNA here is from genome assembly GCF_021613505.1 of Equus quagga. NCBI lineage: Eukaryota > Metazoa > Chordata > Mammalia > Perissodactyla > Equidae > Equus > Equus quagga. The sequence continues at coordinate 25,835,527 of NC_060288.1, read as the reverse complement.
CTGGCACTGTCTTTGATTCCAAAAGAGAATGTAGCATTTCAAATGTCGGAAATGTGCTATAGATTTTTTGGCAGTGGGAAGGAAGTCAGTTTGACTTTCCTGTCTTTAAGAAATATATAATGTTATGACCAAAATTAGTACTCTGAAATTATTTTGCTCTGAAATTGGAAAGAACTAATATACATTGATCATGTTATACATGAACCCTTTGACTGGCAGCCAGGTTTGAACATTTCTTTTTACTAGAAATCAACTTTCATGTATTCATTTATTCATTTGGCGTGAAAAGAAAAACAGACAAAGATGGAAACAAAAAAAATTGCATATGAAAATTTTAAACTGGTGTAAAATAAGGTTCATTAGCATAGAGGTATCATCTACCTGTTTTCGTATATGACAGTGAATAAATAATCATACGCAGATATTTTAAGTATACTAAGTTGCCAATATGCCAAAAAAATTAGAAAAACTTAAAATACATGAAGATAAAAGAAGTTGTTGCTTTTGAAATTTTTAAAAATTATTTCCAGGTAAAAATTGATGTATAATTTAGATACAGGTTTTTTAGTCATATCTAATATGGGTTTTTTTTCACATTATATAGTGCAATTATACTAAGGCACTTGGAGTCATTTAAAAGGAGTTGTTTCACATGCATATCATCCTGAGACACCTTACAATAAATCCAGTCCCCTACCTTTCCAACATACCATATGTTAAATTAATTAAAAATAAAACTTTTAACCATACTTGTAAAAGTACTAAGAAATTGTCTCAACTAAAAAGCACCTGGAGCCTCTGTTTCACAGTCCCTATGGTGAGTTGCTATAATGTTTGTGAAAATTTGAATATTATAGGAAATGAGTAGTCTAATTCACACCCCAAGAGAAGCTGCCTTCCTCTCATTGGTGCCCCCATTCAAACATCCATAATGCATTTTTATTTTCAACAGCTGCTTAATATGTTATTCAAGTTGAAGTATGGTTAAGCTTAGTCATATAAAACCTTTTGAGACATCAAGGAACGTGATACTTCTGACCAGCTGCAAAAATGGTAACCTCTTAGAAAAAAATGATCCTAATAAAACAAAAAGTTAGGCAGCGAGCTTATTAATCTTTTTTCTTCCCTGTATTTTTCCTCTCATATTGCTTTCTTTTTTTTAAACCTCTAATAGAGCTCTAACCTTTAAAAGTTCTTTGAATCAAGCAATTTTTCATGATCTGGCTGTCTCATGATTGTTTTTATTTCAGTTTAACATTTCTTCTGATTCGCTACATTTTTTCAAGCTATTTATGAGATTTTACTCCTGAGTTCAGTTGAGGTTAATAACTCATGGTTTAAATCAGATCATTGAATATATGCAATGTGACCAAGTCCGTACTGTTTCTAAGGTCACAACTGATTTCCCAAAGTAACTGTAACAAAATTATTTCTAGATAGAATTTGTTGTGAAATAATAAATCTGTCTATACAGTTATGCAAAGCATGCTCTCATAAGTGCTCTTCCTTGCTAATCACATAGAAATGATTTTATTGATCAAGAAACGCCGAAGCTTGCAATACAGTTTTTTAAAAATCTTAGTCATACATTGTCTACATTACTGTCTGCATCAATTTTATGTTTTGATCAAGATTTTGTCACTCAGCATGTTGTTAATGTCAATGACAAAATACTTAATTCTGAGGCAGTGAATCTCCATGCCTATATAGTACACAGAATGGAAAACAATCATAGTGAATAAATCTTTGATTTTGTGATTTTTGACTCTCATTGATCTATAATATGTAACATTTTAATGTATAATGGTTTCTCAATAATCAAATATAAAAACAATTATCACCAATACAAAAGGTTATCCAATCGTTTTACTATTGTGAATGGTATATCCTTATGTTGCATATGTGGGTGTATATTTTGCTTGCATTCCTTTTTTTGTAGGTTGCCAATGTCAACGTGTAGAACAATGATAGAAAAAGTGTTCATAAAATATTGTTCCCATAGCTAAAAATAAGTGATGCCAGCAATGACTTGTTATCCAATAAAGGCCTAAAAATCACTTTGAGGGAAAAAAATTGTCATATAGGCCTCCTTAAGGATCAAGAAAAACAGACAAAATATAGATCAGGACAAAAAAGAGAGGTTTAGTTTTTTTTCTAAATGATAGTTATATTTTCACTTAAGTTTAGTGAAGAGTTGAAAAGCCATCCTGTAGGCCACAGTCAAAGGAAAAACCAGGAAGAGTCGATCATTCTGATGTTTTGTTTCTGTTTTTAACATAGCTCGTTGGAAATGATTGAGGACATTTTTCACATTTTAACTAAATGTTTGATATCTGTACATCTCTCCAAAACGAAGATTTACGTTTCAAAAGTTGAATTCATGCCTGAAGATTTGTGGGATTTAATATTCCTAATTTTGAAAAAAATATCCCAAATTTGGCCCTAAATTGTAATAAAAATGAATTGGGATATTATTATTTCCAAAACATTTATCTGTGCAGGTGCTAGCATATAAACGAAAATGCTCTAAGATTTGCCTTGGGAACAGATGTTTTTGAAAATATGGGTGAACAAAAGCAGGCCAGAAAAGTAGGAAAACATTTCAATCCAAATGTGTAGTATGTTGAGATTGCCGTAGATGGTGAGGCTGCTGGGTAAAGCGGGGCAGTTCTTGTAGGTGCAATTGCATTTTTATTTTCAAATAACAAGTGAGGACAACAAGTCAAAGGCGCTAGAAAACAGCCACAAATAGCTGGTTCTCCAGTAAACATCATCTGTTTAGCCACAGAATTAATAATGTTCTCTGCTTATTGGGAAAGAGCATTTCTGGGATTTGCTAGGGGTTCGCAGACACAGAAATCAGGTTAGCAAACCTGAATGATTATTGGGGGTGGTGACAGAGGATTCTATCACCGAGTTCCAGGGTTGAGGACTCATGGGGAACTGAGGACGTAAGAAGTGAAAGGATGGCAATCTGAGACAAGTCCTAAGAGCGATGTGACCTGTCCAACCAAGGGCAATGCATGGCCTCTCACAGGCCTCACATCTGCCTCACATTTTGTCCTCGGGGTGATGCACGGAAGTCACAAGGAGATTAGACACAGAAGAGGATTTTAAAAGATGATTTTGGAAAATTAGTCTTCAAATCAATGCTGACAATTCTGAGTTACAAGGACCTTCTGTGTATGCAATTATTTAAGATTTTTATTATTAATCATAGCAAATAAATACTTCCTAGCACATTGTGCTGGCTCTGTGCTAAACATACGTTGTTGATGATCTTATTTAACTGTTACATAAACCCTGTGAAGTAAATACTATTATTATCCCCATTTTTCAGATGAGAGAAACTCAGGTTAAGAAAGGTCAAGGCAGGGGCTGGCCCCGTGGCCGAGTGGTTAAGTTCACGTGCTCCGCTGCAGGCGGCCCAGTGTTTCGTTGGTTCGAATCCTGGGCGCAGACATGGCACTGCTCATCAAACCACGCTGAGGCAGTGTCCCACATGCCACAACTAGAAGGACCCACAACGAAGAATATACAACTATGTACCGGAGGGGCTTTGGGGGAGAAAAAGGAAAAAAATAAAATCTTTAAAAAAAAAAGAAAGGTTAAGGCATGTGTCCATTTGGATCCATCTAATAAGTGGTAGACACAGGATTTGAGCAAGGCTGTCTGATTGTTACAATGTTGCTCAATTTGCTATGCAGCCTCCTAGTTTGAATGGATTTCTAATTCTCACAAATGTGACTTTGGTGTTTTGAGAGACAGGTATTCTGCAGTTCTAAGATGGATGAGATCTTCCTTTAATTTAATCTATTTGTGGCCATGAAATGAATTAATACTGGACTGTAGTTGACTGGGTTCAGGCACTGTCAACTGGATTGCTACATGACTGACTCCAATCATCCATGCAGAATATCCATTCCTACATATCTCATTCCCTCTCTCTCTCAAACACACACACAGACACACACGTGTACTATACTAGTGAAGATTTATATTGCCACATACGGCCACTAATTTGAGAAGCAGGACCTGTGGGACTCTTCTGTGAAATGATGAATTTTGTCTGGAAGTTTCCAGAGCCTTTATAAAATCAAAAAGTGGAGCATAGGTACAATTATGGTAAACCTGATTGAGATAATTCAGTTGAAAGAAATTAGGCTCAGAGCAATTAAAGGAAAACTTTAGTTTAACTGTGGCTGCTTTGGGGGCAGAATCTTGTGGCTATGATTGTACACAATTAACACTCATGCGAGGCTTGATAAATGGATATATACCAAACTTACGTAAGGCTGTTATAAAGAAGTGCTGGGTTAGAGCCATAATAGCAATCCAATAATAAATCAACAGTTTGAAATTCTGTTTTTTATTTGACCCACTTAGAAGACACAGCACAGTAGGGAAAGGTAAGAAATCTTCTTATGTCCTACACGTTACTCCATTTTGGAAGACATTTCCTTAGTTGTCCTGATGGCCGGGAATTGATGTAAGTGCAAGAAAAAAGAAAAGTTGAGTGCCATAGAAGTAAATCTAGTTATTCCAGAGATTGGAAAAATTTCATCTCTGGACAGCTTGCAGAATAGCTTTCAGAAGGTAATTCTGAAATGCATGCAATGTCATCGCAGAAGTGACATTTTGGAATAAAAGTTTCATTGTTAGACTAATTAAAATCCAAATTTCTGTGAGCTGTTGTATCTATCTCCATCATCCTCACCCATCTTCATCTTCACCTTCATCACCATCATCTTTGTTATTTCATGGTGTCCTCACTGCCGATCACATTGAGAAAAAGTAGACAGGAAAGATATTATTCCCAAAGTGATAGCATACAGATTAGTGAGTATACAATGTCACTTACCTAAACTAGTGGCCAGACTGAGAATAAACTTAAGTCCCGGCACAATATGCTCTTCCCTCTAGACCAAAATTTCTCCCCTTCTCATGCTTTGTGTATGACTTTGAAAGATAAAATAAATAAGAGGTGTGTAGTCTTAATTCCCATTTCTTGCTGTATACCCTCTGAGCATTTCCAAAAGAATCCAGAAGAGAGGACTTCTATTAGTCAATGTTTAGCCTCTGGCCATAACTATCTTCCTGTTCAGCGCAATGAGAGCAAGCAAGAAAGCAAAATGTGACAAAGAGAGAATCAAAGAAAACTCAGATTTCTGCTCTCGCATTCATACGGATCAGTTCTATTTTTATGCTTATTAGGATCCTTTTAAAACAAGAGAAAATAAAATGAAACGAGCTATGAAAAAAGGAAGAAGAAACAATCAAAGCTCTTTCTAATCAGCAGGGAATATTCATTTCTTGATTTGCAACTTAACTTGGTTTAAACCAGCCAGCTGAAGTCCTCCCAACCGTGACCTCGGGGACCAGAATGGAATTCCCAGGTTCCTCCTGGAGCTCAGCATTCTGGATTATCATTGGTTGAAGGTCAAATTTAAATGCCAGCTTTGCAACTCTGCTCCTCTGTTGTTAGGCAATTGCCCAGGGAAATGAATCCCACAGCGGTTAGGAAGAAACAGTTTTAAGATAACTTCTTAAATGCTTCGGGTAAAATATCCCTGTCTCCAAGCTCACTCTTCCTTTTTGTCTGTGTAAAAACTATTTGTAATGCAAATGTGCTCCTCTGTCATAAAACACTTCTGAAGGCATGCAAATTTTTATAATCCAATAAAGGTGCTTATTTATCAATGAATAGCTACACTTTTTTTTTACTCCTTTTAAAAGACTGTAAACGGTAATGTTAGAAGCTACTAAAGCCAAGCAAGCAATAGGCTGTCATCCTTTGAAAATGGCATCATGAAATGAAGTTGCATCTTTTAAAACCAAGCACGTTAATTCAGTGGTGACATGGAAGGCGTAACCGCGTTATTGTGACCTGTTGTCACACTGACATTGCTGCTTCTGTTGTTGGCTACAGGTAACCTCATAAGCAAGTCCCTGCTGCCTTAAAAATTAATTATGATAAGAATTTCTTTTCGGTTCAGACTGTTCAAGAATGCCTCACGTGCAGGCTGCGAATTATGAAGTGTAAATTAGGGCATCACCGAGCAGAGAAGGTCCCAGGAAACCAATTTAAGAATTCTCTCCAGATTTAGTGGAGACCTGGAAAGCCTCCCTTCTGAAGCAAGAACTTGAAATTAGAATCGACTTGCCATTGTTTCCCTGCATATTGGGATCAACTTTCTTGGGAAAGAATGTGCTACATGTATGTGGACCAAAAAAAATTTTTTTTTAATTTTTACTGCTCATAGTACAGTTCTCACAGCTTTATTAAAAAATAATCACCGTCAATTGCCATGCACCGTTCTAAGCATAGCACATACGTATGAACTCATTTAATACTTAGAGCAACTCCATAAAGTGGGTATTATTGTTGTCATCCCCGTTTTACAAATAATGCAACTCAGGCACAGAAAGTGAAATTGCAGAGATCACAGATGTAGTAGGCGGCTGTCGGTCTCCCTCGATAGTCCTCGTTCCTAACCTCAAAGTGATACTGCCTCAGTAATTTGACTAGGTTTCTGAATTCTTTTTTACTATATTTGCAAAATAAATGGCAGGAGTTTTTAAGGTTTGATCAATAAGATGACTTTAAAAATTAATTCTCCACACACGAAATGGGTCTCTTTCCCGTTCCTCCCTGAGGTTCTGGAGCAGGAATCTGCTGGCCCTTGACTGGTTTTCTTTTCTGCTGGCCCTTGGGCTTTAACGTCCCTCACTCCGCCTCACAAGTTAGCACTTGTTCATTTGTTTTCTACCTTCCAGAATTTCCTGGCCTCTCTTATTTGTTGTCCTCGCATTTCCTGTTTCCTTTGTTCTCGTGTGTGTGTGTGTGTGCGTGTGTGTGTGTGTGTATGAATTTTTTAAAATTTCCTTTCCTGTCATTTTATTTCCAGAGTTCTTCTCAGGTTGAGTAAAGTATTTTCTCTTTTGGACTTTGGGATGAGAGGTGGGGAGGGGCCGGAAAAGAAAATATCGGTGACTCCTTCACATCTTTAAAACACTTTCTTCCAGGTCACCTTATATTTGCAGAAGTTAAAGTTTAGTCTCAAATAGCTCTGACTATCTGAAGTCCATAATGTAAAAGTTTTCACAGCTGTGGTCAATATGGCTGCTTTATTCTTTCAGACTGTTTGGCAATGTCCTGTGTTAAGGATGTATGTTCTGAAAAATTGTGCTCATTCCACAGACTTTAAAAATGGAGTCAGCAAGGCCTGGTGAAATAGCAAACTGAAAATTAGGAATCGTCAATAGGTGGGGAACAATACCACTACAAAATACTCTTGTTTTCTAAAAGATATGCAAAGCTTTGTATGTTAATAGCCCAAACTCCAAGATGGCCCATTTATTTATTTATTTTTTTTTTAAAGATTTTATTTTTTCCTTTTTCTCCCCAAAGCCCCCCGGTACATAGTTGTGTATTCTCCGTTGTGGGTTCCTCTAGTTGTGGCATGTGGGACGCTGCCTCAGCGTGGTCTGACGAGCAGTGCCATGTCCGCGCCCAGGATTCGAACCGACGAAACACTGGGCCGCCTGCAGCGGAGCGCGCGAACTTAACCACTCGGCCACGGGGCCAGCCCCTGGCCCATTTATTTTTAAAACAAGAAACAAGAAACACCTGTTTATTATCAACCATAAGAATAATGTGTTTAATTTTGAGAGAATCTTTTTTGGCAGTTGCTGATAAGCCATATCTTAAGATTTAAAATAGTTTTAATATATTCTAATGGGCTACTTATAAGGCATGCGGAAATATATTTAGATGTTTCTTAGTTTTCGCTTAGGTTCAGTGAATATTAAACATATATCTTACATTAACTTTAGTCTTTCTTTTACCAGATTGTAATTAATGGAAAAAAAGTATTTAACGATTCTATCACTTTATCTTACTATGTTCTGTTACTCAAGGAAAACTTAAGGCAGGATTATCAGTGACTCACAAATATATTTTTGTAAAAGTAGTTTTCAGTCGTAAGAGTATATGAGCGTTAAAATAAAACTTATGAAAAAGAAACCCTACAGCTAAATAAGCTAAGAATAGTCATTCATTGTATTTCACATAATGGCTGGACCAATTTTTCCAATATTTTCTTTGGTTGCAATTCTCTTAAATAGAAAGAGCTAAGTAAAATTTCAAAAACCACATTAAAAGTGGCAATTCAGTTAGAGCTCTTTTGAAAAAGTGAAAAAGCAAAAATATAAATGGAATGTTTCTTATAAATTTGCGTGTTAAAATACGTTAATAAATCTTTAACGGCAATTTGGGTCTTCATCTTTCTCAGATTTGAGCCTTTTAGTTAAAGTCACCCTTTCCAGCATTTACCCCTTAGAAAGCAAACATGGAAGCAAATTGATTTCCCTCTTGATGTTTTTTTACGCTTTCTTTTTCATTTTGACTATTTAATTGCTGTCATCTCTGGTGTGCACCTAATTTTTAAGAAATGTACATGAACAAAAAAATTTCACGTAAGAATGTTCAAAGCACATGTTTCATCTGAAGATTTTGCACAAATCTTGCCATGTTACTACCCTTAAAAGAAATAATGCATGGACGAAAAATCATATAACTTTCCTAAAATAAACTAAATTGACCTCTTTTTAAGTCAATTTCACAGAAAAGTATGTTTGCTAGGGGCAAGATAGGGTATCAACATCCTCCTCCCCCCACCCATACATTTGTTATTTTTTTAAACAATTGAGGTTTAGAGGAATTAAAAAGGGGAAAGAGTAGTAAGGTAGAGAAAAGTGCCAGTTTTGTGAGCTAATTAAATTAAGTTTTTGCTGACATTATCTCGTATAAACTGTATTTAACCTCACTAAGTGTGCCCCAAATGAATACAGAAATATTATGTAAAAACTGACTATTCTTTTTGATAATATGGCATAATATAGATCAGAAAGATTTCTGAGATATCTTGGCAAAATTTAGTGCTTGCACATTGATCCTTATTTTCAGATTTTTTGAGAATATCCCTTTCTTACATTATTTTACTTTCATTAATGAAGAAAATCATCCAAGGAAATAACCATCTAACTCATTAACTTTTTATTTTTCACTCCACACTAGCTGTTGTGCTATTTAAATGATGTCTTCAGAAAGTAAATACATTTTGTAAAATTTGGGGGATTATATTGAAGTCAATTATAGTCTCTGGAGCCATCAAGGAAGACGTTTGTTGTTTTTATTTCTCAAAAAAAAAAAGTCAAAAAACCCCAGTTATTCTGCTTGCTTAAGACAACTACTGGAAGCATTTGTATTTCTTACATATCCTAAATGCTGATCTTGTCTAACTCATATTAACCTCCTCTGTAAGGATCACAAATCTTCAGATAATCTCCTATATCTGAGTAATTTATTTTCTGTCAAACATATAAAACAAATCTTGGTAAAACATTCCATTAAAAAGGGAGAGAGGATGGAGGATATTTTTCCATTGTGGTATGCACTGCATTTTCTGCAGTTTCTGATGAAACACAGATGTTTCCAACTGCCCACAAGGATGGTTAGTCATGATCAGATTGATCCCTGGTTAATCTCTGAAACCTTGTGCTTCCATTCTTTTTAACAATATATATTGCCTTCTTTTGCTGAATGTACTCCTCTGAATTTGCAACTGAAAGTTGAATCAGAAACACTCAAAGTGGAAATTGAACATATTAGGATTCCTACAATGGTTTATTATACATTTTTTTCTAAAAGGTTCCAAACATAATTTGGTTTGGAAGTAAATGTCTTTTTTGACTTTAAGCAGTGCCAATATGTACACATGGACCCTAAGTTCAGTTCTCATGGATATTTTACAGTATTTTACAGTGACAAATAATGGATTTACTTGAGAGTAATTGTATGCATGGATAGCTCCTTCTATACTTCCATATTGGAGAACCACTGAAAATGTAATATTCTATCTAGTTTCGAACCTTTGACTTCAAAAAACTAATGAAGAACACATACGCTATCCTAAAAAAATTATAAAATCAAGGAGACAAGCTGAAGACAGTGAAGACACCCACCAAAGATGCTGACTGAGGACTGTCATTCCATGATCGACACTTACGCAATCTCTGCAGAAATATGAAGAAAAACATGAATTAATGATTTTTTAATCATCTTGATTGCTCTGTTAAATGACCCTGGACAATTAGAACCATATTTTTATCAAAAGTTAAAACCAATTAGGGATTAATTTAGTCATTAAGTATTTTGTGGTAAACTAATTGCATTTCAGAATATTTAGTCCTTATTTCAATGTCCTAAATATCTTTAAGGCCCAGATCATTTTCCTTAACTAATATTGTATTAACCTGTTATTATTCCGTTATCTGATCTGATGAGTATTTTTAAACTTTATGTGATTTTGAACCTAGAGTTAATACTTTAACAAGTATAATTTAATAAAATATGACTAATTGTTGAATTTATAGAATAATTCCCAATCTTTCAGATAGAAGATATAATACTTCCATGTTCATTATCTTTTGAAAAATATTGAATTTCCAAACATGTTTCCAAAATATTTGCCTTTCAATTTTGCATATTTGTATTTCTAATTTTCTTCCATGCTGAGGCATCTGTTCATGATTTCTAGCTTATTTTGAAAATCTTTTTGTGTTAATGTTGGGTTTGATATTCAAATTCTTTATGTGCTGAGTGACTTCTGGAGGCCTACTCAATAAGACTTTTCAGATTCATAATTTTTAAAAAAATAAATTAATTAACTTATCTATTTATTTATTTATTGGAGGAAGATTAGCCCTGAGCTCACATCTGCCACCAATCCTCCCCTTTTTTTTTGCTGAGGAAGACTGGCCCTGAGCTAACATCCATGCCCGTCTTCCTCTACTTTATATGTGGGATGCCAGCCACAGCATGGCTTGACAAGCAGTGCACAGGTCCGCACCTGGGATCTGAACTGGTGAACCCCAGGCTGCTGAAACGGAACACGCAAACTTAACTGCCGCGCCACTGGGCTGGCCCCAGATTCATAAATTTTAACTTAAAACATTATTGTGATTTTTTTTCGCTTGGAAAAATAGTCAATTTTTTACTGATACTCACTTAACAACATCTGTGTTATTACTTTTGTTTAGTTTTGTTTTGATTTTTACAAGGGGACCTTCAAATATACTAATGATTGAAACCACTTTTGCAATTTTTCTGAAAATTTGTTTTTTAAAATAGAGTTTTAATTCCAGAATACAGAGGCAAAACTTTACAGAAGCAAGAGGGAGCTTTTGTTTGTTTTGGGGAGAGGTGGTCGTATTTTGAGAGGAACTTATCCTTTGGGAGAGAGAGGAAGCTGGATTCTCCAGGATGGAACTTCTTGGCTCTCTTTTCTGCAACAGAATTGTTACTCATCAAGGTAAAAGTCAGGCTGTGGTTTGAGTTATATGTATTTTCTGTTAATTCACTTAAAAATGCTTTCCTTCCATATATATTCCTTGTAAAGTGTAAGCCTATAGGATAATATATGTGCCCATCTTTATCTATGGCTATTGAAAATGACATAGATAAATATCACTTTATGCTAAAAATAAGCCTATAGTAATACAGAGGTCAATCCTGAGTCATATGGTACATAAAACAGACTGGATTTTGAGTCATGACATCTACACAAAACGCAATACTGCTGAATTTTCATATTAAGAGGTTTTGGCTGAAAGAATTCAGACACATACACAGTATGGCCCCAGAAACCTTGCCAAGAAAAGTTGAGTTTAAAATGTAGGGGAACTGATCCAAGAATAGGCCTCAAACATGTTGCATTCATTACACGCAGCTGTGTACATGAGAAGTGACTTTTTATCCCACCTACCAAAACCCTATCCAGAGCTGTCACTTTTTTTTTTTTGCCAACTTGCTGACCTTTCTGTTCCCACAAAAGGAAAATGTGATTGACAAATGATTATTCAAAACATTTTGGCAATAAAAAAAAAAAAGCATGCTAATGTATTTGCTATCAATACCACACGTTTTTCAAAAGACCTTTCTTATAAGCTCAGTGTTTGTGAGTAAATATTAATTAACCAAAGGTATGGAGAAAACCAAGCTGGATTCAGAATGCTGATGGATACTATATTAGGTGCTTTTGGAATGTAATGATTTAGAGTTACTCAGGTTACCTAGGTGATTAGAAATTCTTATAAAGACATTTGGCAAAGAAAGAGAAAAACAGAAACCCATTTCAATAAGGCTGGAAGAAACATATGTCAATCACACATCAGCAACTCTTCAGGCAGGTTTCAAGGAAGTGGAGGGAGCATAAAGAGATACCCATTGCTACCTAGCTGTAGTTACCCAGTTAGTCACGTGTTCTCTGCTTCTGCTTCTCCCACCACTGCTGACTGGTGTCCTCCCATTTTATCTCCAGATCCAGCTTCCCAAAGAAAGCATCTGATCAGTGGAGGCTAGTCTCCATCTACTGTAGAGAGTGAGCACTTGGGGCACAGCAATCATGACAGACCATTTTATGGATGCTGGCCCTGCCAATAGTTGGCTTTCTTTGGGTCAGCTACTGATTCCATCAGTCAGTTAGAGCCAGAGTTACAGGAGCAATACCATGAAGCCAAGCAGAGAATCTAAAAAAAGGGGCCTTTGGAAGGCTTTGTGTGACTGGTACAGCCTATATATTTTATCGTAAATGCTTGCATTTGAATAAAAAGACATTTTTTTAAAATATGCATTCAGAAAATATTTTATTTTACTAAATTTTTCTAGCACAATATTTTAATTTCTCCAAGAGGAAGTAAATAATACCAAACAAAGTTATAAGGAGAATAATTTGTTTTGTTATTTTTATGTCTCTGATGGTAACTAATTCTTATTAAGGGAATTGTGCTGATATAAGTGCTTTCCTGTTCCAGGAAGCATAATGGATAAATGCTGTTTAATCTGTGTGCAAATATATGTGTTCTAGGGAGCAAGGTCCAATATTTCCCAGTGCTAGGAAATATATTCTATCTTTTGACCCAACAGATCCTGAGGCAACTTCTTTCTAAAGACTCTAACCAACTCCGTTATTTTCTTTGGTGAAATGTATTTGGGGATTTTATGACTATTAATATTCCACAAACAGGAGAATAGTCTTTGCATCTTCCAGACTCAAAGAATATTTGCCAATTCACACGCAATTTGTGTCAAAAATAAGGTATCACTTCTGTCTCTAAATTCTTTTCCAATTCCATAATATCATAGGGCTGTTAAGCATTATTTGGCGGTGTTGGATATTAAAAAATAACTTTAATTTTTATTTGTGTCCATCAAAATTGTCTAATTTTATGAGTATTAAATCAATGCTTAATTGTATTACATTTGAGTATGAAATTTAGTTATATGCATGTACATAATTTGCATAAGCTATTTCTTCTCTATGTGATTAGATGAGTATAATAAAAATAGAAATGCTTAAGTACTTGTTTTTACTTATATCACACCTATATTTTAAATTCTTTAGATCCAATATTAGTTTCTTAATCATTTATCACCTAAAGTGATTAATTGAATTTAACATTTCTGTTAGTACCAAGGAGTAAAACCATTTTTCCTTAACAATTCACATCAAATTCAAATGATTAGTTTTGATGTTTGGGAAATTTCTAAATCTTTATTACTGTAGAATCAGATGATCATCTAACAGGTACTGTTGTATTAATCATGGTAATTCAAAATTTGCCACAAATTCAATTCAGGTAAACCAACATTTAGTCAGTGTTACACATCCTAAGTACTATGGGGGCTTGAATGATGGATAAAATATGAACCCTGCCTTTGAGTCCTACCATATTTCAGCACAATGATAGGTATGTTTCATAAACTCTCATTTAATTTTCACAACAATCTAATGACACAGGTATTATGTTATTCCTATTTTACTTACATACTTGAAGCTCAAAAACATCAAGTAATTTCTCCAAGATCACGCGTCTAGTAAGTGGAAGAGGCAGAATTTGAACTCAGGCCTCTCTAACGTCTCCGCCCGTCATGCCTCAATGCAGTGCTATCACAGAGGTATATGATGCAGCTATGGTTTTTGGTCTGGAGGGTAACAAAAGGTAGCGGGTAGAGGAAACATTTGATTTGGTAGTTAATGTGTAGAAGAATGTTATTAGGCCAAGTGTGCTTGAGGAGCAGTAGGTAGCTCATTTTGTAAAGAAAGATTCTAGGGTGGATTGAAGAAAGGCAGCAGATGAAGATTAAAAAGGAAGGCCAGGTCTGAATATAAAAGTACTCAGGTATCCTGCTAAGGAAGTTAAATTTGGCTTTGTAGAAAACAAAGCAGAGACATGAGCTGGTTTGTATTTTTAAAAGATAACTTTGGTAGCAATGGAAAGGGCGTACTGATGAGGTGAGAGAAAGAGGAGGGAGAGAAGATTTAGGATACTACAAAAATCCAGTCACAAGATGACGAGGCTCCAGATCTGCACAGTGGTTCCATGAACAGAAAAGGAAGAACGAGATTCAAAACCTATTGAAGGAGTAGAAGCAACAGGATATAGTGATGGATTTTGTGTTGGTGTAGAAGGAAAGAATTGAAACGTCTACCTTGGTGAACTCGATGGAGAGCTAAATGAATTGAAATACGAAAGACAAGAGGGAGGAATGGCTTTAGGGGTGAGGGTGACGTGATATATTTGACTTTAAACATGTTGCATTAAAATTGCCTATAAGACAGCCACAGCAAGCACTGGGAATTGTGCTGTAATACAATCAGAAATGAAGAGCCAGGGGAACACGGAGAGGAAGCCACTGATGTCAACTAATTGGTCAAGGAAGGCTTTGAGAAGAAAAAGACACTAAATGCCAAAGGATAGATAAATTGAGTAAAAGAATATTTAAGGTAGATTTGAATTCAAAATGTGGGTTTTTTGAGGAAGATTAGCCCTGAGCTAACATTTGCTGCCAATCCTCCTCTTTTTGCTGAGGAAGCCTGGCCCTGAGCTAACATCCATGCCCATGTTCCTCTACTTTATATGTGGGATGCCCACCACAGCATGGCTTGACAAGCGGTGTCATGTCCGCTCCCGGGATCCGAACCAGCGAACCCTGGGCCGCTGAAGCAGAACGTGTGCATTTAACTGCTGCACCACCGGGCCGGCCCCCAAAATGTGTTTTATGTTTATTACTTTGTTGGGCATCCACCTAGATTTGTACACATTTTGATAGATTTTTCTTATAATTTTCTCTAACGTACAAAAGTCTTTGCTTAGAGATGTAGTTAGGTTAAGTGTTTTGCATATTCATTCATTCATTCAATCAACCATGTTTTATAACGAAGTATTTTTAAGGCAATACATAGAATGTAGTAAGTGCTGTGATTGTTATGTTTTATTAACATAGTGGATATGTGCAATAACCAAGTGGCATCTAGCCATGAGGGGACAGAAAAGCTTTCAGGACAGGAAAAGGAGCCATCCAAGTTGAGACATGAAGGACAAATAGAAGTTAACCAAGGGGGGATGCTATTCCGAAGAGAAGGAATATCCTGTGCAAAGTGCCAGAAACCACAGCTGGAGTAAAAACTACAAGAGGAGGCTAGGTCACAAAGGACCTTATAAACCCTACCAAGGAGTTCGGATATTATCTTAATGGCAATGGGGAGCCATCTCAAATCTTTCAGTCAGGAAACTGATATGATTATATTTGTCTGTTTGAAAGATTTTTTTCAGTGTCATATGAAGAACGTGTTGGAGGAAGGCAAGAATAGAGGCATGTATAATATTGCATCCAAGTGAAAAAGGATGACTGCATTAATGAAGGCAGTGACTATGGTGATGAAAATAGTGGATACGGTGGAGGGCCTAGGGATTGATTTGACGTGAGGAGTGGGGTGCTGATAAGAGAGATATCAGCACTGATAAAACAGCGCTTATAAAAGAGAAAACAATGACATGCAGGTTTCTTTCTTGAGTGTTTGGATGAATACAGAGGTTTTGCTCACTGACACAGGGGATGCAGGAAGAGATATAAGTTTTGGAGGATGATTATTTTAGCTTTGAACATGTTGCATTTTAAGATGCTGCCTGTAGGTCATCTTACTGAAGACATCAAGTGATTGGATATAAGCCTGACTGGTAGTTGAAATCATGGAATAACATAATTTGTGAATTGGGCCTTGAGGCATGGCAAAGATTATGGAAGTCAGAGAGAAAAAAAGGGGGAGAGAGGGAGAGAGAGAAAGCGGGTGGAAGGGAGACAAAGGACATCCAGGCAGAGGGAGCAATGTAATGCACACAGTGGCAGGAAAGGGTAGGAGTATATTTGAGAAAAATCATACTGTCAAGTGTGAGATAAGATGAGAATGGTCATCTTAGCTAATAGGCTGAGGGTTGAGTTTATTCTGTACTCAATAGGGAACCAATGAGGCTTTAAGCATGGGAGGAGCATTTACAAATAAGCCATTAGGAAGGTTGGACTGGAATATGGATTGGAGTGGGAATGCAGAGACCGTGTAGTTGGCTATTGACTTATCTGGGATAGATGTAATGAGATTTAGAAGTAGGGTGGTTTCTGAGGAAATAAAAAAGCTTGGATGCAAGAGGTACTTGTGAAAATAGAAGTGTTACAGCTACGTCGGACTGGACGTGGTAAGGAGAGGGGAAGGAGATGACCATGAGAATGGTGAGGACTTTGAGGGAAAAAGGAAAAATCAGAAGAGGGACCTGGTTTCGGGAAATATGTAGGTTGTACTGTATGTAGAACTTTATGATTATGCTTCATAGAATTAAAACAGAAGAATAGTATATCAGTATATTTTATTTTTAAACTTGCTTTTTTCCCCTCCTTTTCCCCTTGAGCTTATAAAACTATATCCCAGAGATTAGACCAGACGATAATTTTCTTTTGCTACACACTACAAGAGAAAACAAGACTTAGACACCCATTTGGAAAGACTGAAAGAGCGGACTCAGTAATCCTTACCAAGAGTGACGGTCAATCATCTTTGCTGGGCTGGACCACTACAGGGGAGGCGAGGAGCAGCCACAGCAGCTGAACTCATGGCCTGAGCACATCCCTTTGGCAGGGAGCAATAAAACAATGATAGAGAAAAGATGTGGGGCACTTCCATGGCAATTGCTAGGATGCAAGTTGTTCTTTTGTTGACATCTTCGAAGTCTATAAAAATATAGTTCGGGATATCTACCAAGAAGGGTCTGATGCAAAGTTAAACACATCAAGAATGCTAGATGCCATTTCCACTTAAGTAGCTGTCTGTTCTGGGGGCAAAGGGGGGGTGTCTTCATGATCTTTGCTGGTGATCTCTCCAGTTCCACGGTTTTATGGAAGTTCTGGTTTTGTTCAGGAGAGTCGATTCTCCCTGCCAGACCACCACAGAACGCCATTTTCCTTCAGTTGTATTGCTTCAGACGGTCTGCAAATGCAGTATTTCTTACATGACTCCTTCCATCTTCAGTGTTGATACTGCAGGTGAACTTTTTTTCTTTAGTGACTTGACTTGTGAATTGGTTATTGTTATTGTTTTTCAATAAGAGTTTTTATTCCAAGAAAAAAAGTTTTAATTCCCTTGGAAAAGAAAGACAGGGGCCCCAAGCCTGTGGACCCAAGCGCTAAGATGCTTTTTCAGACGGGGGCAATTGGATGCTGCTAGTAATATGGAGATTAGACATTCTGTCTCCAGCATGGGAACAGGGCTGGCTCAGCGAACAGGCAACTGCTTGCCTGCCCGTCTTCCTCGGGCCAGATAAAGGCCCAGAAGGAGCAGCTGCCAGGCAGGAGGAATGTGAGAAAATAGGAAATTGATTTGAAATAGGATAGGGAAAAAGGCAGAAGAATGAATTTGAGAATTTTCAAATATTCCCTTTTTAGGCCTATGTAGTTGCTGTCTCTGCAGAGGAGGATGATCTTTAGTTATTCTCTCACGAGAGTCAAAAAGCAGCGAATTCACAGTCAGTACAGATATAAGAAAGACCTGAAGTTGGTTTATTTCTTTATAATTGGAGGAAAATTGAATATGGATTTGTATTTTACTCTTTGGAAAGTGTTTTTGATCCTTTAGAAATAAAAAAAGAAGTGGAAAATTATAAGCATTCCGATTCTAGGCTCAGGAAGAGTAGTTTTTTTTTTTTCCCCCTGCTAGTTACAAGGATATTAATTACATATCACATCAACCAGAGGGGGCTGGGCAGTTTCATGTTCGACTGTGAAGGTCACAGGGATTCTAATTTTCTATTGACAGTGGTTCGTTTGCTCTAACAGATGCCTTTAGGCAGATCATATCACCCCTCTACTTCTTTGCTTAAAGGAGTATGGAGGAGTGTCATGTTAATGATATTTAGGATCACTAATAAATAGGAGAGATGTCTGTCTTTAGGATCACCCACCAGCTGCCCTGCAAGAAGGCAAGGGGACTGAGCAATGAGCTCTAAGTTTCCGTTGAGTCCTAACATTTGGTGATGCTGTGTGATCTCTTCAGGCAGGAAACTGATGGTGTGTTCTAACGACACTGACCAAGAGCGTCCTATTTATAGAACACTGACCTCTACCTCACTTGAAGTTGTTGACAGGCTCCAGAGGCATTAGAAGAGAGAGACCTTACAATATATGTAAAACCTAGTTAGGAAGGATAAACACACATGATTGCCACCAACAATCTGATAACAACCACATACCACTATAGTTCACGCATTGCTTATTACCTCTCTGGGCTTCTAAAAAGTCACCAATGCTATTCTTATGAAGGAAAGAACTTCTCACCTCCTACATGCATTGCAGTGCAGCAAGTATCTTAACAAATGGAATGTTCATCTGTAGAGTAGAATAAAGTTGAAAAGAGCTGTTTTCTAAATCACATCTGCATTAGGAAGTCAACATTTGGAAATGACTGAGTGGGCCCTTTACCTCATTCCTCAAACTAAACAAATAAAAGCTTCATCTGTAAATTGACAATGGGAGGGCAGGCAACAAAACAGTCAGGACAGCGGGAAACCAGGGTGGAAAAAGAAAATCATGGAGAAAAAGAGTTAATTTAAATATCCAGTAGCTGAAAACCATTACCCTAAGACATTAAAGAAACTGGAAGAAACTCCTGCGCGGCCATTTAAAGGATTCAGAAGACCTGAGAGATTTCTTTTTTACAGAGGGAAAAATTGAGACCCAGATAAGTTAAGACTTAGCAAGGTCACACAGCCAATCAAAAGAAGAGCCATGTCCGAATCTCAGATTTCCTGATTCCTAGAGAATTTGTGGAGAAGCGGAGAAATCCCTGAAGGGTGGGCCAGATTCAATGTTCAAACTGTTGAGGTTACCTCGTTCCTTTTCTGTTCTTCTATTTTGCAGGGAGCACATTTTATCATCAGTTTCACTGGTGCCTAGTTAAGTAATCCAGTGCGTAGACAAAAAAAATACCTGCTGATCTGGATTACAGCCATGAATTTTCCTGACACTGATTATGACACTGTATGTTTTTATTAAAATTGCTAGAAATAATCACGAAGCCGTAGAATAAGCTTTTTATGGAATAAATGCCTAGCTATAATTTAGGACCTGTCTCACTAATCATAAATTGCTGTTAATCACGATCTAATCTAACTGCTCTTTTCCAGTTAGAAAATTCCTCATTCCAACCATCCTTCTGAAACCCTGCCAGAAATTCCTTGAAGGGAAATTTACCCAACATCCTTTCTAGAATACAACCAATAAAGATACAGGTATTCAACACAGACTTGTACCTAACTATGAGAGCCTGGCTGCTTATTCTGGCTGCTTATATCACCTGAGCTAAAGCTATCTTAGACTCTGTAGTTAAAGTGACACAATGATATATTGATCTAATGAGTAATATTATGAAATTAATTCTAAAATAGTCTAACTTGTTCTGCCTTAATCTTTAAAATTCATTTGAATGATCACATTGTGCAAACCTTTAGTTGAAGACCTTGCCAAGGACTTTGGCCCAAAATAACATACAGCTCTACACATTTTCACAGTGGTTTCTATTTCAAAGTCAAATTGCCACTTAGGATAGTAGGCTCTGAAACACCTGTAGAGTCTGGTGTCAAAATCTTTACCTGGACACTTGCCTTAGTGGTCAGTCTTTTGTCTGTCATGGCCTTAGGAGTTTATATCCACCTTGCTTAGCATCAATTAAATAGATGCCTGTATTTTGCCTTTCAATTATTCCAGATCTTTTGAAAGACCTAATTGCCTTTGCAGGAGTTCTCCTAAAAGAAAGACACAGTCCCTAAAGCTTGCTATCTCTCAGAAGCTGAAAGCCCGCAGGACTAGATACACTACACTTGGGGTTTTCCTTACCTGACAGCCTGTCTCCACCTGTTTTTTACTGTATCCCCAACTCCCTTTCTAGAGAACTCATTTCTTGTCATATAGTACTTAATGTGTGTCTTTGCATGATTTCCCTTAAGCTGCTGAAGTTGCCCGTAGCAAGACCCTAAGCGCACTTGCTTTTTACAGACTGAGACAGACCCCAGGTAGAAATTTGCCTAAAAGAACCAGTATATTTTTCCCTACAGAGTATTTTAAATAATGGAAATGCTGTTTTCTACACTAGTTTTAAACTAGTCTTGCCCTGTGAGGATTAAAGAAGGCATTTCATGTGAAAGTACCTAGGGTGCTTCAGGCCCATAATAGGCATTCCATAAATGTGAGTCAAATTCAAATCTAAAATTTTTGAAGAAAAAACCTGGTTTGTACACTAGCTGTCTCCGTTTCCCCACCATCTACTGGCTTGTCAACCCCCATTAAACCTGACATTCACCCCATTGCTCTGCTAGAAATTACTCCCCTTTAGGTCACAAATTGCTTCTTCCTGCCAATTTCAAGAGCTTTACTTCGCTCATCATAAGTATTAATCGGTGACATATAGCTATGTTAACCATCACCCGCCTCATTCCGTGCCTCAGTTCTTGAAACCTCCCTTCTGGGTTCTTTGTTGGTAACTGCTGATTCTCTCCAGTTTCCTAGACTTCGCCTTCTGTCTCCCTTGGTGCCTGAACTTCCTGTTCGTGACCTCTGTACCTAAGCACCCCCCAAGACTCAGACTTGGCCCTTTGCTTTCTTAGTTTACTTATTGCCTCTCATCTCATCTACTTTCATAAATACCACAGTGATGGAATGTGTTAGTAAATGTACACTACAGAGCGAAATTCCTTCTTTCCATCTCTAAACTCCTTGCTAGCATATTTAAAGAGAGAGACTCAATGAAATGCTTGCTTCACTCTATTTCCTTTATGTTTGTCTCCTCATAGAACTTTCTTCTTGGGTCTAGATCTCTAAATCTAGAGCCTGATAACCCAGAGGTTGTGGTTCTCAGCTCCAGCCCCACACATCCTACTAAGGAGGTTCAGAGAAGAGACATTAAGGTGATGAAAGAGGAGAAAATTAGAGCCATGAGGAAATGGTAAAATAAAATAAAATAATAATAATTGAGATTATTTAGCATGACAATGTGGATCTTAAGGGAAGATTTAAGAATAATCATCTTCAAGTTCACGAAGAGTCTTTGTTGACAAAATGGTGACCAGCTGTTCTTCGTTTCTACTGAAGATTGAACAAGAGCATTTGGGCATAAATTGTGGTGTTAGAGATTTAAGTTAGTGATTCTCAAAATAGAATTGCCCTCGGTAAACAATTTTAAACATTGTAATGTATTACCTGAAATGGACATGTCATGGTAGGGCTTTTTTTTTTTTAAAGATTGGCACCTGAGCTAACGACTGTTGCTAATCTTTTTTTTTCTTTCTGCTTTTTCTCCCCATAATCCCCCCAGTACAAAGTTGCATATTTTAGTTGTGGGTCCTTCTAGTTGTGGCATGTGGGACGCCACCTCAGCGTGGCCTGATGAGCGGTGCCATGTCCGCACCCAGGATCCCAACCAGTGCAACCCTGGGCCAACCACCGAAGCAGAGCGCGCGAACTTAGCCACTCGGCCACGGGCCGGCCCCAGGGCTTTTTTTTTAAACAAATAGATTCATCTGTGTCTGGGGATCCAGAAGGATATGACCAAATTAGATCATGTATTAAATTTATGTCCAATTTGATAATTCTGTGATTTTATAATGAAAAAGTATACATTTATAGCTTTAAAAAATAGTGACCTCAAACTATCAATGGTGCTAGGTGCCTTAAGGTCACAGTCTCTGCCCTCGAAAAGCTGGTTATGTGAGATTGGGTTAGGTTAGAGGGGTGTGTGTGTGTGTGTGTAAGAGAGACAGAGAGAAAGCCAAATAATTATAGAATAGTGTGATAAATACAAATGATCGAATTGCTGGAATTAACAAGCAGTTTCTTTAGTACCGACTATTCATTTCCAATGATCCATCCATCTACCCATCCCCAAACCAGTATTTAATTAGTGTCTCCTTTGTGCAAGACTCTATGCTAAATGCTGGGGAATCAGCAAAGAAACGGTCCCTGCTCTCCTGTGGTTATGGTCTGGGAAGAGCTACAGATGAGTAGAACAGACAGCAGAATACAGCGTGATGAATGGTAGAAAAGGATATTTACGGAGTTCAATGGGAACTCAAAAGGGGGGCCTTTAAACTATTTTTAGTGGACCGGGAAGGCTAAATCGAGGAACTGGCTTCCAAGCCAAGTCATGAACAAGCAGGAATTGCCCAGGTAAAAAGCAGAGGTATTAAGCATGTACTTAGATCCAAAATGGCATATAAAAATATGTGCATAGACATAATATATGCTCGCAAAATAGAAAAAAAATGACTAAAAACATATTGCATGTGACTATGTCATGAAAACACCTGAAATTAATACATTATTGACTATCCAGATTCCTTTGTCAAAAAAGGCATGTTAAGTAAACTCTTTGCAAAAATGATCTTAATACATATGGATTCTTTTGAAAATTTTGATATTACCTATTTTAAAAGGTGAATATAGACATTTGTGTGAATTCTGTGTTCTGTCTATTGCATAAAGGATTTGACCTATGGATAGCTATTGTCTTTATAGACAACTACCCACCTGACAACATCACTTCCTCACTAGCCATCAATGAACAACTAATTCTTGGCATCTAAACCAACAAAACAAAGTATTTATAGTAATATATTGAATTTCAAAGATAAATTGCCTTGCTTTCTGACATTTAACTGAAAAAGTGTTCTTGAGAACTAACACTAAAATATGCTTTGGGGTTGGGTGAATGGAATGACGGTTGGAAACCAATAGTCCAGATTGAAGAAATTGCTCCCTAAGCATTACAAGTCTATCGTTTGTATCAATCACCTTTACATTTCTTAAACATGGACTGTCAAAGAATACATTCAAAGGACCCCCCCACCCCCACAATGCATTCGTATTTTCAAAACCTAAAAATAAGTTGAACCCCAGTAAGTTGCCACGCGTGGACAAACACTGCCATCCCTGGGTGGCCTTGGGAATTAGTCTTGCTGCTGTAGACCTTGTGTCCCATGTCCCAGAGATGAGTAGTACTCCCTCGATCTTGGCCGCTTCTGTGCTTTCCTGGTCATGGTTACTCTACTGCAGACTCCCTTCTTCCATGCCTTTGGACCCCTGGTGGCTTGACTTGAGCCCTCAGCTCTTACCATGTACCTGCTTCCTGGCATACGTACCCCCTGCTAACTCTTGCTGGCCATCTGGATTTCTCCTGAAGCTCTGCCCTCCTGCCCTCCTCCTGTTCTCACCACTAGGGAGGAATCATCTCCCTTCCCCACCCCCTTCCCTCCCACCTGGATCTTTGCCAGCACAGAGCTGAGGCTCACTAAGCCTTTTGGATACAGTGCATTGCTTGATTGCCCCCTGCAAAGAGTCCAGACCTCCTCACACACGCCCAGACTCTGCTTCCTTCTCCTCCCTGCCTGCCCAGGCTCTGGAGGACCCAGCACGCTCCTGCCCAAGGTCACCCGAATTAGGACAGAGAGAAGAACAGGGTCTTTTGACACACAACAATGATTGGAGATTTAAAAAAAGAGCCTTAGGTCTTCACCAAGTATCATATTTCAGAAGGCATTTCTGGTTTTGGTGAAATAATTTAACACCTTTAAAAATAAAGAAGAGAACCTACCTTTTAGAAATGACTTAGGATGTGGGTCATTTCAGAGAGTTGTGAAATAAATTGCTATATTGTGGGTAGATTTTTCTGGAGGTTAAATCAAAGAATAACCTAGATATTATGCTCGCCTTTCAGATTTAATGTAGACATCTGTGAAAAATTATGAATTGGCTTTTATTACAAGGCTTTGTTTTCAAACCTTTATTTTTGTTCCAGTGTAAATGATAATTGAACTTTATTGGAAAAAGAACCCAGAAATATGGCTTTAAATACAGTATTATGTCAGCTTATAACAGAGTCCACATAGCTGTTAGAGACTTTTGGGCTACTGACAAAAGAACACTTTGCAAAACAGAAGATAAACTCTAAAATTTTATTCATAGCAGGTAACTAAAGTGATTGTACAATTATTAATGTACCAATTTATAGTGCACTGTAATTTTGGTGACATAAACAGTTTCTTTGACTACTTGTTATTTGAAAAAGAACAAATCTTTATAAATAAATGTGTAATTTTTAACAGAGATCGAATTCTAGAGTGACAGATATATATTGACCTATGCCAATCCCTAAATCAGGTGTTCAGGAGTGTTTATTAACTCTTTCATTCTTCTACAAGATTCCAGCTTGCAGAGAATACTAATATGCGCACTACTTGTTACCCTAACTCTTAAGGTAATTTCAAAACACAACAGAAATCAGCGGCTGTGCCTCTTTTTTCCCCCTCCCATATCTACAAATTATCGATTTTGAAAATTGAGTATCGTATTTTCAAATCTTTGGTCTGGCCTATCATGGCATATTTGATTTAGAAAGTGAACTATATTTCTACTACCAGTTTTAACTACTGGGTTGTTGCTAAGTAGTTGATGAAATGGCTTAAGCACAGACTCTGGACCTGGGGCTGGGTTTAAGCTCAGGCACTTGTAACTTTGTGGCCCATTATTAACCTCTTTGAAATTCTAGTTTCCTCATCTGTAAAATGGAATAGTATTACTTTATCATGGGGGCTTAAAGAATGAGTAAAAATGGTATGTGTCAAATGCCCAATACTGTGACAGTCAAAGGAGAAGCTCAATGTTAGTTTTTATCATTGTCATAGACTTAGCACAGCTAAAATCGTTCGATTTTGATTTTGTATCAGCACCTCTGACAATATGGATTTGCTGCTTAATCATTAGCAGGAAAGGTAATCATTCCAGTATTGGTTAAACTCTGATTTTTTCCTCAAGGTTTTTGGCCTAAGCAGAGAGAGGTCAGAAGAACTCTTCATATGCAAGCAAGTTGGTGCCAGTTGGAAGTAACAGCTCACTTGTGGACTTTTTTTTTCTTTAAATACAATTTGCTTTGATTCGGTTTGCTTCATGCATTTTTAAAAATCTTCCTTGTGGTGTGTAGTCATTAGGCTTTTATGCCTAAAGAACTGAATTCAGTTATAAGTAAAATTTATTTAATAGCACAAGTATGATTCCATGTGGTTATTTATTCAGAACATAAAATAGCCACATAATTCCACATATTTGATAGTGTCTGCTCATGGAACTTCGGGGAATTCTGCAGATCTTAGAGAAGAAATGCTTAAGTTATAGAAGGCAGTAGCCATAATGCTAATTATCCCTGACATCGTCAATATGGCAAACTATAGTAGACTAAAATAGAAATTTAATGTGTGCCTTATTATACGTCTCTGTAGAACTCTATAGAGGACTCCTATATTTAAATCATGGCAGTGATTTAATGAGTGGATGGGTGTGGCCACAAAACCTTGTGTCCTTTCTTGGGAAGATATCCGTGGAAACCATCCTTCGCTTTGCAGTGATAGACACTGTTTAAAACCACGTCTCTCCCTCTAGTTCCCCATGGGCTGTTGCTGCTGCTGCTCAGCTGTGTTCAAAGTAAGCCCTTGATTATTCTCAAGGGATATTGTCTTTGTCCAATGTGAAAATAATTAGTTTTGTATTCAGAAAAGGTACAACGAGATATACACGTAGAATATTCCAATAGAGTCCAACCGAAAAATTTACCTAACCTGTATTTGATATTCATAGATGTGCAGTGCTTAATTAGCATTTTAAATTGGAATTTTAATAAATGCTATCAATCAGTGACCAATTTACATAGCATTTATCTGGGGAAATGAGCATGCCAAATATCAGTCTTCTTGAGATTCATCTTGACCCAAACAGTGATTTAAGATTTTAAAACCTTTCATTCTTCCATTAGAGTGTTCATCTTTCCAATGTCCTACTCCAAATCCTGATCTGCTATCTTGTGTCTTCAAAATTCCAGGGGTACATATCTGAAGCACAGACAAGCCCCCCCCGGGCCTAGCAAATTCTAACTGGGCAATGTTCTACCTATTTAATTTTTCTAAGATTCCAATTGCACAATGCCTTCTTCATATTCTGGCCTAAATAGTTATATGGTGTTTATTTGCAATTACTTCAGGAAACCTCCACCCCCAGAAGAGTCGCACACATTACAATGATCCGTGAAATGATCATTTTCAAAATGTTATGACTTAGGAAGGTATTTGCTTAAGAACTTAGAAGTCTCCCAGTGCCCCACAAAATATCTATTGTTCTATTTTTGACCCAGTTCCACTAAACAGAATTTCAAAACCCTGAAATAACTTCAAAATTTAGACTGTGTCAAAGGACTATTTAAATCATTTCTATGAGATCTTAATAATGTGCTAATTAAAGGGTGAACATATTGATCATTCAGGGAAGAATAGACAGGATGGTGTGATAAT
The DNA here is from genome assembly GCF_021613505.1 of Equus quagga. NCBI lineage: Eukaryota > Metazoa > Chordata > Mammalia > Perissodactyla > Equidae > Equus > Equus quagga. The sequence goes on along the minus strand of NC_060288.1, from coordinate 25,808,755 downwards.
CATGTTGTGATAGAATGTGTTTGTGAGTCACCGTTTTAGAAGAGCCATTGTTATGGAAAGAAAAGATCACTGAGGTATAGAAACTTTGCTTAAACACCGAGTAACATCAGACATTTCCATATATGATGATGGATGTGTTAGATGGTAATGAAAATTAAGAAGGAAAAGTACCTACCAAGAGTTGGATGAGCCGTATTCACATTGTTGTAGCAACAGATGTAAAAAGTGACAAGTCAGAGTAAAGGCAGTATGCTAAAGAGGAAAAAAAAATTACTGTTGAATCATGGGAAAGAGGAGAGAATACAGCCTTTACTGGATCTTATTGACAAATGGAGAACACTGATCCTTCCTTTCTTAAAGTAGAGTTCATTTTTTGGTTTGTTTTGTCTATGGTTAGACGATAGTTAAAATGTGGAATGACAGCTAATGATATAAAGAAATGTTGATTGAATTGATATTAGTATTGTAATGTAAAGTGCTTCTTGTTTTTTCTCGCTTATTTATAAAAACCCTTGAGGGATGTGGAGGAACTGGAAGAAAACACTGGTGAATCTAAACATTCATGAACATTCATTCATTCAATTCTCAGTTTAATAGAGGAAGAAGCGGAAAAAGATGGAATGTTCTAGAAGAAAGAGAAATTAAGGGAAGGAGGGACGTTGAACTGGAGGCAATGCAAAAATAATGATAAAAGTGAATCTGGAGGGAGAAAAGACAATTTTTAAAATAAAAATTTAAGTGCTGCAATATTGCAATATCTTTTATTTAAAAGTAAAGCTAGTTAGAACACCACATTAGCTAGTCCAGATCAGGGGTGTCCAGTCCTGGCACATCATTTAGAGTTAGCTCAGACCACTTGAACACACGCCTCCAGCCCCAGGGACCTACTTCCCTCCACCGGGTGCAGGCCCGGCTCTCCCGTTAATGGGGGTCTGAAAGAGCAAGGAGAACCAGGGGGGCGCAGAGCAGCCCCCGCCGCGGTCCGATCGGCCCCGGGGCCGACGCAAGGGGCCGAGCCTCGGGAGCCGAGGCCGGGGGCGAGCCGGGCTGAGCCGGTCCCCGCCGCGATCACAGGCGACACCCACACCCACGCAGCGCCCGCCCGCCGGCGCTCGACTCCGGGCCCCCATCGGCGACCACTCCCGCCTCCAAGATCCCCGTCTGCCCATCTTGCCGGGGCAGCGCATCCGGGGAGCCAGGGCACTCCGTTTCGCAGAGCCGAGGGGCGTCTGGCCATCCCTCTGGCTGGGATTAAGTAAACATCTCAACTGCGGGAGGCATGAATGGTGGCAGACGCGGGGTCGGGATTCATTCATGGGCTGGGAAAGAGGTTCTTTTGTGCGCCCGGGAAAGTAGTGCTTCTGGAGAAAACCTATTTTGCAAAATCGACAGCAAGTTAGAAAAGCACATTATGGAATACTGATGTTTGAGGGTCTGCGTGTGTTTGTGGGTAATACCCTCGATCGGGGTCTATCAAGCGTGTCTGTAACCAGCTTGGGGAGGGGGGCAGTTTTCGCCTTCTTCGTTAGGGGCATGGATGTGAAAATGCCCCCGGCGTGCGTGTCCGTGTGCGTGTGCGTGTGTGCAAGGGGGGGCGGCCAGGAGGCGGCGGCCGGGGCGCGGGGCTGGCGGGGCGGCGGCGGCCGGGCCCGGCGCGAAGGGGTTAAGCGCCGCCGCCGCCCCCTCGGCGGCCGGGTGTAAACAGAGGAGCCTCAGCCTATCATGTCTGGCTGCCGCTCGCAGCCGGAGCCCCGAGCCCGGCGCTGTAACATGATACGCTCCAGACCCAGGCAACTTGGC